>NC_087287.1:17565000-18175833 GCF_015220805.1 Pogoniulus pusillus | reverse complement strand
GACTAATAAGTGCAAACTGCCTGCACCTTTAAGACTTTCTTCAGACAAGTAGCTACACTCTTGAGACCTTTGAGTATTACCAGTTGGTTTCAGAGGGATTACTAGCACATATAAGGTTGTACACAAGCAAATGGTTTGCAGAATCAGTGACTAATTCACACTAATTAAAATTTGCCCCAGATCTGTGGTTTTTAGGTCAAATGGAATAATTGCTCTCTGAAGGCTACCCATTGACACGCATCAGCTTGTGGTGTCACGGTACAGATTTGTGATACAGATACTTGACATGAGCAGAAACTATAGCACACTTGGGCAATCTATTCTGATCTATACACAAAAGTCTTGAATAGGTTTGGCATGCCTGATACAGATACTATTTAAAACCAGAGTCAGAAACAAAGCTCCTGGTGGGGAAGCACTGCCTATCGCAGAGATAAGGCAGCTGATCAAAAAGCATCTGCTGGCAGCTCCTGCTCACTGCTCCTACAGAGCTCCAGATTCAGCACAAGCACTGCTTTTTCTCAGCAACTAAATCCTCCTCCTCTGATAGAATGACAAGACATGCAAGTACTCAGATATTTTAAGAATATACTCATCCTCACTGATTTTGGCTAGCACACCAATAAATAGGCCTGCCCTCATTAATTATCAAGCTCATTACTAAAGCTGACTTTTTTTCCTTGGTGAGCTACTTATACACAGAGGTATGCATGGCCCTAGAGATGATCTGGACGAGGGGATTGAGTCCTGCATCAGTAAGTTTGCAGATGACACCACGCTACGAGCAGGTGTTGATCTGTTGGAAGGTAGGAGAGCCCTGCAGAGGCTGGATGGGTGGGCAGAGGCCAATGGGATGAGACTGAACAAGGCCAGGTGCAGGGTTCTGCACTTTGGCCACAATAACCCCAAGCAGCACTACAGGATGGGGACAGAGTGGCTGAGAGCAGCCAGGAAGAAAGGGACCTGGGGGTACTGGTGGATAGTAGCTGAAGATGAGGCAGCAGTGTGCCCAGGTGGCCAGGAAAGCCAATGGCATCCTGGTCTGGATCAGGAACAGTGTGGCCAGTAGGACAAGGGAGGTTATTCTGCCCCTGTACTCAGCACTGGTCAGGCCACACCTTGAGTGCTGTGTCCAGTTCTGGGCTCCTCAATTCAAAAGAGATGTTGAGGTGCTGGAAGGTGTCCAGAGAAGGGCACTAAGGCTGGTGAGGGGCCTGGAACACAAACCCTATGAGGAGAGGCTGAGGGAGCTGGGGGTGTGACGCCTGGAGAAGAGAAGGCTCAGGGCAGACCTCATTGCTGTCTTCAGCCCCCTGAAAGGAGGCTGTAGCCAGGTGGCGTTGGTCTCTTCTCCCAGGCAAGCAGCAACAGAACAAGGGGACACAATCTCTGGGGGAAGTATAGGCTGGATGTTAGGAGGAAGTTGTTGGCAGAGAGAGTGATTGGCATTGGAATGGACTGCCCAAGGAGGTGGTGGAGGCACCATCCCTGGAGGTGTTCAAGAAAAGCCTGGATGAGGCACTTGGTGCCATGGTTTGGTTGACTGGCTAGGGCTGGGTGCTAGGTTGGACTGGATGATCTTGGAGATCTCTTCCAGCCTGGTTTATTCTATGATTCTATGCAGGCCCAGAGGAAAAATGGACATCATTCATTCCGCTAAGGTTTGTGATCACAGAGGTGACAATGTTCCTGCTTGTAAGTAGACATTTCAGAGTAATTGGAGAATAAAGGAAAAGTTGAAGAAAATGCCTTGGCAAAAGCACAGTGCAGGCAGAGCAGTATTTTGTGTAAATGAGTAGATGCATTTTGCAATTAAACGCAGGTATTGCTTGGGAACCTGCTTATCTAAAACACATAGAGAAAATTACAGGTGATAGAGTTGCTTCACTTGATCCATTCCAATTAATTGAAAACTGAGAACAGCTGGCACACACCACACACACACACAAAAAAAAAGCACTTACTACTTCCTTAACTGAGGAGGAGTTCAAAACAAACACCTTTTAAGCACTTGGTGGCAATGGACTCAGGAAAGCACTTAGTTTCATAAACCAAACGCAGTTCTCACAACTGACTAAACCATATATTTATGTCCTTATATCTCAGAGATGACCTTGGACTGAATTAGTAAGAAATACAGCTCTGATGCTGGAGTTTCCATCAGTCCTGCAATCTCTCTGTCCATTGTATGGTTATTTTTTCTGCAGTCAAATTCTACACATGCCAGAAACTCAAATATAAAATGAATGATGGGGATTTTCTCATTCTTGACTTTCTACTACTTTGCATTTTTGTTGTGTAAACACTTTAGACTGCTACAGTGTTTATTTCAGTTTTAAGTAAGATTAACATGCTCCAGAAAGCTAAAAGCACCTCTCTGCAACATGTGATAAGGAAAAAGACAAATGCATTAATTTACAGTTATCATCCTCTCCTGTTATGTGACTGTCAGGCCAAATGCTCTTTCCTAGGGTCATCACCTGAAACGATGGCTTCTGTGGAAAGATGGACACAATCTTGGTCTCATTCTATTTTCCCCAGCATACTTAGATCTTCACAAGTTACTTTCCATTCTGACTTTAAGGCAATTCAAAGATACTACTTCCTAACAGAAGACCAAGTCTTACTCTCATCTATCCAAGCTGATCACCATATGTCTACAGAACAAAACACAACAAGTTGTAAGCATTGTTGCTATTAATATTTATGACCAGTTCAGCCTTCTTTTTCCATTTATAAATGATTTGTTAGAGGATTACCATTTCTCCAGATATATACATTATTCAACATCACAAGGGGTTTTCAGGCCCAGGCCAGAATTGATTTCAAGCAGCTCTTTGTATTTTTGTACTGCTACATCATTGATCATCCAAAATTGCATTAAATCCTGCTTTTCCATGGAATGACAACAATTTAAATTAGAGGGAAAATGAACATTAATAGCAGAAGTGATTTGTGATAGACAATAATGTTTGGGTTACTAATTCCTAACTAAAAAAAATAAAAAGCAGACTTCATTATTTGCCAAGAAGCTGAGGTTAGTTGCAGCCTTTGTCACTGATACCCATTTCTTACAGGCAGTTGCTCCTTCTAGACCTCATCTGCAGGGAGTTTGCTTAGAATTTACATAAAGCATCACAGTTATATTGGTAAATATGTAAATAGCAGCTTTAGAATCAGCACTTTTCATCATTTCTATTTGGTATGACTGCAGGTATCAAAGGAAACTGTCTTTTATTGTCCTTAGAGAACATATCAAGACTTTCAGTTATTGGATACTGTCACTACAGCTTCAATTATACACAATCCTTCAATGCCCTCTTGATTGCAAATCTTTTGTGAAGTGACCTTCAGTATCCAAAACTGATTTATAGAATAAATTAGTCACACAGAGAAGTTCTATTGGCACCATGCAGACTGAGTAGTCTAATAGTTATCACCCTCTACTTGAAGTGCCTCTGGACTTCAGGTTCACAATGCAAAAAGGTAAATTCTCTTTGTATTTTAATACAGTTCATTCTGTATCAAAACATCTGCTCATTGCTTCATCTATATTATTGCATAACAAGTGATTCAGGATCAGTAGTCAGTAGTCCTTTCACATTTTACCATGTAATGTAACTGTTCTTTAATTCATCTACTAAATGCTAAAAAGACTCTGTTTTAGTATATATATATTTATGTATGAAGGCAATGAGATAAGCAAGGGAGATACTGAAGAGACCTGCAGTCAATTAAAGCAAGTGGTTCATTTGAATACCTTCTTTTTATAAGCTTTATCCTTAGCTAACCTTGTGAGTAATGTTTGCATGAATTGCCATGAAATTGCCATTCATTCCAGTTGAGTTTTCATGTACTGATGTGTCCCAGTGAGTAGAAAATAGTACATGCAATTCAGCAGAGATCTCCCTTGCTTTATGGTTACTTTATTACCCTTCATGACTTCACTCTTGGGGACAAATTTCTCTACATATTTCATAGCAAATAGTTACTGTGACTGCTTGCACAACCATCAGACAGCTCTGGTAGTCTCTGTCATTTACTTGTATTAGTTTTATTTAATAGGTACTGCTGGGATATTTCAAGTCAATTAAAAGGTCTTGAAAACAAGATTCCACAAGAAAGCCTTCAGTGAAAGTGTCTCCTCTTACTATAATTTCAGTGCTTCTGTGTACCAGAGTAAGGAGCACTGGCACCCTCCCCCTGGTTGCTGTGGCATCCTAGGGAATATATTTTCCTGAGTTTCAAAACTTTATGACTGTAGATCCTCAAAAGCCCTAATTTGTCTCATATTTGCATTGGAAAATGCCCTTTGGACATCATAATTTAAGACTTAATGATGACTAGATATTAGAGACTGTATTGAGAAACAATAAGCCTCTTTTCATTGACATACTATTGGTCCTTGCAGAAGCCCAGGCTCAACAAAATCAGCTCACATTGTAGCTGTTCATAATATTGCTTCTGCTTTCTGAATACTACACATTTCCTACTCCTCTGGTGGTCATATCTTTGCAGGAGATCGCAGAACACACCAGTATCCTGCTGTTAGAAAAAAGCATATTGCACTATGGGATTGCCTGCTGGGGCAAGATGATAACCCAGTCTTTGTCTTTCAAAGCTCCCCCATTCTGCCTAGAAAAGGAGATCCAAAAAGATATTTTAAGAGCAGATGTTATCATTAGCTGGGGTGTAAAACATCAACATTAAGGCCCCAAGGGAATTGACTAGCAGGACAGAGCTGACAAGAATACATATACTGAGGCTGGTTGTCTTTAAAGTCAAAGTGAGAGGCAAGAAAACACCCCTACTGGAAGTTTGATTAGTGTTTGCTTTTACCCTGTGATTTGTTTGGGCTTTTTTTCTGGTAATATATCAGACATAACCTTGTTTGGTTGGGTTTTTTAATTCCTACTTGCTCCCAGCCATTGCATGCCCCACTTGCTCATTTTATCTTCTTCCTAAGATAATTGTAGAGAGATGAAATCAGAATCATGCCTATTTGAATATCTGTACAGCATCTAGCATAAGTGGTACTGTTGCTGCGCTAGGATTTTACATTAATCATATCACGTCCTTTAGATTGTCTATTGAAATCTCTCAACAGAAACTGCACAAAGGCAGAGATGTGTCACAGTTTGTAGGTGACACATTTGCTGAAACACCTAAGTTCAGAGAAGAAAATATCCAGATTTGCTGGTGGTGTTAGATAAAAAATGAAATGAACCAACCACTGCTATTTAGTCTTGTGCATTCTCAGCTCTGTATGCACAAGAAACCTCTTTGTCTTACCTGTGAATTTCATGTGACAGAGCAATGCTCTCTGTTGTATTATCTTACTCATTCCCAAGATGTTCCTTAGGAGTCACACCTTGTTATTGGGCTTTAGGAGGAGAAGTGTAGCTAAAGATCACTATAGGGTGCTTATTACTAATTCTTTTTCCTTCTCCAACATTCTCAAATAACCCCACCAAAAAGATACTTCCACTTGCTTGCTATTATTTCATTTTGTGGTAACAAAAACTGTGACCCACTCAGGGAAATCCTCTTCTTCACTGAGTAAAAGCCTCGAAGTTTCACTCCACAGAAACAGGTCTGTGGGAATTATGTGGAAGTTCCCTTCTGTTGTTGCCTCCCATCTTGTCTTCCTCTTGCAAGGGTTTGTAAACTTCAGGTTCTAACTGTCTCTGGATATCCTCAGTGGAAAAGCAACAGGTGGAAAAAATGCTTTCTGCCTGGTGCTTTCCTCTTAGGTCATCTCACCTCCAGTCAAAAAAATGTCATCCAACCACCAGAAGATAACATCTGTGTCATTATCATTGCTGGCCACTCTGCCCCTAAAGGTCATCTTTTGTCTTACTCTACTTGGTTTTATATGTCTGCTTTCCAGTGCCGTTCTATAACGTGAGCACAATGCACAGAACACGTTCTAATAGTTTAGGAGACCTGGTGGATATTTAGAGACAAGCAATCAATACAGTCTGGCCTAAGAGAGAGATAAAGTGGGGCTCCCCAAGCCAAGGGTTGAGTGGGAAAACAAACAATGTTTCAGCAGAACAGCAGAGGGAAACAGACAGCTGTTAAGTATAGTATTTAACACTAATAACTGGTAGTGAGAGAGAGGTTTGGTGGGTTATGTGAACTGATAAGTTTAAACTCATTACATTGAAACTATAAATAATTGAAAGGTTAAGTACATAGACTGACAGGCAGAAAGGGAGGTATGCAAATGAGAACTGTAATTTATCAGAAGAAAGAAACCTTTAGCATACAGTGTGCTTTTGCATGATTCTTCTTCATGACTCAAATTTGCTGTTTTAAGAATATGAGTGTGTGACATTTCTTTGCACTATCAGATATTGAAAATATGGGAAAAGCTCTCTTCTGGAATTCTTTGCTTTCTGGAGCTCATCAACAAATTTCTTAAAGCAAATTTCAAAGCCACATGAAATGCTTCAGCTCCCAAAGAAGATAAAAATGGGGGGAAGGGAGAATGAGTGGAATAAATCTATAGTTTTGCCAGAGCATGTTATTTTCACTCTAGTTTCTCCATAAACTTCTGTCCCAAGACAGTACTATCCACCTAAATAGAAAAGTTCTTTTCTCAGGGTCACACATATGAAAACCAGCTAAGGATATATAAGAGGGCAAGA
This sequence comes from Pogoniulus pusillus, assembly GCF_015220805.1. Taxonomy (NCBI): domain Eukaryota; kingdom Metazoa; phylum Chordata; class Aves; order Piciformes; family Lybiidae; genus Pogoniulus; species Pogoniulus pusillus. Next base: position 18,169,180 of record NC_087287.1, on the reverse strand, counting down.
AACCTTCTGAGGTAAAGCTTTTGATAGGAAAAGGGTAAGCTGGAACTTGACATCTTAAAGACATCTCTTCCTGCTGTTGTGTTCTATTGATTTTATCTAGCTAATTTAATACAATTTAAGGATTATATGCTTACAGCAATTTATTTTCTTCAGTCATTTGTGCCACAAAACATGACTGCTACTTTTTTTGTTCCTAACTGAAATGTGTTTTCCAAGTCATGCTCCAGTCCAAGGATTTTCACAGCTAATATATAAAGGACTCTTTGTATGCTGCAATAAGAGAATGAAATATTCCCTTATATAAAGAATATAAAGGTCTTAAGTGTATATGCCTGGGTATGCATGCATATAATGTATAAACTTTAGAATAAAGAGAAGATGCTGGCAAACCTCAATGGAATTGTAATAGTGCACAGACACAAAAGAAAATAAACCATTATTTCTGATTAATTGTTGGTATTTACTACTGTTGGGTTTATGAAACTGTTGAATCTCTGCTGTAAATGAAAAGAAACATTATCATCAGTGGACATTACATTGTTCACCGAATTCTCTTAGGTAATTCACTTAGATTCACTGCCTGCAGTGAAGATGTTACCCCCCAGAACATTTTGCTCAGCAGCCCCTCACCTCTGCATTTCATACTCTACTGTCAATTCAGTATTGATTTCAGTGCTGATACCATGCTCAATTCAGCCTGTTCTGCTGCAGCCTATTTTGTTGTTTCAGTCATAATGACCAAGGACATCATAACTCACTCTTGTGCAGCATAGATGCTAACTCTGCCACACAAGTGCTTCAGACAGAAACTTAGGACAGCTGTTTGGTGATGTTCTTCTCAGACTGCCAAGGTAGATCTTTCCTATATGACCCCAAGGTCTTCAAATCAATACTCAATTAACTAAATCCATCCTAAACACCAGGGAATGCCCAGCCCTTGCAAACATGCTAAATGCCCTGTGCTCTTGCACGCATGCCTGTGTGACATTCCAGCCACAAAAATGAAGAATCCATTCTAATTAAATCTGCCCAGATGGAGCATGGTGAACAATCTCCTTTTCAGATTTTACCCACATAAATTCATACGTGGCATATTAATTGTCCACATTCTTTTTGCATTTGAAATGTTTCCCTAGACTTCATGACCTAAAACTGTCTTCCTAAATTTAGCTGGGAGAGCTGCAAAAGTCAGTGTTGTGACACAAACATTATCATTTAACACAAGCATCCTTTTAAGTGCAAATTTTTGGTTGGTGTGCATTCAAACACTAGAAAATATGAAAATAAATAACCCTGCTGTGACAGATTCTATCTTCCTGTCAGTCAGAATACGGGGTGTGATTTTTCTACCACGGCCAAGCCCTGCCTGCAATTAGAAGAGACTAATTGACACAAGACAATGGCAAGCAGAGCTGACAGCTCGTGCTGACCTCTAGAAATCACACTGCTGTGGATCAGGCATGCAGTGATGGCTTCTAAAGGGTACCTTTAAGTAAAACCCCAAATCAATAAAAGCAAAAAAACATATATCATCCATGGAGGGATAGATGTCCTACAAGATTTGTTCTTAGTTGATTCTCCTTGAACCCTCTACATGTCCAAACGAATAAATGGTATGAATAGGTGATCAATTCTCTGATTTCTAATTGTAGAAAGGCACTCAAAGGCATGTACAGTGATGAGAAGGGACTGAGCTACCTCAGAAAAGCATGACCACGTTTGCTAGCAGAGCCCTGACAACTGCCTGTGTATATCCTGTTTTCCTGTCTGCCTAACAAGAAAAGCACATTAACTTAAACCAGGAGTACTTTGTCTTTCTGCAAAAATGGAAAGTTTCTCATATAAGTAATGAGGTGTTGTACATGATGCTGCATCAAACTTCTCTGCTGGATCTACTTTATATGTAGTACACCTCATACATGATGAGAAAGAGAGGAGGTGGGAGGCAGGAGCTGGAGCAACTCAAAGCTCATTTTTCCTTGGAGTACCCTGGAAATGCAAAGTGTTCTGGGGGCTAAATGTTTGTTCCTATCAATCTTATCTTTCTTGAGAATTGATAATGACTTCCTTTACAAACCCAGACTGGCTTTGTGGTGAAGGTTAAACCTGTTATGATGAAGTAAATCAACGTTTTGGCAGTTGTACAATTATATGTCACTTAGATTCCAGAAATCTAAAGAGTCCATTCAGCCACAGTCTAGTCTCTAGTCAAACTGGTTCCATCTCAAGCTAACACATGAATTGGAAGTAAATTTTCAAATATTTGATTTGACCTTTGTTTGCTAACCCAAACTGTTACAGAAGACCATACCTGGAATACACTGAGTTGAGCCATATAGAAATGTGCCTGCCACTAAAATGTATTTTCACTGAAAATTCTATTCCTTTTGCTCCTTGCTCTACAGGCAGTTGAGATGCTTAAACACATAAGAGTGGAGAAACTGTTGGGGGGGGGGTGTGTATTATTATTTTTGCTTTGCTTTCCCCTTCCCCTTCAAAGTAAAAGTTGCTAACATGTTGCATTTCATTTCCTATAAGCAGTCTTATAATTTTGCCTTGATTGTAAAAATAGCTGTTTTAAAATAGCAAACCAAAGGAAGCCTGTCAGCAGGTTGACCTTACATCTGCTTACATAAGTATAGCTGTCCCTCCTCATCTCAGCACTCCGTGGTGAACCTGATGCTAACATATAAACATGCCTGCTCAATTAATTTGTAATGCCTGCCTCTGCATAAAAATAAAATACATAAGTACTGCAAAATAAGGATATCTCCATTAGCTCTCAGTGACAGTGGCTAGTGATGTGGATGCCTCAAAGGCACATACTGCGTCTCCCGACAATCCAGAGTTGCCATGCTGTTAGGCATAGTTTTTCAAGCCTAGGTATGTATGAGTTTAATTCTGTGTAAATGAATGAAGAATTTAGACTGCTTTATCTGCTATTTCATTCAGGTATGCTTCCAATAGATTTCATTGTTTGCTCCTGATTCATTCAGATGCACACACAAGAAGCGATGATGAGTACAAAAAGGTTATCTGCGAGTTATCTCCCAATGCCTGTGTGCAGCCTCTTTCTTCGCAGACAGGGGTCACACAACAGAGCTCTTGTGTTAGCAAGGATGGTGATTGCCTTCCACTACCTTCATGGTGCAAATGGACTTGAGCTAAACCGAGAACCAGAATAAAGACCTGAAAATTGAGGGAGGAACTGAAGGGAAAGTATTTATAATCTGTTGCCCCATTCTCAGGAAACATTTTTAACTGCACTGTACATAAAATGGTAGAATTCTATAAGCAAAAGAGTTTACTAATCACAGCATTGTACATAAAATGGTAGAATTCTATAAGCAAAAGAGTTTACTAATCACAGCATTGTACATAAAATGGTAGAATTCTATAAGCAAAAGAGTTTACTAACCACTGCACTGTACATAAAATGGTAGAATTCTATAAGCAAAAGAGTTTACTAACCACTGCACTGTACATAAAATGGTAGAATTCTATAAGCAAAAGAGTTTACTAACCACTGCACTGTACATAAAGTGGTAAAATTCTATAAGCAAAAGATTTTACTAACCATGGTGACTTAGCAGGCAAAATACAAAACTTTACTTTGATTTCCTAAGTCTGGCAAGGTTTTCATAGCTGCCAAAAAGCAAAAGGCATGAAATATTTCACAGGTTACCCAGTTCTTATGTAGTTCAGAAGGCAAATTGGATATATATATATATGTATATATATATCTCAATGTCTTTAGGAGTCGTTCTAAGGAAACATGAGTGAAGCAGTCCATAGAATATCTCAGTATAAAATTAAGATCACAGAAAAATTACTTGTAGCAAGAGACTCATTTCATGCAAGTAAGAAAGAAAGAGTTGTTCATAAAAACAACAACAACAAAAAAGTAGATTCACATTAGTAGCATGAAAACTAGGCCATCTGGAGTTGAGGGCTGCCTTGTCCTCCCAACCACTTGCTTGAGGCTTAGAAACACCGTAATCATAGAAGCATGCCTCTAGAGAGAATAGAAACTGCCCCAGGTAACCATGACTCTGTTAAACCAAGATGATTTAGACCTCAAAAGTAAATAGGCCACAGCTATTACAAGCTAAAGAAATTAGGATAAGATAAGGTAACAGCAGAAAGGCAACAGCTTCAACAATCACAGCTGAAGCATAATGCATGCACTCCTGTGGAGATTTTCAAGGACATGGAAAGAAACTTGTGACCTGTAACAAAACACTGCTGTTGTTCTTGCTGTTGCAGGTACTTTAGTGCAGGACTACCAGCAGTATGCTTTTTCTCTTTCCTTAGCCATAGGAGGACATCACTATCAGCTTTTTTTCTAGAATTAGGCCTCCATTAAGTGCTTTCATATCCCAAGCAGAACAAATAATCTTAGAGAATCCTAAGGACAGTAAACAATTACAAGAGATACTCCAGTTTCACCAGGCAGGTGTGCAACATCCTTCCCTACAGGCTACTGTATCTGACAGCTTCTCGTCTCAGAATCTTATCCTAGATGTGCTCTGCAACTCATTACCTGTCTTCTGGCTTAGCCCCATGTGTCACCTTTATCAAAATCAGAGTTTACCACTTCCATTTGTTGCTGTTTCAGATCAGCCTGTTCTCTGTGCTCAGAGTGTACAGAGTACTTCTGTGCACTGCAAGAAGGCAAGGAAGAGTCAGGCAAAGTACTGTAAACCAACTGCAGCAGCAAAAATCCTGCAGAACGGATAGGAAAGCAGGGTTGAAACAGACTCTACTTGAAGTATTAGAGGTTTCATCCTCTTGTTAAGACACAACGAACTACAAGTGGAAATAGAGCATAATTTTCTTGAACTCAGCTAACTTTCAAGTGTAAAATTTTGCAAGCTCTAATTTGAGTAAGGTGTTCTTTTAATATGCATTTAATATAATACCAAGAGACAATTACCACTGCCAAAATTACTCAAGACATCAGCACTAAGGGAATAGCCACTTCTTGCATTCAGCATATGGTCCAGTTAATTGATGGAACTCAGTCATCCCCAAGGACACACTTGCTACTGATGTATTAGATGTGTTTTGAGACTCCAGACCTTGAGGCAGTAATGGAAACATCTAACACATCTGGGTACCAACTTCTATGAGACAAAGTAAATACTTTGCAGAAATAACCCAGAAAAATCACTGCCTAAAGATCCCTTCTATTTTAAGCTATAACAGTGATAAAAACAAGGGGAGAAAATTGCTCCTGGGAAGCAAGAACTATTTGCTGAACAGTATTGTTTTTTAAAAAGAAAATATATCCCCCCTTGTACTATAACAATTGTGGGGGACAAAAGCCTCTATTTGCCCCAAGAATAGAAAAAAAAAAGTCAATCCACATATACATTGTTCCTGATTTATGCTTGTGTATCTTCTTCATGCATATATGTGCATGTTTCTGTAAACAGATTAATGATGAGCTTACTCAGGACCAAAATAGGCAAACACAGCAGATTATTTATCTTTTAACCTAGTTACAGAAGAGCCTTGTTTAGGAGTAAGTGCTTATTTAGAGCCCCATGGTTGTTTAAGCCTTGTCATCACTACTTATTGCCAGACCAAACAGGTAATTCATTTTTGCTGAATTCATCAGACTGGTGTGGTATTTGTCACTGGGAAGCAGATTCAAACTGATAACCTTGCAGGAGAAGCATGAACCCATTCTACAAAACATGGTGGAAGGACAAATAAATGAGAGTTTGGCTCTTTTTAATACTAAACTAAAACTGTAATGTTTGCAGATACCAGAATCTTATCAGAGGAGCTCGCTATGTCACCTACAAGGCAGGCAATTCCAGTGCAGTTATTGCTGTGCTTAACCAAAAGCAAGACCATAAACATGGATTTACTACATCCCAAATATGCATCTCTATCATGGACAGCCAGAGTCTGAGAAATGCATTCTTGAGCTCAAGAGGATTTATCTCTAGCAGCCTTTAAAAATACTGTGTATTCTTTTGGCCACCCAGACAGCTTCCTATTTTTTTAGGTTCTTCTCCCAACTAATTTTCTACTTCCTATTTGCAAATGAAGTCACTCCAGACGTTCTCCCTCACCCATTTTTAATGTACTAGTCACAGCTCTAGATTTTCAGTTGGCTCAAAGACATTTCAGGAAGCACTTTGCTAACTAGACAACTTAACTGCAGAGAAAACTTGTATAAAAAGCCACTCTACAAGCAGAGACAACAGGTTTGTTTTTAGGAGAAAAGAGTCTTAGCAAATACAACAGTACAGACAAGGGATTATTGATAAATTAACTTCCTATACAGCTCCACAAATAACATGGCACTCATTTCATGCTGTTGGCCTTGAAAATGCAAAGCAAACTTAATAAATGCTAAATGAAAAAAAAAAGAAGAGTCAAACTGACTGTTTTCACAAAGCTGTGTAAAGCAGTTAAACTAGCCGATGGCTGCCCCACAGTTCTGACACTTCCAAACCTTTGCAAAAGAGAACTATATTTAGAGATACAGTTCTGGAGCCCATATTACAAGAAGGATATGGATGTGCTGGAACGTGCCCAGAGAAGGGCCACGAGGGAGTTGGGGTTGTTCAGTCTGGAGAGGAGAAAGTTCCAAGGAGACCTTATTGTAGCCTTCCAGTTTCTTAAGGGAGCTACAAGAAAGCTGGTGAGGGACATTTTAGGATGTTAGGTAGTAATAGGACTAGGGGGAATGGAGCGAAACTAGAAGTGGGTAGATTCAGATTGGATGTTGGGAAGTTCTTCACCACGAGGTGGGTGAGACACTGGAACAGGTTGCCCAGGGAGGTGGTGAAAGCCTCATCCCTGGAGGTCTTTAAGGCCAGGCTGGATGTGGCTCTGAGCAACCTGATATAGTATGAGGTGTCCCTGCCCGTGGCAGAGGGGTTGGAATTAGATGATCCTTTGGGTCCCTTCCAGGCCTGCCAATTCTACAATTCTATGAAATATAGTTCAGATATAAGTTGGCAACTTTACAAACATCAACATTGACAGAAATATTCTTTGCATGCATGAATCACTCAGATCTTTTGAACTACTGAAGACAATTACCAAGACAATGTTTAGTACATTAGAAGAATTTGTATTACTCTCCAGGAAGAGCTTTGTCCTAAACTACCTAAGCAGACTCAGTGAGGGTGCACACTAGGGATTACATGAGATCTAGATCCCATCACAGCTTCAGACCCATTTGTAACTATAAGATCAACTTCTAAAACTATCTCATCTCTCTTAATTAAGGTCTGGGGTTTTACTTTTTTTTTGGGGGGGGGAGGGTTTGCTTGGATTTGTTTTGGTTTGTTTCTTTGAGGTGCTGGAGGATACTTCTGCATCGTGATAGAGGACAGTTAATTATTTGATCTTTTAAACACTTAGATTCTGGTGTCCAGAGTTAATTGCTAGATGCTGCAAAAGAATGCAAAGGGGAATGTTAAGTAGCATTACAGAAAATTATTATGCTTGGGAGTAGAGGAAAGGAGAAATAAACACAGTGCTTTTTGCCATGCAGAGGTTAGGATATTTTTCACTGTGCTCATGGAGATGCTTCTGACACCTGTGGCTACAGAATAAAGACAAAGACAGAACCTTGAAGATCTCAGCTTGATTTCTCAGTGGGATAAAACAGCCAAGGTGAGTGTTGTACTCAGGTACCTACACTGCTTTCCAGACTCAAAAATTCCCATAGTAGAGATTGTGCTATATTCTGCTGCCTTAGAATATAATATTTGATAGCATCTCTGAAAAATCAGAATGATGGCATGAGTGACATGCCTAACTTTAGACATACATGTTAAACTGTATCCTCACAAGCCATACAATTATCATGATCAGGGGCCCATTTGATGAAACACTTGCCATAACTAAAGATGAATATATTTTGCTGTGTTTGAATTCTGGTTACATTAGTAAACACCTGAAACTTGCAGCACACAAAACAAAGTAATGTAAATATCTGGCAACAAAAGCTACTTGCACAGACCATTTGAGTTCCTGTGGTAGTTTGAGAGGTTCTAAGGCTCCCTTCACAAAACCATAGGGTCCCAGGATATTGCAATATTGTTATCCTACTCTGTCTCCTGTCATTCCTTATTGTGGCTTGGATTTCCCCTTACAGATTTTTAAACCAAAAGTAAATGCACAGAAGGCAACAGAACAGTGCTAGAGGAAAACCAAAGCAAGTGAAAAGAGAATTCAGGATTCTCAGTCTGACCTTTACAACACCATAAGCACTTCTTTTTATATCTCAGAGTAAAAAATAGCAGAGGCCACTAGGGATTCAACCCTGTCCTCATACAAATTGAACCCTAGCACATAAATACAGTGAGAAAGTTAGGAAGTAGGAATCCAAGAAATGTTCTTTTTCTCTTTTTTGTATATATACACTAATTTGACATGCACACAATGGGCAAATTGGGTAAAGCTGGAGGTGGGTAGATTCAGACTGGACATGAGGAGGAAGTTCTTTGCCATGAGAGTGGTGAGACCCTGGAAAGGGTTGCCCAAGGAGGTGGTTGAGGCCCCATCCCTGGAGGTGTTTAATGCACAGAAAGATCACAAGCCACATGAAAGTGTCTGCCCAGCCAGAGCCTACTCTTTGTGTGTTCTAACATTTTTTTCCAGCAGCAGTTCACTAAAGACAGCAGCCTATGAGTCAACAACTGCTGTTAATGTAGCAGGTGGCAAGCAGTCAAGGTTTTATCATAAGGTGGATAGAAAATAAAATCAGATTGAGTCTGAAGAAAATGTTAAGTGATCTTTCCTGGTTTTGATCCAATCCTGTTCAACATATTGACACATAGGCAGAAGCTTAGCCTTCCATATTAGAGCCTGACATAAATGATGATCCCTTTCTCTATCATATTTCCCTCATTTCTTTACAAGTACAAACTACAAGGTTGCATAAACACATCCAGTACTCCATGTAACATTATTTTGCTATGGCATCAAGAATGACTGATCCTGTTGTTCTATTGATCTTACCAGAAGTGGATGTGTGCTGCTTCCTTTTATCAGTGAGGTTTGTTTTTTTCCCTCAGCCTTTTCAAAACTAATTAATCTCCACTTACCATGTTTTAGTTGCTTCTAACCTTACTTATCGCCACAGCTCTACTCATGCTGCCAATTCTGACTTCACATTTTTCAAGACAATCTCTCTATGTCTTTGCTCTGAGGACTACCAAGGATGCAGTTCATAAATCATACAAATTCCAGCCTTAACTGCAGGTTTCAGAAAAGTAGCCAAAAAATAATTTGAGTGTTTATAAAACTGTGTTTTCCACAGATAATGGTGCCACAATTAAATCTTGATAAATCAAAAACACAATCAAGCAAACATAAACTGTGAGGAATGCACTGCTGTAAAATATGTGTCCTCCAGCAGTATCACACAGTATCACAGTATCACCAAGGTTGGAAGAGACCTCATAGATCATCAAGTCCAACCCTTTACCACAGAGCTCAAGGCCAGACCATGGCACCAAGTGCCACGTCCAATCCTGCCTTGAACAGCTCCAGGGACGGCGACTCCACCACCTCCCCGGGCAGCCCATTCCAGTGTCCAATGACTCTCTCAGTGAAGAACTTTCTCCTCACCTCCAGCCTAAATTTCTCCTGGTGCAGCCTGAGGCTGTGTCCTCTTGTTCTGGTGCTGGCCACCTGAGAGAAGAGAGCAACCTCCTCCTGGCCACAACCACCCCTCAGGTAGTTGTAGACAGCAATAAGGTCTCCCCTGAGCCTCCTCTTCTCCAGGCTAACCAATCCCAGCTCCCTCAGCCTCTCCTCGTAGGGCTGTGCTCAAGGCCTCTCCCCAGCCTCGTCGCCCTTCTCTGGACACACTCAAGCATCTCAATGTCCCTCCTAAACTGAGGGGCCCAGAACTGAACACAGCACTCAAGGTGTGGTCTAACCAGTGCAGAGTACAGGGGCAGAATGACCTCCCTGCTCCTGCTGACCACACTATTCCTGATGCAGGCCAGAACAAGGGGACACAGTCTCAAGTTGTGCCGGGGGAATTACAGGCTGGATGTTAGGAGGAAGCTCTTGACAGAGAGAGTGATTGGCATTGGAATGAGCTGCCCAGGGAGGTGGTGGAGTTGCCATTGCTGGAGGTGTTCAAGAAAAGCCTGGATGAGGCACTTGGTGCCATGGTTTGGTTGATTGGATAGGACTGGGTGCTAGGTTGGACTGGATGATCTTGGAGGTCTCTTCCAACCTGGTTGATTCTATGATTCTATGAAGGTATTTTAAAGTGGTAAAAAAAGATGTCTTATGTTATTTGGTTAGTTATGATTAATCATATAATAAGGATGTATATCACACACTGAACATGGAGCACAGTCTTCCTTCACCTAGAGTGTGAATTCAAGATGCAAATTGATATCCATGCCTCAAAATCCCCCATATCTCTCAGCACTTCGTTATGAAATATTAATATGCATAGCATGATCTGGCTGGCAGTTTATGGCTCATTTGGAGGATTCTATTCCCTACATGTCTGCTTGGAGAGCGTATTTCTACAGGGTGATTGTTGAGGGTGACTAAAAGCACACAATAGTGTCTGTTGCCTAGAATTTTTCTGATTTTTTGCATTATCATTCCTCAGGTTATCACCTCTCAGGCTTGGTCTCTTCTTCAGAGGAGTTTTAAAGAAAATTTCAGGGAGAATTGTTCCACCTTTTTCTATAATGATGCTAGGGGAAAATAGGCAACTGCCAATTACCAAGAACATTCTGTGTGTGAACTTGAAGAGGTCTCAGACTGATGGGGAAAAAAAAAAAAAAACACTACAAGAAAAAAAAAAGAAAAAAAACCTAATATCTTCTTGCTGCCAAACGAAACTGAAGTGTCCAGAAACCTCCAGTAAATCTTACAGGATGGCATACATAGCCCTGGCTGTGACCCAAACAGTTTGCATATATTAACTATGCATCACAAAGCTGATCAAGAATTTGCTGACAGTCCTTTATTAGAAAAGTTACTGTCACAATTAAACAGGAGAGGGCTGCCAGTGTCAGCACACAGTCACCAGAATGACTCTTATAGATGCAGCATGGGATGGATCACTACGATGTGAGAAAGACCACAGCTGACTCCTTGCTTCTTTTAGAGAGCAGTCAGCAGCATAATGTCTACAAAATGAACTCATGAAGAAAAAGACCCTAGCATGGCCACCTTCACATCTTGTCCTATTTCATGTTGATATCTAAACGAAGAGAAAACCTTCATCAAAAGATTTTGCAAGGTATGCAGAGTTGCAGAGCAGATGCCAGTTTGTCCCAGGAGAATGCCTCAGCCCTACTGCTCCAGTAGCCATGCAGTCAGCTGGCTCAGGAAACTCCCTGCTTCTCAGGAAGCCAGAGCACCTCCCCAGCCATTTATGACAGAAAGGGCTTATACAGTTTGGTCCTCAGCTAGACCTGCTAACTGACCACCTAACCAGATTGCAGCTACCTGCATGAAGGATGAAAGTGGGGACCAGGACCTTTCTGGTGTAGAGTTAATGGCTTCATTTTCATTTCTTTTAAAAAAAGTAAGTAGCAGTGGAATCAGACAAAGATGCATTTGGTAGGCTGGATATAGAACTTGGCCACCAGATACTACATCCTTCATTCATATTTACACCTTCCCCTTTAAAGAAGTTGGCATGTTTGACTTCCAGAGTGAGAACTCATGTGTCACAAGAAAGAACAGCAACTTCTAGCTTGATTCCCAGGCACAAAATGCAGCACACAACTTTTGAGCAATCACACAACAAAAAGTAGCTTGCAGTACTCTCCACCATTTGGAACTAAAAAGCAACATTCTGTTTCTAGAGTCCAATATAAATTCAGAGCTGCCCTAGATACTAGTGTTGTCTAAATATACTACTATTATGGAAATCAGGATCCAGTCTGAAAGTCTGTGACATTCACTGAAGACAAAGTAAGAGTAGTAATAGTACCAGGTTAGACAGGACCTCAGGTAATATCTGGTCCAACCTTTCTAAGTAAAAGCATAGTTTAAATGAGATTAATTAATTATATATTTATTTGGATTAGTATAAATTATGTGGTGTAGACAAAGAGAGAAGCAAGATCCATGAGAAACATATAATTTGATGCTGGGGAGATGACCTATTGGGTTTTCATGCTCTGACCAGTTGGGTCTGTTGCAAGAATCCATACTTGTTAAAACTGACTAAACTCAGTACAGATGCCCTGGCCCACTTTGCATGTGTAAAAGTAATAGTAACAACAACTAAACTATTTTAAATGTATTGCTCAATATCCCAAGAAGCTTTTCCAATACAGTATCATTTGACTGACTGCTGTTGCAGAAAAGCACACAGACAGCCTGAGGAGATCGGCTGGCAATGGCACATGCATCATTACACCATCCATTTCTGCCAGTTATTTTTCCTCTGTGTTTATTGCAGTTGTTTCTCATTTGTAAATGAATGGCAATATATTCCATCATTTTAAATTAAATTGGGTGAATTTCAGTACTCGTGCATCTCAAAGACAAATTGCAGCAGCTGGAGCCACAGACTAAGAATAATAACGCTAATGATCTTAAATTATCCCATAAAAAAAACCCTCAGAGATGTCACTCCCTGAGAATGTGGAAACTGTCACAAAAAGAATGAGGAAGAATTAAAGGCAATCACAAGGGCTTTTATTTCAAAGAACTGAAATTGAGTCTTCCTGGTTCTCCCCCAGTGCCACAAGTGTGAATTTCAACATAGGATCATAGAATCAACCAGGTTGGAAGAGACCTCTGAGATCATCTGGTCCAACCTATCCCCCAGCCCTATCCAATCAACTAGACCATGGCACTAAGTGCTTCATCCATTCTTTTCTTGAACACAAGCTGTGACTGGGTAAGTTTGGACATTAGGAAAACATTTTTTCTCAGCAAGAGTGGCTGGGCATTGGAATGGGCTGCCCAGGGAGGGGGTGGAGTCACCAACCCTGGATGCATTTAAAAGTCATTTGGATGAGATACTTGGGGCTGTGGTTTAGGGTGACTTATAGAACAGGGTTATTGGATGGAATTGGTGATCCTGAGGGCCTTTTCCAACCGGAACATTCCTGTCATATGATGATGACCACTTTTAACAAAATGATTTTTCTCATTCCTTGTACTATTTTGGAGATCGAGTAGAACTGCATGTATTAGGTAAAGCTAACTTCTTCTGCACAAGCATTAAAGCATATAAGAATATGTACTTCGAACAAAAGAAATAATGATGATAATGACAGCCTTCTTTCTGGAACTCTGGTGTTGCTGTATCTGAGCAAGCAGATAGGACATGCAAATGAAAATTTGGTCTTTTTCTCCTAACTGGCCAGTAAAGGGAAATAAACACACCATCTAATTTCACCCAGACCTAAAACCTCTAGAGATGAGAATCTTGTCCATAAAGAAGCTGGTTTTCTGCCAGCTTAAAGTTCTGGAATACTTTGCAGCTTCCCTGCAATCTTTGCTTCTGGCCAAAATTTTCCAGGTGCTGCCATTCTGGCAAAAAAACAAGACCAAATTCTTGGAAACTCTAGCAGTAGGCATCATGCCCATGGATTGTCTCAGGAGAGATGGGCTCCACCAGACCACAGAACACAGGTGGTGCTGTACTTTATGCTTCAGCCCTGGGAGTATGGAGTGAAATCAAATTCCCCCTTAGGATTTTTCTTCTTATCAGTTCATAACTTGCAGCGTTCTAATTTTCCTGCATGTCCCTTTTATGGACAAGTATTAAATTAACTGGGGATCTTAGTAGATGTTCAACCTGAATCACCTTAAGACTTTTCCCAATGACCTTGCTGACTGCAGTATCTCTCAGACATGTTCAACACCTCACTTCCTTTATCTACTAAGTCATCTTACATCAGTGGTCCTCAGCCATACATCCACCTTGAATGATTCACAAGTAAATGGGCTCTCTGATATCAAAACTAGGGGTTTATGCAGTCACATATCATAGAATCAACCAGGTTGGAAGAGACCTCCAAGCTCATCCAATCCAACCTATCACCCAGCCCTGTCCAATCAACAAGACCATGGCACTAAGTGCCTCATCCAGACCGCATATTTGAAACTCAGTATCACAGTATCACCAAGGTTGGAAGAGACCTCACAGATCATCAAGTCCAACCCTTTACCACAGTGCCCAAGTAGCCCACAAGGAAGAAATATTTCCTCTTCCAGGTAAACAGAATTCATTGTTTATATTTTCAAGCCTCAGTCCTGAATTCTCAGGATGAATGAAACATGTTTAGGGCAACAAATACTCAGCATATGTTTCATAATTTTTTTTACCCCTAAAATGAAGCAAAGACTTACATTTGTGCAATTTGTCATTTGCTCTTGGGTAGCTTCAGCTCTACCATCTGCAACGAAGCAAGATGCTTTATCAACAAACATTAAGCTACATTCTTGAGAGAAAAAGAAAAGAACAAAAATCACCAAAGGATTTTATGAATAGACAGACTGAATTAAGCAGTGTGCAAGCATCTCATTTTTCCTGGATAAGCACACAAAATGGATGCTTATTTACAATTAGAAGTCATGTCCTAGCTCTGCCTCCCACCAAAAAAAATTGATTCTGAAAGATAAGAAACAAATGTGCTCATTTTTTTCCCCACACATTTTGTATTACTTGTTCATTCTGTAGCATGTGTTCTAGGTTGTGCACATCAGCTTGAGAAAGGTAACTCAACAGTGGAATTAACTCTGGAAAGATTAAATGCTTTTTCAGGTGTTCTTGATCTTGTTGTTTTAATGAAAGATTTTGATAGGGGAAAAAAAGAGGGTTAGGAAAAAGGGGATTTTCCCCCCCTTTTTTTAATTCTATGTATCTGAACAAAATGATTAATGAAATTTGCACTGAGGAAAAAAGAACCTTCAACATACTGTGACCAAAAGTCTTCCTCAAACCAGTAAGGATATGTTTACATTTAAGGTTGGTAGTGAAAATTTCTTATGAAGAGAAAGCTTTTTTTGGAAAAGAGGCTGAGTTCAAGTTACATTCAAATGAAGAATTACTTTCAACAGGCTTTACACAGTGGGGAAATACCAACTCAGTTATTTCCTTAACTTGAGCAGTTTCTACTGCTTTATACTAATGATGCAAAATATTAGATGTGAGATTAGCTGTTCCTAAGTGACAACCCCACAGATATTAACAGGAGTTTTTCATAGAATCATAGAACAATTTGAGTTGGAATAAACCTTCAAAGATACATCATCTAGGCCAGCTGCCCTGCAATTATAAGGAACATCTTTCACTAAATCATGTTGCTCAAACCCTGTCCCATCTGACCTTGAGTGCTCCCAATGATAAAAAGAAATGAGAGATCATTTTGCTCTTTACCTACAACCTTAAAGGAGGTTGTAGTGAGGCTTGTGTTGATCTCTTCTCCCAAGTAACCAGAGAAAATGGGTTCAAAGTTGTGCCAGGAAAGGTTTAGACTGGACATTAGGAAAAAAACTTTTTTTACTGAGAGAGTGGTGAGGGCATTAAAGCAGGCTTTCCAGGGAGGGGGTGGAGTCACCATCCCTGAAGGTGTTCAAGAAGTTGTAGATGTGGCACTCCAGGGCATATTTTAGTGGTCATGCTACTTGGGTTATGTTTGGACTCTATGATCTCAAAGGTCTTTTCTAGGCTAAGTGATTCTATGAAGCATCCACACCTTCTCTGGAAAACGTGTTCCAGGGTCTCTATGTCCTCATTGTCAAAAAATACCTTCCTTACACGCAGTCAAAATCTACCTTCAGTTTAAAGCTGTTGCTCCTTGTTCTATCATTACATTTAAAATGAGCCATAGCCATGTATAGAACACCCCTCACAGTAAGCCTTTTTAGTTTGTGATAAAGCACATGATACAGCTAAAATTCGCTTTCGCAGTAATGACTTTCACCCTCCTTCAAAAACGACAGCTTGAGTTGAAACAGGTAAGACTATACAGAAGCTTTCTGCCAGCAAGGCAGTCTGAGCAATCACACTCACCTGACTGTATGTTAGTGTGTAATACATAACATATTAAACGTCTCCAGAATAAAGCACTTGCAAATTGCACACTGGATGTTTCTGAAGCGTTTGTTCTCTGAAACACACTGTGATGCTAAATGTAGCAGCGTGAACATATGAGCTAGTGTTGGCACAGTCAGATTCAGCTGCCTGTAGGGAATATTGCATCTGGATCCTTCATGAAGTACAGCAATTGACCGTGAGCGGCAAGCTTACCAGCCTAAAAATAGAACCCCTTCTGTTTTGTTTCAGGAGCTACTGTTACGCCTTAGCACACTTCAATAAGGTCTAACACAGCATTGGCAAGCACACGCTGACCTCTGCTCTCAGGTTGGGTAATGAACAAGAGCTACAGCTGCAACAGATTGTCCTACACAGCATGCAGAGGCGAGCAGGACTCACTAACACACTACCTCCTCAGCTGCCTGCTTTTTTGGTGGACAAAAATAAATGTGTCTGGATTTCTGCAGGAAGTGGTAAGTGGAAAAAAGAAAAAAGAAAAGACTTCCTGACACTGATACCAGCAGCATTCAGGCAAGAATTTAAGTTACTAAATGAGTGTTGCTTATATTCAGCAAAAGGGTTTCATTTCAATGCAGATGAAGCACAGTATCTCGGGGATAAGAGAGATGGTGCATCTTTTCAGTACTATTGCAATAGTGGCCAGTGACACTTGCCTGGCTGGATATCCCCTCTGCCAGCCTAGAGTATCAGGTTCTCTGCAGAGACAGGCACTTCTAGATGTTGTTCACATTAGGTGAGATCATTTGCTTTTTGAAAGCACCCAGTTCTTTCCATTAATTATAGAATAAACTGGGCAAAAAACTGAGATGGGAGCTAGGTCTTTAAAACAGACAAAATTAGCACAACATCAAGAATCAACTAAGATCCTGAGGGTTTCAAACAAGATCTCTGAAACACAGGATATCTGACTAGACTTTAGTGATGAAAAGAAAGCAACTGGTCAATGTCTGGTTTTGAGCAGTTTGCTTAGAAAAGCAACATGCAGTACTGGTTGCCACTTCGAATCCATGGATAATTCAATAGCTATTTATCTGACAGACATCTTTTTGTCTCTATTAGTTAAGATAACATTGATTATCTTCTCATGTAACTTTGTGGTGTAGCATCCTCTGGATCTGGTGGCAAATGCTCTGCTGAGCAGGTTGCTGCTTTATGTCAGCCAAAGCATAAGTCTGATGAATTTGGGTTGGCTACATAATAATGGAGCAAGTTGCCTCATAAATTTGAAGGCAAAAAGCAAGATGGAAAGGTCTGTTGCTCTTCAAAGGCTATGATGAGAACTCAAAATCACTCGAGTGCTCTGAAGAAGCAGGACAAGAACAATGCATCCTATGTGGAATAGACTTGATCAACTGCATAAAGTAAAAGAGGTACTGAGACCTCTGAGTTTCACAGAAAAAAAAAAATGTGGAGTACAAGCCACAAGTACAACTGAACATAAAGCAACCAAATTAGGCTGTTATGGGGGGAAAAAAAAAAAAAAAACCCAAACTCAAACCAACCACCCAGAACAAAACAGCAAATCACAAACAAGCAAAGAAAGACACCAAAACCCAAGCCATACTTTGAAGGAAAACCAGAATCCCTCTATATAAGACTCAGAAAGCAAATTGTTTCTCCCAGTTGACTCTGGAAAGTTATTAGCTAGAATTCTATACCAGTCTGTGCAATGACTTGCAGAGGTTGTGATCAATAAGGGAAAATTCAATTCAAAGGATAAAAAGGATGAAAGGTGAAGGAGTTGTGAGTAGAAACTCAAAAGGCTGGAGTTGTTTGGTCTAGAGAAGAGAAAAATCATTGTACAAGATAAAATGGTAATCTAAAAACCATGCAAGATTGCAAAAATAAAAAGGGAGCTGACAAACTGTATTCCAAATATAATTAAATAATATGAGAATAAATCAACTGCAGCAAGTAAGATTATATTAAATTTATGTCATCTGAGTAACTATTTTCAAGCTAAAAATATATGAGACAGTAATTAATTGTGATGAGGACTTGTAACATGTTCAATATCAGAGGGATTTAAGAAACAGTTACACAAAATATCTATAAGAAAGGCATACATATGGTTGATATTGCTCTGGGGGAGCAGGAACCTACATAGCAACCTTTTCAGGTCCTTTCCAATCTCTCCTGTATCTAATTGACTCAGTCATTACTACATCATCAGTAAAGCAGACCATGCAATTTATAAGGTTTTCATGATAAAATTCATTTTGCACTTCATTTTTCAGATTATCCCTAAGAATCTTCAGAGCAGAAGCCTCAGTGCAAAGATGACTCATAGCTTCACTACTTTTTATTCTGCAACTTTTAGGTGAGCCCATATTGCCGTGTTCTGTTTTAAGCTGTCTGGAGGACAAGGCAGAGATGTAACACAAACACACTGAGTGATAAAAATGGCCATTTTCCCATTCTGAGGCATTATGTCATGCTGAAACATCTTGTATTATTTCTTCCAAAGTGAGAGAGAAGGGGAAAAAAATGAAGGTAGGGGAAAGAAGGAAAGCAGAAAATGTGTAGTTCACACAACCTACCTAAGGGTAGAAGACAACAATTCCCCTATGGCTATTCTAAGAAAGTCTGAATTCAGTAATACTCTTTAAAAAAGAACCTTTAAACTGCTATGAGTGATTGCCAACAGATCCTACAGCAGAAAGAGTAAAAGCAAGATTATATCATCTACTCTGAACTATTTTGAGGCTTTTATTACGAGTATAAAAATGGCCTTAAGACAAAAAAAACTTATCACGTAGACCTAGAATTATTTATACTTTCCCCTAAAATAAGCAAACCAAGGGCATTACTCTGTCTGTAATGGTGAATTTTCTGCTTGAATGAGTTCTCATGACAACGTGAAATGCTGCAGAAAATAATAGTCATGTCAAGGGTACAGCAGAAACGGTCATGTGGGGGGGCGGAGGGGGAAAAACATCAGTAGAAACAGCCTGTGCTTCAGTCCCTAAAGAGGCTGTTGTGGAAGAGTATCCGTATCACCTGCTGTGCAATGACTGCCTCAGAACACAGAGAGAGCAGGTAGCAATCTCTTTTCAGCCTTGATTTCATACTTCGTTCCAGCCAGCATCCCCATTCAATCCTGTCCAGCACCACATGAATATACCAGCTGAGTCCTGTTTCCCCTTTGAGTTGACATTTCCAGAGGCTTTAGCTTCCTGACATAGAATCATAGAATCAACCAGGTTGGAAGAGACCTCCAAGATCATCCAGTCCAACCTATCACCCAGCCCTATCCAGTCAACTAGACCATGGCACCAAGTGCCTCAGCCAGTCTTTTCTTGAAGACCCCCAGGGACGGTGCCTCCACCACCTCCCTGGGCAGCCCATTCCAATGGGAAATCACTCTCTCTGTGAAGAACTTCTTCCTAATATCCAGCCTATACCTACCCTGGCACAACTTGAGACTGTGTCCCCTCGTTCTATTGCTGGTTGCCTGGGAGAAGAGGCCACCCCCCACCTGGCTACAATGCCCCTTCAGGTAGTTGTAGACAATAATAAGATCACCCCTGAGCCTCCTCTTCTCCAGGCTGCACACCCCCAGCTCCCTCAACCTCTCCTCATAGGATTTGTGCTCCAGGCCCCTCACCAGCCTTGTTGCCCTTCTCTAGACATGTTCCAGCACCTCAACATCTTTCTTGAATTGAGTGGCCCAGAACTGGACACAGTACTCAAGGTGTGGCCTGAGCAGTGCTAAGTACAGCAGTTGGAAAACTGAGAGGCAAGAAAGTCTTCACATCCTGAAGAAAACACAGCTCCTTGCAAAGCCCCAGGGAAATGGCAACAGCCAATGGAAATGAAGAGGAAGCCATGAGACATTATCCCCCTCTACATGCTTGTTATGAAGGGACAAGTTGAAATCTGAGTTTGGGGTAAAATGCAATGTGGCTGATTTAAAAGTTATTAAATAATTTATTAATCTACACAAAATAATTCCCCCAGGCTTATTTCCAACTCCCCACACAGGTTCTTGGATGCAGTTAGCAGAACTATGTTACAGAATGTCTCTGTACAAGGGAATTTTAAAGGTTTTAGAGATGTCTTTGATAGAGACTCTGGCAGCTTCATTCAGCACTTGTGAGGCTGATTCAAATCCTTTAGCAACTTGAGCAAAGAGTTAAGGATACTCACTGGTCCTGATGTCTGTGCCCCAAAACATAGGCAGGAAAATATTCAACAGAAGTCCTGTGGCGAGTTCCCCCTGGGCTGCAAAGTGCAGTCAGCTGCTGCCTGAGGCGGCTGGAGGCGGTTTGAGGCGGTTTGAGGCAGCTGAGGCGAGGGGCGGGTGAGCAGCAGGTGAGCGAGGAGCGAACGAGCAGGCAAGCTCCTTCTGCACCTGTTCACCCCAGTTATAGGGTAATGGCCGAGGCTGATGGTCTCATTGGCCACACAAACACCCAACCACCTCTGGCAATCACCCAAGGAGACCCAAACATGGCAGAACTCACAGGTGCTGCCTTCCAAAAATGGGGGCACATAGGCCTTGTGCGTGACAGGGGCGTGGGCCCCATGAACCCCCTCTCAGGCGACCGGATTGAACCGGACTGGGCTGCCTGGGTTCCTTTGTCCTGCTTTCCTGCCTCTGGCTGCAGTGCAGACAGGCAGGTACATAGGACAGGACATGCTCAAGCCCATTTTATGCCCTTTGGGACTGTTCACCACAATGCTCGTTCTTCAGGTGGAAAACTGCTTTGTGGACCTAAAGTGTAACACGAGGAAGGTTTTGCACAGCTCACTGCACAGATTGCTTTTGGTCCTCCTTCTCTGGTGCTCTCTAAGTGTGACTACCTCTCCATTGACTACTTTTTATTTCTCTTTATGAAGGAACTCAAATATCAAATCATGGGTGTCCTGGTAGGGCATAAATCCTGGCAGGCTGCTTTAACCCTTGCTCTCCTCCTCCTTTTGCTGGTCCAGGAGTTGAGTGGATGAGCTGAATGGAGGGTTTAGCCCCAGCAAAGCCTTGAGGGCTAGAATCTTAGCATCATGTGTCAGGTGTCTTGTGCTGCCCCTCAACGTGCCTGCTTTGAATTCATTGGCCAAAATAACGACGCCAGTGCCTATGGCCAGTTTCATTTGCAACAGAATGTAATTAATGGGGGATGATTTAGAAACAGCTTCCTTTCTGCACTGACTCTCCACCGGGAGCAGCACCCCATTCACAGCTCGTTAACTGGGAATCACAGCTGGCACCTGTTTGTAGCTTGCACCAGCAGCTTAGCAGCAACTCAAGTTCTTCTCTCCTTCCCTCTGCCTAGAATATTTTGTCACTTTGTCTTCGAGATCCTCACGTTGTGAGTACCTATGCTAGAGTTAATGCTAAGACTCCATGAGTTAGAATTTTTCCTGGTTTTGCATTCCTATTTTCCAAGTTCTGATTGCTGAAACTGTTTAATTCCAAGCTTAAAAATACCCCTTGTGCAACTAGTTCCTGTCGACCAAAAATTCAAATCATCTCAGGGACGTTTTTAATTTAAAATATTAATTAAAATTAATATTCATATCAAAAATATTATTCACCATTCATAACCGACTATGAATTTCTACAACAATGGGAAACAGGTTGATTCGAATGAACTTCATTCTTGGAAGTTGAGAGGATTCTGTGTCTCTGTAGATACATTAAATGGAATTAACAATGAGTGTTCTATGAAGCTAAAGCAGCATCCTCACTGTTTCTAGAAGCGATTGGTGAATATGAATGCAGTATTTTTAGTTCAGTAAAATGAAGTATTAAGTCAAGAAAATAATATGCATCAAGATACACCTCTGAAAGTCTTGGATCTGCAGGAAAACAATACCCATGAGCAACAAGCAACTCTGATGAGCTAAGTCTCTTACGAAGCTTGATTCTTTTCTTACCAATTGCCCATGAGAACAGGTTCAAAATGAGACCTATTGGTAGGCCATAAAAATTGAAAGGGGCAGATAATAAACATAGACAAAATTAGTAAAATACAAATTAAAACAAACCCCAAAATTTTCCTGAATACATTCCCAAAGCTATGGAGCACAGTGCACATTCCTGTTTCTTAGGCTCACAAAACAGGGAGTCGTAGATGAGAAAACAATGGTCATGCTCTGTATGATGCAAACGTTCCAGCATCACAGGTTTGCATGCTCTGCAAGTCACTTTCAAACTTTTAAAGTGACTGTTATGCTTGGTTTGACATTTAAGAATCATTTTCAGTATACTGTCTCGCCACAGAAATAGAATCCTATTTGCTAGCTCACAGAGGTCGGATGAATGTGCTAAACAGGACTAACTTGGGATCTGCCTAGCTGGATGGGTGCAGACAGCTACATGTGCATCCTGCCCGTGCTGAGATGCACCAGAACAAGAGCCAACTCCAGCAAGAAAACAACAGTTGCATTATCATGGCTCTGAGCTTGAATTAATATATTTAGCTCTCAACAGGGCATAAAGTTGAAAGAACCTTTCTGCTTATTTGATTTCTAAATATGATTTGTATCGGCAAACATGAGGTAGAAAAGCACACTGTGGTAGTTTCATTTCATTAAACAGTGAAAGAATAATAAAGTCAATTTAACCACAAGCCTTTAGAAAAATTGAAGTGGCAGCTACCACAATTTTTGCAATCAAAAGCACAAGAACAACAAAAAAAAAGATAAAAAACCTCCAACAAACAAAAACCAACAACAGAAAGGTAGTGTTCTGTGCTAGTTTCTTTAACCGACAAGCATTCTCCTAGCTGTGATTTTTATAGCACATAAATCCTCATGAGTATCTCTTGTGAGCTGTTTAAGACATTGTAGATACAGGGTGAGCTAAATTCTCACTCTTGCTGGTTGAGGATTGGCTCCTTAGGCTGATTTTCAATGAAACTAAAGAAAGTTGGGCAACCGATGCAGTTTCAATGAAAACAGAAAAATCATCTCAAACAAACAAAAAAACCTCCCAAACAATACAAGGGAACATACAATTATTGGACAAAATAAAGGAAAGTAATTTAAAACAAGGCTAGGGCAAGCAAGACTTTACTGGACTACTTCTAGACTTCAGTTCTACATAAAGAAGACAAACCATTGAGATACTTTAAACAAGACAGAGAACTGTGGTCATTAAAAGATCACAGGAACTCACTCAAGAAATAATGACTGATCAGTGCTTGAGTGACAGGCCTTCACTATATTAGTTAATAAGCCAATCAGCCTACAAATAGTAGAGGGTTGGCCACACCCTGCGAAAACAAGCAAAGAGGTTAAAAAATTAAGTTGGCCACAACATGCTGGAATAAAGCTGAGTACAAAGGGTAGTGTCATCCTCTAGGAAAGACTTTACTTCCCAGTATGTTGTACTTTGCTCTAGCTATTTTTCCAGTACTCTGACTCAACTGGCTGCAAACATTCAATTATACCCTGCAGCTATTTCCAGAGAAATAAACAAGGTCAGCCTTCATTGGCAGAAACCTGAAATCATACAAAACACTTTTGGCATTCGTTACTTGCAATCAACTGCTGGAGTACAAATAAAAATTCAGCCCAGCATGCACAGCAGGACTATGGGGATCGTTATCTTGCCTGAATCTGGCAGCAGAGGTAGAACTCTAAAAGATACAAGAAGTTAATTATTGTAAAGGGTTAATAAATATAAAGTAATAAGATACTTCCTCTCTATGGGATCTAACACGGAGCAGATATTTCCTGTAAGGCTACGTTGCTCAGAGAGGAGTGGAATCTAGCAAGTCAAGATGGATTCTGTTAACCTCATGCTGTAAACTGTACATTTCCTTAGTTGTAAATATGAAATGCATAGCTGGGTATGACCCTCCTCTCTTCTCATACAACATGTACTGAACATTGCAACTGGGTAAAACCTACTACAGATTGCCAAACAGATCAATTGATTGCAAACAACACTTTTGGTTTGGCATATCCATCTGTTTTTCCTGAGTAATTGCTAAGATATGTTGGTGACATTGCTCCAACTGCGATGTCTTTCTTTATCCAGCATCCATACTTTGAGGTCTTGAGAGAGAAAGACCACTCCTGTTTAACTACCAAAGTGCAACACTGCAGTCAGTGAAATTACCTTCACAATGCCCAACTGCAGAGCTTTTAGATGTGACGCTGCACAAATACAAATAAAGGACTGGCTCTCTGTACTTGGTTGTTCAGAAACAATGGTGATATCCATGAAGAGCCATCCCATCCATGAAGATAGCACAAACCAAGCCTCATCTGCTCCAAATCAAAAGAAGCTGGTTCAGAATTTACTACGTTGTCACTCCTACCAAGCCAGAGTTTCTAACCTGTGACTATGGTCAAAACATTTATAGTGCCTACGTTTCTTTTAAGCAAAAGCACCTCAAAATGAGGACCAGATCTGCAAGCAGGGTAAAACAAGTCTGAAATGAGGGCTATTATTAGGCAATTCTAGTTTCCATTAGCTAAGAATCTGGTACATTGCATTTTACAGTGCACAACCTTTGATAATATATCAAAGAATCTTTAAGAAAACGAAGAATGTAGGACAAAGAAATCCATAGGTATGGGTACAATCCAGAAAAAAAATGCCAGTCTAAGATCATGTCAAGCACAGGACATTGCACTGCATCTGGAAATAATGCACAATGGAACAATAGCTCTGATTTACCTAAAAGACAAACAGATGAAGCACTTAGTGCCATGGTCTGGTTGATTGGTTAGGGCTGGGTGATAGGTTGGACTGGATGATCTTGGAGGTCTCTTCCAACCTGGTTGATTCTATGATTCTATGATTCTATGACATACTAGAACTCAGAAGAATCAGAACTTAAAAGGACCATGTCACAGTGATGTCAAGACAAAGACAGCCCAGGAATCCACAGATTCAAGGAGGTGATTTCCACTTCCACTACATGTCTTTATAATCCAGGTGCAGCTCTTCAGCAAGAGACTTTTCTGTTTTCATTTTTAAAACCAAGAAATGGGAACAGCACACAAAAATGGTCTTACCAAAAAATCAGTATCATTATCTCACTGCTATTGATTTCCCAGAAATCAAAATATCTCCTCCAATCCAAGAAATTGTGGCCCAGTATCAGAATTACACTGCAAAAACAATTTTAACAATTTATGTGATACATAGTCATGATAATTAACTGTTGAGCAAGACTCCAAAGATTACTTCTGCTCATTACTCAAGAGGAGAGAGGTCAGTATTCGCCTGGAGTCATTATGCTGTTTGGTTTTGAATACTGTGATATCCTCCTATGGCTCCTAAGAAAGAAAGGGCAAGCTATATTTACTTTGTGAATTAAAATAGACCCAGCTGCAACCTTGTGATATCACTTTTTGCTTTGCACATTATCAGTATTTGGATTTTGATTTGCAAAAATAAAATAAAATAAAATAAATAAATAAGAAGCTGTGAAAATATGCTCCTCAGTCAGTAAAACGAGCAATGCCTCAGTGCCCTAAAGGTCAGATGACCCAACCTTTCTTTCTCCACAAGAGGCTTCAGGGAAGAATCATCTCAGACCTCTTACTACAATTTGTCACACAATTTATCATGAAGGGATATGAAACGGAGAAGTTGCTACTCATGATTTATGCCCATATTGCTTTTATGATTAGGTTAGACCAACAAGGGAAACAAGTTGAAGGGGATTGCACTTGCACATCACAGAACAGCTGCTGAGAGAGGACAGATGGCAGCCGTAGGCCCACAGACCCTAAACTCTAAGATCACAATAAAGATACTGATGAGACAAAGTTTAGAATGCATATAGGAGAAAATTAATCAAAGTGGCAGCAAAGGATTTCAGCTACACTGAAATCAGGTTAAAGACTTTTTTTTTTCACTTCCAAAATCCCCAAAAATCATTGTTTTAAATGTTTGCACCTTAAAATCTGGTTGCTTTTTTCAGGCTTCTCCTGTTCAAGTCAGAATATCACCTTGAAAAAAATTTTTCCTTCCATCAGTAAAAAGGTAAGCAGTCCACACAAGTCTTAGTGCTTGTAAACTAACTGCGAGATGGCACTGTAAGATGCATAAAAACCTTCAATTCTGTTAAAGGGATTCTTCCTGCCAGCCTTAGTGCTAAAGATTAAACCTAATATCTGAGATCTGCATGCTTCATGTGTGACCCAGTACAAGCACTATGCTGCATCTTCAAAAAACTAAACATTTTTGTGCCATTTTCACTTAGCGCAGCACACAGGTGTCAGTTACTTATAAAAGGTTAGCAAACACACCCAGTTGAAAGGGATTAAAGAGCTTGATGACAAATAAAGAATATGACCTATGCTAGGGATAACATACAAGAAAAAAAAATTAAAAGAGAGACACAGTTCAAGGTAACTTTTTAGTTCAGAAAAAATGGAAATATTTCTTCCACAGCACACATTGCAGAGCTACATCTTGTCAGCTCCACTGTGACTTCACCTGAACGTGCAGTACCTTGTACTCCTACAATGCTCTGCAGGCAAGAAATAAAAATTCAAGGTGTATTTCAGAAAAGCTTTACAAGCTCCAAAAAAAATTATCCTCTTTCAACCACTTTTATGAATGGCAATTTGTCTTCTTCACACACTCTGTTGGCTTGCTTTCTGCAGTCTAACAACAGCTTGTCAGATTTACCACAAACAGATGTACAAAGGTTGAATGCAAAGTGCTTTCCACCTATGGAGAGAGACAGAATTTAAGGAGCAGATATCTGACCTATTTTTTTTGTGAAGCTGTGCTGCAGAGCCCTGTTTAAAAAAAAAGCTCTCTTCTGCACCCACTGCTTTGAAAGAAAAAAAAAAAAAAGAAAAATCATATTTCTAGAATGCATTCAAAAAAGATTGAACTTCATTTTGTTTTTTTGCCTTTGGTCAATGGACCAAACTAAACATGAGATGAGAACATCCCCAACGCTTTCCACTATGCCGTTTACACCAGCTGTATTCACAACACTCTGGGCAGCACATTTAATTAGCAGGAAATCTAAGAAAGGTCACACAAAAGTCATTAACTTTTATAACTACCCCTGAAAACAATTTAAGTGTGGCAGGTCCTTTCTCAATATTTTAAGAGAACATTTTAATCCATTTCTGCAAAGGAACATAACAAAACCAATGAATGGATGGACCTTCAGTAACACAAAAATCTGTAAGAAATCTCCTAGCCAGAAAATGAAAAGCCTTCAGTCCCTCTGAGGTTTCTATAGGTTACCACAATTACATCTGTTCCCTTTTTGTTGCCATTTTACATTAGGTTCTGGTGATCTGCAACTACCATTAGAGTTTTATATTTTTCTATTTGTCATGTCAGAGGCTTGCCTTAGGCACATCGATGCAGTTTCCAGCTCTTGAAATTGAAAGGTAAATATATACAATTATTCAAGCAAAAGTGGTCTTCTAACTTAAATACTCACTAGCACTAGAATGAAAGAAGAAAATAGGTTAACTCCTATACTAAGTTAAATTAATGCCATGGCATTTGTCATTAAATATTGGCAACCAAATGCCAGTAGCTACAGTACAACACATACAGACACACATAGAATTCACTTACCAGAAAACCAATTAACATTCTTAACCTTATCTTCCCTTTTTGCTACTCAGATAAAATACACTGTTACTGAAGGCTAAGAAATGGCAAGTGATGGAGGAAGTTCTTCACAGAGAGAGTGATTTGCCATTGGAATGGGCTGCCCAGAGAGGTGGTGGAGTCACCATCCCTGGAGGTGTTCAAGAAAAGACTGGATGGGGCACTTAGTGCCATGGTCTGGTTGACTGGCTAGGGCTGGGTGCTAGGTTGGACTGGATGATCTTGGAGGTCTCTTCCAACCTGGTTGATTCTATGATTCGATGTCCTAAAAATATACATGTTCAAGTATTCTGAGAATAAGTGCTTTTAAAAGATTTAGCAATTTCATTCTTCCATGAAGTCTCATGGGATGAGATGAGCAAACAATAAGTAAGATGATTTATCATTGTTTAGTTGGAAAAATGTGTGTTTTCTGAGTGAACCAATGTCCTAAGCAAGGAGCACAATGTTGTGGAAGTACCTTGGTCCATTCTTCTGTAAAACAATACCTTCTTGCAACTGAAGGGTGCACCACATCTACACTGTAAAACATCTTGAGATCATCACATGAAAGGAGTTGCACAACTACAGATCACCATCAGTACTGCTTTCCATTCTTTCTGTAAGCAGTCTCACTTTACAGTTACAAGGGATAGTCAAAAAGCAACAGAAACTGTTGATAAAGACACTTCAGCATTACATAATCAATAAGCATTTCTCTTCCTTAAAAACCCTGAAGGTGTGAGCAAGAGTGCCTGTTTTAGCAACACACTCAGTGCAGCACATACAGAAATAAGGCTTAAGGTAGTTGCACAGCATTTACTGAGTTCTAGAAGTTACGTTCTGGGAAACATTCACTTGCCTAGCTTTTATGAATACTCTAGCTACTAAATGGACATGAGGAAGCTTAAAGGGGAGAGGCAAGAAGCATGCTGGGCAAAAATACCCCTAATGCTAGCTTTCTGGAACTTACCTGGGGGAAAGGGTCTGTTCCCTTAGCCTACCCAGAAGTTGCTCATCTGCCCTGCACTACAAAAGACAGCACAATGGAGCTGGAGGCCTGTGGCTCGGAAGTACAGCACCATTGCAAACAACATTCTCAGTAAAGTTAATTCACACTTTTGCCTGAATGAGCTGCGGGTACCATATGTATTTTTGTTACAGCCAGCCTCCACTTTTAGTGAGTCATTCACAAGAAAGAAAAAACCATAACAATTTCACTAGAATTATGAAAGCTGACGACTCTTTGCCTGTGCTAGGATGACCGTAGTTCCCCTCGCTATCCTTGATTAATTTGAATGCTGCCTGTGCCGGTAGCTTGGTGACTTCCAAATGGAAAGACAAAAGTGGTGAGAAAAGGACACAGTGATAGGACACTGCTGAAGACTCTCCTTATGTAACCATCCTTACAACAAGATGTGAATGGCAGATTTTATCTGGCCAGGTGTAGAAGAATTTGATGTAGCATGACCTTGGATCATTGTTTGTCCAGAGCATTCCTAGAGGAAGTTTATACAGCTGGCCTCTGCTTTTCCAACTACAAGAGGGAGGAAGGCAACAGAAACCAGTTGTTGAGGGGAGAATCTTCCACTAAGGTGGATTTTTATGGATCCAAGTCCCTACATCCTTTAATTTATCAAGGTAAATGAAGCCTTGGCACATAAACTCTGCTGAGCTTTTCCTGTTGAAAAAAATGGCACAAATGCAAGCTGCCTGACTGGCAGTTGCTACAGATGTGGAAAATATACTTCAGCAATTGTGATCTCCTAATAAACTTCTGCTAAGTGTCAGATCATTTAGGGGAAAGGAAGCACCATTTTGATAAACCTTCTGCAATGTCATTAAGGCAAATCTGTGGAGGCTGCTTCCAAAGTCAAAATAAATCTACGTGATTGCAAGCCTATGGAGGGCACATTACCTTATCAGCATGACACAAAGTGAAACACCAGAACAAGGCTTTGGAGTCCGCAGTACAATGTCACAGTAGAGTATGTCTGAATGAGTTACTCTGCCACTCTTTGAATTATTTTAAGTCTTTTCTTTCTGGATTATCCAGGGTTTGGTCTCAGTCATTAGCAGCTAGGCTTAAAACAATAAATGAATTATTTGTCCTACGCTTCTGCTTTTCCAAGTGTTTACTACTCATCTTTCCTTCATTCTAGTGTTATTTGCAACACTTAAGCCTGTAGATGCCAAAATATTTTATAGCTATTTTATTCCTGCCCTTAAAAGCAAAGGCCTGAACACCTGTCGCACCTATTTGGAGTCACAATTTGCAAAATCCTTAGAGGGTTTTGGGTAGAAAAAAATCACCATCTGGGAGTCTCATTTTTGAATAATCTTCTAACTTAGAGCTTAAAGCTAGGTAAGATGAATTTGCCTTTTTTTTTCCCAAGAATATTTCTACTTATTAATGCAGTTTACACTATTTATTATAGATATTATAGATATACTCTTTATTATAGATATATACTTAATAATGCAGTAAGTACCTAACAATTTGGCTTCAAAAGGGCTGAGCTTGAAATTCCCTTTTATAACAATTTGCCTCTTGATGTCCAATATTCACAAACTCAAAACTCAGGACTTCAATGGAAGGCACCCAATTCATTAAACCAATAAATAACAGAACTCATTGTGGTGCTATTGGAAGTGAATTTTCAAAGGGCAAAGTCATTCTAAAACATAGTTCTTGTCATCAGTCACGTAGCTATTCCTGAAAACAAAAACCAAACCAATCCTTGCATCTAAAGTCTAAAAAGTTCTCCATAAATCAATGTGGATGTCTTTAAATGTTAGGCATGTGCAAGTGCACAAGGAAAAAGGAGAGGCTTCCAAGTAGAAACAAACGCAAGCACATACGCATGTAGATTACAGATGTCGTTATCAAGCTGCCTCTGCCACAGCAGAAAATGGGTAAGTGGAAAAAACAGTAACTGGTGAAAAGCAATTAAACTGCAACTGACAAAACATGTTGTAGTGACTAATGGTTACCAACAAAGCCATGTGAAGGGAATTTCAATAGCTCACAACCAGGGCTCCCCAGTGAATGCAGGACTATTCTATCTCTACAACATTTCTTTTTCCTCTTTCTTTTATTGAATTCAAATACTCTTGGGTATTAGACTGGAGCAAAGGATGTGGCAGTTCTTTATTGATTTCAGAAGACTTTGGACTTTGGCCATACAGTATATTAAAACAGAACAAAAGGTCAAGATGATAATAAAAGATGTTTTCTATTTATTTTGTCATGGATCCTTCAGACTTAGAATTTGATCCTGGCTTCATCTGTAGGCAATGCTTTGTCAATAGAGAACTCCAAACTCAGCATGTGCAAGAGCAGATGTCAAAGCAGATCAAGTATCTGCAAGAAGCAAACATGCACAGCAGCCAGCTGCCTCAGAAATGCAGGTAAGTTTTTCAGTCTCTTCTGTTTCTCATGTAGTTGAGGAACAGATCCCTAGCTTCACGTGGATCATCTTTTGGATTTGTTTTCCCTCTTTAATATTGTTCCTACTGGAGGGCTTTCATCTAAATTAGCAAGTAATGAGGATCAGCACAAGCAGATTGCAGAGAGAAGCAGGTGGTGCTGAGGGCTCCATGTCCACACTTATCAGTGCTTCATGGGGTTTTACCTCAAGAGGCTTTGGTCTGGTAACCTAGATGAATTATGCCCTGCAATAGTGAAATGCATTAACTGTGCTCCTGAGTGCTTCCTCCAAGCTTCATTTCACTTCAGAGGAACCCAGTTCATGCACACTGAAACCATTCCATAATGTGAACCCAAGCAGTGGAACTAGGAAAAGCCATGAGATTTAACTCAAAAAGCACACTCTTGATCCAAACTGAAATTCTAATAGATCTGTACAGAGGAACGTGCATTTTATAAGACGTCAAAAATCATACATAAATGGAAATAAACTTACTTGGAAGGCTGTATAGGTGAAGTCAAGGCAAGAGTTTTAGCAGAGAGAGCTTTCTGGATAGGAGGGATAGGACAGGGCAGTTACATTACAGCCTTGGGGACATCATCTGATCATTTTTCAACTTCTCCTGGCTCACAATCACAATGAGGCAAACTCACACAGCGCAAGTGACAATTGCTCTCTGTTGTGCCTAAGATACATTGGATGACAATAACAAGACATTGCCAACACTGAAATCACTGACACTCCATTTACTGAAAGCTTGCTGGAAAGGACAAGAGGCTGTTCGCTAATGCACTGGCAATGACGCGATAAACATAGCACTCATCTTTCCTCATGGAAAACTCTTCACAAGTTACTTGCTATTTTCCAACCACAAAGGATTATCACACGTGCTCTGAAGGAAAAAATCAAACTCTAGGCAAGAAGAATGACATTTTAATACTTCCTTGGAAAAAATGAAATCTAGTTGAACACAAAACCAGAACAACTGCCATATCAGAAAAAAACAATAATACATCCAGCCTGCTATTCTGCTTCCAAAAAAGGCTAATCCCAGTTTTGGAGGGCAGCTTAAGTTCCCTATAAATTGAACAGTTCTGTGCAAGTCTGAGGAATAATTTTGAGCCTGACTGCAGCCTGACTATAAAATCTAAATGCAGCAAGTACATGTGATCACAACAGGACAGCTCTGGGTTTTGTTTCATTTAACATAAGTACAAACATCCATTCCATCTGACAATGTGGCCACATCCCACAAACCTAAAGAGATGGTACAAGTCAATATTTGCAGCACGTGCCTCTGAAGAGGCAGGGACCCAGGAATGCAGGGACCCGGGAACACAGGGACCTCCTGCACACCCATCAAGGTATAACAGAAGGGGGCATGGGGAGCTACCTGGTGTGCCATGGCAGGCTCATTTTGCCCCCATCACTGCAACAGCCATACCTCTTCCAACAAGATTTTGTGGATTAGTCTTTGGCTGCAACCAGCCCACCTCACAACTCCTACCTAGCTACAGGGCATAGTGCAAATACCATTGATCAGCGGCACTTACCTTCCAAGCAACATCCTTCTAACTCCTTCCTCCAGGGACTCTTAGCCTTCCACATCTTTTTTTGATGCTTCATTGATGCTTCTGCTTTAATTTCTCTGCTGTCCACATCAGGTGCCTCAAATGCAGCTAGTGCCACCTTAAAGCCTTTTACAAAGACTAGGTGGTAGTGACAATGCTTTAAAAAGTCCTTTATAGTCTTGTGTTCTCAGACTGGCCAAGTTGAGGTTTTAAGTCAGGAAATGGGGGTTTATATGATGTTTGAGTATGTTTTGTGGGAAGAAAAATATAAAAGAATGAAAAATCATCAATGCAGAAAGTTTCGTATGACTCAGATATAATTTCTTGGTAGCTTTAGTAAGTGTATTCAAATGTCCTGACTCTTTAATTTCCAATGTAAATAATTTATAACAGTCCAAGTAAGCTACTGGGGAATCCTATAAAGGAGGCAAACGTCTCACTATAAAACAAAGGGGCAATCACTGCTTAGGATAAACAGATACATCAAAGCAGATATTTTTTATTTACTTTTAATATCAACTACCTAAATCATACTAAGACAAACTTTAAAACTGCACAGAGGAATCTGGACCATGCCTTGACTTAAAGCTGTGATGGCATCCAATATTTCTCTGATGTAAGGCAGTTATACATCAGAGGTTTAAACAACTCTAAAGTACCATAGAAGTGTTCAAGTTCAAGCCAGAGCTTTCTCCAGGAGAAAAATACATTGATGTCAGGAAAGGAAAAGTTACATTAGCTACCTAAAATCCATCTTTGCTCCTGTTTCTATTATGTTATGTGCTACAGTGTTATGCAGGTGTTTCTTGGGCCTCTTCTTGCCTTTACTCGGCAAATAAATTACAGCAATATTTAGTGTCCCTGTATCTCTGTCACCATAAAATAATCACACATGTCCACAGCATAGCATTATTCCACAGCTTTTGTGGTTTGGTTTTTTTCCATCTTTCTCTCCTCCACTCATTGCAAAATCATCTTCTTCTCACAGAACTGACTGCTGCGGGGTCATTCCGTTGCCATACCCTGCTGTGTGCCATCAACAGCCACAGTGCTGAGGATATGATGAAGTGAAACGCCTCTTTATGTGAATGCTTATGCAGAGCTTCCACATCCCACAACAGAAATTACTCATGTAGTGAACTCTAATCATTGCTTGAAATATCAGCACTCCAGTGATTCAAAGAAAAGCCTAGAATGCTGTGCTGGAAAGGGCTCTCACAACCTTTATTATGAGGAGAACACATGTGAAGAATATCTTTGGGGAATACTTAAGAAACTAGGGAAATTCTAACTAGATCATATTATACACTTCTAAAATTAGAAACTTTACTCTTCTCCCAAAGGGCTTTGATACATCCAGTAATAACTACTACTAGCTTTGCAGATGCATATGGCTGGGGAGAAGAGGAAAGGTATTACCACACAGCTTGAAATAAAAAAAAAAAATGCAATTCAGAATATCAGATTTGAATGGGATGAAGATTAGTCTCTCAGTCTGGTCCAATTCATTTTCCTCTCCTGTAACACAGTTATTCCAGCAGCATCAGCAGCTAGATTTTGGTTCAGTTTTTATTCTTAAAAAGCTCTGAAGCCACAAGCCCATCATGTTTCCAATGCTTTTCACTGTCTATCTTATCAAACAGGTTTTCTCACTTCTGATCTGAATCCTCCTCACTGACATTTAAGCCCATTAATTCTTCCCCTATCAAAGATGGACATAGAAAAAAACCCTACATATTAAAGAAACATTATAACTTCTATTCAAGTTTTTTTTTCTTTTTTAAAGCAGTCCATTCATTAAATCTTTATTTGCTGCTGCTGTTTCCTAGATCTCAAATCAGTCTCAAGGCTTTATAAAATTCTGAATTAAAACTGAGTGATCAGAACTGTAACTTCTTGTGCTGTAAACAGACAGACCTAAAGGCAGGTTAAACCAATTAAAATACACCCAAAAAAAAACCCCTGCTACACATCATGCTCATATTTCACAGGCACGCTATGGTAACAGCTTTGCATCTAAAGCAATAACAGAAAAGCAAATACACAAAGCAAAAATATCCTGAAATACATAATGATAGAACAAGCAGAGTTAACAAGCCTCAACAAAGCTGCCTAAAGTAAAGTCAGAAATAATTACTGGTTACAAAAAGTCTTGTTGACAGCATTTAAAGCTGGTCCCTTGAATTATGAGAAGCATGCCTTTAGGGCAGAACGCATGTAATGCTTGAAAGTCAGGAGTATACTTCCAGTTGGCAGTTTTAATAGCACACTTCCACGTTCTGCTCATTTTTATATTGCTAGTAAGCAACTTCTCGAGGAAATCACATTGCTCTCAATGTGCTTGCATAGGAATTTGCTCTTATCCACATCACTTGGCAATAGCAGCAAGTCCTAGAGCTAGCCACGTGGTCCAGCTTAGTGCTGATTAAGAAGAGGGCCTTCCTGTGTTTAACTATATCTTTAGAAGGAATTCTGATACAAAACCTAGACTATGCTGAATTTGGATATGGCTGTAAGCTAGAGGTAGCCAAGATTCTGCAACAGTGCCTGAGAAACAGAGCATGAGGACATAGAATTTTAGAGCATGGAACTTAAAAAGCAGGGAGCAAGTTTGGGCTAAACATTTTGCAAGAGAGATTCATCAATCTAGTCAGGATAGACGGACTTTCTCCATGACTCTGCAGGATGACAACATGACGTAACCTAGAATATAGAAAGAATGATACTGCTGGTACTAATCCTGAACCACATAGCTGAGAAGTGAGGTGATGTGACCCATCTGAACAGCACAATTCTTCACCACCCTTTCTCCCCTTCCAGGTTAAGTAACTGCCTTGCCAGATGTGAAGGCAGTATTTGCAATGACTGCCTCCCTTTTCTCACCACACAGGTGTTTACATTTTTGCAGGAAAGATACAAACCCTGTAGAAAACAACACTCAAAGTTAATTATCACTAATTGTAGGCAAAGCTCAGATTAAAAGGTTCACACCATGCAATGACACATCAAAGCAACCACTGTCTGCAGATGTGAGTAGCACAGTCTGATAACAAATTTCAAACAAAATCTGTTAGTAAATCCATTGGGGTTTTGCAGGTAGATATACTCAACTGATTAACATTAACCATAATCAAACAGAGAGAGCACAATATTGACACAGCATCACCCTCCTACGCTGACACATGTAAATACAGTCCTCTCTGATCTTCTTTCAAAGGCAGTACCTCTGTTTAAAAGGGTTGTCCATAGTAGATCCTGCTGTAATCCTCCAAAGGTTTTGAGAAGTGGCACCACCTCAGGTTTTTGTAAAGAAAGAAGACCATAGGAAGGAGACACAGAGGGCTACAAGTCCACAATTTGGAAACTTTCAGCATACTTCAATCACAAGCTGCCTGCTGTCTTCTAAGTGACAGCCTCCTGGGGCATGCTAATGACTCTGTGCTACTTCAAGGAAAGGTATTATTTTTAATGCATCTTTTCTCTATGTCAGTAAGGCGTCTGGGTCTCACAGGCAGCAAGTAGTGGTTGTCTGGCTTAAAACTGCTATTTAGCAGGACTGCATGTCAGAGAAGTTTTTTGTGAGTACTCTTTTCAGATCACACAGTGCCAGGTTAAAAATTATGCCTTCTCTAGAAATCTAACAATATTGTGCCACCTGAATGTGGGCCATGTTTTCAGGGCACAAAACAAGCAAAGGAAACAGTCAGTCTATGTTTCTGGATCGTTCTAGCTCAGATGCCCTGCTCTGCACTTGACATACATGCCACTGCCACTGAAATCTACATCTCCTCACCACTGACTAAGCAGCATTGCCACAGAGGCTTCACAAGTTGTGACAAGCAAATATTGCCTTGTTCTTGGAGAAACTGCCTGCAGCACTGCAATGGCTTCTGGTTGCACCATGTTCTAAGGAAATTCTCCTTTAGGAATTTCAACAAACTGTTAGAGCCACAGGATTTAAAAGCCTCATCTCAGAGCTGGGATAAATAAAAAATAAATTACTAAAAAGTAAATTAAAAACACCCAAACATGAAAACAAACCACCAAAAACCCCCAAAACCACACAACGAGCCCCCACTCTCCCTCAGTAATAGGAATCATGTTTGAAAAGAACCTGTAGTTTGTACTGCTATTAGAGGCTTCCACTCTTTAATTTCTTTTTGTGCTCCTTTCTGATCAAATGTTTATGTGGGCAACATTTTCCCCTGCATGTTCTCAAAAAAGGCTTGTTCTTGACAAGTTTATTAGATCACTGTAATTTTTCAGTGGTAAGACACTTTCTTTTCTTTACTCCTTTTTGTCCCCTCTAGCTTTCATCAACAAGGTCTTGGGCAAAATGTTTCTCATGTCATAAAGAGGGGAAATAATTAGTGTGTAAATGCTTCATTGTACTGGATAGGCCCCCAGATGGAAAAATTAGAAGTAGACAAGTCAGTGGTACAATTCAAAGGACTTCTGCTTTCCTGAACATCCTTCCTCTGAAAGGGTTTCCTTTTGAAAAGGTTTATTCTTCCACAAATATTTCTCTGATCTGCTGCCCAGGGAGGTGGTGGAGTCACCATCCCTGGAGGTGTTCAAGAAAAACTGGATGAGGCACTTAGTGCCATGGTTTAGCTGACTGGATAGGGCTGGGTGCTAGGTTGGACTGGGTGATCTTGGAGGTCTCTTCCAACCTGGTTGATTCTATGATTCTATGATCTTCCAACTGGCCATGGTAATAAATACTATTTATTGCTAAGAAATAAGCATAATCCCTATTCTTTGGTATAAAACATTTATATGAGAGAATCTTCATTTTCAACTGAATATTAAGTGTGGGGCTTTTATGCTTGATTTGCACCAAGTGAGGTGTAAACATTTTGTTTAAGAAGTGCTAAGGAAAAGAAGTAGAGCAACTAAAATAAAAATTCCATGTTAAGTGTCTCGGCCGCTCAATGAGCTACATACAATTTATTCCAACAGAAAAAGAATGCTGGGAGTTTGGAAAGAAAACTACTTCAGCAAATAGAAGATAGAATGTGAACATACAATGAGCTAAACACTGAAGTTTAATTTGCATTATTGTTATTAGTTTTGTTATTGTTACTGTGTGCAGTTCTGGAGCCCCCAACACAAGAAGGATATTGAACTGTTGGAGTGATGCCACGAAGATGCTCAGAGGGCTGGAGCAACTCTCCTAGGAGGACAGGCTACAAGAGTTGGGGCTCTGCAGCCTGGAGAAAAGGAGGCTTCAAGGACACTGGAGTAGCATTCCAGTACTGAATGGGGCCTGCAGGAAGGCTGGGGAGGGACTGATTCCAAGGTCTTGTAATGACAGGATGAGGAGCAATGGGTTTAAACCGACAGAGGGAAGAGTTAGACTGAATGTTAGGAAGAAATTCTTTGCAGTGAGGGTGGTGAGACTCTGGCACAGGTTGCCCAGGGAAGTTGTGGCTGCTCCCTCCCTGAAGGTGTTCAAGGCCAGGTTGGATGAGGCCTTGAGCGACTTGTTCCAGTGGAAGGTGTCCCTGCCTATGTTGAGGAGTTGGAACTGGATGAGATCTTTGAGGTCCCTTCCAACCTAAACCACTCTGATTCTATGACACAGATATTATCAAAAGGCAGAGCTCTTCTGTCAGCTTTAAAGCATTTCCAATTTTGCTGCATTTTCTTAGCAAGTGTTTTAAATAGAGAAGACTACACTTTATATATTCCCCAAGCATTCCCACTCTCAAGAGTTTCTAATCCAGTTTAGCACAGACAAAAATGTCAAGATCACTTCTTTCTATGAAACAATATAACCTTTTTCTCTTGATATTACCTCATCTGTTTATAAACAGTCTCAGACTGGTAAAAATAGGAAGAAGCATGCTTCATAAATATTTTAAACACATGGTTCAGGTGCAAGTAATGTCTAATTTTAGAACATATACATATGGGAACACATAACTATAGGCTAAGGCATATGGATTTAATGCAGTGTAGCATCTTATTCTATTTTGTGTGTGTGTGTGTGGCATGTGTTAAACAGATTCTGCTGGACAGAAAAAGTTTTATATTTATAGAGAGTAATATCCAACAAATTAGAAGAAAAATAAATGGAAATGAGAGATGTTGACATTCTTCCTATCAACAGTCTTACAATGAGATAAACATTTTTACCTCTGACACTGGAGTCAGGTCTTCTGTGTTTATAAACCTCTCCACTTAGCTTTTCCTAACCCCACTTGCTGTTTAGTGTCATCCATATATACCCTTAAAGATTTTTTTTTAATCTGGTTTTTGTAACATAGAATCATAGAATGGTTTAGGTTGGAAGGGACCTCAAAGATCATCCAATTCCATCCCCCTTCCATAGACAGGGACACCTCCCACTAGAACAGGTCGCTCGAGGCTTCATCCAACCTGGCCTTGAACATCTCCAGGGAGCTTGTGGAGAACAGAATCACAGAATCTTTGATCACATTCTGTGATTCTGTGCTCCACAACCTCCCTGGGCAGCCTGTTCCATCTTTCTCTTGTTCCTGCTCTCACTTATGTTCAAACTAAACATTTCATTGACTCTAAAGTGAGTAGGAGCAGGTTACCACTTGACTATAAAACAATTACTTCTCTATGTATATATAATTCTATAATTCTAATGTCACTAGATATACCACCTTTTGTTAAAGTGATGCTTTGAGTATTTCCTTGTCACCTGAACCTATCTAGGTAGAGAAAACCACCCTTTTTGGAGTGGTATAGAGTAGTTATCAGTGAATCATCACACAGAAACAGCTCTAGCACTGGGAAAATAAATTAGTGTACACGTAGTCAGAAAAGATCTGCACATGTCAGTGTAGTCTCTAGCCTCTTAAAACAGTACCTGGTCACTGCCTCCCTCAGATGAGCTCCATTCAGATGTACAGTTTTAATGCTAGGAGAAACTTTCAACAGATTCCTGCAATTTATATTCTTTTCTTTCAGCTCTCATTACAAATCCTATCAGGAGAGCTTGATGCCTCCAGCAACAAGCATAGCTGTTACGTTCCACTGAGAAGGCAAACGACCGTTCACCTTGAAACATGCCATGTGTGGATCCCTCCGAAGTGGAAATAATTTGTTTTATAGCAACAACTTCTCTAATACTGATCAGACTTTGTAGCCTACAGACTTGAGAAAAAATACTGTTGCAATCTCAGCTGTCGTACTTGCACCAGTCCACCTTAGCTATGCATTCAGTTAAGATTTCTGTCTTATTGCTGGTCTTAAACTGGTACATTGTCAACATTTAACACCCACCTTTACAAAGAATTCTCAGCCTTTTGTTTATTGCCTATCATATAGCAAGGGAAGTAAAATCAAAACACTCTTTAGAAGGAAAACATCTATTTAAAAAATAAACTATAAAAAGATTTTCTGTGTTTCAGGACACTGACACAATATAGCTTTTCACAACCACCACCTGCGTGCTCGCACCTGGATGACCTCTGAGTCATTAAACTTTAAGAGGTCTAATTCAGAAGGCAAAGTGTCTTACCTCTCTCTGTTGTAACTGTGGACTCTTTCACAATGTAGGTGTTTATAAAGAAGAACT
Organism: Pogoniulus pusillus; assembly: GCF_015220805.1. Lineage (NCBI taxonomy): Eukaryota > Metazoa > Chordata > Aves > Piciformes > Lybiidae > Pogoniulus > Pogoniulus pusillus. The sequence continues at coordinate 18,129,045 of NC_087287.1, read as the reverse complement.
GTATACCTGACAGGGATAATCCTGGGCTGTCCTATGACAGACTGACTTTTTATCCATTAATTATTTATCATATCCACAAGAGGACTCAACATTTAGACCTACTGGGTACCCACTACACGTAGGAAAAGTATAACGATCACTTGCCAGCTGCATACCTTACTCTGGAAAATTATCCTCATTATGAAATATTTAGTTCTCTGTATAGACATAAAGTAATTGAAATAACAATGCTTGGAAATTTATCTAATGGAGAGCTCAAGATATTATACACAATACCACTGAACACACAACAAGAGCCTACATAAAAGTTGCCAATACGCAACACTGACGTCGGTCAAAAAATATTTCTGCGGTAGGGACTAAAATGTAGGAGTAAATGAAGTCCTTAATTTCATAGTTTCCATGCAGACATTTTACACCTGTCATCTTGCTGTCTTGCTTGGCAAATTCACAAGGTGCCCCGAGCTCCTGCGGGACGCTGCTGTGGGAAATACAGCCTCATTGGCCACAAAAACAGGCCAGCACGGCTGAAGGGAAACGAGAGCCGAGACATTGTCTGCTGCTAGTCTTAAGTTACAATCATGAGAAATAAAAACTATTCATAGAGACAACATCAGAGGTAAGCCAAGTAGGCTGACACAAACAAGTGCATTCTACAGTTACACAGCAGATAAAAGATAGGCTTTGTAAACACTCTAAGTGCATTTATGATTTACTGCCCCTTCGTATTAGTTAATTACCACCTCTATTTTCCACAGCAAACAGCTTTTTTCCTAATGAATCATGATTCAAGTGAGCTAAAATTGTGACTAAAACTATAGTGGCAAAATATCTATTTTTAAACCTTCTGCTGTTCTTGATTTACGTTCCAAATTGTATGTACCTTTCAAGTAGGCTACACTTCTGAAGCCAAGGTTTGCTGACGTGAATACAGTAAGGGTGATGGAAACAATGAATCATTTTTTAAAGTCTTCAATTTTTGATACACATAGGTCAGTTTCCCAATTGCTGCATAAATCACAATCAAAGTGGACATTATCATAGATTTTAAGGACTCTAAATGCAAAGTCAAACAGCATTTACGCAGATTGATGTGGGACATGGAAACACAAAAGCACCTTTCTTTACCAATCACAACCCCTGAAAAAGCATTCACAACTTGGAGAATAAAACCTATGCAATCTTAAATATCCACTGTCTGAAAAAGACACCTCTGGTTCATACAGAGAGAACAATCTCTCAAGAAAGATGCAAGTTAGCTGCCAGCACCAAAGCTCCTGAGAGATTACACTGAACTATTTAAAAAAGGATCATTTATTTAAAGTACACACTGCAAAATATTCAGCACTTCTGATCATGAGGAGTACAGAACCACCTCCTACTTTGTATTTGCAAAAGCAAAGTTCTCAGAGCTCCTGAGCCATGTTCCCTGAAAATAGAGGGGATCATTTCTCCCTGAAAAGAAAAATGGGAACAGCCACTATGTGTTTGCTCTTCAAATATATCTATATGGAATTTTTTAAAAGGAGTATTTATGAAATAAACAGAGAGACAATTTTTCATCAGGCTGTCAATCTCACTCCTCCTCAACTTTTTCTCCTTGTAATGTCTTTCCTACTGTGTAAAATTGTGGTAGTTTTAGGGATCCTGGGTCTCCCTTAACAAATGTGTAAATTCACCTTCCAGAGCAAACTAACCAAAAAAGAGCCCATCAGAGTGTCTCATACATGTATCTTCACTTCCTCCTCAGGACACTGTCAGTGTCTCAGGCAAACTCTGTGAAGTCTAGCTTGCAACAAGGAATTCTCATAAGGAAATCTATGTGGTTTGCAGTCTGTAAAAGGCATTTAATGAGTAGAAAAAATGTATTTGTATGTATGGAAAGAGGGGATAAAATATGGGATAAATTTCCATCTGAAGGCAGTGTCCATACTGTGTGAACATATCTGCTTTAGAAGTTATGCAGTGTGGTAATTGTTGCCTTTACAAATGTCCATAGCAATTTGAAGCCTTAATCACTGTGCTTGACACACTCGAACTGGAAAAGGGGGGGAAAAAAGAGAAGCACAAACCGAACCAGAATAGAACAGCTTGGCCCTTCCTCAGGGAACTTACAAGACAATAGGCAGGGAACTACTTACAGTGAAAATTCAGGACCCTTAGAAATGGACTTCACTGCTGATATTCCTCATTAAAAGAGATCTTATGCTCAGGTTACCAGAAGAACATAACACATTCTAACTCTCTAATACAAGATGACAGAAGAAATAAAATATTGGTATATAATGTGAGTGCATAAACCTCCAGCTTGCTCAAAAGATGACTGCTTAAGGGAAGCTGCAGCCCACAGTAGAGATTGTGTAAAGTTACTTGCCAATTTCCTTTTCTAGAAATACAGAAATAAGAAGTAAAGGAATGGGGTGAAAAAAAGACACAAGAACAGAAGTCACTAGGGACTTGCAGAGCCTTGCATCTCATGCTTCACACTGTCGTTACAGAAACTCCTCCAGGCAGAATGAATGTATGATCCTATTAAAGCCACGGGAACCATCTCTTTATTTGCACTGGCCATGGTATTACTAAGGGTGTTGAGGGAGCAGCACACATTGGGGCATGAATACATTAAGGCAGGAAATGAAATGCTGGAAGTTCTGTGAAGCAAGTATCAATAATTAATGCTTTTTTCCATTGATTTTTTTTTTCAGACTCATACCATATTACAGAGAGGGAGCCCAAAAAAGCATTGTCAATGGCAAGAGCTTGGCCATAGGCTATGATAACACAAAGGAAAATGTACACTGCATTTAATAGTGTTAGTTCTGATACCATCTTAATTGCTGTGTTGGTTATCATGAATTGTACTACACTGCTCATGACAAAGAGCTCTCTTTCAAGAGGTGCAGGTATGAAGTTCTGGACATCCTAGCCCACAGAAGTCAACATTATTGACTAAGAAAGACAAAAATATGATGCCCCACAAATCTCTACTAAAACCTCCCATACCTTTAAGATGAGATCTGAGGGAAGGAAGCAGAGGGGATTCCTGAGAAAGAATTAAGTAGTTACTGATTAAAAAATAGCAAAATTGGCTTGCAGGGAGCTGGATTATGCCTGTAACATGGTTTATATACAAGTAATGATTTGAAATAAGAACTGTTATGGGTACTTATATTTTTGTTAGTTACAGGTTTTAATCTATTTCTGTATTTTTTTTCCATATTCCTTTGAAGTATCTGGAAGGTTGTCACTCAGTTGGAGGTAGTCCTGTGTAGCAAATGAGACAATTTAGGGTTTAAAAGGTATAATGGTGATGCCATTGAAAACTACATCATTCCTGATCTGGAATAACTTGCTATTTAATTAGTTAACTCATATAGAAAGTCACTCAATAAAAATCCTATGAAAGAAAATCTATGGGTGAAAAGAAATGCAAGAGGAGCTTACAACCCACTGTGCTTTGATTTGGGTCATGGTTTTGACCACCTTCAGTTTGAAACTGCTACCATAGAAGCTGCTGTACTTAGAAACTGCTATGTCTGATTACCAAAGTGAAGGTTTCATTGGCTCAAAGAACTCTTTGTTGTTTTGTTTTGAGGCTGGGTTTTTTTTGTTGCTGTTTTAAACAGAGCTGTCTCTTTTCCTTCTCCTTCCTTGTAAGATGACAGTCTGCCCTGCTTTACATGCTGGAAGAAGTTGACATTGCAAGAGTTTATTCTCACTTGCCAGCCCATCGCGTTTGCTCACTTCTGTAATTAATGAATCCAAACTGGCAGTGGATCTGAAACGGCTGTTATCAGCTTTACTGAGGGAAACACGATTTCAGATCAGGACAATATCGATCAGAGTTTCCTGAATGACATCTTAAGCTAATTTCTATAAAATAAAGTACCCCAGAATGAATTTGCCCAGGTCTTAAAGTTAGATTAACTTATTTTAATTGCATTCCAAAATTACCCCCTTTTCATACTATTGGACACTTTGAAGACCAAAGGAAAAAAACTATTATGAAAGGCCACTAGCCCAAGCACTTTCCAGCAGCCTTTATGAGGCAAAGCATGAGGCAACAGAGAGCTATTTCATGTACAAATGTCAGAGATGCAGGGGAAAAGATATTATGAAATCTCTCTACAGAGAAATACAGCACTATTCATTTAGCAGGCATACCATATTCCTTTCTGACCACATAGGATTTTAAGGCACTTAGTAGAATTATTAGTGAATGAGGAACTGCAACATTGCCTCTTGCCTGTGTCTTGCCCTCTTCCTCCACCTGCCAGTGACAGGTAAAAGCATTAGCAAAGCAGCTGTTTGCACTTCTATTAAAGCAACTCGTGCTTGCATTCCTGAATGCTTACATGCAGCAACCCTTCCTTTTTAATACAAAAGTAGTTACAAACTGGAATTCAGTCATCTCTGCTTGCGAGGCAACTGCACAGATGGACAAAAATCCTGACTGATGTCTTTGGGTGATAGCATAATACAGACTATTAGAGCTGTCATTGATTTCCTGGAGATAGCAAAGGACAGATCTTCCCTCATATTGCCATAGTGAATTGCTGCAACAGAAAGCTAACAAAAGCTGACTGTGAAAAGACATGCCTGTCAAACATGCAAACTCTTTTGAACCATGTCAGACATTTCAAATGCCAGTGGTTTTAGAGATCACCAACTCACTACTCGACATACACTCTATACATACACTAATATCTGACATAGCCCTTTTTTTTTTAATCTTAATTCACATAACCTTGGAGCTAAGTCTGCATCAAATCACTGAATATACAAGCAAGATGATTTCAAAGATTTCTCTTATTTGGTAAGCATAGAGACTGTATGTTCTTAAAGCAGTCACGAGGGAGCAGTGTCTTGTGGTATTACACAACAAACTGAACTGTGGGTTCCAGCAAGGTGTGACCCAGATAGGATAAATGTAATTGTTTCAACACTTTATGAAGATAAGCCAGATGAACCAGACAGAAGTTACAGAAACAAGTATATGAAAGAGCCACAGAATCACAGAATGGTCAGAGTTGGAAAGGAACTCAAGGATCATCCGGTTCCAACCCCCCTGCCATGAGCAGGGACACCCTCCACTTGATCAGGTTGCCCAGAGCCACATCTAGCCTGGCCTTAAAAACTTCCAAGGATGAGGTTTTTACCACCTCCCTAGGCAACCTGCTCCAGTGCCTCTCCACCCCTATGGTGAAGAACCTCTTCCTAATGTCTAATTTAAATCCTCCTCTAGCTTAGATCCATTCCCCCCTGTCCTATCGCCACCCAACACCCTAAAAAGTCCCTCCCCAGCTTTATTGTAGGCCCCCTTCAGATATTGGAAGGCTACAATAAGGTCTCCTCAGAGTCTTCTCCTCTCCAGACTGAACAGCCCCAACTCTCTCAGCCTGTCCTCATAGGAGAGGAGCTCCAGTCCTCTGATCATCCTCACTGCCTTTCTCTGCACACATTCCAGCATGTCCATATACTTCTTGTAACAGGGTTTCCAGAACTGGGCTCAGTACTCCAGGTGAAGTCATTTACAGTAAGTGTTAGGAAGGATTTCATATTCCATCTCAGAATATGAGTGAGTGTTCTGCTCAGGTTGTAGAGCAGTGAATCTGGGTTAGCAATATTAGCAATAAAAGCAGTATTTAAAGTGCATTGGACACATACCACAACTGTTAGCTGGGAAGGATGATATTTACAAGTCAGAGGTTGGTACATGAGAGTCGCTGAGAGCTAGGAGTTGAAATAAGGAGGTGTCTACTATGGAAACACAACCCTGAGTAAGTCTTTTCCATCTTTCATATTATCATTACATACTTGTTAGCTTACACTGTCTACAATAGAAGAGAGAGTGCTGTGTGTTAGTTTAGCACACACATCCTGGCTTGGCTGAGGCCTTCTAGTGTTACTAACACAACAAGAGAGGACCATTGATAAATACCAAAGTCACAAGTCATTTCAGGAACCTTTGATCTACCTTGAACTACTTCACTTGCTTACTCAAATAACAGCTCATCTCAGTGGCTTCAGCTCTTGAATTCACCTGTGTGAGTTTAAGATATGAACTATACCCTCTGAAAAGATTAAAAACAAAACAAAACCACATCAGCTCTGTACAAGATAAAATTGCCATGAAACCCTCCATCTTACAGGATTTATGATTTTAAGGATTTTTTGTCTGAAACTGTGGGACCAAAAGGGTATGTGCTAGTACTGAGCACTTGACAGTGAGACAGCTTATTTGGCAGCTGCCTGCAAAAGTTAGTTGTAAGAAGAAATGCAGTCAGAATGCTCAGGAAAGAAATACATCAGGGTACTGCTACCCATGAAAACTAAAGTATTCACAGGGGTTCTATGTTTATTAAATAAACACGTTTTTCTAATCCATATTTAGAGAAAGTTCATCACCTTTCTGTTTGGCTGTTGACTAACCTCAAGTGTTTGCATCATTTATTGGAACATATTTTATGCAGACCTTGTTTTATAATGTGTATAACAAAATGTAAGCCTCTCTGAGATGTTTATGCCATTGTTAAAGAAGCTTATCTCTGCAGAGATTCTGGGTGTGAAAACTGCTTCTACAGTGGGGCATACTAGCACCAGGGGAAAACAGGCATGCAGAAACCTCCTGTCTACCACGGGTCTACCACTGTAGCTTTTGCTTCCCCTCTTCCTCACACAAGTGTGCCTTCAGCTTCTCCAACAGACCTGCTGATATCACAGACCCTGGGATGTCACAGAAGCCACAGCTGCCTGAAGAGCTGCAGGCCATCTCTTATTAAGCCTACTTGCTCACCACTGAAATAAAAAATAGGAAAGATGTGGATAGGTAGATTAATAGGAAAAGGAAAGGAGTAATAAAAGCACTACTGCCATAATTAATTCACATCTTTCAAGCAATCTCATCTCTAAGAGAATTCTAATAAAAGAGATGAGTGTCTTCCATCTCAAGAGAAAAAGGGGAGGACTTTTCCTAGATTGCCATTTTCTCTTTCTCCCTTTTTTTTTAATTAACATCATTCAAAGATCTTTTTCATTTTTAAAACAAGCAAGGTTAATCCTGCATGAAGGATCATTAACTCCTTTTGAATGCTCTGTGATTTTTGTCCTCCTCAGTAGGGACAGAGAGCACAACTACAACTATGCAGTTAATTATAGCGTAGCTGCTGCCTCAGCTGTGCTGTTATGACTGGTGGGAGAATCACAGGGGAGAACTGAAGAGGTCCTTTTCAAGGATGGCTAAAAGCCACTGGGTTTAGGACCTTCCTGTGGCAAACCTCAGGATTCTGCTTCGTTTTTACATTCTGTTTCATACATCATGCACACTCCAAAGAATGAGGATCTCTAAGACAGAGTTCATTTGTTCCACTATCATTTTTGTTCCAGCAGCTGCTAAAGGGCCATTCCCAGGATCACTGTCAGTATCATGCACATCTATAATTGCATGGGCAAAGAATTTGGACATCAATCCAGCAGGGCATAGGAATACCATTTTAACACAGTGTTTTAGAGAGCATTAGCTGCAGAAATTTTAGTTTTAATAATAATAATAATAATAATAATTTCAAAGCCCTGTACTTCTATTAAATTTCAATTTGCAATGCTAATGGAAAATCTATACTCATCATCTCACAGCTTAGCTGGCTCTTGAATCCTTGCTTTGTTATGAAAACAACTAAAGAGCAGACTGAAAAGGATACACATCCATAAATCACATTTAGCTACATTTACATCAACAGCCATTATTCACTTGCTTCAAGCAAAGCCCTTAAAATAGGCATTTATATAATTCTTAATATAACCTTCACATCCATTTCTTCACAGCCCTCACCCCCCTCCTCTTAGAAGGTAACATCAATGTAGTTACTTAAACACGTGCAGAGATTATGTATGTTAATTGAGTACAACACCAAACTCTTCTTGAAATGTTATGCTGCAAAGTTATGTATCACCTACTGCAAATATCACTGTTAGAGCATGTAGTGACCCCCTCCTTCCACAGTCTTATTCTTCTGTTACTTTCCACAAAAGCATCCAAAGGAGTGAAAGCTTAATATGATAAAGCCTAACAGAGAAATCACATCAATTTGAAGTGTCTTATATAATAGCAAGTGTTCTGTATCTCAAGTAGTGGGTTGGAGTAAATTGAAACTCTGAACACTCTCATGGGGGTGGAAAGAGAAGGAGAAATACCTTAGAAAGTCTCTGTTTTTTACCCTCTGAAATCCAATGCAAGGTCAGTGTAATGCATGCTGCATTCTATGCAGTCTGAGTGTTAAATGCTTAAAACATCACATAACCTATCAATTCAGAAGAACCAGAGTACAAGGCTACTTCAGGAAGTACCATAAACCTTACTCCTAAAACGTGGTCCAGTCACCCCTTTCTCATTAATGAGGCTTTGCTGAATACCCAAGAACACAAAGGTGCTACTGAAGTCATCGAACACTTTAGACAGTCAAAAACTCGGTGAAACTAAGGTTTTTTTTCTTATTATCTCCCTTCAGAAAAATTGTTTTTCCCCTCACTAGAGCTAATGGCAAGCAGATACTTGGCACCAAAAGTATATGATGTGAACTCTTCTTTTTTCAGCTCCCAAATTACCCTCTGCCGCTTTCAAGCAGTAGATTAGGCTATAATGAAGCTGAGAACTATCACAATGGTGGAAAAATACATGGAAAGCAGCATATAGAGGCTGCACTGGTTAGGCTAAAAATAAGAAACTGAATGTGTGAATTCTTTCCATCCTGCATCTATTTTATACCTTCTGCAGCCCATGAGATTTTTTTGCTTACTAAATTCCCAATTAGTTCATATATATTTATAGACCATTTCAGCTACTGGTGACTGAAACAGAAGGAGTCTCTCTCTCTCCATACTTTATTATTGGCATAATCACAGAATCATAGGACAAAGTAAAGTTGGACACAACATCAAGAGTCCGACCTTTTGATGAAAGCAGTGTAAGCTGTAAGATCAGATCAGGTTAATCAGGGCTTGATTCTCCCAGATCTTGAAAATTTTCAGAGACAAGAACTACAAACCTTAAAAAAAATACAGCTAATTATGTGCTTTGTATGTCATCTTCTTTCCTGACTTCTTGACTCTTAAGTCAACAGATAATGATTTACTCCAGTGGGAATATATATGTGTATATATAAGCACATACACACACAGAGCAAACTATGTTTTCATTAATACATTCATCACACTTTCTGTTCCAATAATATGTCTTCAAGGCAAAATGTAAGTTTTTTAATAGAGAAGAAAGTGAATAAATGGATGAAGAAAAACTGAATGACTATTAATTGATACTTTGCCAATTACCACATGGATAGAGTCCCAAGTGCCATCAGTATATGTGTTGGCCCCGAGTCAGTGAAAGAACAAAAAATTCTTTCTGCTCAAAGGCTAGGAAAAAATGTTTTGCATTTTACACCTCAGAAGCTATTTACATTTTGTTTTTAACAGCTAACTCCTTATCTCCTTATCCTTGTGACACAGTTCAAGCATCACACTACTAAGCACTAACACCATTTATCCAGCACTGGTGGGTTCATTTTGTTTTTTAGGCTGGAAATCCAAGCACCTTTAAGTATAGCAAGTGTAATATAAAACACTAAAAGTGATTCATAGTGGCTCTCGAGACAAACATTCTAGCTAACTGAGAATGTCTTTAGGTCAAGTATGTTTGTACTCAAAATACTACAGGAGATTTCAAATGATTGCTTAAGCAGACTCGTTTGTTATAAAAAGTTCTTAGCACAGCTTCCATTACTCATTATTTCAGTTATTTCTGTACAGCTTCTTACATCATGTCTTTCACTGAAGTATCTCAAATCTCTACTAAATGACAGGCCTAACCATATTTGGTTTCTCTTCTCTTTCCAGGAACACTGTCACATATACAACCTGGCTAAAGAGAGCAGGAAGCAAAACGGGGAGCCTAAGCATCTGTGCCATTGCTTATTTCTGTTCAAGAAGCAGCATTTCTCGTTTTCTGAGTGAAAGGTAGGGTAGGTTGTTACTATCTGCAGGTCCTATAGGAGGCTGTTGCACAGCTATTGTGCCATCATAAATTTTAATAGTATTAATCTTTCCAGTACTGCTCTAATTCTGCAATTATTTTATCATCCTCATTGCTTGCCAAAGCAACGTGCACAGCTTCCTAAATTATGCAGACAATTTCATTTAATTAAATGAAAGCTGCTTTAATATCCTTCAAGGATATTGCTATTTAAAGCTACAGGATACAAAATTCATAGAATCATAGAATAAACTAGGTTGGAAGAGAGCTCCAAGATCACCCAGTCCAACCTAGCACCCAGCCCTAGCCAGTCAACTAGACCATGGCACTAAGTGCCTCATCCAGGCTTTTCTTCAACACCTGCAGGCAGGGACAGCAACTTCACCACCTCCCTGGGCAGCTCATTCCAATGCCAATCACTCTCTCTGCCAACAACTTCATCCTAACATCCAGCCTAAACCTCCCCCAGCACAACTTGAGACTGTGTCCCCTTGTTCTGTTGCTGGTTGCCTGGGAGAAGAGACCAACCCCACCTGGCTACAGCCTCCCTTCAGGTAGTTGTAGACAGCAATGAGGTCACCCCTGTGCCTCCTCTTCTGCAGGCTGCACACCCCCAGCTCCCTCAGCCTCTCCTCACAGGGCTGTGGTCCAGGACCCTCACTAGCTTCATCACCCTTCTCTGGATGTGTTCCAGTATCTCAACATCTCTCTTGAACTGAGGAGCCCAGAACCAGACACAGTACTCAAGGTGTGGTCTGACCAGTGTTGAGTACAGAGGAAGAATGACCTCCCTTGCTTAATGTTCTAATAGTCTCTGTTTCACACTAGTCTCAAACTAGTACTATGAGAGGACAAGTACAGGCCATAAACATAAATAATAATCATTTATGTACTATTAAGTCTTACATGGGATTATACTGAGATTGAGAGAAGTCACTCGTGTTTTACAAATATACTATGGTCTCTCACAGCAAATCTATCTCCTGTACCTTTTCTAAGAGGCTTATTTAACACATATAATTTGTTCACCCATCACATTCATTAGCCCATTACACATATTGATCCTTCATTTACTAAAGCAAATACCATATGGTGTCAAACACTCCAATGCAAAGCTCATTAAGGAATGCACTCAATGACAGCTAACAGGAACAATTAAGCAAAAGAGATAGCTAATATATGTTGACTTTTACATATTTAGGGCTAACACATATTCACTTTCATATATTTAGGGCCAGTAAGTTACTGTACCATATTGCAGATGAGATGCAGTTCTGTAAGGAAAAGAAATCAAAGTGATACCTCAATATTAAACCAGTTACTTAGGTAAGAGTTGTGAATAAGACAAATAATCCAAAGAAAAATATTCTGGTTTAGCTCCTCAGCTGGAGAAAATTGCCAATTTCTGACCCAAGCATCCAGCTCTAGTGTTCATTGATTAACAAGGATCTGAGATGAAGTAATTAATAGATAACTATAACTGAGGCAAGGACAGCTATGCTCAAATGATTCCTATGCATGAAGCTACTGAAAAACATTAGGGACAAAACTGCTAATCATTTCATAACGACAGTCACCATCTCTATTAGCTTAATGATCCATAGTAGCAGAATCCAACTACAATGCACTCTGGTGTTTCAGGTACTGGAAGACAGTGCCCCAGTTTGTGCTCATAAATAAACGTCCAGCTTGTCCCATAGGCTTACTTCTGCCTGTAAAAACCTAGAGGGATCTTTTCTGCTTGCTGTCAAAACAATAGTTTTGACTGAGGACATAGGAATAATTATGCCTCAAGTTAACTCGCCAAACTAAGCTAAAAAGAAATTCAATGTACTTCAGAATATTTAGATATGTATAACTTAAAAAATAGTTTATATATATATGTGTATATATATATTTATATATATTTGCTGATAAAATTAAAAAGCAGGACTGTACAATGGCATTTGTCTTTCATAGAAGATATGTAATTTCAGTGGGGAGGGAATTCAATCCATTCAAAACACAAACTACTGATCAAAAATGTAATATTTCTCCAGGAGAAGTTGCATCATCAGTTTTTGCTCAGACCTAGCTAAATGCCTTCAAGTGCACCCTTGTGTGTTTACAAGGATCACACAGTAAGTACTATCTTTGCCCTGTAAACCTGTGCAACCTGCCTTCTCAGATCCTCATTCTCATCATTTTCATTATCCTCTTTACCTCCTGAACATTGTCAGTCTCAGAAGGCTCTCTCATTTTTCTCCCACTTTATGTTCTCCACACTGAAGTGATTAACTTCTAAATTTACAAACTCAACCTTCCCCTCCTAAATATTTCTTTGTTAAGATTGCATAAGACTGACATATTCCCCTCTGGAGCTTTTACAAAAAGGAAAAGTAGCTCTGTTGGTGTCAGAGAAACTATCCTGTATGTTCATCCTTAAGGTTTTGGAGAATGTAGTCCATAATTATCAAACACCTGCATTTAGAAGCTATAGAAGTAAAAAGTCTTCTCTATCAGAAGAGTAGCTCTCTGTGATGTTGTATCTACAAAGACACAAATTAAACTAAGAAGAATGAAACTACACCATAAGCACTGCAGCAACTGCAAGTGTGTCAAACGTGTAGAGCAGTTCTTCAGAGGTACAATGCTGGAGGTTGTCATGGCAACCCCTCTCAGTCCTTCCCACTGATTTTTGGCAAGCACTTTTAATTTTCTTTTTTTAAAGCATTTTTATTCCTTCTCTGCTAGCCTTTTTTCCTCCTTTCACACAGTATGAACGATGTCACTGAATGTGAAGAGCATGCCAAAACATCAGTGCGCGACCACTTCAGACAGAAGATACATCCAAACTACACAGAGTGGGGTTTGTGCTCTCACAGGCACAACAGTCCAGCTGTTACTGTTTGCTAAAAGGCATCTCTCTATGGCCAGAGCATGCAAGTATTCTGATCAGTGGCAGAAGAGTTCTTTAGACCATGCTCCCAAAGTGTCTTTAGAAAACAGATCTAGGAAAAAGCAACCTTCTCCACCTGCACTGCAGTCACAGTTTGTTCTACTCAGTGTGTATTTGTTGTTCTCCCTGTAGTATTGCACAACATGTGCCATAACTACTCCAGAGTGCCCAGCAGCTCACCAGCTTAGACTCTAAAGCCCTTTTAGCTCACTGATGTTCTCAGAGAAGCCTTCAGATCAGTTCATCAGATTCTGTTTAACATGTAAATACAAGCCAAGTGCAAGCCAAGGGACCAGATTAAAAGTTTCACTTATATTTGCTAAGATGCAACCAAAAGAATTGTAGGTTTGACTAAGACTAGAATAAAGCTGTTTTACAATAAATTCTTAGTCCTTCAATTTTTGCTTTCCTATTGCAGATTTTACCATTTAAAGATTTTGTTTGGTAGCACTATAAAAGTAATATAAACTTCATATTCTATATAAAAATTGATCAGTTTACTGTTTAGCATAAAAGCTGCAAGAAATCACAAAACCAGCACAACAAAAAAATTCTCCTTTTGGGTTTCCCTTAGTATTCCTCCTTTCACCCTTCATAAACCCAGGTGTGGGGTTGTTACCCTGCCACAGTTACTCTCCACAGCAGGTGAGACTTGTGGACAGTGATGGAGCTGCCTCTTTAAAGTTAGTGACAAGGGTTCATGCACCAAGATCTGCAATTCTCAGACTCAAGCCTTCCCAAAGACTTAAGGACACGGCACATGCAGCCATTGCTACCTAACTGCTACAGAACCCAAAATGTGGAAAAGTCCACAAATTCTACCAGCAGAATTTCCTCAACACAAATATCCAAGCAGTATGCCCTGTCTCCATCAGGTGTTACCACAGTGCCCATTTAGTAAGAGTAACAGAGAAGAGTCAGCGACCAGACCCTTCCTCTTGTTCCTCTAATCTCTTAGTTCCTCCAGAAAAGACAAAAGTGAATTCTTAGACAAGCATGTCAGACTATACAGTTCAAAGAGTAACACACAGACCAAAACACATTCCCCAAGCAGTGGCACAAGGTGCTTCATGAAGCTTACCTCCATAGGTACACAGCTGCCATCCCAAACATCTAAGTGTGTCTTCATGTCTAAAATTTCACAGAAATCTAAAATCAATAAAAGGGCTACATGATTACAGCAAAGCCTTAATCTAAAACATACTTTTTACCCTCTTGTACGCCTTTGCTGAATAGAAGACTCTGTGCCAGGCACAATACATCAACATCTTAAGGAGCTGGGGAACGCAATCTGAAGTTCCTTAGTAAAAAAAAGGAGCAACTGTAGCCAGCAAATTGGATGGAGATTGTTAGCTAACAGCCACCAGAACTGAACGAAACAAATGCCAGGTCATTACCAATAGTTCAAACACCTGGGTAGGTTTTACTGGTCTGTTAGTGCAGGTTTATGAGCCTATTTGTCACAGTGCACCTCTCCACCTCTAAGCTGGCTGCCCTTCACAGCTGGTTACTGCTGCGAATTAACAGCATCGCTCTTTTCTTCAGAGGCCAGCGGATGCTGCAGGTAGAGGAAAGGATCAGTAAACATTTCACATGAGCAGATCACGTATATTTGCAAGGAGAAATCTCTCCTCGTGTTGGGAACTTGATTCATAGAATGATTTAGGTTGGAAGGGACCTTGAAGGTAATCTAGTTCCAACCTCTCTGCTGTAGCAGTGACACCTTCCCCTAGCCCAGGTTGCTCAAAGCCTCATCCAGCTTAACCTTGACCACGTCCAGGGATGGGGCATCCACAACATCCCTGGGCAACCTGTGCCAGTGTCTCACTATCCTCACCATAAAGAATTTATTTCTAAAATCCAGTCTCAATCTACCCTCCTAAAGCTTAAAGCTGTTTCCTCTAGTCCTATCACTACAAACCCTTGCAAAAAGTTCCTTCCCAGCTTTCTTGTTGCCCTCCCCCAGATCCTTCAGGTACTGGAAGGCTGCTGTAAGATCTCCCTAGAGCCTTTTCTCCTCCAGGCTGCACAGCCTCAAGTCTCCTAAGCCTGTCCCCATAGGGTTCTCCAGCCTTCTGGTCATCTTCATGAGCCTCCTCTAGCCCTGCTCCAGCAGTTCAATGCCTCTGTTACACCAGGGGCACCAGAACTGGGCACAATACTCCAGGTGGGGGCTCATGAAAGCAGAGGAGGGGGAGAATCACCTTCTCTGTCCTGTTGGTCACACTGCTTTTGATGCAGCCCAGGACACAGTTGTCTTCTGGGATGCCAGTGATCATTGCCAGCTCATGTTGAGTTTTTCAACTGACACCACCAAGCCCTTCTCAAGACTGCTCTCAAATCACTCCTCACTCAGCCTGTATTTGTCTATATATATTCCAGGCAGTTATAGGGTAAACATAGGAACTTGGATACTTTTATTATTAGGTCGTAGTTGCATTATTAACCACACCAAAAAAATGGTAAAACTGGAAAACTTTGTGTGCTGTACACCTAAGGAAACCAGAAAGGCTTGGCTGGAATATTTATTTCTGTTATCTGTAGCTGAGAATGGCAGAGCAACATAAAATGCACCAAAAACGGGGTTAGTGCATTCACTCACAAGTGGTGTTCTTTAAGGGGCAAACTTAGGATACAAAAACACATAAAATGGCTTAAAACCCTGACAGGCTTCAACTCATGTAAATAATTCATGAACTTCTGTCAATATTCTGCTTATTTTCTTTTAAAAAAGGCAGCAATTTCACTTATTGACACTGAAACACATCATAGCCAGAGTGGGATACATCACAGAATGGGAACTGAAAGCTGTCCTGCTATCAATCAGCTGCTGAAAGCAGTATTCAAACACATTGGCCACAGCGTCCTCGTGCCAGACAGAAGGCACAACTACTAAGAGATTAGTGCACTAAGGCTCCACAAATGGAGAAGTGTTGCATGTACATAAATACTTTTTTCCCCCCTCTCTTTATGTCTTTTCATTTACAGTAAATCTAGAGATGCTGTTGTGTCAGTTAAAGAGCTGCCACGCTGTCTTGCCTCACATCTTCACGGACTGTTTAACACCGCATAGGACAGCGCATCACTGTGCTCAACATCAACGTGCAGCAAAACTCTTCTGCAGATTCAGCAGGCTTGGCAAATTTGACATTTATATCACACACAAGACAGATTTCCAGTTGTACTTACAGCTTTCTCTCTCGGCACTGCCTTGCCAGAGGAAAATGGAGCACGGTGCTAGGATAGGATAAACTTTAGTACAGACTTAAAGATAAGGACATTTGCTTTAAAGCTTATTCTTCCATTATCTGCCTTTTCAACTCTGAAATAATTTCATACAATCACAAAAGACGTAAAGTAAAAGTGAGGTGAAAAAAAGAGGGGGAAATGAGTGGAAGTCTTTCAAAGGACAGTACTGTATAATTACTTTAAAGCACTTGTGGATAATAAAATAACAAATCTCTTGGGTCAGCAATATAGAGAACTACAGGTGAGGTCTTACTGTAATCTGCAGCAGTACAGACATTCAGGCTTTATCTGTAGTCAGTAGAGTGATTTCTGCTGATTCATTGCCTGCTGGAAGATAACTGAGCTGATTTCAGTAGGTCTTTACTGGAACACACGTGTGTCATCGTAGGCTAATTATAGACAGGACATGAGTTTCTGCATTTATACTTTAGCATCTGAATAAGCCTAGTGGATCTGAACTCTTTTTCTGCATAACTTCAGAAGCATGCAATGATTTAAGTTCTTTCCTTGAATCATAGAATCATAGAATCAACCAGGTTGGAAGAGACCTCCAAGATCATCCAGTCCAACCTATCACCCTGCCCTATCCAATCAACTAGACCATGGCACTAAGTGCCTCATCCAGGCTTTGCTTGAACACCTCCAGGCACGGTGCCTCCACCCCTCCCTGGGCAGCCCATTCCAATGCCAATCACTCTCTCTGTGAGGAACTTCTTCCTAACATCCAGCCTATACCTACCCTGGCACAACTTGAGACTGTGTCCCCTTGTTCTATTGCTGGTTGCCTGGGAGAAGAGGCCACCCCCCACCTGGCTACAATGCCCCTTCAGGTAGTTGTAGACAGTAATAAGATCACCCCTGAGCCTCCTCTTCTCCAGGCTAAACAGGCCCAGCTCCCTCAACCTCTCCTCATAGGATTTGTGCTCCAGGCCCCTCACCAGCTTTGTTGCCCTTCTCTGGACACGTTCCAGCACCTCAACATCTCTCTTGAATTGAGGGGCCCAGAACTGGACACAGCACTCAAGGTGTGGCCTGAGCAGTGCTGAGTACAGGGGAAGAATAACCTCCCTTGTCCTACTGGCCACACTGTTCCTTGATTACACCAGTTATTCCATTTCTTGAGAGAAAACAAGGAGAGAATTTTTATGACACAAAGGTAGTGTGCTTTAAGGAAAAATGGTATGCATTTATGCAAAGAAGGCCTGGTTTTATCTGAAGAGGAAAAATATAATGGTCATGAAAAACCTCACAACCACTTCCTGACTTTAGAGTAAAAGCCACCACTGAATGCAAAAGAAGTGAAAGATAACCAGAGAATGCAGGCATGAGTTGTAAATGGAACTGGAACAAGCTCCCCAGAGAGGCTGTGGAGTCTCCTTCTCTGGAGACTTTCAATGCCTGTCTGGATGCATTCCTCTGTGACCTGAGCTAGATTGTATGGCACTGCTCTGGCAGGGGGGTTGGACTCAATGATCTCTTTGGGTCCCTCCCAACCCCTGACAGCCTGTGAAAACCTGTGAAGTTGTTCTCTGCAGTGAGGGTGGTGAGAGCCTGGCACAGGTTGCCCAGGGAGGTTGTGGAGCACAGAAGCACCCAATGTGATCTTTGATCTTTGATCACATTGGGTGCTTCTGTGCTCCACAACCTCCCTGAAGGTGTCCAAGGCCAGGTTGGATGAGGCCTTGAGCGACCTGTTCTAGTGGGAGGTGTCCCTGCCTATGGTGGGGGGTTGGAACTGGCTGAGCTTTGAGGTCCCTCCCAACCTAAGCCCTTCCATGATTCTGTTCTATCAAATACAAGTCACCTACCTCCCACAAACACCCCCTCTCTGCCTGCTTCTCCTCAAACACTGCAAACAGCTGCTTTTAACGAGCAATGGCTCAGGGTATCTCAGTCTCTCTCCTGAAAGAGAAACAGGCAAATATCTGCATTGCTCTCTGTCCTGTGTCCCTCTTACGTATGTCTCCTGTCAGCGTTTATGCCCTTACAGGTTTAGCACCCGTGGCGGTGTGAGGGGTCCTAGGTCGCCCTTAACACAACCATAGGGGGGCAGGCCCATCCCAGGGTTATTCTGTTCTGTCTCCTGGTGCCACAGCTTAAAAGGCAGCGCCCAGCTGGTACCTGTGCCGTCTGCTCTCTGCCTTTGCTCCCTTCGCTTCTCCCTGGGAGCAGCAGGCTCCTTCTGATCCCCTGGCCTGTGGGGGAGATGCTACCAGCGGGCAGGGCCTTGTGAGCTGCATCACGCGGCCTGCTGAGGCCTGCAGGCCCCAGCTGTGGAGGGCACTCTGGGCCGACAGAGGGTCCCAGCAGGCCAGTTTGGGCCTGGGGGGGTTGCACTTATCTACCTGACTGCCTTTGGTGTGCTCTTATAAACACAACCTCTCTTTAAACTCCCACTGGGCGTGCAGTGTCCTCACCCCTACCCTTGGAAAGGGCTGAGAGCCGCTCCTGCCCTCCAGCCCAGGCAGCTCATGGCCTCAGGCCAGGCCAACCACTGGCCAGAATGAACCATGCAGGGCAGTGTTACATGCGGGGTCCTGGCACGAACGGCCCTGATTAAAGCCCCTCACCTCCAGATGCCCATCTGTCCCTTGGCATCTCTATTCTGCTGGCAACCTTTCCTTCGGGTTACAATGCTGCACTGCAGCAGCAGCTCTACAAACACCTCCCCTCACAGTAAGCAGTGGGAGGACTCCAAGCCCTTATGCACATCAATAATCACCAGGTCATATACACAGAATCTCAGAATCAAGCAGGTTGGAAGAGACCTCCAAGACCATCCAGTCCAACCTAGCACCCAGCCCTATCCAGTCAACCAGACCATGGCACTAAGTGCCTCATCCAGGCTTTGCTTGAACACCTCCAGGGACGGTGCCTCCACCACCTCCCTGGGCAGCCCATTCCAATGCCAATCACTCTCTCTGCCAACAACTTCCTCCAGTGTGCCCAGGTGGCCAAGAGAGCCAATGGCATCCTGGCATGGATCAGGAGCAGTGTGGCCAGTAGGACAAGGGAGGTTCTTCTGCCCTGTACTCAGCACTGGTCAGGCCACACCTTGAGTGCTGTGTCCAGTTCTGGGCACCTCAATTCAAGAAGGATGTTGAGGTGCTGGAACATGTCCAGAGAAGGGCAACAAAGCTGATGAGAGGCCTGGAACACAAATCCTATGAGGAGAGGCTGAGGGAGCTGGGGGTGTGCAGCCTGGAGAAGAGGAGGCTCCGGGGGGACCTCATTGCTGTCTACAACTACCTGAAGGGAGGCTGTAGCCAGGTGGGGTTGGTCTCTTCTCCTGGACAACCAGCAACAGAACAAGGGGACACAGTCTCAAGTTGTGCTGGGCGAAGTATAGGCTGGATGTTAGCAGGAAGTTCTTCCCAGAGAGAGTGATTGGCATTGGAATGGGCTGCCCAGGGAGGTGGTGGAGGCACCATCTCTGGAGGTGTTGAAGAAAAGCCTGGATGAGGCACTTAGTGCCATGGTCTGGTTGACTGGACAGGGCTGGGTGCTAGGTTGGAGTGGATGATCTTGGAGGTCTCTTCCAACCTGCTTGATTCTATAATTCCATGATTCTCCCCATCCCTGGAGGTGTTTAGAGGAGGCTGGATAAGGCACTTAGTGCCATGGTTTAGTTAATTAGAAGGGTTAGGGATAGGTTGGACTCGGTTCTAGAGGTCTCTTCCAAGCTGGGTAACTCTGTGATTCTGTGAAGGGGGTGCCAAACAGCTCCTCTGGAGAGCAGAAAGCTGTCACGACAGGTGACTCATGTTGGGCTGCATTAGTCATGTCATGGTACATTATATAAGCAGAAGCAACTGACACAACATAAACTGACACATCACAACACAGCTTGTCAGCAGTGATATGTATAAAGCTAGGCTGCTTAAAGAAAACACAGGGAAGAAGGCAATGTGGGGTTTAGGAACATCACTTAGGAGGAAAAAAAAATAATCAAACCTTGTGTGAAAGATTCTGCTGCAGGCTATGTTTCCTTGCAAGGATACATTCTGCTACCCCTAGTTTGGTCTTTTTTTTTTTTGGGGGGGGGGGGGGTTAATTGATTACACCTGTTGATCTCAGCAGGCTTAATTCAACTGAACCTTCAAGAAGTTTAATTCTCATCCTCCACAGCAAACTTGGTGATGTATATTTAGCAATGTTATAGTTTTCCTTCAGCTACTACATTCCCACCTGCTCTCTGAAATGACCTCATGGTGTTCATTCTGGTTACAGACTGCAGCTTAGAGCTGTGGAGAGCACATGTCAGGTGCCCCATAGAATCAACCAGGCTGGAAGAGACCTCCAAGATCATCCAGTCCAACCTAGCACCCAGCCCTAGCCAGTCAGGTAGACCATGGCACTAAGTGCCTCAGCCAGGCTTTTCTTGAACACTTCCAGGGATGGTGACTCCACCACCTCCCTGGGCAGCCCATTCCAATGCCAATCACTCTCTCTGCCAACAACTTCCTCCTAACATCCAGCCTATACTTCCCCCAGCACAACTTGAGACTGTGTCCCCTTGTTCTATTGCTGGTTGCCTGGCAGAAGAGCCCAACCACACCTGGCCACAGCCTCCCTTCAGGTAGCTGCAGACAGCAATGAGGTCTACCCTGAGCCTCCTCTTCTCCAGGCTGCACACCCCCAGCTCCCTCAGCCTCTCCTCACAAGGCTGTGCTCCAGGCCCCTCATCAGCTTTGTCGCCCTCCTGTGGACATGTTCCAATACCTCAACATCTCTCTTGAATTGAGGAGCCCAGAACCAGACACAGCACTCAAGGTGTGGCCTGACCAGTGCTGAGTACAGGGGCAGAATAACCAATCTTGCCCTGCTGGCCATGCCGTTCCTGATATAGATCAGGATGCCAATGGGATGAGATTTAGCAAGGCTAAGTGCAGGGTTCTACACTTTGGCCACAACAACCCAAATCAGTGCTGCAGGGTGTGGACAGAGTGGCTGTAGAGCAGCCAGGCAGAAAGGGACCTGGGGGTGCTGGTAGGTAGCAGGCTGAAGATAAGCCAGCAGTGTGCTCAGGTGGCCAGGAGAGCCATCTCCTATCAGCCTGTGTTACTGGAATGCACCAGGTGTAAATCTCCCCAGGCAGGTGTAAATCCTGAGCTTTGGTACCACCACTTGGCTTTCCTGTGCCCCTTGGCAGAAGTAAAGCCTATATACCCATGACCTGCAGGGAGGGCATGCTCAGCCTATTCAGGAGCACTACAGAGAAGTCACATTGGATATCAAATCCAAAGGCTAATGATGGGAAAATCCTTGCTGGGGTTGTTCCCACTTTATATGCAGCCAGGTGCTGTTCCATGTTTTTCTTTTAGCTGCTGTGCCCCATTAAAAACCTGGCTTCTGACGTAGCTTCTTCAGAGGATTATAGCTAAATGCTGAAATACATCAAGACAGGAAATAGTCTTTAACTGCAGCTGTCCAGATCACAAAGCAGAGCACATATACCCTCTAGAGATTAAACACAGGCCCATGCATTAACAGATGAAGCCATTTTTGAAGGTACACCTGACACAAGTGAGGGGTCAAATGTAGGAAAGTTGTTTACTCGATCCTAGCATGCACACAGTGCCCACGGTCAGCCACAGGGCTCTGCAGGAATGTCAAGGATCAGCAGTACGTGACACAAAATGCTCATTCCCATTTCTCAGACAATTGACTTACCTCTGTGTGAATACAAACTCTTAACCACAACCCCGGTACAGGTGAAGCTCGGAGAGAATCTGAAATCAGCCTCACTGCTGTTTCCCATGAGAAGTTACAGGCATTTCAGAGTATAAGGACCCTGACTGCTCCTGTGTTGGCAAATAATGTGGCAGCTCTTCCATCTTGTTTCTACTTAGAATAGACATAACAGGCATCTTTAGAAACACGATTTGTAACAGAAAAAGAACCCTAGAGCTTTATTTTCTAATCATATTAGCTTTCTTCTTTCTTTTTATGAAACTTTTTTCCACATTGTTAATACCAATGTGCTTTTTCTTGGCAATTCTCCAATGACCAAAACATTGACCTTTGTCAAGTAGAAACCAAATGCAAGGCTAAGAACATCCTTTCTTTAAATCATTACCATAGAGCCTGTCCATTTGAAAGACCACTTTGTTCAGGAGCAAAATGTGTGCACCTCCACCTGTACAACATCACACTTCATTTGCAGTCAGGCTTTTAAAGATGCACATTAACTTGAGGGAAAATAGTCTGAAACAAAACTACATCACCCTCACATAAGGCTCCACCTTCCTTTATAACAATGACAGAAGACCTTCACAGGAATAGGAAACACAACTGAAGCAGCAGCATCTGGGCCATACAAGAGTACAAACTGAAGGACCTCCAGTTTAAGACCATGGCTTTGCAGCTGTGACCTGGACCATGGAAGAATTGCCCTAAGGATAAGAACTAAGAGTCTATGCAAAAGACAGTGAATGCTTAAGAGCAGAAGTTCCATGTCCTTCAGAAATACCCAAATTACCGCAGAATGAACTGACTTGACAAGTTCCAGCTGGAGAGGAAGTATCCCTGCACTCTGCATTACACCAGTACACAGCTATGCCACTTCAGTACCCAGCCACACTGCGAGAGATCAAGCTTAGATAATACAGCATATTTACTTTATTAAAGAAATTAAATGACATAAATTAAACTGCAGCACTGTCCCAAAATAACACTCTCTTATGTCAGCCACATCAAGTGGATTCCAGATTTTCTCCATGCCCTACAATAGTTCAGACCGCAGACTGATGGCCTTTCAGTATGAGTACGTCATGAGAGAGAGGCACAAGCAGAGGCTCTTGTCACCACCTATGTGATCCTTTTATGTAACCTAAACAGGACTGCTTATCTCTTGTTTAAAATGAAAATGTTTCATGAAAAGGCACAACATACAACACAGAGATGAAACAAGTTAGGATCAGTAAGAGATTAATTAATGTCTTCTACTAAATCTGTAGCCCAAATGTTTAATGCAACTCCGGTGCTCATACATCCCTTTCTGTCTTAAAAGGGACTAGGGAACATAGAAGTCAGCTCACTGCTGGGCCCAGTATTTTCCACAGCACACATCAGCCTTGTGTTATGCCTTAAGCCATGCTGTAGAAGCTATGAAAGACAAATCACCTAGGGATGCTGTGACATTGTATAAACTGCTGCAGTGGAGGCTCTTCCCCTTGCATTGAAGCCTCTTTATACATGTTCACTCTGCAGTAAATTAGGAGCCTGGATTAGAAAAACTGTCCCATAATTTTAGGGGGGAGTCATAAAGTCTTCAACTTCTTCTGTTCTCCCAGGCAACCAGCAACAGAACAAGGGGACAGAAGCTCAAGCTGTGCCAGGGGAGGTTTAGGCTGGAGGTGTTTGACCTGTGTCATTAATGACAGAAATTGTCCTATTTCCACTTCTCTTGGGTTTTGTAGATGCTACAGTGCTTCTCAAACTGATGTTTGTCTTTTATCTATTGATTGATCTGAAAATTAAGACCAAGTTTCAAAACTGGTGGTTTGGACTAAATAATCTCAACAAGATCACTTGGGGAAAGGGCTTTATAGCCTCGGTGCTCCACAGCACAAAGGCAATTCAGTACCAGGTGTAAGTCCTCTCCTCCTCTTCCTCTGCCCTTGCACAACAAGTCCCTGTAGTTAAACTAACCTTCCTTATGCCAGAGCAACAGAGAACCAAAGCCAAACAGCAGCTCAGGCACCTGTTAAAATTGCTCACATTTCTATTAATGGTGCTGTGTAAATGCAAGCGGTATTGATCAGGGACATTCTGCTGAACACACTGCAACAATGGCATCTAAATGCTTTATTTTATCTTTATTACCTCAGGGTAATGAATTGTAATGTAATGAGCTGATGAGTAATTAAACTCATCAACTGCAGATTTGGAGATATTTTTAGTGTCAGATGATGGAAAATCCTCTTGAGTAGTAAAGATATATTTTCTCAGCATATATTATATTCCTTAACAGGTCTCATGAGGGAGCACTTCATAGTGTTTCTAAAAGCTGAAGTTGTGACAGAACACTGCATTTATCCTCATTTTTCATTTCTTCCCCATGCAGGATCAAGAACTTTAGAACTTCTTGGTGAGCAAAAGCTATTTTCTCTTTCCTGAGTACTAACTGGGATAGAGTAGAATCATAGAATGGTTTAGGTTGGGAGAGACCTCAAAGCTCAGCCAGTTCCAACCCCCTGCCATAGGCAGGGACACCTCCTGCTAGACCAGGTCACTCAAGGCCTCATCCAACCTGGTCTTGAACACCTTCAGGGAGGGAGCAGCCACAACCTCCCTGGGTAACCTGTGCCAGAATCTCACCACCCTCACTGGAAAGAACTTCTTCCTAACATTCAGTCTAACTCTCCCCTCTGCCAGTTTAAACCCATAACTCCTCATTCTGTCATTACAAGACCTTCACCAGCCTTCCTGCAGGCCCCCTTCAGTACTGGAAGGCTACTATAAGGTCTCCTCGAAGCCTTCTCTTCTCCAGGCTGCAGAGCCCCAAATAGCCTGTCCTTACAACAGAGTTGCTGCAGCCCACTGAGCATCTTGGTGGCCTCCTCTGGACTTGCTCCAACAGTTCCATGTCCTTTTTGGGTTGGGGGATCCAGAACTGCACACAATACTCTAGGTGGGGTCTCAGGAGAGCAGAGTAAAGGGGCAGAATCCCCTCCCTTGCCCTGGTGGCCACGCTGCTCTTGCTGCAGCCCAGCACACAGTTGCACACTGACGGCTCATGTTCATCAACCCAGACCCCCAGGTCCTTTTCCTCAGGGTTGCTCTCAGCCATTCACCACTCAGCCTGGAGTTGTGCTTGGGATGCACCCACCCAGATGCAAGACTTTACACTTGGCCTTGTTGAATGTCATGAGGTTGGCCTGGGCCCACCTCTCCATCCTGTCCAGGTCCCTCTGGATGGATCCCTGCCCTCTAGCAGCACAGCTATGCCACACAGCTTGGTGCCACCTGCAAACTTGCTGAGGGTGCACTGAATTCCTCTGTCATATCACTGACAAAGATGTTAAACAGCACTGATGCCAGCACTGACCCCTGAGGGAGCCATTTGTCACTGGTCTCCAGGTGGATATTGTGCCCTTGACCACCACTCTGTATGCCACTATCCAGCCAATTCCTTATCCAGCAGTGCTCACCCATCCAGTCTATGTTTTCCCAGGATGCCATGTGGGACAGAGTCAAATGTCTTACTCAGGTCCAGGTAGATGATGGCAGTTGCCCTTCCCTTGTCCACTGTTGCTGTGAGTAGGACTTCTGCCTACAGCTAGCACATACATGTCAACACTTCATGTTATTTAAATGGTGAACTGTTGGGTTTATTGCTTCAAAGTGGTGTCGTGTTCCTGTATTAGCTTTAATTTGTGTATTTCTGTATCTAGCTGTACATATTAGCAATATATTGTAACTATCTGCTTGTACATTGTGCTAAGCTGTGAATATCAAGCTTCATTCCTTAACTTCCAGCTGGCTGAGTCCAGTCTGGGTGAATTCATTGTGTGTGCGTGGGGTGGATAACTCCCAAACCATCACACACCTAATAGACTTCAGCCCTTTCCTACTCAATAACACACAGCATAGGGAGAAAAATGTTTATGATTTAGCCCCTAAAAGCTTACCTATGTACTATCTGTTGTATTTTATCCCAGTGCTACCAAGAGAACTCCTTAGAGCATCTAGACCTCATATTCCAGTTGTCCTTTGTACTGACATTCCACATTTGGGCATTACTGTTATGAGCTTGGCTGCTGGATGCAGATTGGTTAAGGGCACTGAAATAAGTGTATTTATTACAAACCATAAACATAGGAAATGGAGACAGTAAATTGTAAGCAGACAACAGGAAATGGTGGAAAGTAGACTGACACTGTGGGCTACAAAAAGAGCTACTGCAACCTGCAAACAGTGATTTATCCTCATGGCAAACACAAATCAACAATAACCTGCCCCTTTTGGCACCTCTACAGCATGCCATTAAAAAAAATTGAAGTGTAGAAACCACTTCCTACTCTCTTAAGCAAGAATGTCAATTAATAGTTAGGTCTGTATCCTGACCCTCCTACTGAATGGGCATTAAGCCCAGTGGGAACTTCACAGCTGAGCCAGGTTCCTGCCTGCTGAGCAGTGCTGGCATACAGTTAGATAGCTGTCACCCAGCCCTGCCCCTGCAAGCTCTCTTCTCTTCAATTCATGCACACACCTGAGACTCACTGGAGATGTGGAGGAGGCTGAGCTTCTCTGAGTGACAAGCATGGAGCTCAGAGAGGGAGACTGAAGGGACAAATCATCAGCCATATGGAAGCTGGCAGTTCTTTTCACTGCTTCCTGAACCTGATCATCATGTACTTGAGCTTCTTTAACCAGCCTGATAGTGCCTTCACATCGCTTTGGGGGCTTTTCTTTCTTCCAGTTGCATTCAGCCAAATGCAACTATCAGTGAGCGCTGCTGCTCTTTGCTTTCTGTACCCAAAATGAATGATAATTGTTTCAGACATTATCTACCTCAGGCTTGGAATTCCACCCAAACCACCAAATGACCTACTAAGCACTCACTTCTTTCATATTGTCTTGAGTTTTAGCTTCTGCCTCAGAGCAGAAATGATTGTTTGGTGATTCAGCAATTCCATTCCAATCTTTGCACTTGGCAGGAAATTCCACTGTACTACAACCTATTAGGTCTATTTTCTACAGCTTAGTATGTATCCAGCCACTTCTGTCTCAGTGGGGTGCTCTTGAGGAGCTGGTGACATCTGATTAGCAGGTAAGACTAACAAAAAGTACCTTTCCAATTATTTTTGCCAAGTCATGGAGTGTACTGGGGTTGGGGTTTGTCCTTGTCCTGGCTGTCAAGATACAAACAATAAATACATAAGCATGTTTAGCCCTTCCTTGCAAGAGAAACTAAGACTCACATACAAAAAGCTCTACATTAGTGCTCAATAACTTTTAAATTGCACTGTCATCTATATCCACCTTCTCTTCTAATACAAAATCATAGAATGCTTTGGGTTGGAAGGGACCTCTAAAGGTCATCTACTCCAAACTCCCCTGCAGTCAGCAGGGGCATCCTCCCCTAGATCAGACTGCTCAGAGCCTTGTTCAGCCTCACCTTGAATATATCCAGGCATGGGGCCTCAAGCTGGGCAACTTTTTCCAGCGTTTCACTACCCTCATAGTGCAAACTTTGTTCCTAAGATCCAATCTAAATGTCCTCTTCTCACCTTTCAAATCACTGCACCTCTCCTAACACTCCAGGCCATTGAAAACAGTCCCTCTGCAGCCTTCTTGCAGTCCCTTTGTCATTACTTCTGCACTAATCTCTCACACATGTTCAAGCTATTGTCCTGTACCTACCAACCTTCCTTTTATTTTGCTGTGTTATTTTTGGGGGGCATTTGGGGTATGGACTTTCTTATGTTTGGGGTTTTTGGACAGGGAGAAAATGTCTTCCTCCAGCTTGGTTTGGAACTGAATAATGAAATAAAGCACAGATGAGTCCACAGAAAATTAGCAGAAGAAATATTCTATTACTGTCTGATAGAGTCAGTCTGTTTTCAAAACACCTAACCTGGGAAAAGATCCAATATTTCGTAGCATAACAGATGAGTCCTTTATTGTGCAACAGCATCACCATTTAAAGTCAACTCATGATTATTCCTTCCTGAGACATTCTTGTGATAATTTACTTAGAGAACCCTCAGCAATGAGATGGTATTTCCATTGCTAATAGCCTCACCATGTAGGAAAAATAAAGCTGGCACTCTGAGCAGCAATTGATCTCCCATGAAAGCACTTTTTTTCCTTCAAGAAAACACCCAGTTTTCAATTCCTTAAGGAGATTCTACTCCATATCACATCTTTGCATGAGCCTGAAATAATAACGTGCTCTGTCACACTAAATATTCAGAGATTACTTAAAACCAAGATTACATTTCAGTACCATTATGAAGAACTACACTGCGACTCTTTCCCTGCTACACAGATGTGTTAGAAATTGCAGAAGGGTCACTGCATGCAGTAGATCAAGCACGAGAACAGGAGCTGTGTCCCTCTGCATTCTAGTCACAGCTTGCTTCAGACAAATCATAGAATCATAGAATCAACCAGGTTGGAAAAGACCTCCAAGATCATCCAGTCCAACCTAGCACCCAGCCCTAGCCAGTCAACCAGACCATGGCACCAAGTGCCTCATCCAGGCTTTGCTTGAACACCTCCAGGGACAATGAATCCACCACCTCCCTGGGCAGCCCATTCCAATGCCAATCACTCTCTCTGGGAAGAACTTCCTCCTAACATCCAGCCTATAGTTCCCCCAGCACAACTTGAGACTGTGTCCCCTTGTTCTGTTGCTGGTTGTCTGGGAGAAAAGACCAACCCCCACATAAGAATATTTTACTGTCTAAAGCTTTTGCCATAAATTAAAGGCCATGAGAACTATTACATCTGAATTAAAAGGAGCTGAAATTAATTGCTAACTGCAAGAATCAGAGCCAAATGCAGTCCAGTGGCAACCAAATGTAATCCAGATGAAAACTGGGGGGACTTCATTAATAGCCTCAGAGAGTCCTTTTTGACTGCATCAATTGACAGAGTAGCACTGGGCCCAAAGTGCTCAGCTAATTAAGCAGGTTTAGAGAAATAAGATTATGATGTGCTGGGCTGCAGACCTGCAGCTGAAATTAACATGTGTGTGCATGAGATAAGAGTTCAGCATCTCTGGCATTTTGTCTCAATAGCTGAATCTTCCCTAGCTTTTCTCTTCTTTGCTCACACGTTCCCAGATTTCTAATACCCCACCTCAAAAGGCAGTGTTATGCATTGGTGACTCATGGAAAACAGAGATATGCTGAATGGTCAGCTGGTTAGACAGAATACTCACTGCATTTCAGTCAGAGACAGGACCAAACAGCACAGTGAGAGAAAAATGGCTTACAGACCGTGAAAGCCTGGGCTGCATTCCACAGCACCACTGAATTTTGCTCCATTTTATTTTAAAGAGCTTTCTTCATTCCAGTTAGCATAAGATCTATTTACCTACTTTGGTTTTTAAAAGGTCACCTTCCCTTTGATGAAAGCTGGAGCTCCATTTTGTTACCAAAGCTCTAAAATGGAAAAGGAAAAGCACTGTGCTTCTGCTCAAGTTTTACATCTGGACCTTTAAAATACCTGGCCAAAATAAGAGCTAGGAATTAATATAGAAGTTGTTGGGTTCCTTTTTTTTTCTTACATCATGTAAATTACATTTACAGTAAAAAGTAATTAAATCAAGAGGAAAAACTATACAGACTAGATTTCCCTAAAGAACCATCATACCTGAAATTCAGGTTTTATCTCTTCTGACACAGCTTAAATTCAGCCAGAAATTCAAACCTGAACAAGCTATTACATAAATCTAAGAGGGTAGAAAATCTCTAGCTGCAACCCACAACCATCTAAACCTCTACCAAAAACATATGTTTTACATAAAAATAACTGGCATTATGCTACTGTGCAAAGAAATCTCAGTAGAAGTCATAGTTAATTATACATTCAGGGGGAAAAAAGTGAATAATTTAACCCACATCTCAGATTAACTCAAAAGAACAAAGCCAAGAAAAAAAAATCCATCAACTGGCTGTATCCTTACAGAATATTTCTACATAGTGAAAAAGGAAAAAAGAGTGAGCAAGACAAAGCCTTATTATTGAAGGCTACATGAGAACTTTAATTGAAAATGCTCTGAACTTGGCTGAGTACTCCAAGGTGAGATGGAATGCTCTAATACTTTAAGGTTGCCACCCTCTGATTAGAGACCACATGTTAATGGAATCTACACAGCAGTCACCATCTTGGAAAATGGGGAATTGTGATCATAGAATCAGCCAGATTGGAAGAGACCTCCAAGATCATCCAGTCCAGCCCTACCCAACCAACCAGACCATGGCACTAAGTGCCCCATCCAGGCTTTGCTTGAACACCTCCAGCGATGGCAGCTTCACCACCTCCCCAGGCAGCCCAATCCAAGGGCAAATCTCTCTCTCTCTGTGAAGAATTTCCTCCTAATATTCAGCCTATCCTAATGCCAATGGCTTCTCAGATATTTCTTCAAAGGATTTGGTATTCTCTTTTATTTCATTTTACAACAAGCTCCTCGTTATTTATGTGATTATATGTTAGGAGATTTCACCATTCACTGTTTATATACAGCACAGTGGTTAATTGCTTTTTGTTGCCCTGAGGAGATCAGGAAAGTCATCTTATTACCTACATTCATGATAATTTTGATCTATTCATGTATAGGACATAAAAGCTTTACTTTCAATTCATAGGGAATATCTGGGCTATTAAAACTGAATTTGCCCCAACTACATTGCAAATAAAAGAAGTATTTCTGAAGTCAGGAAACCACAAGATAGTGCCCAGTTCAGAGGAAAGTGTAGCCCTTTGCTGCACAGGAGATCCAACTTAACAGCATTAATAATTTCCTCTGGCACAAAAAATCTATTAATGTGATTATAGGATCACAGTATTGTATTTTGTATCTGAGAGCTGCTTTAACAGCTTCTAATCTGTGACCTAAGAGAACACAAGTCATTCCCTCTTCCCCAAATTTCACTCCTGCAGTATGCATCACTCATTCTCATTAGTAAGATGTTCTAAAATCAGTGCTTGTGCTGATCTTACCCATTTAAAAAGGTTTGTGATTATGTCCTGACCTTTTGGAGCCTGCAGGAATGACTGGGATATAAATGATACATAAGATGGTTGAATCACACTAATAAAGATAGGGGTTTATGTGAACACAGCAGAGAGACACCACACTAAGTACCACACACGTTGAGATAGCATCCATGATGGTCTGGGATGACGAACAGCCAAATAGCTTGGTTGTTTCTTCAGTGTAAAAAAATTGCTATAAAACCTCTTTTCCTTTCCTCCTCATCTTTTCTAACACCAGATATTATCCCTTATTATTCCATTGTACTTTTATGCAGCTTAGCTATAATTAATGAATCATCATTTGAGATTATATCTAAACAAGATACCTCCCAGTTCCTTTTGCTCTTATGAAATATTTTAGCTTCAGCAATTTGGATTAAACTGAAGTATAAGCAAAGTCTATCCAATGAGCAAAGAGAGCAACAAGACAGTCAGCAAAGTCAGGGGGAAAAAAAGTCTACCAGGAAGAAAATCCCAAGGGATGTGGGGGGGAATGCAATCTAGTTCAGGAAAAAAAAGAGCACACCTGTGCATCTGGGTCACTAGCTGCTAGGTTTTGCATGCACCTCTATTCCTACTGGACTAAGTAGATCATAGGTCCCCTTAACAAGCAATGCACTTTTTACATATTGTTCCCACACATAATCCCTTCTGGAAAGAGAAGAAATTAAAATGTGGATAAGCTTTGCAATTCAGAACTATTTTTTCAAACCTTCTGAAGACAAAACTATCTCAAGATGTCAGACAGTCATAAGATCTGCTCACCCTCATTGCAAATAGCAAGTCCAAGCTATCTGCTCACCCTCTGAAAATACAGCAATTCCTTTTGGTCATTCTGCAGTGCCAGCCAAGACAATGGAGTGCTTTAATGTATCTGAAGCAGCACACGTATATACTCTGCCTTCAAGGAGTTGATTCAAAGCTCGCTGAAATTAGTAGGAGATTTCCATTTCTTTCAATAGGCTTTCAATCAGGGCAGCATCACTGGGTTTCTGGCACTCTGGTGTTATTGGGAGTGCTGGATGGACTTTTAGTTAGCACTTGGCATAAAAGGATGCTCTACCTACTGCAGGAAGCCACATTAAATGGAATGAATATGTAGGCTTAGAATCATAGAATCAACCAGGTTGGAAGAGACCTCCAAGATCATCCAGTCCAACCTAACACCCAGCCCTAGCCAGTCAACCAGACCATGGCACCAAGTGCCTCATCCAGGCTTTTCTTGAACACCTCCAGGGATGGTGACTCCACCACCTCCCTGGGCAGCTCATTCCAATGCCAATCACTCTGTCTGGCAAGAACTTCCTCCTAACATCCGGCCTAGACCTGCCCTGGCACAACTTGAGACTGTGTCCCCTTGTTCTGTTGCTGGTTGCCTGGGAGAAGAGGCCACCCCCCACCTGGCTACAACCCCCCTTCAGGTAGTTGTAGATAGCAATGAGGTTACCCCTGAACCTCCTCTTCTCCAGGCTGCACACCCCCAGCTCCCTCAGCCTCTCCTCATAGGGTTTGTGTTCCAGGCCCCTCAACAGCTTTGTTGCCCTTCTCTGGACACCTTCCAGCACCTCAACATCTCTCCTGAATTGAGGAGCCCAGAACTGGACACAGCACTCAAGGTGTGGCCTGACCAGTGCTGAGTACAGGGGAAGAATAACCTCTCTTGTCCTACTTGGCCACACTGTTCCTGATCCAGACCAGGATGCCATTGGCTCTCTTGGCTACCTGGGCACACTGCTGGCTCATCTTCAGCCTACTATCCACCAGTACCCCCAGATCCCTTTCTTGGCCTCAAAATGTGTCTTGCTTCATCTTTACTGAGCTTGAATTACACTACAAAAAGAGTAAACATGGAATGAAGGACAAAATTTTGGGCAGTGTAAAACTAGATGTAAAGAAAAATTAAGCCCCAACAGAAAAAGGGACCACAGCAGTTAAAACACAGCAACATAAAGTACACCTGACACTTTCTTAAGCAGCTACTCTATTTTACATGCTTTGAGCCTTAAAGTTTCATGGCTTTCATACATACAGGCTCAGCTGTTTATCTGCATGGTACAGGCATACGCTATGTCCCGAGACCAATTTGCTACACAGAACAGTGAGCAAACACAGTTCCTGTGGCTGCCAAAGGTTTTCATTGTCAGCACTAAAAGTCAAAATACTTTGCAATCAGTTCTTGAGTTGAGTGTTCTTCCACAATTTACTTAGTCATGGTAGAGAAATCAGTTTACACATTCAACCAGCAGTGCTACATAAACCTATAGCACAGGTTCTGAAGGATCAACAGACTACTTGTGTTTGACAAGAAGTCACTTATTCATTTTACAGATGTTATTTTTCTTCAACAAGGCTCTTTGACCTCTTCCCAGGAATCTGCATTTTAGTGGCTGAAATTCTTTAAAGCAAGAATCCCATAAATAGTTAAGGAAAGGGCAACAAAGCTGGGGAGGGGCCTGGAGCACAAATCCTATGAGGAGAGGTTGAGGGAGCTGGGGTTGTTTAGCCTGGAGAAGAGGAGGCTCAGGGGTGATCTTATTACTGTCTACAACTACCTGAAGGGGCATTGTAGCCAGGTGGGGGGTGGCCTCTTCTCCCAGGTAACCAGCAGTAGAACAAGGGGACACAGTCTCAAGTTGTGCCAGGGTAGGTATAGGCTGGATATTAGGAAGAAGTTCTTCACAGAGAGAGTGATTGGCATTGGAATGGGCTGCCCAGGGAGGTGGTGGAGGCACCGTCCCTGGGGGTCTTCAAGAAAAGACTGGATGAGGCACTTAGTGCCATGGTCTGGTTGATTGGATAGGGCTGGGTGCTAGGTTGGACTGGATGATCTTGGAGGTCTCTTCCAACCTGGCTGATTCTACGATTCTATGAAAGAATATGTGCAAGATTTATAATACTCTCCCTCTCTCCTCTGTCTGCTCATCTATGATTCTATGAAAGAATATGTGCAAGATTTATAATACTCTCCCTCTCTCCTCTGTCTGCTCACTTGAAGATGCACAAGAATCTGTTTCCCCGAAGTTCATCCCCGAATTACTTCCCTATGCATGTACCATCTATATCAATTATTTCATTGTTCTAATTCTACTTCTTTATCTACAGATCTAAAATGGTAGTTTAGAAAACATCTGTGGCTGGTACTTTGTGTTTTCTGCTACCTGCTTTTCGTGGTGCTTTTTACTTTCCCTTTGCAGAAAGAGAAGTGCATAAACTATATGCCACTGCACCAGGGAGACACACTGGGAATTATGACAAATCTAGGCTATCTGTACTACAAGAGGCTTTCTTGTCGCTTTCCTATGACTACATGCAATGCAGAAAATCAAGGTTTTCAGTGTTCTGCAAGAAAATTATACTGCCTTTCAGTTCAAACTACTGTTCTGCATTTTACAGTGTTGATTCGGAGAAGAAAATAGAAACCCTTGCAGAAGACTTTGTACCATCTTTCAGAGCTTAAGAATGATGCTCTTTTTAGAATTACAGGGAACAGTTCCAGGAGGGGGAAAAAAAACTATAATGGGAAAATGCTGTGCACTGCACTCTCTAGCAAGAGTAATTTTTGAAGAACTCTGCTGGTGGTTTCCCATAAAACAAGCTGATACACAGATCATTTCCACTGGAATAGAACTACCAGAATATAGACATGGCTATATTGCTCTTTTTCCCCTAAACCAGTTTAATTGTCTTTCAGATTCCTCAGACCAAAAAGCCCTAATTAAGCTGCCTTTCCTCTTCTTTCTGTTAATATACATAGCACCACAGCATCAGCACTTGTGAAAAATGGTATACTGACAGAGTAGGAAGCAAAGCCATACAATACCAAGAACAGGGATGGACTACATTATGATCTGAGATACAGCTTTCTGTATTTGGCATATTCCAGCTCAGAATATTTCAAGCATCTTATTTGCACTTTCAGCCCAAGTTGTTATGAAATTCACCAGATAAAAAGTGTGCCTTTTCCTAGTAGTGTCAGTAGCAAAGCCACATGGTAGTTGCCTAGCAGTATTTTGCACTCTGTTAATGATGACAGAACCTCATCACTCCAGAAGATTTGGGCTCACAGTCATTTTCAGTTTTATCAGGATCAGACTTCCGTTTTCATCCCTAAAGGACAACTGAGGTAACATATATTTACTCTAAAACTAGCATTATAGCACAGTCCACTCACTGCTTTCATCTCATGTCTGGCATTTTATTATCTTAACATTATTGCTGTGGTGTATTCATTCACTTTGCAAACTTGTTCTTGAACCTCTTCAGAACAGTTCAAAAGAGCAGTGATGAAATTTGAGGAGTGCATAAGATATTAACACATAGTAATTCATAGAATCAGCCAGGTTGGAAGAGACCTCCAAGATCATCCAGTCCAACCTAGCACCCAGCCCTGTCCAATCCACCAGACCATGGCACTGAGTGCCTCATCCAGGCTTTTCTTCAACACCTCCAGGCACGGTGACTCCATCTCCCTGGGCAGCCCATTCTAATGTCAATCACTCTCTCTGGCAACAACATTCTCCTAACATCCAGCCTAGACCTCCCCTGGCAGAACTTGAGCCTCTGTCCCCTTCTTCTGTTGCTGGGTGCCTGGCAGAAGAAACCAACCCCAGCTGGCTACAGCCTCCCTTCAGGGAGCTGCAGACAGCAATAAGCTCTGCCCTGAGCCTCCTCTTCTGCAGGCTGCACACCCCCAGCTCCCTCAGCCTCTCCTCACAGGGCTGTGCTCCAGGCCCCTCACCAGCTTCAAAGAATAAGACTTAAGAATTCACAGAACAGTTTTGTCTAGCTAAAAACATTTCAAGGAAAACAGGAGCCACAAACCCAGCCAGTTAACACACTCAATGTCGAATGCCAGCCCTAATAGAAGATTAAAAGAAAAGAAAAAACTAAATACTAATCACTTGAATCAAATCTGAACTAAATTTGAATTAGGGTTACTTTTTACCTTGGTTTTACTTTAGTTGTTTATCCAAGCTGAAGTGTTTGCTAAGAAAAATGGTCAGACCATACTATTTGCAACCCAGAGCTTCCAGTTTCTATCCTCCTGCTTTGCTGCAAGCCTACATTACGACCTTCAGATTGCCATGCAGTTCCCCCATTCTTCTCTTTATATGCCTACACATTCTCTCTTGTTGTGATGGATTTGAAGCAGCCTTGTAATAATGTATTAATACTTCATGTTGTCCTGCTACGGGGAAGATGAATGTCTGAATAAATTCAGTGAGGTTCCGTCTGGAGAAGCAAGCAGGAAGAAAATGACTGCTCCGAGACAGGCATCTCCCTGTACAATATCGTTAAGGAACAAACTCTGAGCTCTCATTTCTAGTCAACCTATAAAATTGGTCTTGTGGAAGGAGCCTTGAGACTGACAACCCCAAAGACTTGAAGCACAGATTCAAAACTGGATCCTCTCCAGAATCCTAATGAGATTGTTAAAAAAGCTTCACCTGCCAAACAAATCATCTATCCATGGCAAGATTTATGGTCAGGTAGGCTTGCAGGCCTGCTTACAAAAGAATTGCTCCAAGTCTGGTTTTTTTCTCATTGAAAGCCTTGGTTCTAGCATTAAAAAGAGCAAAAGCAAAGAAACAAAGAGAACACTTTAATTCTGTGAAGAAAAGGTTCTTAACTACATATTCAACCAAAACACCATATTCAACCAGGCACCTAAGCCTGTGCAGTACTCTAGCAGTCTATTCAAGAGAAGATAAACAAGTGCACAGCTATGGGTAAAGGATTCTCCAGATGAAAATCTTTTCTGTTGAATTGTTAACATAGATTACCCAAGAACATCAGAACATCATTGTAAAGGAGTCTAGAAAAAGCAATATATTGTGCATTTTGGAGTAAGGGAGGAGGCATGGGCGTAGAAGAAATTAGGGGTTATCAGCCAGGCCAGCCACTGACATTTCAGTTGCTCTAAAAGCACTTCAAGTTATGAAAGGAACTACTCAAAAGCTATTGGAAGGAATAGAAGGATGTGCTCCACTTCTGTACAGGTGTAAAAGCCCGCTGAGAGAGCACTGAACTCTGGGTTCCTATCAGAAAGCCTTTGGGGTAGAGTTCTACATGAGTCTCTCCTATGCCCAATAACTGTCTCCATGAAAAGAAATTGCAAAGTAAAAAAACATAGAAAACAAACCCCCCAAAAGCCCTACCCTACTAAGTGATAAGAATTCTGAAAAGGAACCAAAACCTGACAATAATTCAGAGAGTTGTTTCTGCATCCAGAAAAAAAAAGCATCCAGAAAAAAAAAGAACAAGGAGTTTTCAGAGACCTTAAAGGGCACTTTGGGATAACCAGACCCAAATGAACTAGAGCTCAATTGTAGTATAAAACAAGTGTGGGGTGGTTGGAGGGGAAAAATGTATGCTACTTCTGGGACAGAGCTGTCAGTCTTCTGGTCTTTTTCAGTTTGTATCAGCCTCACACAAACCCAGAAGACATAAGCCTCTGCTGTACTTAAACCCAAGCAAATGAATTAGAAGTGCACAAAATATCTGTAAGTATAAAAAAAGACATTCATAATGCTGACCTAAAGTGAAGCCTACCCTCCACCCACTTACCAAAGCTGCAGAGCTGAAAACTGCTGTTTAATCTTGTTTTCCAATGAGAAACCAAACCCCCACTTGACATGTTTGTAGTGCACAGGTTTATTTAGCTAACAGTTGAAGAATCAGCTACACTAGAATTAAATGAAGGGCACAGCATTATTAACTAGCACATGGATGCTTACGGTGTGAATCTAGGATAGAATGACAGCTTTGTCCCAGAGGAGGGCTGCAAAGAGGATCAGGGGGCTGGAGCACCTCTGCTATGAGGACAGGCTGAGGGAGCTGGGGTTGTTCAGCCTGGAGAGGAGAATGACAGAATTAATCAGGTTGGAAGAGACCTCTAGGACCTTTGAGTCCAACCTATCACCTCGCCCTTCTAAATAACTAAACCATGGCACTAAGATCATAGAATCAACCAGGTTGGAAGAGACCTCCAAGATCATCCAGTCCAACCTAGCACCCAGCCCTAGTCAGTCAGCTAGTCCATGGCACTAAGTGCCTCATCCAGACTCCTTTTAAACACTTTGAGGGATAGTGACTCCATCACCTCCCTGGGCAGCCCATTCCAATGCCAAGCACTCTTTCTGTGAAGAATTCCTTCCTAACATCCTGCCCTGTTGCAGTTTGAGGCTATGTCCTCTTCTGCCACTGGGTGCCTGTCAGAAGAGATGAACCACCACCTGGCTACAACTTCATTTCAGGTAGGTTCCAGGGAGACCTAAGAGCAGCCTTCCAGTACCTGAAGGGGTGTTACAAGAAGGCTGGAGAGAGACTGTTTGCAAAGGCCTGCAATGATAGGACAAGGGTAATGGTTTGAAATTAGAGGAGATTTAGATTGGATGTTAAGAACAAGTTCTGTACCACGAGGGTGCTGGAACACTGCAACAGGTTGCCCAGGAAGGTAGTTGAGGCCCCACACCTGGAGATATTCAAGGTCAGGCTCAGCAAGGCTCTGAGCAACTTGATCTAGTGGATGTCCCTGCTGACTGCAGGGGGGGTGGACTGGATGACCTTTGGAAGTCCCCTCCAACCCAAACCACTCTACGACTCTATGATTCTTAAAGGAAGAGGCATGTACAACAGGGTCAACCACTTGAAGGAAACCTGAGTAGCTACACCATTTTATACCCGTGTTTATCCACATCTAGCATGTCTCAATATCTGCAGGTGGCCCAAATGTCATATCAGCTCACACCTTAAGTCTTTTTTTACAGCTTCTGCTTCACACAGAGCAAATCCAGCCTACCTGCTCCAGCCTTTTCTGTCTGCCCAGCTTGCTTTGCCATTTCAGCTTTGGACTTGACAGTTTCCTCTGTCCATCCTCTGTCACAGACATTTCCTCTCATCCTTTTTCCACTTTCTTGCACTTGGAACAACCTGCCTCTCTTTTCTTTCATTTAGAAAAGCTTACCTAACTTTTACAGACTGCCATACTTTACCTGGTTCTGCTTAAGATTTTTAAGAGCTTGCTAACAGAGAAAGGTTCTCA
Organism: Pogoniulus pusillus; assembly: GCF_015220805.1. NCBI lineage: Eukaryota > Metazoa > Chordata > Aves > Piciformes > Lybiidae > Pogoniulus > Pogoniulus pusillus. The sequence goes on along the minus strand of NC_087287.1, from coordinate 18,090,072 downwards.
ATACATGCAAAAGTTCTGTGTAAATGTGTAGTTGTTATTGCCAGCACATATTATCAGGGTTGCAATTTATGCACAACCCAAATTTCTTTCTGTTTCATTTCTTTTAGAATTCATTTTACTTATGAAGTCTTCCTCTCACTGGATTTTAGTTCAAAGATTAAGTGTGGTAAATAACAGGCATCTTCTACAAGCAGTTTTCTTCTTGTTGTTTCAGAATTCCTGCAGTCTCAAAGGCAAGGGAAATGATTTTTCCATTCAGCCAACAAAGAGGATTCCTCTATGAATTCTGCTAAGTTATCACTTTTCTTTCTGCCTGTAGGACAACTTCTGCAGGAATCCAATCTAACAGTAACACAAACAAATTAGCAGCAATTTAACTGTACCTTCAAGCCATAAGTCTAATAAACCAATCTATAGCAGGAGCTTTTACTGGATGCATGCACCTACACCTCCATCCCTCAGACAGTCTGAAAATTCCAGCCTGAATCAATATTTGATTGGCTGTCAAATGTTCCTTCGTTATAAATGCTACACAGAGCCACTGTCAAGAGCCTTATTTATTATTTTAAAAGTCTTTGAATGATGAAACCATGAAAAAAGATGAAGATTCACTCACTGTTTTTTTTCCTTACACTATCGAGTCAATTTCAGCCATTCAAGAAGTACAGCTTGGAACAGCAGAGGAATGCTGAAAATTAACACGACCTGAAACTATGCATTAATGATAATTGTGGATATTAATGATACTGTAGAAACCCAGGATAAAATAAAAATGTAATTTAGATGATGAAGATGGTCAGAGTTAAGGCTGTGTTGTAACTTGGGCAACTGAGGAAACTTTTACATAGATGGCTCAGTAAAGACAGGGATGAAGAAATAAGTAAACTGTGAGCTGGGGATCTTGCCAGAAACCACTTCCATTTAAGCAAGAGCTCAACAAATTACCTGGAAACAAATGGAACATGTTCTAAGTACACAGCATTAAGACAGTCTCTAATCCCCTCTCTTTATTCATTCCAAAACATGAGAGCAGACTAACTATCAAAGCTGGAAAAGTGCTTCAACAGACACAATTGTTACACCTCTGCCAACACCATCACTAAAACATGACTGTCTTCCAAAGAAAAACAAAGAGCAAACTGAACCAAAACATGCACATTTTGAGCCATGCTTATAAGAGTAAACTTAGTCTCACTGACATAACAACTGCAGTTCTGGTCCATTATCTTCAACAAAAATGAACACAAAACACTACTTACTCATTTCTATCAATGCAGCTGTGGAGCAATGCACTTCTTGATTAATCATAGCATAGCATAGCATCAACCAGGTTGGAAGAGACCTCCAAGATCATCCAGTCCAACCTAGCACCCAGCCCTATCCAGTCATCTAGACCATGGCACTAAGTGCTCCATCCAGGCTTTGTTTCAACACCCCCAGGGACAGTGGCTCCAGCATCTCCCTGGGCAGCCCATTCCAATGCAAATCACTCTCTCTGCCAACAACTCCCTCCTAACATCCAGCCTAGACCTATCACAGTATCACACAGTATCATCAGGGTTGGAAGAGACCTCACAGATCATCAAGTCCAACCCTTTACCACAGAGCTCAAGGCCAGACCATGGCACCAAGTGCCACGTCCAGTCCTGCCTTGAACAGCTCCAGGGACGGTGACTCCACCACCTCCCCGGGCAGCCCATTCCAGTGTCCAATGACTCTCTCAGGGAAGAACTTTCTCCTCACCTCCAGCCGTAATCTCCCCTGGCACAGCCTGAGGCTGTGTCCTCTCCTTCTGGTGCTGGCCACCTGAGAGAAGAGAGCAACCTCCTCCTGGCCACAACCACCCCTCAGGTAGTTGTAGACAGCAATAAGGTCACCCCTGAGCCTCCTCTTCTCCAGGCTAACCAATCCCAGCTCCCTCAGCCTCTCCTCACAGGGCTTGTGCTCGAGGCCTATTGAGTTCAACTGCCTGCTTTGGGGCTGTTGTAAGCTTTTTTAATAGATATTATTGGAAATTTTAGAAAAAGGAAACAAGAGGATTTATCACAGGACAGGGAAGGAAAATTAAGCAGGGGAACAGTAAAAACTTACATTTCAGATGTATGTTACTCCATGTATTACAGAGCACTAGTGGAGATGCACTGCAAATAGTTTATGTTCTCTACTGGTATGAGAGCTGTCATAATTGTGAGCAGTTTTACAGTGGTAAGAGCTTGCTCTGAAACAGCCAATGAGCCAGAGGAAGGAATATACATAGGAATATATATATATAAAAATGTATTTATAAATATATATATATATAAAGGAATATATAAAGCTTTTGACACCGTCTGCCTCAACAAGCTCCAAGCCAAGCTGGCAGCTCATGGCTTGGACAGATTCACTCTGTGCTGGGTCAGGAACTGGTTGGATGGCAGAGCCCAGAGAGTGGTGTCACATCCAGTTGGCAGCTGGCACTAGTGGTGTGCCCCAAGGATCAGTGCTGGGCCCAGTCCTGTTCAATATCTTTACTGATGATCTGGATGAGGGGATTGAGTCCAGCATCAGTAAGTTTGCAGATGACAACAAGCCAGGAGCAGCTGTGGTTCTGTTGGAAGGTAGGAGAGCCCTGCAGAGGGACCTGGCCAGGCTGGATGGGTGGGCAGAGGCCAATGGGATGAGACTGAACAAGGCCAAGTGCAGGGTTCTGCACTGTGGCCAAAACCTCAAGTAGCGCAAGAGGCTGGGGACAGAGTGGCTGAGAGCAGCCAGGCAGAGAGGGAGCTGGGGGTGCTGGTGGATAGTAGGCTGAAGATGAGGCAGCAGTGTGCCCAGGTAGCCAAGAGAGCCAATGGCATCCTGGCCTGCATCAGGAACAGTGTGGCCAGTAGGACAAGGGAGGTTATTCTGCCCCTGTACTCAGCACTGGTCAGACCACACCTTGAGTGCTGTGTCCAGTTCTGGGCTCCTCAATTCAGGAGAAATGTTGAGGTGCTGGAAGGTGTCCAGAGAAGGGCGACAAGGCTATTGAGGGGCCTGGAACACAAACCCTTTGAGGAGAGGCTGAGGGAGCTGGGGGTGTGCAGCCTGCAGAAGAGGAGGCTCAGGGGTAACCTCATTGCTGTCTACAACTACCTGAAGGGAGGTTGTAGCCAGGTGGGGTTGGTCTCTTCTGCCAGACAACCAGCAATAGAACAAGGGGACACAGTCTCAAGTTGTGCTGGGGGAGGTCTAGGCTGGATGTTAGGAAGAAGTTCTTCCCAGAGAGAGTGATTGGCATTGGAATGGGCTGCCCAGGGAGATAGTGGTGGAGGCAACGTCCCTGGCGGTGTTGAAGATAAGCCTGGATGAGGCACTTAGTGCCATGGTCTGGTTGACTGGCTAGGGCTGGGTGCTAGGTTGGACTGGATGATCTTGGAGGTCTCTTCCAACCTGGTTGATTCTATTCAGATTGAAAACAACTGTCTTAAAAGTCTTATATAATTCAAAGATCTTTTAAGACTGAAAGCTTATCCACACTTTTTTTTTTCTTTAAAAGAGTGATGGTGAGGTAAAGCTCAAAGCATGCCTGCAAAGTACTGCACTGTCAGCATCATGGCAACAATACAATCTTTTTACTATATTATCATTTCTATCATCCATGTGGTAAAATGCATTTCCAGCCAAATGGAAAAAGGCCAATACTGACCCTAGAGAATGTGATAAGCTGTCTATTTGTAACAGCAAGTCTAACTATTCACTATAATTCATCACAAGCTCAGTTTCTTTGCAATCTTTAAACCTACATTGGTGTCTGCTTTTCAACAAAATGTGGTTCAAGCTTAAACAGAAGTCAGAATGTTTCAGCATGCATGTAATGAGATGCTGCTCTTTGAGATAAGGGAAGAGAGAACAAGGTGAAGCTGCTCACTGTACAGGACCTGCCGCAGGGGTCGATGCCATCACTTCTGAATTGGAATTTGTCATCAGTAGAAATTCTCTCCTGATAAGGAATTTCAGCTTTCAAACCAGTAAACATTATTGTGCTTTGCTCCTGAGTTCATTTCCTGGTACTGTACATATTTTCTCCTGCGTTCAACACTACCATTATCCAGTTCTGAGCTAAGCTTAACTCAGTGATGTCTCCTAGCAAAGACATAACATACTGAAGAGATACAATGTCACATAGCACACGTCCCCATATGGTATGATGAGGTCATGTACAATCTGCAGATCTGCAGGATAACATACAAGCATGGAAAATCATACAATCAGTCAGGGTTGGAAGGGACCACAAGGATCATCCAGTTCCAAACCCCCTGCCATGGACACCTCACATTGGATTAGGCTGTCTAAAGCCTCATCCAGCATGGCCTTAAACACCTCCAGGGATGAGGCTTCCACCACCTCCCTGGGCAACCTTTCCCAAGGTCTCACCACTCTCACAGTGTAAAACTTCTTCCTAATATCCAGTCTGAATCTACCCATTTCTAGCTTTGTTCCATTGCTCCCAGTCCTGTCACTACCTGACAGATTAAAAAGTCCCTCCCCAGCTTCCTTGTACACCCCCTTAAGATACTGAAAGGTACAATAAGGTCACCTCGAAGCCTTCTCCTCTCCAGACTGAAGAGCCCCCAACTTCCTCAGTCTCTCCTTATAGGAGAGGTGCTCCAGCCCTCTGATCATCCTCATGGCCCTTCTCTGGACACCTTCCAGCACATCCATATCCCTCTTGTAATAGGGATAAACAGGTAAATAAATGAATAAATAAAAGAATAATGCACTGGCTTTGAAGCAAGTGTGGCCTCTACAGCTCTTCTTTCTGCTAAGGCAAAAGGCAAAACCAACACACTGATATGATCTTACTCCTGAATTTTCTGCCTTGGAACCTTTAACACTCTCTTAGCTATCACAATGAGAGATTAAATAAACATAAAACTTACTGGGCTAACTCATGTAAGGCTTTGAATATATTGATCAATCCTCTGACTTGCACATGAAAGTGAGTAAGAAGTTAGTGCAGCATTTCATTACTGATGTAAAACCTGCTGCTCTTGACAGCCAGCACTTTGAAATCGTGCTCAGAGCACATTTTTTCTCTAGACCCACTTTGTAAGGGAAGCAAACATAAGGTTTACTTCATATACCTCTGCCTGTTGACTCCTCCTCATCATTTGAAACAGTAGGAGTAGGTGTCATTATCTGCTCCAAAGGAACCACACATGATCTGCACAAGTACAATAATACATTACCATCTCATTGTCATCGCCAGGCAGTTGTAGGTGTGCACAGAAGTGTGTTGTATAGCAGCAGTTGTTTCTCTATGCAGTGTTGGCATTTCGTGGTAGGATGGTTTGAAGGGCAATCTCAAGATCCAAGGGGAGCTTTTTGTTGTTCAGCTGAAGCCTTCAAATTTTATGTCGAGGAAGATATTGCTATCAATAAATGTTAGTGAAGCCATTCTATTTCCATGGTAGTAATTTAAAGCAGAAGTATGTGTTTTATCTATAGGAAACTCTTATGCAGAGGTGTTAGAGGCTTGACATTTTAATGATTCTAAAGATCATCTTTATACTAGATATTAATTCCCATCCTTTATAGGTTTCACTGTAGTAACAATTCTTTTTCTTCATCAGGCACTTCTCAACTCACCTTCTACCCAAGGATGGATGAAACCAAAAGCATTCTGGTTTTGCTGAAGAGCAAAACTGAAGCCTGATCTTTTTCCCATGAAGAGAAAAAGCCTAATTTGAAAGTTCCATGTTCTACTGGTTCGGAGTTTCAAATGAAGCTCAGAACCCTTCCTAGGAGAGATACCTGATGCCTTGGGGCACCTTACAACGGAAGCAGGACATAGAACTTCGATATAACACCGTGTCCTGAAAAAGACACAGAACTGCAAGAAGCATAAAGAGCACACCACACACAACTCCACTCTGGTTCTGGGTTTGCTTCAAGAGGCCAAGTCATCAGTGGAGCCAGCTACATCTGTTTCTTCTGGCACTCAGTAGCCAAGGAACAGAAGAGCATATTGTCTGTGTGCTATATAATTTTTTCTAAGTATCTATCGTTGTCGTGTTTGATTTATGATGTTTCCACAACACTAAAATATTTGGTCTGCTCTGACTTTCCAGAGGAAGTTCTGAAGTGTGTTACAGATATGGTATGTAACACCACTTTGTAGCAAAAAACAGTTGCATTGTAAATTATTAGCTGAGGAATTTACCTTTTCCTGTTGTCACCGATTAAGCAACAAACTGATTTTGGTGGATTATTACCACGACATCTGGTGACACAATGAGTTTGGTGACATCAGGCTTGACTCTGTGGCCTGTATGTTTCCAGAGGTAACCTTCCACCACCCCAAAAAGACTGAAAATCTTCTCAATATGCTTCCTGTGAACTAGCCCACAGTCGCTCATCACCAATGCAGTTAAGCAGCCTATAGAATGTAACAAGGAGAACAGGTCCCCCAGTGATTCACTTCTGGTTTCATAAACATCTCAGAGATAGTCCTGACATGCTCATGCCTGAATGTGATTGACTTTCCTGTTGCTTAATCCCCTCCTCTCCCTTCACAGAGCTGTCGCTGTGTCTGCCTAACACATAGCACATCGCCTTGAGCTTCTTGTCTTCAAGCCCAGTGAGGATCCAGTAAATAACAGAATCTAATACATAAATCCAAATAGACAGACCTAGGTCTGCTTCCTTCCATTCTTATCCCACCTCACCCAATACTGCTCTTCCACAACCAGAATTGTATCTAGCTTCGAATTAAGCAACCTACATTTTACTACCACATGCAAAGCCTCTCTTCCCCAAAAAACAAAACCTCTCAAACGATAACATTGGAGTTGTTCTTCTGGCTTGGTTTGCTTGGTATGGTTCCCAAAACATTCCTGTGCTAGAGTAAATTATCCTAACATTAAAAACAAAATGGTAAACACTCAGCTGCTCTCCAAAGGGTAGCAAACCACTAAAGAGATTTCATAGTCATATACATTATTCATCCATTCAGAAGCTAAATACTGTAGAGCATATCAAGCTGGGTTGCACTCAATGGCTGTAGGATTCTTCAGACACCATTGAGGGAGCAGCTTGAGAACCTGCTCTTGGGTGCCTATAGCAACCATCAACAACACAAAAGTCTCCAAATTACCCACATGACTGCAATTTTCTAAGTATACATTAAATATTTTTTCTCTGATGTTTTTTAAGCAACCTGAAAATGGTCTCAGTCTAAGGCTAACATATTTGGTGGCTAAAATATTGCTGGAACAGGAAGGTTAAGTGGCAGATTATTAACACAAAGTGGTGGCAGCATGATGCTATGGTAAGTCAAATTGCCTGTTACAGTTAAGAATGCAATCGATTCTGTAAACTGTTGTGCTAGGCTGACAGACAATTATCAGAGAAGTTTTAAGAACTGGATCAAGGTGCCAGAAAATGGCAGTGCCACAGGAAATACTGAACTGCAGTTAGAAAGATTGGCAAGAGCAAAACAAAAAAGGGAGGTGTAGGATGTGGCATGCCTTTTTGTGGTGCCATTTCTTGCCATGTTTCTGCTTCTCAATTATTTTTTAGAAGCCTGTTCCCAAGGCTGAGTTCCCAAGCCAGGAAATACATAAATAAATGCATACCTATATTTTGACACATGCTGTTTGTTCTGTTTTGGAAATGGATTATACACCACCAGTTCTTCTAAAACTTTAACCTTGACTTTGCTCAGGCATGTCACTGATGTCTTATGCCAAAATAAAGCTCAGTTTAAAAATAGAATGATAGAATGGCTTAGGTTGGAAGAGTCCTTACAGATCAGCTACTCCAACCATGGGCAGGAACACCTCTCAACTGGACTTGGCTGCTCAAATCCTCATCCTACCTGGCTTTGAACACCCCCAGGAGGCAGCACCCACAACCTCTCTAGGCAACCTATTCCAGAGTCTCACCACCCTTGTGCTGAAGAATTTCTTCCTAAGATCCAGTCTAAACCTACTCTCCATCAGCTTCAAATCATTCCCCCTTGTCCCACTGCTAGACCCTCTTACAAATAGTCCCTCTACAGCCTTCCTACAGGATCCCTTCAGCTCTAAGGTCCCTGCCCAGAGTACTCCCTTGTTACACTGAGAGCCTATTCTCACACCTACCATGCAAATCATCTTCTTTTCTACCATGCAAATCACCTTCTTCTAATAGAGAGCTCCTTCTGATATTTAAAACAAGAAAACTCATCATTGTGGGAATGGAGTGAAGAAGAGTAATAACAGGCAGATGAGGACCTTGTTTCTCACAAGCAGCTGGCTAAGTTATCTCAGAAGGGATAGATAAAAGACACCTCATTAATGAGAAAAACAAGGCATAGTTTATGCTGATGGAGTGGGTTGTCCTTGACTAATTATGCTAATGTGTAAGCATGTGCCTTGTGGCCTGAGGGGTACTGGTGGATAGTAGGCTGAAGATGAGGCAGCAGTGTGCCCAGGTGGCCAAGAGAGCCAATGGCATCCTGGCCTGCATCAGGAATGGTGTGGCCAGTAGGACAAGGGAGGTTATTCTGCCCCTGTACTCAGCACTGCTCAGGCCACACCTTGAGTGCTGTGTCCAGTTCTGGGCTCCTCAATTCAGGAGAGATGTTGAGGTGCTGGAATGTGTCCAGAGAAGGGCAACAAAGCTGGTGAGGGGCCTGGAACACAAACCCTATGAGGAGAGGCTGAGGGAGCTGGGGTTGTTTAGCCTGGAGGAGGCTCAGGGGTGACCTCATTGCTGTCTACGACTACCTGAAGGGACATTGTAGCCAGGTGGGGTTGGTCTCTTCTGCCAGACAACCAGCAATAGAACAAGGGGACACAGTCTCAAGTTGTGCTGGGGAAATTATAGGCTGGATGTTAGGAGGAAGTTGTTGGCACAGAGAGTGATTGGCATTGGAATGGGCTGCCCAGGGAGGTGGTGGAGTCACTGTCTCTGGCGGTGTTGAAGAAAAGCCTGGATGAGGCACTTGGTGCCATGGTCTGGTTGACTGGCTAGGGCTGGGTGCTAGGTTGGACTGGATGATCTTGGAGGTCTCTTCCAACCTGCTTGATTCTATGATTTATATTGAGAGCGAAATGTTCAATAACCGTCTCTGGCATAATTCATATCGAATCATCTGGAGTCCTTGTGGCCTTGCCTTTGATCACACTGAGCAATGGGACCTTGGCCATGGCAAGCAAGCATGCAAGCAGCTAATTCTGCAACATTTCATGGTCAGTTTGCTCCTTTCAACTTGAAGAGGGGGGGGATAAGATTATTTATAGTAGTTTTATTTGTCTCAATGAACCTTCAAAAATTACTGTCTGGTTTTAAGATACTTACTGTATACTGTGGGCTTCCCTCCTCTCCCATCATTTTGGAGCCACTAAATTCCAGTATTATATATTCATTTCTTAAGAATTAACTACTTAATTTTTACCATTTTGCTGCATGATTCAGAGGGAAAAAATCTGCTAACTCTGCAGCAACCAAACCGATATTAAAACTGTCACTGACTTTAATTTTTTAGGTTTGGTTTTCTTTATTTCTTGCTCAATATATTATATAACTGTTCTTTCACTGCTGAGATCTCTTTCTTTAAAGCAGGGGCACTTTGGAAAGTTTGCTGACATTCCCTTCTGATATTTCTGAGATACAGGAAAGCCAAAGAAGCCCAAAAGTTTGCAAGAATGAGTCCATTTTACAGAGCAAAGCCAAGCCTGATCATTTAAATGTTTGAGGCTTAGGACTCAGTAAATGTCAATTCATTTTCCAGCAATCATTCCTTCAACAGAAGATTTATTACAACCATTTTTCTTTGCTTTTAAAAACTTAATACCAAAGCCAAGAAATGTCACTTCAAAAATATAATCAACCCATTAGCAAATCATCCACTGAATTGGAAACTGCTTTCTAGAACATTTTTGATTGAGAGAAAATTTGTTTTCAGTGGAAACAACTGTTGGCAAAACTGCTGCAGGCCCTGGCTCCACCAAGCAGACTTTGCAAACCATGCTGGCAGCATAACTATTGCATAGCCTCAGAAGCAACTAAAGACTTCAGTTTAGTATTTCTTCTGCAGTGAGCTCTCTCCAAAACCTGAACAGCACTTAGAATAATCACAGACTCAACCAGGTTGGGAGAGACCTCTAAGCTCATCCAGTCTCACCTAGCACCCAGCCCTATCCAATCACCTAGACCATGGCACTAAGTGCCTCATCCAGTCTTTTCTGGAACACAATCACCTAGACCTTAGCACTAAGTGTCCCATCCAGTCTTTTCTTGAACACAATCACCTAGACCATGGCACTAAGTGTCCCATCCAGTCTTTTCTGGAACACAATCACCTCGACCATGGCACTAAGTGTCCCATCCAGTCTTTTCTGGAACACAATCACCTCGACCATGGCACTAAGTGTCCCATCCAGTCTTTTCTGGAACACAATCACCTAGACCATGGCACTAAGTGTCCCATCCAGTCTTTTCTGGAACACAATCACCTAGACTATGGCACTAAGTGTCCCATCCAGTCTTTTCTTGAACACAATCACCTAGACCATGGCACTAAGTGTCCCATCCAGTCTTTTCTTGAACACAATCACCTAGACCATGGCACTAAGTGTCCCATCCAGTCTTTTCTGGAACACAATCATCTAGACCATGGCATTAAGTGTCCCATCCAGTCTTTTCTTGATCACAATCACCTCGACTATGGCACTAAGTGTCCCATCCAGTCTTTTCTTGAACACAATCACCTCGACCATGGCACTAAGTGTCCCATCCAGTCTTTTCTTGAACACAATCACCTAGACCATAGCACTAAGTGTCCCATCCAGTCTTTTCTTGAACACAATCACCTAGACCATGGCACTAAGTGTCCCATCCAGTCTTTTCTGGAACACAATCATCTAGACCATGGCATTAAGTGTCCCATCCAGTCTTTTCTTGATCACAATCACCTCGACTATGGCACTAAGTGTCCCATCCAGTCTTTTCTGGAACACAATCACCTCAACCATGGCACTAAGTGTCCCATCCAGTCTTTTCTTGAACACAATCACCTAGACCATGGCACTAAGTGTCCCATCCAGTCTTTTCTGGAACACAATCACCTAGACTATGGCACTAAGTGTCCCATCCAGTCTTTTCTTGAACACAATCACCTAGACCATGGCACTAAGTGTCCCATCCAGTGTTTTCTGGAACACAATCATCTAGACCATGGCATTAAGTGTCCCATCCAGTCTTTTCTTGATCACAATCACCTCGACTATGGCACTAAGTGTCCCATCCAGTCTTTTCTTGAACACAATCACCTCGACCATGGCACTAAGTGTCCCATCCAGTCTTTTCTTGAACACAATCACCTAGACCATAGCACTAAGTGTCCCATCCAGTCTTTTCTTGAACACAATCACCTAGACCATGGCACTAAGTGCCTCATCCAGCCTTTCCTTCAACACCTCCAGGGATGGTGACTCTACCATCTCCCACCTCTAGTACTGCATTCCTCCAGACCTAAGCCCATTCCAACTTGCCCTAGGTTTGTACCTTGTGATACCTTCAGCTGTTAAATCATGCAGACCAAGGGTAAGAAGAATTTCTTCCAGCTAGCAAGAGATGGGGGTGAAAAGGATATATACGTGCAAAATTCAGAGAACATACATTTAAAATGAACAATAAACATCAGGAACTTCAAATTTGTCTGTAGCTACTCAAGATTAATCCCATGAGTAGATCTGGAATTCGGCAGAAAGAAATGAGGCTAGAAGTTTGGCCACTGACTTCAGTATAAAGAACCTCAAGGCCTATAGAAACTCTGAGACTTTCAGAGCTGGATTTCAGCTCTGTTGAAAATACAAAGGTGTCTCACAAAAGTTAACAGACAGCTCCTGACCTGTTTGGTTTGGATTTGCTCCAGCTAAGACCTACATACCCATTTCAGCCACGGTAGCTAAAACACATGATGAAAACTGACTGAAATTTGAGGGCAAAGAAAGGCAGTCTGTGAGACTGTGATGTATAATTACTTCTGCTCAGGAATGCAGAGGGAAAAATGTCAAGTTTTTTTTGCTTGCCTGACTAGATCTTTAACTCAATCACACCTTCAAAATGCCACTGTCTCCACTAACACCGCATAAGCATAGCCAAGAATAAGAAAGCCTCTGAATAATATTTAACCAGAAAACACTAAGAGACGACTGGAGAGCAACCAAACAGAAAGGGATCTGGGGGTGCTGATCTATACCCACCTGAACATGAGCCAGCAGTGTGCCCAGGTAGCCAAGAGAGCCAGTGGCATCCTGGCTTGCATCAGGAATGGTGTGGTCAGCAGAAGCAGGGAGGTCATTCTGCCTCTGTACTCTGCACTGGTTAGACCACACCTTGAGTCCTGTGTTCAGTTCTGGGCCCCCTAGTTTAGGAGGGACATTGAGATGCTTGAGCGTGTCCAGAGAAGGGCAACGAGGCTGGGGAGAGGCCTTGAGCACAGCCCTACGAGGAGAGGCTGAAGGAGCTGGGATTGGTTAGCCTGGAGAAGAGGAGGCTCAGGGGAGACCTTATTGCTGTCTACAGCTACCTGAGGGGTGGTTGTGGCCAGGAGGAGGTTGCTCTCTTCTCTCAGGTGGCCAGCACCAGAACGAGAGGACACAGCCTCAAGCTGTGCCAGGGGAAATTAAGGCTGGAGGTGAGGAGAAAGTTCTTCCCTGAGAGAGTCATTGGACACTGGAATGGGCTGCCCGGGGAGGTGGTGGAGTCGCCGTCCCTGGAGCTGTTCAAGGCAGGACTGGACGTGGCACTTGGTGCCATGGTCTGGCCTTGAGCTCTGTGGTAAAGGGTTGGACTGGATCATCTATGAGGTCTCTTCCAACCTTGGTGATACTGTGATACTGTGACTGTGCTGTAAGTCGCCCCTTGCAGCACTAAAGCAGAACTAGTGGGATTAAATACAACCACCTCCCTTCACTGAGAGTGGCTATGGAAAACCTGGATTTCTCAGTAAGATGGGATGCTTGAAGATCCATGAAATATGTAAGCCAGACCCTCTGGAGGAGAGAAGGAAGAGTGTGCTTCTGTTGTCTCTGACACACAGAACACTGGCAGTTCTGTTTCTGAAAAAAATGTCATCATGAAGCATGTCACAGGATTGAATTCTCACTCCTGGAGCCCAGACAATGCCAGAGAAATTCCACTGACTGCTGTGGTGAAAAGAAATGCTTTGCTATTTATGTCAAAATATTGAGGCTTTCAGGAAACAAGGATAGCAGTAAATCTGGGGTGTATTAGAAGGGCTGTGGCTAGTAGGTTGAGAGGGGTTCTCCTGCCCCTCTACTCTGTCCTGGTGAGGCTGCATCTGGAGTACTGTGCCCAGTGCTGGGCCTCCCAGTTCAAGAGGAACATAGAACTGCTTGAGAGAGTCCAGCACAGAGCCACAAAGATGATTAAGGGAACGAACATCTCTGTTACAAGAAGAGACTGAGGGAGCTGGGGCTCTTTAGCTTGAAGACTGAGGGGTGACTTTATCAATGTTTATAAATAAAGGGTGAGTGCCAGGAGGCTGGAGCCAGGCTCTACTGGGTGATGCCCAAGGGGCAATGGGTGGAAGCTGAGGCATAGGAAGTTTCATGTAAACATTAGGAGCTGGACACTGAACAGCTGAACACTGGAACAGGCTGCCCAGGGGGGTTGTGAAGTCTCCTTCTCTGGAGATATTCAAAACCCACCTGGACATGTTCCTGGATAACCTGCTCTAGGTGATCATGCCCTGTCAGGAGAGTTGGATTGGATGAGCTTTCAAAGTCCCTTCCAGCCCCTGACATTCTGTGATTCTGTGACATAAATCAGAATATTGGCATACCTGAGTATCTAGAACAAATGGAGCTAAGCACAAAGAACAGGAGACCAAAGCAATCTATATTATATGAAAAAACAGTTGATAGACTGAGAAGGGGAAGCCTGTTGAAACGATGGGAGCACCTACAGAGCATAAACTGGAGTTAGCACCCATGTCACGTACTCAGCTCTTGGCAGAGGCACTGCACAGCCACAGTCAGGTTGATGTAAGTGTTGATCCACATGTTAGAAGCGCTGTGTTGTGTTATAGCAAGTGTTACAGCACTGTAAAAAACAAAGTTTGCTCCTATGTTCCTACCTTTGACAGACATGCATGGATCTGACAATATTGTTTTCTTCATTTCAGACAACTGAGATTTTTCCTTCTCTAACATTATGCCCTTTAGGAAGGTTCACATAATGTATTCTCTAGATGAGAATTTGTCATTATTTCAGTATCTAGTTCTGTTATTTGTTTCCTGTTGAGTAAATAGAGTGCTGAGATACTTCATAGATAAGATTAGGCAATGGTTCAAAACACAAGCAGTGATTCAGATTCTGCAACACAGCACATTTGTGATTGAGTGAAATTTCATGGGGCAGAGCTCCTCACCTACACAATTTGTGTGTCAACCACTTAACCATGACTTATAGGAATAGTTTATTGTTAGAAGTATTAGAATATCCTAATGCATGTCCATGACATAAACAGACATGGCTCAGTGATGACAGACCACAGAAAATGTAAGTCAAGGAATGAGACTCTCCAGGCAAGAAAATAACAGAGATTATCTGGGAACACAGAATCAAACAGGTTGGAAGAGACCTCCAAGATCATCTAGGCCAACCTAGCACCCAGCCCTAGCCAGTCAACCAGACCATGGCAATAAGTGCCTCATCCAGGCTTTTCTTGAACACCTCCAGGGATGGTGCCTCCACCACCTCCCTGGGCAGCCCATTCCAATGCCAATCACTCTCTCTGCCAACAACTTCCTCCTAACATGCAGCCTGTACTTCCCCCAGCACAACTTGAGACTGTGTCCCCTTGTTCTGTTGCTGGGTGCCTGGCAGAAAAGACCAACCCCCACCTGGCTACAGCCTCCCTGCAGGGAGCTGCAGACAGCAGTGAGCTCTGCCCTGAGCCTCCTCTGCTGCAGGCTGCACACCCCCAGCTCCCTCAGCCTCTCCTCACAGGGTTTGTGCTCCAGGCCTTCAGCAGATTTGTCGCCCTCCTGTGGATACGTTCCAGTATCTCAGCATTTTTCTTGAATTGAGGAGTCCAGAACTGGACACAGCACTCAAGGTGTGGTCTGACCAGTGCTGAGTACAGGGGCAGAATAACCTCCCTTGTCCTACTGGTCATACTGCTCCTGAGCCTGGCCAGGATGCCATTGCCTCGCTTGGCCACCTGGGCACACTGCTGCCTCAGCTTCAGCTCCTCTCTACCAGCACCCCCAGGTCCCTCTCTGCCTGGCTGCTCTCAGCCACTCAGTCCCCAGCCTGTAGTGCTTCTTGGGGTTGTTGTGGCCAAAACATAGAACCCTGCACTTGGCCTTGTTAAATCTCATCCCATTGGCCTTTGTCCACCCATCCAGCCTGTCAAGGACATAGAACTACTATATATATGTGTATATATATATATATATCTCATTATCCTTTACTTGAGCAGAAAATAAATATTGAAATTGGAAAAAAATGATCAAACTGCTACAAACTCCCACAAAGACCTCAGCACCATTATGGAATAAGAGTAGAAGCAGCACATTCACAGCACATCAATTCGTATTTCCTCAGGTACAAGCAAATTGCTCACTGAAAAGGATCACTGCCATTAGAATTAGAAATAGAATTAGTTCCAGCTAATATTCCACAGTCTTCACTTTAAGAACACTGTGCCCACTGCAGATCATTAGCTTTTTCAGTTTAAATACATTTTTCACTCATGGCTCCAATAATCAGTGGCAAATCTTAAAGAATATTGGACAGATTCACTCTGATATGGGTGAAGAACTGGCTGGAAGGCTGAGCTCAGAGAGTGGTGGTGAATGGTGCCACATCCAGTTGGCAGCTGGCACTAGTGGTGTGCCCCAGGGTTCAGTGCTGGGCCCAGTCCTGTTCAACATCCTTATTGATGATCTGGATGAGGGGATTGAGTCCAGCATCAGTAAGTTTGCAGATGACACCAAGCTAGGAGCAGGTGTTGATCTGTTGGAAGGTAGGAGAGCCCTGCAGAGGGACCTGGCCAGGCTGGATGGGTGGGCAGAGGCCAATGGGATGAGATTTAACAAGGCCAAGTGCAGGATTCTGCACTTTGGCCACAACAACCCCAAGCAGTGCTACAGGCTGGGGACAGAGTGGCTGGAAAGCAGCCAGGCAGAAAGGGACGTCAGAGTATGGTAGACAGTAGGCTGAAGATAAGCCAGCAGTGTGCCCAGGTGGCCAAGAGAGCCAATGGCATCCTGGCCTGCATCAGAAAGAGTGTGGCCAGTAGGACGAGGCGTCCAGAGAAGGGTGACAAAGCTGGTGAAAGGTCTTGAACACAAACCCTATGAGGCTGAGGGAGCTGGAGGTGCTTAGCCCAGAGAAGAGAAGGCTCAGGACAGAGCTCATTGCTGTCTACAACTACCTGAAGGGAGGCTGTAGCCAGGTGGGGTTGGTCTCTTCTGCTAGACAAGCAGCAATAGAACAAGGGGACACAGTCTCAAGTTGTGCTGAGGGAAGTACAGGCTGGATGTTAGGTGGAAGTTCTTCCCAGAGAGAGTGATTGGCATTGGAATGGGCTGCCCAGGGAGGTGGTGGAGTCACCATCCCTGGAGGTGTTGAAGAAAAGCCTGGATGAGTCACTTAGTGCCATGGTCTGGTTGACTGAATAGGGCTGGGTGCTAGGTTGGACTGGATGATCTTGGAAGTCTCCTCCAACCTTGTTGATTCTATGATTCACCTTCCTGAGGCAAAAGACAATACAGAGGAAATATGACATAGGCAAAAGGGAACAAGTAGGTAATTATCTTTGCACATTGCATCCTGAAAGCACTGCAGCACCATACATGCCAAAGGTGACATTACCTTCATGTTATGCCGAACTAACAGTTGGAGGGAACGGGGATGTCTTCCACGGGGCTCAAGGAATGTTTAATACTATCTGCAGAGCCTATTACAGGGTTTCAGGACTGGAGCAAAGGCTTCTTTTGAAACAGGCTGCACAGGGACTGGAAATCAACAGAGTTCAAGGGCTGGTGGAGGCTCATGGGTTGAATGAAAAAGTGAACAAATCTGTCATTCAAGGTCACAGAATGCATCTTTATGAGGAAAACTTAGCAGCCTAAAGGATGTACCTAAAGCTCAGGTATTGCTGCCTTCGTCTTACATTGATTCTATTTCCAAACCTGTGTTAAAGTTTTTAGGTGTGCTTGCGACTTTTACAACAGGCTGAAGAAATGATAACCATCTACTAAAACTGAAATAGTGAGCTAAAATAAAGTAAACCTTTTAGGGCAGGCATAAGAAAAGAATCTGTTCAGTGCTGGGTAAGATTCTTCACTACAGCTTCTTAGCATTATTGGCCACTTTCCAATATATAGATATTGACATCCTTGTTATTGTGCCAAGTGCAACAACAAAAAGATTCCTCTCTTAAAAGCTATCTATGAGATGTGTAATTTGATGGAGGGATTCCTTGAAAGCAGGGTCTAGATCTCCTTAGTCTTCAGCTTTTACCAGGAGACTTATATTCTCTCTTTGTGAATTAACCTGCTGTTTATTTATGTGAAGAACTTGATGTCTTAAATGTTCTGGGAGCGTCAGAAAGATACTGCCTCCCAAGACAGTTAAAGAAGCAACTAAGAAGCTACTGGCAAGCTGCTCTGAACAGATCCCAAGCAGCTTGTCCTGTGATGAAACTTTCACATCCATGGAAAGCTCAATATCAAGGATACATAAATCCCCTTTATTGAATCCTGACTCTCTGAATAAAAGCTTTCACCCTAAATTCAGAAAGAGACCAACTTACTGAAGCCTTGAATATTTACCTCTGTTCCTCTAGCACATAGGGAGTGCAATTCATAGGACTCATATTCATTACAGGAGTAAAGGTGATGCTGATTTGCACTGCTAATAAACTATTAACACTAATGAAGAAAAAAAAACAACTCTCTGGATTATCTTATTGAGAATATTTGTTAATGAAAACAACAGAACAGCACTTGTACATTTTATTTCATGCCTGCCAAGGGATCCAAAGTTGGTGAGATCCCTCGAGCAAACAGAATCCTGAGGCACAATTGAGTCTAAATTTGAGTACAGGATTATGGTTAACTTAATCCTGATCTTTAGAACTGGCTTCTTTCACCAAGTCATTCCAGACCACTGAGCTGCTGAGAAACAGAAAGCTGCTGAAAGTGGCAGTTACAGACAGAAAAGAACATTTTTCTACTCAATGAAATCCATGGGCTTCCTCAATTTATGCTTCCAACTGAAGTGATTTGATTAAAGTTGTGTTCCATTTTCTTTTAATTAGCCAAGGTAGCTTAAGTTAATTATTACTCTTATGTACAGAAGCAGCATCAGGAAGTTCCACGCAGGCATCATGCATGAAATTAAAACAAACAAAAAATATTTAGTCTCAAGATTGTTCAGTCCAAGTCACAAAGCAAGGTGCCTTGGAATGCACTATTGAGGTAGTTTCACTGGTAATTCCCAGCTCAAACCCCAGTGATTTAAAAGCCATCGTGGTCAGTGCTGCATAAGAAGCTGTGTCTAATGATGCTGGGTGCTACGCTGCACAGTCGCTCGCCTGGAGCGCTCGCTGCTCTCTGCCTGCTTACAAGGACAGCCTGCACATGAACCTGACACAAGGACAGAAAGGCAAAAGCTTTCAGTTATCTGCCTCCAGGAGCTATTTGCATAAAGCTAAATACAATTTAGTACCCATTTAGGTATGAGTGTGTTGCAAGTTACTCAATCAAATTCCACTGAGCTACTCTTTGGTGTAAATAAAAGCACAACCTGCTCTTGATTCTGCATGGGGTGAGACAATATAGACACTTCTCATGGACAACTGGACTGTTGAAAGTTCTTGGCATAGTGTTTGCTGTTAAAGCAGTTAAATCTGCTGACCTAATTTGTCTTTGATGGTTACATCACTTAAAGACAACTGAGGACAAATCTGACTTTCCAGTGCTGCTGCTTCAAGCTGTTCCATAGAGAGCACCAGTAGGTAGCACACGCCACAGTCTGTGCTGCCTGAGCTGTACACCTTGCTTCAGACAGGATGAAAATTAGCCAATTGCCACAGAATCAGTGCTAAGAACTTGCATCTCTTTCTTTAACACACATATAAGAGGAAATCCTCTCCCACCCTTGCTGTATATAGGTACAGCATTGCTGCTTATTTTTTTTCACAGTATCACCAAGGTTGGAAGAGACCTCACAGATCATCAAGTCCAACCCTTTACCACAGAGCTCAAGGCTACACCATGGCACCAAGTGCCACGTCCAATCCTGCCTTGAACTGCCCCAGGGACGGCGACTCCACCACCTCCCCGGGCAGCCCATTCCAGTGTCCAATGACTCTCTCAGTGAAGAACTTTCTCCTCACCTCCAGCCTAAATTTCCCCTGGTGCAGCTTGAGGCTGTGTCCTCTTGTTCTGGTGCTGGCCACCTGAGAGAAGAGAGCAACCTCCTCCTGGCCACAACCTCCCCTCAGGTAGTTGTAGACAGCAATAAGGTCTTCCCTGAGCCTCCTCTTCTCCAGGCTAACCAATCCCAGCTCCCTCAGCCTCTCCTCGTAGGGCTGTGCTCAAGGCCTCTCCCCAGCCTCGTCGCTCTTCTCTGGACATGCTCAAGCATCTCAATGTCCCTCCTAAACTGGAGGGCCCAGAACTGAACACAGGACTCAAGGTGTGGTCTAACCAGTGCAGAGTACAGAGGCAGAACGACCTCCCTGCTCCTGCTGGCCACACCATTTTCTTTTCTACCAGCCATCACTGCTTTATTTCTTTCTGACTGGTGAAATGAAGTTCAAAGCACAGTTTCTAATTACTTTTCCCACCACAGCTGCTATCTTTTTTTATAGGGGAAGAGCTCACTTGCTGGGTACAGCAGCTCTGCTCAATACTGTGGTAGCCATACCACATTCCATAGTGTGGCACAGTGCTTGCTTATTTGAGCATAGCAATTGCAGCCAGCTGGCTAATATGTTAAAAAATACTGTGCCCCAAAAGAAACTGTATATGAAATTGTTAGGACAGGAGCTGTATGCTAGTACAGACTAGAATTAATTAGTGGGAAGAGGAAGCATATCTGACTATTAAAATGCATCACATTCAATGTAAGAGGCTCTCTTAGATTTCTTCTTAAACATCTTTTTTTTTTTCTTTCCTTTTATAGTTTGTATTGAGAGCTTGGCACTCTAGGCTGTGAAGTTTAAAAAAGCTGACCCTGAAAACACAGTCACATTTATTTTTGAATGTTGGTTTAGTTTCACACCCTGGAAGTGGCTTCCTGCCTCCCAGAATTTGCTGAACATTGTATGACCAGTCGTGCTGAACATGTTGTGCAGCTCTGTTCAGGCTGCACCACAACCACTAAGGACCTACTCTTGGCTCGAAACACACAAAAAAAGCCTTTTTTGCCAACCCATGCTATCTATGCTATGATGCTAACCACCTCCACCCTCCTTCATGGAAACAATAATCTGCTCACCAACACGCTTCATGCAAGCAAGATTTTTCTGAGGTCTTCCTCTGCACTGGAACAGCAGCATTTTTATTCCTCCCAGGCTTCTACAACACCTACTGATTCCACACACAGGGTGGTATCTCTAAGGCCTTCCTCAGGAGGACCCTCTCCCATGAAAAGCCTGCAGCAGTCTTTCTGAATGATTTGCATGTGCTGTGCAAAATAAGCCCAGCACAGTGCTCCCTTGCACCCTGCTAAGCCATGAGGATGTCTCTTCATTAAAGCAATCTCTCAGGCTGGCATTAAGGGTGAAGGGGCTGCTCTGTGCTGACATCAACTTGTAATGCTTCCATGAAACCTTCCTAATAACTGCTATTACTATCCACACAGTAATTTACATAGGCACTGCAAGAAGCAAAACCATGAGTATATATACACAGTGTTCTACAGGGAAATGTAAGATTGCATCAGTGATGCTGGTAGAGCTGGAGCTGTGAAATATGTACAGCAGTCAATGCAGGCATTAGCTTTCTGCTCTCAGATGTCCCAGACACTAAAGATACTGGGCCAAAGACAGGCAGAGGCAATTCTCAACAGTGGCTGGTCAAACACAGGATACTAACCTAATTCTTGTGATTCCCACACTGAAGTTTCAGGCAGCTGTGAAAGACTCAACAGCACACTCCACACTACCTGTTAGTTTGCATTTCTTTCACAGGTGACCCAGTTCAGAAAGTCTTGCTCTGAAAGCATTTCCCCACCTTACCAAATCACTCAAGCACAGTTCAAATGGACCATAACTCCACCTCACACTTGGCATCACATTTCACAGCTGGTATCACATTTAATCAAAGTTATAGCTCCATTGTCTTTAACAGAATTGTTTCTGATATGTACTAATGCAGCTCACGACTGGGGACAGAGCAAAATCAGGCTTCAGTGGGTTACCTGTCCCTTCCTCTCAGGTGAGTTGTTATCAGTTATCAGACGCACACTCTTAGCTTATCCCAGATATCACAGTATCACCAAGGTTGGAAGAGACCTCACAGATCATCAAGTCCAACCCTTTACCACAGAGCTCAAGGCCAGACCATGGCACCAGGTGCCACATTCAATCCTGCCTTGAACAGCTCCAGGGACGGCGACTCCACCACCTCCCCGGGCAGCCCATTCCAGTGTCCAACGACTCTCTCAGTGAAGAACTTTCTCCTCACCTCAAGCCTAAATCTCCCCTGGCACAGCTTGAGGCTGTGTCCTCTTGTTCTGTTGCTGGCCACCTGAGAGAAGAGAGCAACCTCCTCCTGGCTACAACCTCCCCTCAAGTAGCTGTAGACAGCAATAAGGGTAAAGCCTCACTTAAGCCTGAATTTAGGAATGAGAAGACACAAAATAGTTGAAAAACCATCAACACTGGAGGTATTAGCCATCATCTGCTGGTGCTGGGGCCACAAAGGATCATCATTAAAATAAACAGCAAGAAATCCCCCTCCACCACTAAACTCTCAGGAAACAATAACTGCATCTCCTATGAAGAAGAGAAGAAGAAAAAAAAAAGAAGATTAATAACCATGTTTCTGTGCTAGATTGAAAATCCTGCTGCTGTTGAAGGGGGTTTTTTGTTTGTTTTTTCCTGCACATACCACTAGGACACATATTGTGAAATAATACTCTGATGTCAGCCCTCTCATAGAGCCACAACTTTTTTACCAGCTGCAGTATTGGCACAGATTTATTAGATCTAAAATTCTGTATAAGCTTTTACATAAGCACCTGAAGGAAAATTAGGAATCCAGAAGATTCACACAGCCAAGGCATTTGAGGTAGGACAGAACAGTACAGTAGCTCATGCTGGAGCAGCCCCACTAAAGCAAACAGAACTGAACAGTGCTGAAAATGCTGACGCTTAAGCATCAGAAACAAGGATAGAATCATAGAATCAACCAGGTTGGAAGAGACCTCCAAGATCATCCAGCTTAACCTATCATCCAGCCCTAGCCAACCAACTAGACCATGGCACTAAGTGCCCCAGCCAGGCTTTGCTTGACTACCTCCAGGGATGGTGACTCCACCTTCTAAAGTCACTGGTGTCGGACAATTATTACCAGCAACCAGTGGCATAAGGGGAATTAGCCTGAGATCCAACTGAAAATGAAGGAAACCTTACTGGAACAAAATAAAATAAAGTAAATAAAAATCAAGTTGGTCTCCCAGTGCCTTAATGCTCTCTCTGTACAAAGAACTTCCCTTTACAATGCACACTACTTCTCCCTTCCCCCTCCCATTCAGTGTCAAAACACCCTTGCAGTCCCCCAGTCCGTACACAGTCACTACAGACACCTGAGAGCTGCCTGGCCAGGGAGAACTGGCCAGTAAGAGGGACAGGGATCCACGGAGAAGGTCCAGTGAAGGGCTACAAGGATGATTAGGGGACGGGAGCACTGCCTGATGAGGAGAGGCTGAGGGACCTGCAGCTTTTTAGTCTGGTGAAGAGAAGACTGAGAGGGGACTAAACAAATGTCTATAAATATCTGAGGGCTGGGGGTCAGGAGTGAGTGGGACAGGCTCTGTTCACTCACTCCCTGTGATAGGACAAGGAGCAATGGATGGAAGCTGCAGCACAGGAGGTTCCACCTCAACACAATGGGGAGCTTCTTTACTATAGGGGTCACAGAGCACTGGAACAGATTCCTTCTCTGGAGACTTTCAAGGCCTGTCTGGATGCCCTCCTCTGTGACCTGAGCTAGATTGTATGGTCCTGCTCTGGCAGGGGGGTTGGACTGGATGATCTCTTTGGGTCCCTTCCAACCACTGACATCCTGTAACCCTGCAAACTGCACATGCTGCAGCCCCATCCAGTGCCCTAAGTCACACTGCTCCAGAAGACTGAATGAAGCTGCTGAATGGCTTCAGACAAAGAGTTTGCCAGGGTGACACCACCAAACTAGCACTCTCTGTGCTAGACTTCAGACTTCAGCAAGGTCTGAATGTAAACCACACAGCTCAGAGGAAAGGGGAAGCCTTGTGATGCCTTGAAAATGCATCTCATGGTATTCTGAGAGATTCCAACTCATCTGGGCAGCATGTGGGGTGTCAGAACAGAGGCACAGTGGGGGACTGACACATCACATCTGCAAGAATACTGAAAGTGGTATTTTTATAATTCTGACTAACTGCAGCTTCATTTAACAAGCTGCAAGATTAGCCCCCTCTAAGGATACAAATGCTAGAAATCAGGACTTTCAGAATGATTTGCCTTGGGCTCGTGATAAAACACTCAGCCTGTGCTTGACTCTCACCCATGAGCTCATTTAACTGCACTCAGATAAATGGAGTACTGCCAGTTTATGCCAGCTGATAGTTTGGGACTGTGATCCTTTATTAACAGGACACTTCCAGACATCAATTTATTTTGCTTAACAAAACCAAACCCCACACTATCTAGCACAACGTGTTAGCTTGTCACAGTAATGCTTTTGGTACATGAGGGCTGCAGTTCTGCCAATGAAGATAAGACTGAGAGCAGTGAGATGCACTGCGGGTAGAACTCAGGTCCACGCTCCTGACAGCAGAACACTTCTCAACATGGTAAAGTACACAGTACACAGGCACAGAGCCGAATGTGTATCCTTCAGAGAGCTCTGTGTAACATACAGCAAGAGAACAGCATGTTCTCATGCACTCTAACCAACTGGCACAGATCCACTACAAATGGAAACTAATAACTAAAACACCAAAAAGCCTCCTAATTTTGTAGCCATTTTCACAGTTGTCCATTATAGCCTGTGCCAGTAGCTGCAGACAGCCCAAGAAAAATAGTTAGTGGAACTGTTGGGCCATAATAAAGCACATTCAGTTATTTCAGTTACGTGATTTAATCCTGGGCTGAAGTTGGGTTTGAAACCTGAGGTACAAACATTGGCAAGAAGTGATCAGGCACAGAGTAAGAAAACAGCAGTGTCTGCTGAACAGTGCAGGCTTTTTTCCAAAGCAAATGCACAGCAGTTTGTTTCGAAGCAACCAGAGCAACTGCTGAACCTGCCAGTTATAAAAGCTGACTAAACTTGACACAAATGGGAAAACTCAGCTTTTGGTTACACAGCCACTGCAAAAAGGAGAATTTATCCCCATACTGTGCCTAAGTAGGAAAGGACCTCAGAGCCAGACATAAGCTAACTCAGTTCTGCTCTCAGCTATACTCACTTAACTGTGCTTCTGCAGCGTTACAAATCATGGCACTTCTTTAAAATAACCCAGTCAGAGAAAAAAGGGCATTTGAGAAGCTAGTGGCTGCTTCTGGAGGAAAAGCCAGAGGGCAAGTACCATCAAAGAGTGATTCAGGGAAATAAATACTGGTGGCATTTTTGGGTGGCATGTTTCCTCCATTGTAGTCAAGCTGCTGAGGCATTCCCAAGTTTAAGAAGAAATTGCAAGATGTTTGTAAGGAATGGATGAGAAAATTCATCCCACAGGATGCAATGAGATTTCTGCCAGAGTGAGCATCAATCTCTGAAGAACGACACTGGAACACAGAGAAAGATGCAAAAAGAGTAAGTATTAGAGGCAAGAGAGTAAGGAATAACCTGCAGGAGGGAGTTCAAGTCAAGGTGACAAACAATTTGCAGGCATATCTTGTAAAACTAGAAAACCAAAGCAAAACACTTCACATCCTCCAGCTCCATCTATGTTATATGGCTGCTTCACTGCTCCAGTTCTCCTGTCATTTGCTCTCTATTCAACAGTTCTCCAAAAGTCTTTTCTTATATTTCCTCTTGCTCATTCTTCAATACTGCACTTCTATTTATTTATTCTCAAGTCATTCTTTCACTACTGCTCTTAGCTCTTTTCAATTACTGGAATCTTTGTTCATTAATTTTAAAGGAGCTGAGGGAGCTCATGGAAATATTTTTTTTTAAAGCCATCTTTCCCTTGTAAATTAGGATTGCAAACATTCATTCACTCTTCCACTCATTCTACTATTTCACTAGTCTTCCACCCAAGAACTTCCCAAGCATTTCCCACTCTTTACCTAAATTAAAAAGATGATCTGTGAAACTCTTCCACATGCTGCTTTTTACTGCCTTGAGTGTGTGTGCTGAAAGCACACAAAACTGAGCTCACCTCAACTTTTTACTGAGTTGCCAAGAAAAATTCCCATTCACTTTGAGAGTATTTTAAGAATGACAATCCCACAGTGACTCTCTGTAGTGCTGCAGCCTCAAAACATTGCTGGCACTTTGAGAGGTTTTGCTGAATCGCTAGGGCTCCTTTCAAAACACCTTTGATCTTCAAACCCGCAGGGAACTTACAACTCATCTACCCTTTATGCTGCAATGCCTTAGTAAACTGGCTGGAGCCACACGTGTGCCTCTTTGCACAGACTCCAGCACTGCAAAGCTGCCCTCAGAATGGCATAGAACTATTCATATTCGTAGTACTTAACTATTCATAGAATCAACCAGGTTGGAAGAGACCTCCAAGATCATCCAGTCCAACCTAGCACCCAGCCCTAGCCAGTCAACCAGACCATGGCACCAAGTTTTCAAGTATCAAATGCAGCTAGGGCAGATTTCCACCTTGAGTAGCCCAGACTGCTATTGAGAGCATTGGAAGCTACCCAGACTGTGGCCGTGTGAGCTGATTTCTAGCTCAGACATAAATTCAGAAGAGAGAAACTTAGAAGTCGAAGCTCTGAGTGGAGAGGTGAACATTCTAGGGATAGGCCATCTAATGGCAACAGTGGAGAAGTTAATATCATTTCACTGGAGCATCAAGAGCTTTATGCCCAGAAGCACAGCTTGTACCTTCCCCTTGCTGCTTCTGCTGTGCCCATGCTATCTTCCCACGCTGCTGTTTTGGCTGCTGCTGCTTTTGCTGCTTTGCTGCTGCTTGACCCCTTCCTCATCTTCCTTAAGGTTATTGTATTAGCTGTAGTAGTTTATTCTCCTTACACTCTTAAACATAAACTAGAAGAAATACAATTTCATTCTTCCTGGCTTTCCAACAATCCGTGTTGTAGTGAGCTTACTCTGCTGGAGGAGGGATCCACCCTAGCCCAGGACACCAGACACCAGCTGCCACTATCTCTAAAAGCCACAATCAGCCAGTTCACTCAGGAAAATTATGGCAGCAATAAGCTTGCAAGTTAGTGGCCATTCAAAAAGACCTAAAGAAGGATGACTGTTTCACTGACCGGTTGGAGCATGCCAGCAAGCAGGTGTGTGTGTGTGAAACAAAACCAAAAACAACTGAAATACCAAAAAAACCCAACCAAAGCACTGCTCAGGCTTAGTTTGGGAAAAACAAACTGCCAAACAGCATGAAAAGCCATAGAGGAAAAAAGAAGGGAAGGAGTAAGATTCCACAATTTGCTGACAACATCCAGCCTCGCATGGACTAGACCTCAGCATTAAGTTCTCACTCTGATATACACTACAACAGTGTTTGTAGTTAATTAATACAAACTAGACCTTAGCATTAAGTTAGAATAGAATCAACCAGGTTGGAAGAGACCTCCAAGATCCAGCCTAACATGCAGCACTGCCTATCAACTAGACTATGGCACTAAGTGCCTCATCCAGGCTTTACTTCAACACCTCCAGGGATGGCAACTCCACCACCTCCCTGGGCAGCCCATTCCAATGGCAGTCACTCTGATACACATTCAACAGTGTTTGACATATAGCCATATAGTTAATTAACACAATTAATCAGCTATAGTTTATGAAACAACATTTCTTTCTGTAAAAGAAGAGTATCATATTTAAACCAAAAGCTAATACAGTTTAATTCAAGAAATTCTATTTCTTTCCATGTAGTCTCTAGTGCCCAAGTCAGAGTCACCACTAATTTCAGGCAGGTGGAGCACCTTCCTCCTTAAAACAAAGGTCTCAAGCAATCAAGAACAGTCAAGAGCCATTGTGCTCCAATATTATTTTGAATGGTGCTGTACGTTGCCCTCTATAACTCTTTTTAATTCACAGACATTTCAGAGCAAAGGTTACATCTGTGGCTGACCACAGTGAAGGGCTTTTCTACCACACAAGAGGATTTCTTCCACAATACCACATAAACAGCACTTTGCAGTAGGTTCTCAACAGTTTCTGCTTTTCTCACTTCTGGGGTCACTCTCCCTTACACTTGCAGCTCCTACCAGCTCCTTCCCCACACTATTCCTGATGACTGAAACCTCAGCATTCAGCACTGGAAGACATAATGAAAGGAGTTCCTGCAGCCTTCCAACAGCATAACAAGTAAATACAGATAACAAAGCCCAGCAAGCCAGACAGCAAAGGGCTACTGCTCCCAGAGCATGCTCTTTACAAAACACTCATGAATGTACAAGTGAGGAAAGAAATAAAGCACATTGATTCCTAAAGTATCAAGTACCTGGATAAAGAGATGTGGCATAAAAATGTGATGGAAGACACAGTATAGCCCACACTTACTAAAATCATAGAATCAAGCAGGTTGGAAGAGACCTCCAAGATCATCCAGTCCAACCTAGCACCCAGCCCTAGCCAGGCAACTACACCATGGCACTAAGTGCCTCATCCAGGCTTTTCTTGAACACCACCAGGGACGGTGACTCCACCACCTCCCTGGGCAGCCCATTCCAATGCCAATCACTCTCTCTGCCAACAACTTCCTCCTAACATCCAGCCTAGACCTCCCCCAGCACAACTTGAGACTGTGTCCCCTTGTTCTGTTGCTGGTTGTCTGGGAGAAGAGACCAACTCCACCTGGCTACAACCTCTCTTCAGGTAGTTGTAGACAGCAATGAGGTTTGCCCTGAGCCTCCTCTTCTCCAGGCTAAACAACCTCAGCTCCCTCAGCCTCTCCTCACAGGGTTTGTGTTCCAGGCCTTTCACTCCAACAATCACAATAACTAAATACCTCAGCTACTAAGTCCGAATAAAAGCTGTTAACAACTACAGCTTGGTCATTAGGAGACTTTCTCCAGTGTGAACAGAGCACAGAGATTTTCCTTAACAACTCAGATATTTTTTTTCCCAGAGCCTATCTTCATTTTGCAGCCTTTAATCACAAGTTACATTCACATTACTTGCATTTACTAAGTCTCACTCTAGAATATATACCTTGTGAATCTCTAATTCATCAGAAAATCATATACTACATTGCCATTGATTCATGGAGACACCTTGAGTACTGTGTTCATTTCTGGGCCCCCCACTTTAGGAGAGACATTGAGATGCTTGAGCGTGTCCAGAGACATGAAGCTGGTGAGAGGCCTTGAGCACAAGAGGCTGAGGGAGCTGGGATTGGTTAGCCTGGAGAAGAGGAGGCTCAGGGGAGACCTTATTGCTCTCTACAACTACCTGAGGGGTGGTTGTGGCCAGGAGGAGGTTGCTCTCTTCTCTCAGGTGGCCAGCACCAGAACAAGAGGACACAGCCTCAAGCTACATCAGGGGAAATTTAGGCTGGAGGTGAGGAGAAAGTTCTTCCCTGAGAGAGTCATTGGACACTGGAATGGGCTGCCCGGGGAGGTGGTGGAGTTGCCGTCCCTGGGGCTGTTCAAGGCAGGATTGGACGTGGCACTTGGTGCCATGGTGTAGCCTTGAGCTCTGTGGTAAAGGGCTGGACTTGAGGATCTATGAGGTCTCTTCCAACCTTGGTGATACTGTGATACCAGGGGGGCTCCATATATACCTTGTGAGTCTCTAATTCATCAGAAAAGCATATACCACATTGCCATCGATTCATGGAGACACACCAGTGGGGCTCCTTGCACACAGAAGACTGTTGAAGCACATTAAAACTTCCTGACTAGAAGGATCAGGCACCATAAAGTCATCAACTGTGCATTCAGCAAAACCACAGCAGCACTGCACAAGTCAGACACAGACAAGTTGTGTGCCCAAGTTAGGAAGCCTGTTTGTGGTCTGTGGGAAGAGACTCACTGCAGACAGCTGAAAGGCTACTATTAACCTATTGGACTGAAGACACTTTGAATTAGTGTCAAGCACCTATCATCACCATAAAAATCAATCAGAATTTTCTGCCCAGAAGAGAGAGAAGATAGTACAATGAGCACATTTTTAACCAAAAGAAAAAGAAGAACTTAAGAATTTCCTCAACTACAGGGGCACTCCATGATTATTTTTTCTCACCATTGACTGTCCTGCCTTTACATTTTAAGGAAGTTTGAAAGTACTTAATAGAAAACAGGGTTACAATACTTTATTTGTGCTGCCTTTATTTAAAAGCAGCCATTCTCCTCTTCTACAACTTATTTTCTTGTAACTAGATAAATATCAGTATTAAACCACTCTGCTTTTCTGAGGAGAATTTCACAGTTTGCAGCACTGGGCAAAATATTCCAGTAAATTTAGGAACCACACACAATAATAATGAACTACATATTTAAGTCATCTTGCATCATCTCCTCCCAAGCAGAGCACATTAGCAAGTGATAGCCCTAATGAGAATGCACTAAAGCTTGATATTGCTTTTCATAATTAGAATGATTTTGTCAGTCATTGTAGGCCAAGCGTTTAAGACAGAAAATTAAAGATGTTGGAACAACCAAAATCTCTGAACCTTAGGGGATTTGTTTCCTCATTTCTCCTGAAACACATTTTTTCTTGTGTGTCTGCACTTCTCTGCAGTCCTCGCAAGAATGGCGCCACAGCAAGAGGAACAGAACAAAAAGAACTGACTAGAAAGCAGAAGGAAGCTCTCTAGCTAGAAACCTTCAGTGAGATACTGAACGGACTCATTGTTATATTGTCATGCTCCTTCAAATCAGATTCCAGCTATTCATTTTACAGTTGCTCTAGAATCTATTTATATTCTTTGACTGCATTTTGCTATGCAGTTAAGTGAAGGACACCTGGAAAAGATCAGTACTGATATTCTCACTGTAAAAGGAACTGAATATACCCAGTGAAATTTGTTCTCTGCTAAAATTACACTTCCATGGTTAGTTACTGAGTTTCTTATTAGGTCATATATATTTAAGAATACTGATATTCCACTAGTTCATTTTACTGACAACAGCACATTGCCTGTAGGTGTTGAAGGCCCTGTAAAAGAAAGAAACATGAGGCACTTGGTGCCATGGTCTAGTTGACTGCACAGGGCTGGGTGCTAGGTTGGACTGGATGATCTTGGAGGTCTCTTCCAACCTGGTTGATTCTATGATTCTATGGATGAGGCACTTAGTTCCATGGTTTAGTTAATTAGAAGGGTTAAGTGATAGGTTGGACTCGATGATCTCAGAGGTCTTTTCCAACCTGCTTGATTCTGTGATACAGAAATGTCTCTCCAATGATCACCGCTCAGCTAGCCAAAGGCAACTTGCTTAAAAGTGCACACTACTACAGATCCAAGAGAAGCAACCCTCAAGAAAGAGGGGGTGGTTGCACCCAGTAATCACCTTGGATTAGGAAGAGAAAGCTCTAGCTAAAGAAAAAAAGAGGGCAACTCATCTGGATTGTCATTGATGGAGTTTGAACATTCTTTCTTCCCTCTGGCACTTACATCCTCAAACTCTTTTAGGACAAATCACTCTTCTCACATTTCTGAACGACTTGGCTCTTAAGTGACAAACAAACAAAATCCTTTAAAGTCACCTGCCTGTGGAGGTTACCTGCTTTTGTAGCACTCTCTCTTCTACAAGTCCAGAGTCTCTGCAGATGGTGGGAGGAAAGACTGAATGGATTTGGGCGCAAAGGGTAGAGCATGCTCAAGTAGACTGATGACCTCTGCAGATGCTCAGAGAGACCTCCCCTGGCAGGACCACGGACCCCTGTAGTCACAGAGGAACCCTGCAGATATGTAGTACTGGTGGTGTCCTGGCCTGCTCAGAGCATCAAAGCCTTTGCAGAAATGAATCACTCCTGAGTACTTCTATCACTCACAGTGATTTTGGCTCCATTACATTTGTAAGTGGTGAAGGGCACCTCCTGGATGGTATCATGGTAGATTATAACCTAAATCACCAATTTTTCATCATACTGGTTAGTATTTTATGTTAATGATGGCAAATCGACCAAGAACCTTTTGCTAAACAACAGCACAGAAAGCAGTGATAAATATCAGTCTCAAAACTAAGGCTGTATATGACTAAGTCCCTTGCTTCTAGGGAAAAAAAGTTTAGAACAAGCTCTGCATTTACAACATAAATGGAAAAATTCCCCAAGAACCTAACAAAAGCAGAAGGAATTGGCATGTAAGATGAGAAACTCTGTGGTAAATTTAAGTAAAGCCTTAAAATTCATCATTTTCCCCATTCAATACAACACCTTCTTTGTATAAGCTGAGAATATAAAGTATTACTGAGCACATAAATCTTCAGAAATAGCTGTAGGTGGGTTGGAACAAGCAAAGGCTGTAAAACAGCACAGCATTCACCAAGCAGTTGTCAATATTAGTCAGTCACTGCCTGAACAGGTTCCCTGCGCACTCTGTTCAGTTCCCTACCCTGAATATGTGCCTGCATAACCATGGCCCTGCTTGTGTGACATCTGGTGGGGGAAAAAATGTCACACTTGATATCAAAAACACAACAATATTTTCATGACACAAAAAATGTCAGCAGGAAATGACTGTTGTGTCCTTTTAAGAGCAAGTAGCCTCGCATCAATAAAAGCCCCAAGTACCACGCCGCGTCTCCAGAACAGAAAGGAAGTAAGTATGCAATGGAACACATCTTCCAAGGAGCTGTAGAATTCAATTTCCTTCAGCTCCCTGTGCCTGCAGAAAATATAAAACTCAGGTAATATCAACAGCTTGCAGATGCTTGCTGTTAAGTAAATCAATTTATCATTTAAAGATCTGACCAAACACCCCACGGCTTTCATTGCTTAGGAGCAATTTATAGACAGGCAGTCCTAATAAATCTGCTTGTGAGCTGTACTATACACAAGACTCCTAAGAATAATGTCTGTAGAGCAAACAGCAATCCAGTTAGAAGTCTTTCTCCTCTATTCTCTTCTCAGTGGCATTGTATTAGAATCACAGTACCAAACCTTGTCTGCAATGTTCTCGACATTAAGTAAGCTCATGTTGGGCTAGAGGATATTTTTCTCCCCTCCTATTTTCTAAAGCAGAAAGGAAATCTGAACTTGAGGTTAGAAGTACTCATCTTTCAGATACCTTCTCAAGTATTTCAACCATTAGCTTAAAATGACAATAGCAGAGGTTAGATACCTTATAATAAACACAAGACACAAAACTCTAGGTATTTCCTATGGCTGAGTATGCTTACCTAACGCCACCAGCTGCTATGGCTCCCACAGTGACACTTGCTACTGAAAGCACAGCAAAAGCCTAATTGTCTCAGCCAAAAGATTAAAAAGGATGGTACACGGCCCTTTAACAGCTTTCTAGATGTCAGTTCAAATCAGAACATCATTAATTATTTCCCAGCTTCCCAGTAACAAATGATAGTATCTTTGGGATCCATCCATTCAACAGCTGAAAGGCAGCTTTGTCTCTAAAGACATTCTGGCCTATCAGCACAAGTACCCTGCCTATAAAAAGCAAGCAGCAACACAGCTTAGCAGAGTAACTGTAGATGCATTGGCAGCAGCAAAGCTAGCAATATAATGCTGGAGAAAGAAATAAGACTCACGGATGCTTAAAAGCCAGAAATTCAGAGTAACAAAAAAAATCAACACTTGCTCAATGTTAAAGCCTTTGATAAATTGACATTTTCAATTTTGGCTGGAGCAAGACAAACCTTGAGTCCCAATGGCATCCTGGTAGAACAAACCTAGACCTAATAAATGCAGTTAGCAGCAAATGCAAGGTTTTTGTCAGAGCAAAGAGTGCTCTAATAGGCTTTAGTAGCCCTCGTTAGCTTCATCTGGTGCCCTCACCCAAACCCTCCACCTATGGAGTCCAGGAGCCCTGTTTAAACCTCATTCTGTGCCTTCAGCCTCTGCATGATATATCACAGTATCATCAGGGTTGGAAGAGACCTCACAGATCATCAAGTCCAACCCTTTACCACAGAGCTCAAGGCTACACCATGGCACCAAGTGCCACGTCCAGTCCTGCCTTGAACAGCTCCAGGGACGGCGACTCCACCACCTCCCCGGGCAGCCCATTCCAGTGTCCAATGACTCTCTCAGGGAAGAACTTTCTCCTCAACTCCAGCCTAAATCTCCCCTGGCGCAGCCTGAGGCTGTGTCCTCTGATTCTGGTGCTGGCCACCTGAGAGAAGAGAGCAACCTCCTCCTGGCCACAACCTCCCCTCAGGTAGTTGTAGACAGCAATAAGGTCACCCCTGAGCCTCCTCTTCTCCAGGCTAACCAATCCCAGCTCCCTCAGCCTCTCCTCGTAGGGCTGTGCTCAAGGCCTCTCCCCAGCCTCGTTGCCCTTCTCTGGACACGCTCAAGCATCTCAATGTCCCTCCTAAACTGGAGGGCCCAGAACTGAACACAGTACTCAAGGTGTGGTCTAACCAGTGCAGAGTACAGGGGCAGAATGACCTCCCTGCTCCTGCTGACCACACCATTCCTGATGCAGGCCAGGATGCCACTGGCTCTCTTGGCCACCTGGGCACACTGCTGGCTCATGTTCAGGAGCTGTGGGCTGCCCTTGGCAGTCCTGTCCTGCCTGATGGGATAAGACTGGCTGGCAAGGTCCCAGCCCTGATGGCTGTGTAGTCACACTCAGTTTCTGGCTTCTAGCCTCTAGGAAGCAACTAGCTCTTGTTGCTGCCTAACACTTTTGTTTTACCACCTCAAATTGCTCATTGACATTATGTGCCTTTTCTGTGCTCACCTGACATCAAGAGAAACTTTTCAGGCACAGAACTGAGGCCAAAAGGATTAGGAGTATCTCTGTAGATAATGCTACACTCTAAGGTGCCCAGCTATTTCAAGGGAACATTTTAAACCACATCTACTGCTTCATGTGCCAGTACAAGCCAGGCAATGCTTGAAAACATTGTGGATTCTCTGGTCACATCTGTTAGGTAGAGCTCAAAACCACAGAAAACATCAAAAATACTGAAAGACAACTTGTTCTTTCCTTCCAAAGAAACATAATCAGTCAAGCCATCAGGGCAGACTTTCCACTTTAGCTAGTGAATGGCTTCACTTCTGGGTGTCCAAAAAGGAAACGACTTAAAATGCACTTTTTCTGCATCGATTCAGAAGTAAATCTCCTTACAGACACTCCATTTCATTAAAAACTGACTTGTCCTCTATCACTAACCAACTCTGAAAACATTTTCTTGTGAAATAGGTCACAGAGCAACAAATTATTTCTAATTGCTAGCATCTTCTCATGTTTTCTACATATTTTTGTGTTCATCTATGTATAGCAAAACATATTTTACTAGGCAGAGAAAACATTTTTTGCCTTCTAACCTCTTGAATCGTGGTATCACTTGTTAGAGCAGATGTTCACAAATTAAAATGGCACCAAAACAGCAACTTATTCTACAGCATACCCAGAAACATTACAGTCTTGCTGTCCCTCTCTTTCTGCTGAAATCTTTATGGTACTTTTGCCTTTGATTTTGTTGAGTCCTGAATAACAACAGTGCTTTTAAGTGATTAGTAGAAATAAATGCATACAGAACTAAAGGCTGAAGGATAACTTGCTACAATTCATCTAGTGTACTCACTGCAGTAGGGTAGACTCTTGCTAGAATAACATCTATCTGAACTTGTCACTTGACAGCCAGTAAAATATGATGCCCTTTAAACATGCAGTCAAGAATATTAGCTACTGCTTTTCTGTGATGATACTGTATTTTTCTCAGCAGGTGTACCTTCAGCTAAGATTTAAGACATTAACAGAAAAAGCTACTATTCCTTAGCCTCTTTTAACCTGAAAAATGGGCAAGATTTGTGCTTCACAAGAAGGGTTGTCATTTTGAATGCAGAGGGACCGTCTCCCCTCACAAGTGAGACCTGGAAAATACTCAATGGTATTATAGAGCCAATCATTTAAAACCTGTTTTGCATTCCAGTAGGACAGTTGTGGCAGAAGCAGGGATTTACCAGACAGGCAAAAGACTTCACAGCATCCTCTCCCACCCTATTTGGTCAAGCCCAGAGTATCCTCCCATCTGCATGATGCAGAGTAGCAGCGCTTACCCTTGAAGATGCTGCTCCCAAGATCACCAAGCACCTGGAATAGACACAGTGCATGAAGCATCTCTTTAGCAGTTGCAGAGCTGTTCAGCCACTTTAGCCCAAATTTGTTTTCAATGGCAACACCACAAATGCATAAACAGAAGGGGGGGGGGGGGGGGTATGCAGTTTTTTACTTACCTACTTTCCCTCAGTTAGAATATTTTATCAGATTTAACATGTAAGGTAAGATTTCTCTTCTTCTTAAACACATAGGTATTTATTTTCCAACAGACCTGTTGCAGAAAAAGATCCTGAGGGACATTATGATTTAGCAGAACAGGAGTAAAACATAAAAATTAACTCAGCCACCTCAGTAGATAATGCTTTAATGAGGTTTTTGTTCAGAATTAACGTTCTGAACACACAGAAAGCATGGCAGCAGTATGGCAAGACTCCTGTTTATACCTGGTTCTCAAGTACTTTATGCAAGTACCTGATTCTCAAGTACAAAACATCTATGCACTTTAACCCAGAACTACTTGTCAGTTGTTTTCTCCACATTAGATGGTGTCTCTAGCCATGAAAGAATGTTCAGTTTTGGGTTTTTTGGCTTTTTTTTAAACTGCCAATTTTTTCCTCAAGCATTTCTTTTAAACAGAGGTGCACAGATAGGGCAAACCTATAAACTAGACCTTATTTGCTACAAAATCAGAAGCATTTTGGTCCTTCTGTTGCATCAACAAGAAGAAAATTCCTACCCATGCCTACAGATGTTATGGAACCTACCACAACAACTTACAGCTGGACATGATAACAGTAAGAAGTACTTTGGATCCAGCAAGAAGTACAGGAAGGTAGTGCCACAGTCTAAAGCACCATTAGTAGTTCACATTTAGTTTGAGGACTATTAATAAAGTGCAAAGCTTATGATAAAAAATCATTCCTACTCAGAATTAGTTTTATGAGTTAGGGATCACCAGGAAGACACAATTCCTTTTTCACTGCTCTGCAGGAAAGACTTTCCATGAACTAGCTGCATGTGCTGATATTTTGCTGTCCCTCCACAGTGTTATTCATCTTACATTGATCCAAATATGAAGCAGTTTGTATTCTTGAGTAGTTTCACACAGATTTTTTATAGCTCAAGTCAAATGACTCTCCACACCTGACAGCATACTTGACAGAATCTTTCCATGTCAGGAGCCACAAGTTACTTAGCCTTCAGCTCAAGCTTATGACCTGATTCCAAACTCTTCAGGCACACTATGTAAAATCATTTTCACATTCCAAAGCTATGCAAAGATTTTTTTTACTGGCTGAAAACACAGTCAAATTCCAGTTTTTATGACCATATCAAGTCCATAACACTTATTAGTATCCCCAAACACCAAGTTTGGTGTTGTCATGGCTTCTATGCAACCATGCCAGCAGTGGGTTTTCTCACACCCTTGATGCCTCGTATTTATTCTGCATTATATGGATGTCAAACAAAGTGCACTCTACACAGCAATTTGCCTTCAAATACAAACACATTGCACTCACCAACAAATGAGACTGGACTCTTGAGGAATGATCCTGAGCAAGCTGAACTGAATACTAAAAACTTTGCCAAGAATTCCTTAGCAGGGTGACTCAACACTTCTTTTGATGCAAGTTCTGGCACCCAGGCCCAAATTTTCAAGGAATCAATGCAACTTCAGAAAACTCTGTGACTGTAATAAAAAAAATACAGATCCCTGAAGTCAGGCACTAAAACTTATACTTCAGCTGGCAAAACTCTCTCTTTACAAGTCTTGCCTTAGCACTTAAGATTTAGGAATAGTTTTAAATAAGTGCAGTTAAGCATCAGCCTGTACTTGAGATCTGATTTGATGCTGCTGTGATCTCATGCATTTTAATGGAACTCCTCCAATTTTTTTCACACTGCAAGTGAGCCTATCAAAATACCTCATTTTGCATTATTTTTAGCTGAAATTTCTGTCAATATGAACTCATCTGAACCACATTAGCAGAACTAAAACGATCCCCTGGTATAACTCCATTCACATCAGTTACACCAGGTATACATTTCACAGCCATAATTTAAAATGTAAAAAGCCCAAGTGATGATGGAATTATTTTTCTGAGAGTTGCCAGTATCTAGTAAGACTGGGAAAGCTCTGAGACATGCAGTACTAGTAATTTGGAGCCATAATGGATGTTAGGAGGAAATTCTTCCCAGAGAGAGTGATTTGGCACTGGAATGGGCTGCCCAGGGAGGTGGGGGAGTCGCCATCCCTGGAGGTGTTCAAGAAAAGACTGGATGAAGCATTTAGTGCCATGGTCTACCTGACTGGATAGGGCTGGGTGCTAGATTGGACTGGATGATATTGGAGGTCTCTTCCAGCCTGGGTGATTCTATGATTCTATAAATACAGGGCTGCACTGGCATACAACTTCAACTTGATGGCAATTTCTGTTTCTTGTTAAGCACTTGGGATCTTTGGGTTTCAGCAAGTTAGGGGTAGGACTTTGGTATTTTTTTAAGCTGTGTTGTAACTGACTGGAACAACAGGGAGTTGAAATACCAGATCATACACCAGCCCCAGTAAGGGGATTTGCTTCCATTCTGGGATGCACAGTTCTTTCTGTGATTACAAATGTTCTGCCAACAACCTGATAGCATGATCTAACATTAAGCTATAGTAGTTCTAGTTTATAACGATGAAGTACATAAGTTCATTCACTGCAGGAGGCAGAGCAGGCTCCACTGTAACCTTAGCATATGCCTCCACAGTACTGCAGTTACGTAGTGCTGACACACCTAAAGCACTGCTCTGCCAACTGCTACGAGGTTTTACAGCAAGACCTTATTCTTCAGACTGAGGTACTGCTATGATCACAGCATAATGTAGACATTACCACACTTGTTCTAAATTAGAAGGCTGTGTACTGGTAGCAGAATAGCTGAACAACTTCCCGCAGAAGCTCAGTGACTACAGAAGCAGTTACCTCACGCTGAGCAACAAGTTCACAGTGTGAACATATTGTAAGAGAAACTCAAAGAATTTTCTTCCTTATTTCCATTAGAGATCTAAAATTCCACCTCTTAACCAACCACCTTCCCTTTCAACCATTCAATACTGCAAACACGTTCTAATTACTTCCTCCTAAGTTCTTTACCTAGTTAGGATTTCTTTCACTCCTATACTCTTGCCATAGTTCCTGGTACTGTATGGTCTCTGGTGTTATACAGAACTACTAACAAGCTGGCCTATAAGAGAACCCTTACTCTCTTTACATCATTAACAACTAGTTGTTAAAAAAACACTTCCAGTTAAAGACTTTTACCAGATTCCACAGAATGCTCATCTACACTGCTCATACTGCCCTACAGAAAATGTCTTTAGCTCATTTAACCAGGTGAGCTACAACAAAAGGCAACATTCAGTTCTGGCAAATGCTTATGCATAAAATTACCACCTTGTGTTGGTCAAACATAACTGGAATCAATACCACCACACTAAAAAGCAGCTCTGTTTAATGCTTCACATAAAAAAAAAACAAACACCACAGTGAAGCCTGCTCTGCAATTTTGAATTAGGAATCAGACATCAAAACACAAGTTTTGAACCAGGGCTCGCTCAGCATAATGTGTGTCTTGGCTCTGCAGTGCAAAAGAGGACAAGCAGATAAAGTTTTCCAAGAGGTGGTTCACAGAAAAACCCAGAAAAGCAAAAATCAACCATTCAAGAAAAACCTGTGTCTGCACTCTGGTACCACTGCAATCTGCATACAGCAAGCAATGCCTTTTGCAATGCATAATGTCATGGGTGCCCAGTTTGGATTGCTCTCAGTGTAGCTTTTCAGCTCCAGAACTACATACAAGTCAATCACCAACTAGTCCTCTCCCCATGAAAATCCTCTATTCAGTTTTAAACAAATATTGCAAGCCTACTGTAACTCAGTAGTGTTGGCAAGCCCCTTTGTCTCAGAATGGCCTGTCCCAGCCCTTAAAGTGCATATGGCAATTTGGTTCAAGTTTTCTAATCTGGAATGTTCCACAGTGCCTCTCCAAAACCAGTTCCAGTTTAACTGTGCCTTCCCTAGGTGACTGAAAAGCTGCTGATATCAATCCATTATTTACACTATATACGGTAATATCTTACCTATTTCATTCTGGAGTCTGGAATGTACTACAGGCCAGATAATCTTTACCTACCTTAATCTCCCAGGAAGGGAAATGGAAGTTTTTGACACACAGTGAAACACAGCGAATCAGTGAAAAGAAATCAGGGAATACATTCTCAAGGACTGCATAGGACCAAACATGTTATTTAGAATCCCAGAATGCCTATTTTGGATCTTAAATGTTGCTTCGAATACACATGGGTGAAAGCTGTAATTAAGGGGAAATGCAGCACCCATAATAGCATGTTAAAAGTTAGCAATTCTCAACTGTCAGTACTGTAACAACTGAGTATCTTATTAGTTCTGCCTCTCCTCCCATACACCCAATTTCTTCAACACCGACGAAGTGCACATTCTAATCATAGACTCTGAATGTTAAATTAACCAGGAAAAAGACATCAATTAGGTTGGTATTTCTGGAGGGCAT
This sequence comes from Pogoniulus pusillus, assembly GCF_015220805.1. Taxonomy (NCBI): domain Eukaryota; kingdom Metazoa; phylum Chordata; class Aves; order Piciformes; family Lybiidae; genus Pogoniulus; species Pogoniulus pusillus. Next base: position 18,049,947 of record NC_087287.1, on the reverse strand, counting down.
TGGGAGCAAAACACTTGATTTCAAATAACTTTGATTATAAAATTTTACTTCACAATCCTTTTTTTCAGATCACAGATATCCATAATTAAAAAGAGGATGGAATTAATGTAATGTTAGCTGTTTCACCATCAGCATCACATAAAGGAAAAAAAGGAACAATAAAATATGATGCAGAATTCACTCTTCCAATGATTGTCATTGAACTATTACATTAGTAAACATTCACAGTATGAAGTCTCTTTCAATATATCTCCAGCATATAAAGTAGTGCAAAAAAGCATTCCAGTCGTTTTGCCATTGCAGTCAGACCAGGTTAAATGAATCTCATACTTCGTTTCTTTCGTTATTAGACAACAAATGCTGCGGTGCCTCCAAAGAGAGTTATAAAAATAAACAATTTCTGGAGGGTCAGCAGCCTTTTTTCCAAGTAAATTTCCAGTTAAAAACAAGCATTATAGAGTTCCAGAAAAAAAAAAAAAAATTAGATCTATCTTCTGTAGAATATCTTTTTACAATAAATTTACCATTTGAAAAACAATGACTACGGTATCCAATGATTTATGGTAGCTGCTATTAAAGCACTGATAAACAGATAAATGACTACCAAACTTCATTGCTTCTTACATAGTAAATACCTCTGAATGCCAACTTTTACCACAGAGCTGTTATTAGTGATGTCGACAGTTCATGCATCCACTTTAAAACTGACTTGGTTTCAATGAGTTTTTCAGCCTCATGTGCAAAACACTCGCATTCTAATAAGAATAGAAAGCCTGAAATTACATCAGATCTAGCAATCCCTTTCTGGAGTTACACCACTTGCTTGATATGTAATACAAGTTTAGCAACGCTTTTTATTTGTATTTAACCATTAAATGGCATACTACTGTATGCTGTGGACTCTTGATTGCATATTTCATTGTTTTCACTGCACTCTTTAATGCATAAACCTGTTTGGAAACGTTCAAAGTTACACATCGGTCTCCAGAGAATTTGAATTTACACAGTTTTTCTTCTCTGACTCACTGCTATTCCCCGTGTCCTGACTTTTTTTCTCCTTTACACAAAGGGATTCTTTAACTCCTTCTTCCATTTCCAAATACTCTGATTTATCCTCTGCGGATGAAGATGAGGAGCTTCTAAATTTCTTCAGTAAATTTGTTGGGAGGTAAGGGCAGCTGACTGCGTTTTGCATCAGCTGCGTCTGTTCTTCATTCTCAGTCTCTCTGTGGTAGAAATAGTTAAAATTGGAGACAATCACTGGCACTGGTAAAGCAATAGTTAACACTCCCGCAATGGCACACAGGGACCCAACTATTTTCCCCCCCACAGTTATGGGTTTCATATCCCCATAACCAACTGTAGTCATGGTCACTACAGCCCACCAAAAGGCATCTGGGATGCTTTGGAAGTGGGTGGCAGGCTCGTCGGCTTCCGCGAAGTAAACAGCACTGGAAAACAAAATGACTCCAATAAAAAGGAAAAAGATGAGGAGGCCAAGTTCCCTCATGCTGGCCCTGAGCGTGTGACCCAGGATCTGCAAACCCTTGGAGTGCCTGGAGAGCTTGAAGATGCGAAACACCCTGACCAGACGGATGATCCTCAGGATGGCAAAAGACATGGCCTGTTGGCCGTTGCTGCCCTGCTCCTGCGCCAAGTCAGTGCCCAGTGTAATGAAGTAAGGCAAGATGGAAACAATGTCTATGATGTTCATGACGTTCTTGATGAACTGTGCTTTGCTCGGACAGGCAAAGCAGCGCACTGTAAACTCAAAGGAGAACCAAATGATGCACACGGTCTCTACAATGAAAAAAGGGTCATTGAAGATGGTGTGCTCCCCACCATACAGGTGAAGAGACTCGTTCGAAAGCCCCTTCCCCAGGCTCAGGGACACGAGGAATTCTTTGTCATCTCTGAACTCTGGCAAAGTCTCCAGACAAAAGATGACGATGGAGATCAGGATGACCAAGACAGAGACAATAGCAATGCCTCTGGCTGGAGTGGAGCTCTCCGGGTACTCAAACAGCAGCCAAACCTGTTTCTTAAATTCATTCTCTGGCAAAAGTTTCTCCTCCTCCTCTTTGACAAACCCTTCATCCTCCCTAAACTTGAGCATGGCCTCTTCCCCAAGCTGGTAGAATTTCACCTCCTCAGAGAAGATGTCAAAGGGTACATTGACTGGCCTCTTCAGCCGACCACCGCTCTGGTAGTAGTACAGGATGGCATCGAAGCTGGGCCGGTTCCTATCAAAGAAGTATTCATTCCTGAGAGGGTCAAAGTATCTCCCTCGCTTCGCAGGATCACCCAACAACGTCTCTGGGAACTGAGCTAAAGTCTTCAGCTGGGTCTCAAAGCGCAGTCCTGAGACGTTGATTACCACACGCTCACAACACTCGTACTCACTGTAGCGAACAGAGCTGTAACCCCCAGGGCCTCCACCATCATCGGGTGGCTGGTCCAAGTACGAAAGCTCATCCTCCCCATAGTCATCACTGTAGTAGGCCTTTCCTTCTTCCTCATCATCTTCATCCTCATCTTCATCCTCCTCATCCTCCTCACTCAAGTCCTTCAGTATTCTCTCTTCAGAGCCACTGAGAGGCAGCAGCTCAGAACAGGGGAAGGAGGCCCCACACTCCCTACTTCCTAACTGGTGGCTCCTCTTCTTCCCTTTCTTCCGCCTCTTCCCGCTCTGCCGGCGGGGCATGCTGCCACGTGACGCACTCCCACCATGAGAGGAGGATGCACCTCGACTCTCTTCCTCATGGTAGTGGTGATATGGTCCACCTCCACCTGTTGCCCCACCTTCCACTGCTGCTGTGGCTGCTGCTACGGCTGCAGCTGCTGCGGCTCTTGACTGTGCCAGCCGCTCTCTCTCACGAGCCCGAGCCTGGACCGCATATCCATAGGGCATGTGGCTGTTGCACCCAGAGCTATCTGCACTCACCATTGCCACCTCCATTTTGCAACTGCCTTTTTTTTTCCTAAATGCAAAAAAAAATATAATGCTTTATTTACAGTGCAGCCTCAACTTCTGCTAGGAAGCTCAAAGCCATTTGAGCAGGGCAACACAGCTGTTAACACTGATTTGGTATCTTGGAGAAGCACAGACCTGCACTTTCTTGGTGTCCAGAATATTTGACACAAACTGCTGGTTTGGAAGAAGAAAAGATGAAGCTTTCAAATTGAACCAGAGGATAGCTGAGCCTTGTTCTTTCATTCACCAAAACCCTTTACTTTCCTTTATCTCCTGTGGCTATCACAGAGCTGACCAGAATCATGTCTACCTGGTAGGCTTCAAAGACTGCATTCATGAAGAAAAAATAATGCAAATCAGAGGGTACCTGCTCTCCACAGACCATTTTAGTTCATCACTGCAACCACATGCAAATAGTCTCTTTCCTCATAATTTGTTCCTGGTAATGCTTTGGTTTAGCAATCTTATTGTTTAATATCATTACTTGGGAAGTTGACATTAATTCCAGCCATCACTTTATTTACACAGTGAGGAGGTCTTTGCAAATCCTTTCTTCAGCCTGTCAACAACGTCTCAAACCTGGGAGCAGCACCCAAGGTGTCAGCAGCAGTGGGAGGAGGAGGAGGAGGAGGAGGAGGAAGAGATGAAGACTGAGAAGCTGGCTCTGAGGTCCCCATAGGACATAAGGGAGTGGATGGGTCACCCTTTGGTTATTGTCATGCAGAAGAAGCACTTAACCTGAGGTACATGCACAAACACACAAAAATAAACAAAACAAAAGGGGAAAAGATTGGATTGTTTTCCTAAAAGGTCACACCGATCAAATGAAACGGTGTCATCTATTACCACAGCATTCAAATCTTCCCCTACCCACACTATTCACACTTCTACATTACACACACACCCACATCACATGCACAGAGATTTTGAACGACTCTGTGGGTAAGGATGTGGGTGGGCATGTCACATATATAAAGCCAGAGATACAAAATCCCCACCCATATAAGCACTTGCATCCACACACAAACATATGCATGCTTCTGAAACACCAACACATATAAACACTAATAAAAACACTGCAATGCCCAGTGCATTCAGACCTTCGAGCACCTACGTAAGAGATACACCTACACCCCTCTATACCAGAGACTAACAAATAAATGCATCTGCACAAAGGGCTTTTGTCGTATTTATAGAAACACACGAGGCAGGAGTGTCACGTTTGCGGCTACAGCCGAACTGTGTCTCGATCAGAACGAACATCTCTCTGGGTTTAATCAACTAACGGGCACGTACGATGCTCACTCAAGTGAAAATTCTCCGATCTATGTCAAGAAAACACAAGTGCAGGTGCACTGAAGCAACATCTACATGCGAGCACACACACAAAAATACACCCGCACTCCCCTGTGAAAGAGAAGCCTCAATTATAGCTCTAGCTATTAATACACGACAGAAGGTGAATATGAACTATTAAACGGTGCTATTTTTAAAGCCGTTACCTACGTGCCATGCAGAAAAAGCGCTGGAAAAGGCTATCATACTTACAGCTCCCAAGCAGAGAAATAGCAAGGCTGCTATTGTAAGGATCTGGTGACAGCAGTCCTGAGGAGAGGGCTACGCCGACCGCTCTGCATTTGCAGGTGTGTGTGGTCAGTCGGCACCACAGGTTGAGGAGTTATTTCTCCCCCTCCTTCCCGGGTGCAACAAGAGCGCCGGGGGTGCGCGGGCGAGGCGGCTCTGCACAGCCACAGGCACTGCCGCTGCTGCTCGCCCGGGCATTGGCGAAAGGCAACGAGCGAGAGTCCTGCTTCGAAGGGATGATAAAAAATGAAGGCGGCGCGTTTGTGTGTGAGAGAGATGGAATGAATGGATCGGCGTGGTCACTAGTTTTTCCAAGCCCAGTTTTCGCAAGAGATTTGTAAATCGACGTGAAATAATCCGCGTAGCGAGCCCGCTCCCAGGGAGGGCACGACGGCTTCTTCTTGCACCTTCTCCCCCAGGCAGGGCGAACGGCAGCGGCTCAGCCAGCACCCGCCGGCACCATCCACTTGTTGTGCCGCTTTTTGGTAAACAGTTACAAAAAACTCCGAACCGAGACCAAAACAAAACAAACCAAACACACCCCAACAAGAGGAGGGAGCAGCTCTCTGCCGCAAGGCTTTCACTGCCGGCCTGTGGCAAGCAGCGGCTAGCAACCGCGGCAGCCGGTGGCCGCGCCGCAGGGGTGCTCCGCAGCCGGCCCGTTTGCTCAGCCCAGCCGCTGGCCCCCGCCCGCCGGCACACACAGACGGGGCCGCGGAGCTCCCCCGCGCCTGCCTTCCCTTCCCTCCCTCTCCCCTTCCCGGCCCGCCGTCGGCCCCTCGCGGCCAAGCCCCGTACTGCGCTCGGCGCGGCTCGGCACCGCCGCCTCACTTCGTGTCGCCCCTAGTCTTGGGTTATCGCATTAATGCCCGGAATGGCTGTTCCAGCGCTGAGTGTGGCATGGGCTGGCGAGCAAGCCTGTGTGCTCAAAGTCACGGTGCAAGCCCCGGCTTCTGCTCCCTGGGGTTTCCTTTAAGGAGGAAAAATACATCGCTGAGGTGGCTCAGAGAATTTCAAAACTAAGTCCTGATCAACTTTCCCCGCCCCTCCAAAAAAAAAAAAAAAAAAAAAAACAAAAACGAAAAAGCTGCTGTCACCTCCACTCTGTTCGTCCCAAAGCCTCCAATGGTACAAGCAAACCAGAAAACAGTCCTTACTGTTTGTACTTGATAGCCACACAGCCTGCCAGCTGCACGACTCTTGGAAATTAAGCCAAATCAACTTTTGCTCCTAATTCTACACCTACGTGCAACTACAATTCTGCCATCTAAACCAAAAAAAAAACCAAAAACCCAACCCTACCACACCAAAAAATCCACACCCCAACACAAACACCACTCCTACTTAACACAAAACCCACACCCCAACACAAACACCACTCCTACTTAACACAAAACCCACACCCCAACACAAACACCACTCCTACTTGACACGGGGCTGGGGGGAAAGGGAAAAATATTGGGTGCTTTAGAGCACTGTAGATAGAATCATTCAATGTGTGCAGCAAGTTGGTTAGGAAGTTTTACATTGCCTAGCTCTACTCTTCCTCAGTCCAGAGGGTCCAAGAGAACCTGGTGATTATCCCCCTCAGATACCTGGTGGCACAACCCAGATTATCTGTGTCACTTCTCTGTCTCAGCTGCCTACACCAGTTAGTGCTCATACTCTTGATCCTATTCATTTCAGTAGGTGCTGAAATGTTCAGCTTTTGCCTTTCTTCTGCAGCTCCAGGTGCTTTTCCTTGTTTTTGTCTCATGGGACAGTTAAACTGGAAAAGTCAGTGGACATCAAGCATAAAGACAAGCTGAGCCAGATCAATTGCTTTGGTAGACCTTTTCCAATAGTTAAATGCACAAAGATAAACAAAGTGTGATGGACACACACATAACACACAGAGAACACTGAGAAGGGGAGAAGCAGAATAGCTTTTTGATACCTTTTTTTAATCCATTCTAATGTGATAGGGATCACATAGCTACATGCAGTTCAGCTGACCTCAGAGGTCTTGTTTGATCCAATTTTAAACTGATTTCAGTGAAAAAAAAAAAGTATACCCAGCTTTAAATATTTACAGGTGAATACAGTGAGTCATTTCATTCAGCTTTGTATTTTCATAGTATTAAAAGAGTGATTTTTATTTAAAAGATACTACATTCCCTCTACTCCTTCATATTCATAAGGGATACTATTATTGGTAGAACAAAGAGAGACTACATACATGTCATTAGCTGAGATAGTACTGAATTAAGAATGTTATGGCACAGCAAAGGATCGGCAAGGTATGCTAGCATATGGAGAGCAGAAATGTGTCATTATTGCTTATCTATGTATACAGTGCCAGAAGAACAGCCAGCTATTTAATATGTTTGCATGTAAAGGGAACAAGAGATTTAAAAAGCCTGACTTACGTGGTTCTGCCCAGCATTCATTTATGCTATCCCCCAATTGCTGCAATTCACACTGGCAGACTCTGGCCTCAGTCCAACACTAATCTTCATGCTCTAATCAAGAGCAAGACTGCACTACAGATCAGTACCTACTGCACTTCTAGACTATATAAATAAGGAATAGAATAATTCCCCTTTTAGATGGGATTTCATTTCTCTTTAAGTCATATTTTTTTACTCTCCTGCTCCTTCCCGTGCTTGCTTCACTGTTTTATCTATTAACCTCCCAGCAAACTTCCCCAAAGATCAACAACCTGAAGGGACATTGTAGCCAGGTGGGGGGTGGCCTCTTCTCCCAGGCAACCAGCAATAGAATAAGGGGACACAGTCTCAAGTTATGCTGGGGTAGGTATAGTCTGGATGTTAGGAGGAAGTTCTTCCCAGAGAGAGTGATTGGCATTGGAATGGGCTGCCCAGGGAGGTGGTGGAGGCACCATCCCTTGAGGTCTTCAAGAAAAGACTGGATGAGGCACTCGGTGCCATGGTTTGGTTGACTGGGTAGGGCTGGGTGCTAGGTTGGACTGGATGATCCTGGAGGTCTCTTCCAACCTGGTTGATTCCATGATTCTAACTCCTTTCAAAACTAAACGTTGCAGCAGTGGGCATTCAGGATATCAAGTAAAAATACTATGATTGCTACATAACTTCAGATGTGATGCAACCTGGTTCTGAACACGTGTTTCCTTTTTTACTTTTCCCCTCCCATTCTCAGCTGATTACACTACTAGAGATCTTCAGGTCCCAAAGCAACAGCAAATTCTTGCCTCCAGAAATGAGTTTTTCCTCTCCCAGGGTTTACAGTGCTGTTAGGGAAGTCACATTTTATTCACATGTAACTAACCAGGCTCAGTAAGACACCCCCGTCAAAGAAACTGGATGCAGTACTCTTGAATGTCTGGCACTGTCTAATGAGGTACTTGGCAGCACTGAATACAACCTATCCTCAGTTAGTTCTTACATGCAACATACATGAATAGCACATCTGTTCACTACTTGTCCTGCAAGAGGCTAACCCAAGGAAGCTGACACCCAGGGAATAGCAGGCCTTTTATACTCTCATGAGGATGCAAACCCACTGCCATTTACCATTGGGTTTAGGATAAATAGCAGCAAACACATTGATGATGTTTTTATTTGCAGAACAATTTCTTGTACCAGGGTACAGACCTACACAGAAACTAGGATAAAAATACCATATGTGGTTTATTTTTGGACTTGAATATTTCTCTGTTCCTTCTGGGCAGCCAGGAAAACATAGAGAGAAAAACCTTCAAGTAAAAATTGTGTGAAAGTGGAGGTCTCATCTCAGATTTCCAAGACACCCACAGCTACCTTGCTCTTTCATGTAGATCTCCCTTCCAGCACAGCAAGGATCAGTTTACACCTTTTATTCTCTCCCCCCAACAATTTGATTTTATTTAGAATGGAGGAACTTGGGTCAGGCAATGCCCCTTCTTACACATATGACAAGAAGTAGCAAGCAGTGTGGATCTCCAGTTTGGATATCATTATTGTTATTAACTTGTGGAGAAAATGAGTTAGATTCACAGAATGACTTAAATTGCTGTGTCACTGCATTTGCTCTACTTCTGAATTAAAAAATCAGTTTATTCCTTTGAATATGCTTATTTCAGAGTATGCTAACAGTTAGATGTAATACTTATGAAACCTGGAAATATCAGGTGCTAAATTCTCACTTGCATGTCTAAGTGTCTAGGTCAGATAACATCACAAGGATGTGGCAGGCTAATTTCTTACTAGGATTTTACCAGGAATACTTTGAAGAAAAATTAGGTAATACCAAAAAAATGTATACATGGAGACACTGAAATGATGTGTAAATGATATTTTTGAAGGAAACCTGCATTTCAGGATATTAAGGATCATTTATAGTAGTGCTTGGGTGAGCCAAGCTAGAACCAACTAACTAAAATAATTAACCCTGTACATCAGAGCTAACCTGTTGAATCCACTCTGTTTCCTTTTATTCTTAGCAAGAGGAAAATAGTGTCCTGGACACTGCATGCTGCCCTTCCAGTGTTTCTCCTTATGTTCAGGCAGAGCTGTCACAACCAGGTAAAGGAAAGCTGCAGCCAGCAGCATCCTTTCTCTGTTTATGCACCACAGCAGGTAAAACTGTAAGGTGTTAACAGTCACAGCCTCATTAGCACAGCCCAGAGAGCCCAAAAGTGGCAGCACATCCCAGTAGTCCAAATAAATAGCTTACGTATACAGATCTGACAGAGCTGATCTTTTGAACACCGTAAACAGAGTAGATCCTGACAAGACACTAGTTAAAATTAGCTCTTTTCTACTCCAGATTCAGTAAGAAAAACCTCCTTATCAACCCCTAAATTTAAGGAAATCTTGTGGCTCTCAGGTGCAGTTTACTATAGCACATTTACTCACATCTGTGTACAAGTGTGGGAACTCTCACTCTATTATTAGGTGCCTCTTGGCATTGCTTAATGCTTGTTAAACACAAACCAGGGTGAGACTTCTCATAGACAGACCAAAACCTAAACCAGCTGTTGCTTAAGAACACAGTTGTCATTCATGAGATCCTGAAAATGGATTGAAACTTAGCACCGTTAGAAATTTGCCAACATACCTGTGTTAAGATTCTGTGCTAGGAATTAGAATGGGGAAATCCCAACCCAAATGTTAACCTCAGGATGGAAGCCCAAGCTTGAAAGTCTTTTTGAGTGTGCTGCTAAACTTCAAGAGTTAAATAAGTGGATTAAGGGTCCAGGTACTTCAGATGTTTTCAGTCTAGCATGGATTCATTTCTTTCCCACATTGGAGCTAAAAGCTTCAACAACTTGCTCAGCATTAGGCCTCTGCAGCTAATCCACAGAACTGGAACCTTTAGTAGCCAGCAGATAACTTGCTCTGGGGGGTGCTGAGCTAAGTATATCATTTAGGAACAGCTTATTGCATTCCCCATGTGGATCTGTATGAATGCAACACAAAGCTATTAAAAATCTAGCTTCCATCTGAATCAGCTCAAAAATGGCTAAAAGAGCCTAATGCTGAGTGTGGTGAGGTTTCTGGTGAGCTATAAACCCCTCTGTAAGAACTGATATGGCCTAAACTGCCTCAGCTCTTAGATCCCCTTACTTGACTCTCAGCACTGAACTCTCTTCTTATGAAGACAGCTGTGCTTCATAAGAAGGAGTGTGTCAGTTCTGAAAGCATCCTCTGCACTAACTCTCCTGCAAACATTCACCCCACTTCCCTGCACCACCATCTATCTCAGCATGCTGTGAAATGGATTCATCAATGAATATTGCACACAGTCACCAGACTAACAACATGCTGCTTTCTGTCCACAAAGAAAAATAACAACTTGAAGCTAGACTGAAGTTATTCCCTAAACAAAGCAAGCCCCTGGTGTGGTCTGTTGCCTGTATTGTCATGCCATTGTCTTTCTAATTTGTTGGGCATGTACTCTCTTAGGTAAAATAATTTTAGACTGTAGTAAGAAAATAAATAAATATTAGTTACAGGAATAGAATCACTTCTGATTAAAATGACCTTTACAAGGCAAACTCATGTCCAGGAATGCTCACAAGCAGTTTCAATAAGGCAAAAGCCAAGAGAACTATTGTATAAAAATCACAGAATTTACCAGGTTGGAAATGACTTCTAGGATCATCCAGTCCAACCTATCACCCAGCCCTTCTAATTAACTAAACCACAGTACTAAGTGCCTCATTCAGGCTTTTCTTGAACACCTCCAGGTATGGAGTCTCTGCCACCTTCTTGGGTAGCCCATTCCAATGCCAATCACTCTTTCCATGAAGAACTTCTTAAGGTCCAGCCTAAACCTGCCCTGGCACAGCTTGAGGCTCTGTTCTCTTATTCTGTCCCTGGGTGCCTGGCAGAAGAGACCAGCCCTATCTAGATACAGCCTCCCTTCGGGCAATTGTAGACAGCAATGAGCTCTGCCCTGAGCCTCCTCTTCTGCAGGCTGCACACCCCCAGCTCCCTCAGCCTCTCCTTACAGGGCTGTGCTCCAGCCTCTTCACCAGCCTTGGTGCCCTTCTCTGGACACCTTCCAGCACCTGAAATCCAGTACATCTTTTACCATCATCATCCTCTCTGCCAGCCACATTTCAGGCGGCTGCCTTCAGATACACTGAGGAAGTACTAGAAAGTAACTTTCATTTTTCCATTTCCTGAAGGAAAATAAAGAATGCTGAGTTTCTCCAGGCACTTTTGCTAAGACAGAGAATGAGCATTTGAGAATGAATGTAGTGCTGATGAGGGTGCTCTAGAGACCAAGTTTCTCTCATCATCCATAGTCAAGAAGCATTAAAAGCAACAAGCTACATTGCTGGGCACTATTATGTCTGACCTGGCAGGACAGAGGGTTCTGTGATTATCTCATGTATCCCATGGTGAATGGTAATATGCTTGTAAAACTCCCTTAGCACTTCAGTAGGAGAACTGCACTCAGAGATGCCATCATTGCTGATATAACTGAAAGTAAGCAAGCAATCTAAAGCTACTTTATTCCTGATTGAGTTCACCTTCTTGGGAGTCATAAAAACTGTGACCTTATAACCAGTCCAGAGTCATCCATTTCGAGTTCAAGCTCAATTTTAAAGAGCATTTCTTTTTCAGGTTAGGAATGAGCCAAGCAAATCCCTCTAAGCCAAAGCCTGGGTTGATCTTTGGTGCCTCTCCATCACTCATATTCAAACATGCAATTATGCATATTTATCACTACCAACATTTATCAAAACCACCAAGTTTGCCAATTTAATCACCACCAAGGATTTTCCAATGGAAGCTGTTAAGAATGACCTACAATGGTGGTTATGACAAAGTGGTTGGATTGCTTTAAAGATTGTGCTCTTAGCACAGTATCACCAAGGTTGGAAGAGACCTCATAAATCCTCAAGTCCAACCCTTTACCACAGAGCTCAAGGCCAGACCATGGCACCAAGTGCCACGTCCAATCCTGCCTTGAACAGCCCCAGGGACGGCGACTCCACCACCTCCCCGGGCAGCCCATTCCAGTGTCCAATGACTCTCTCAGGGAAGAACTTTCTCCTCACCTCCAGCCTAAATTTCCCCTGGCACAGCCTGAGGCTGTGTCCTCTCGTTCTGGTGCTGGCCACCTGAGAGAAGAGAGCAACCTCCTCCTGGCCACAACCTCCCCTCAGGTAGTTGTAGACAGCAATAAGGTCACCCCTGAGCCTCCTCTTCTCCAGGCTAACCAATCCCAGCTCCCTCAGCCTCTCCTCGTAGGGCTGTGCTCAAGGCCTCTCACCAGCCTCATTGCGCTTCTCTGGACACACTCAAGCATCTCAATGTCCCTCCTAAACTGGGGGGCCCAGAACTGAACACAGCACTCAAGGTGTGGTCTAACCAGTGCAGAGCACAGAGGCAGAATGACCTCCCTGCTCCTGCTGGCCACACCATTCCTGATGCAGGCCAGGATGCCACTGGCTCTCTTGGCCACCTGGGCACACTGCTGGCTCATGTTCAGGTGGGTATAGATCAGCACCCCCAGATCCCTCTCTGTTTGGCTGCTCTCCAGGCAAACAGGCAAAGACATCTGAATGATGTAAATGTGTGTGCCTTGTACCTGCACACTCAGACCTCACTGGCAAGCAGTGATCTAAGTAGGAAACAGTTTCACTGATTCAAGACATGTCCAGAATTCCTCTCTTCTCTGCAACATTGAAGAGATACACTTGTGGTGCCCAAGTATGTGCAGATACACAGACAGAGATCCACAGAGCATATCCCACCCAACTCAACAGTTCTCTGAAGGTTTCTTTTGTGCATCTGCAGAGTTATTAAATGACAGAACGTGGTATCTGAATCACCTGTGGGAGGAAAAACGTTACTCAGAAAAATACACCATGCCTTAAATAGTCTTTGCTTTACACATATGGCATGAATTCCAACTGCGGCTTAAAAGCAACACAAGCATACAAATTCCTTCTGTGAAACGTACTTTAAATGCTTGATTCTCGTATCACTCTCGCAGGCAGTGGCAAAAGGAAAGACAAGGGGTGGCTGAAAATCAATCTGAAAGTGGCTGGAGTAGCCCAGTATAGATCTGGGACATCTAAAGGTAGGAATTAGCATTGTAATGATTGGAAAGCAAATCGATCCTGATCGTAGTTTTCTCTGAACACAGCCAAAACAAAGGCCCTGTTTTATCCACAAATCAGAACAAGAACTTTCCTCAGTGCTTGCATATGTAAGAGTCCATTACCTATCTTTAGCTGGGAAGACAGATAAATGAGCAACTACCAGCTTTACAGGGTAATTTATAAAGTCTTGGTTCAGCAGAGTGGGAGTGCTAAATGAATGTTATTTTACATTTGAGCAAATGCCTGACAGATCAGGGGGTTTATGCAGTTCTGGAACTTTCTTTATGTTAATGCACTCTGTCAAGTTAGTAGGGAGGGGAAGGGGGGGGGGAATGGTATGAAAATGTCCATTATCTAGGGAAATCATAATTGGCTTTCATATCAGCTTTCCTTCTTAAAATACCCAAATGAACACAGTAGATAATTGCAAAGATCACAGTGTAGCAATTACACTCTGACTATAGCAGTCAAGATGCTGACAAACTAAAGACTCACAATAGACATAAATGGGCTGATTTTTGTTTACAGGTGACAAGAAAAGCTAACCTTTAAACTATATTTATGCCATCCCTTAATTCACTCTACTGAAATTTACACCTTTTGTTTGTGGCATTTCAGCACTTCCTACACACTGGTTCAACAAGGTAAAGAAGCACCTGTCCGACTAAAAGGAAACCATTAAATCCATTGCCTTTTGTGGACCACTCATTTTCATCTGGTACTCCTTGCTGAACTGGGCAGTAACTCAGCCTATGGAGATCATAGAATGGCTTAGGTTAGAAGGAATAATAGAATTAACCAGGTTGGAAGAGATCTCCAAGATCATCCAGCCCAACCTAGCACCCAGCCCTAGCCAGTCATCTACACCATGGCACTAAGTGCCTCAGCCAGGCTTTTCTTGAACACCTCCAGGGATGGTGACTCCACCACCTCCCTGGGCAGCCCATTCCAATGCCAATCACTCTCTCTGGCAAACACTTCCTCCTAACATCCAGCCTATACTTCCCCCAGCACAACTTGAGACTGGTGTCCCCTTGTTCTATTGCTGGTTGCCTAGTAGGAGAGACCAACCCCCACCTGGCTACAGCCTCCCTTCAGGTAGTTGTAGACAGCAATCTTAGAGATCATCTACTCCAATCTCACTGCCATGAGCAGGGACACCTCTTAATTCAGCTGCTCAAGAATTCATCCAACCTGGCCTTGAACACCCCCAGGGAGGAGGCAATCATAGCCTCCCTGGCAGCCAATTCTAGAGTCTCACCACTCTCATACTGAAGAACTTCTTCCTAAGATCCAGTCTCAACTTACTCTCCCTTAGCTTCAAACCATTCCCCCTTGTCCTGTTTCTAGACACTCTTATAAAAAGTCTCTCTCCAGCCTTCCTGTAAGATTCTTTCATGTACTGGAAGGCAGCTCTAAAGCCTCCTCAGTGTCTTCTCCATGCTGAACAACCCCAGCTCCCTCAGCCTATCCTCATAGCAGAGATGCTCCAGAGCTTGGATCATCTTTGTGGCCCTTCTCTGACAGCTCCTTGTCCTTCTATCAATCATGATCTCTAAATCACAACAACAACAGGAGCCAGTAAAACTCTGGCAAGGTGAACTGCATGCTGTCCCTAACTCTTCTTGAGCAACAGCAGACATTTGTCAGTCTGCAAACAACAAATGATTTTGTTCTGGCAGAGGAATGCTTGAGTCAAGCACCATAATCTTAAAGGATGATCTGAGCATCTTCATTTGGTTCTCTCTCCCACCATGGGAATTTATCTATAATAATTCTTAGCCTCTAGCTGTGTTACTTGTACAAGCACAGCCCAAGTCCAGCTTCCACTGGGCCAATCCATTAAAAAAAAAAAAAGGTATCTGAAGGTGCTTTGTTCCAGGAGGATATCTTGTTCCACTCTTATATTAAATTCAGAGTTCTGCCTCTTACTTCACCTTGCTGTGTTGTGATGATGATAAGAAAAATTTTCATCCTTAAAAAAAAGAGAGATTGCTTTGCTTTGAAAATCCAGCAAGATGACAGGATAAAGATACCTACTTTCTATTTTATATTTAGCATCAAAATATGCCATCATTCAGCTGCAATTTTCTGTCTTCTGCAGCTTCTGTTAAGAAACGAAGACTTATTAAATCCTTGCCATTGTCACAAACCATGAATTTTGTCATTTCTTTTGAAAAGACATTTTCTGATTTTCACCACCATTTTTCATTGTTTGAGGAATTGCTCAGATCTTTTCTGCCTTTCTGCCTGTGTTTCTGTGCAGCAGAAATAAAATATGCCAAATATGAAATCATCCTATATTAACACACACACACAAAGCCTAAGCCTAATCCAGGGTCCTGCTGGAGAGGGTCCAGTGGAGGGCTACAAGGATGACTAGGGGACTGGAGGGCATGGCTAATGAGGAGAGGCTGAGAGACTTTTAGTCTGGAAAAGAGAAGACTTAGAGGGGATCTGATAAATGTTTATAAGTATCTGAGGGCTGCCAGGAGGGGGGGGACAGGCTCTGCTCGCTGCTCCCTGTGACAGGACAAGGAGCAATGGGTGTAAATTGCAGCAAAAGATGTTCTGCCTCAACACAAGGCGGAACTTTGTTACTGTTAAGGGTCCCAGAGCACTGGCACAGACTCCCCAGAGAGGTTGTGGTATCTACTTCTCTGGAGACTTTCAAGGCCTGTCTAGATGTGTTCCTCTGTGATCGGTGTTAGATAGCATTGTCCTGCTCTGGCAGGGGGGTTGGACTGGATGTTCTCCTTGGGTCCCTTCCAACCCCTAACACCATGTGAGTCTGTGAATACTTATACTGTTAGGGTTAAGTTACCAAAAATTCCAAACAGTTTTCAGGCGTGATTCTCTGCAGCTGACTCTTCTGGCAGAAGTGACAGATACTCATCAAGCTGGAGTCTACTCAGAGAAAAGTCTGTAAAATCATAGAATCAACCAGGTTGGAAGAGACCTCCAAGATCATCCAGTCCAACCTAGCACCCAGCCCTAGCCAGTCATCTAGACTGTGGCACTAAATGCCTCATCCAGCCTCTTCCTGAACACCTCCAGGGACAGTGACTCCAATAAAAATATATTCTGTGACCCTCATGGCAAAGCAATGCCAAAGACAACCCAAAAGGGCAGGATTTACTAATGTCTTCCAAATCAGGTCCTGAATTGAAAGAGACATGCCCTGGTTTTTATTATTGGCACATATGGGAAGATTCTGAGGGGGGAAAAAAAAAACCTTAGAAAAATATAATTCATGCATCAAACCTTTTTTCTTTACAGTAGTCAGAGGTCCCTGTTTTGCATAATTACACAGTTCTTTCAGTAAGCATTTTCTGAAATGACCAGCACTTAAATCTATCCTGCCTACTGCCTGTTTTCCATAATTAACCTCTCTCTTCATCACACTGGCAAAATGTAATTCCCTAGGGATATAAATTGTGTAATGGTTAGACTCTTCCCACTCTTATCTGCCATCCTCAAATTCTTCCTTGGTTACAGTCAGTCTTCTTTCCTTTAGGTCAACCTCCTCGTAGAGCTTTGGGGTATTAAAAGTAAATCTTTATTTCATGTTACCTATCACTTCTACCAGTTCTGGGCTCCTCAATCAGGAGAGATGTTGAGGTACTTGAACATGTCCACAGGAGGGCGACAAAGCTGGTGAGGAGCCTGGAGCACAGCCCTGTGAGAAGAGGCTGAAGGAGCTGGGGGTGTGCAGCCTGGAGAAGAAGAGGCTCAGGGCAGAGCTCATTGCTGTGTACAACTACCTGAAGGGAGGCTGTAGCCAGATGGGGTTGGGCTCTTCTGCCAGGCAATCATCAACAGAACAAGGGGACACAGTCTCAAATTGTGCTGGGGGAGGTCTAGGCTGGATGTTAGGAGGAAGTTGTTGTCAGAGAGAGTGATTGGCACTGGAATGGGCTGCCCAGGGAGGTGGTGGAGTCACTGCCCCTGGAGGTGTTCAAAAAAAGCCTGGCTGAGGCACTTAGTGCCATGGTCTAGCTGACTGGATAGAGCTGGGTGCTAGGTTGGACTGGATGAGCTTGGAGGACTCTTCCAATCTGGTTGATTCTATGATAATGAGGGTAGGCTGAGGGAGCTGGGGTTGTTTAACCTAGAGAAGAGAAGACTCTGGGGGGAACCTTAACGCTGCATTCCGATACCTGAAGGAATCTTACAGGAAGGCTGGAGAGGGACTTTTCGTAAGAGTGTCTAGTAACAGGACAAGGGGAGATGGTTTGAAGCTGAGGAAGACTAAGTTGAGACTGGATCTTAGAAAGAAGTTCTTCAGTATGAGGGTGGTGAGACTGGAACTGGCTGCCTAGGGAGGTTGTGGGTACTTTCTCCTTCAAGGCCAGGTTGGATAAAGCCTTGAGCAGCTGATCCTAGTTAAGATATATCCCTGTTCATGGTAGAGAGGTTGGAGTAGGTGATCTCTGAGGCCACTTCAAATGAAAGCCATTCTATGATAATGGGGGAACATTGCAAATCTCAAGGTTTACTCCTATGGCCTCTTGGATAATGTTGCTCTTGCAATGATTGGACAAGTAAAGACAAGCACAGGTATCAGTTCAATGTTTAACTTAGTCCTCAAAGATGCTATTACCTTCAGTCATTAGGCAACTTAACTAAGCAGCACAATGTTCCAGTATCACATTCAAGCAAAGAGAAACACCAAATTGGTTTTCAGTTTTTTCCAACTGTTCATGGCAAACTTACTAAGATAAGTCTTAAGGAGCACTTTCACACATTTTTGACATTTCAAGGGACCTCAGAGAAAAAGAACTACCAAGAGCCATCTCTATACTAACAAAACCAGGAGAAGGCAGTTGAAACTTCTGTCTGATAAAGTTCATCCTTACAAAAAGGATACCCCTGAGATCTGTTATATCTGCAAAAGAATACTTTTGCTGCACCAAACAGGAAATTATGAAGGAGAAAAATACAGCTGTACAGACTAAACCAAAAAGAATGAAATGCCACAGTGAGAGTATGTCAAAGCTTCAGGACATTCCCCATGACATTGTATTATAGCTCTTTGGAACCAGCATGGCAGGGGAATGGTAACAGCAGTTCCAGCTAGGATATGCAATGAGCAACTCCTTCTGTGGAGCTGTAATCTCTCCTCTGAGTGTGACCACATTTTATAATACAATGTTATGCTGCTTGAATGGGAAGCAAGACTACCAGTGACAAAGCCACCTGGCTTTGAAACCTCCTACTGAACAAAACATGGATCACAACTGGAAACAATGGAAGGGTAAGAGAAGCTGTGGATATAATGCACTGCATTCACAAGACATTTGTAAGAGGTGTATAGATCCCAAAGCTCTCAGTAAGTAGGGCTCTAAGAATGATAACTGCATTTTTTTTTACAGGATGGATATTAAAGTTAAGGAACAGGCACACTTTAAGTGAGGCACATAAAGCTGTACCAAGATTGCTTTATTACAAACAGTAGAAGTCATTCCTGCATGAAAACTGATGGGTCCTAGCAGTGGTAAGAGCAGTCTTTCCTACCTACAGCAAAGCACTTGAAAACAGAATCCTAGAACCAACCAGGTTGGAAGACACCTCCAGCCCAACCTATCATCCAGCCCGATCCAATCAACTAGACCAAGGCACTAAGTGCCTCATCCAGGCTTTTCTTGTACACTCCACCACCACCTCCCTGGGCAGCCCATTCCAATGCCAATCACTCTCTCTGTCAAGAACTTCCTCCTAACATCCAGCCTAGACCTGCCCTGGCACAACTTGAATCCTCTTAGGACTGACTCCTCTAAGGATTCATAGTAAGCATCAGCAAAATTCCTGAATTAAAGAAATATTTTGGTCTGCTGTTGCACTTGCTGTGAGTCTGTCCTCTGTGACTCACTTTTTGGCTTTGCTTTGAGTAATGAACAGCTCAGGTGTCACAGCTACTAGCACTCTCACTGACATTCCTAATGCTTCATCTCTCAAAGGACTCACAGATTGATCTTCATTAGCCACAAAGTTAAGTTGCTCAAAGACAGCACTGCCACTAGATATATTTTGGTACGTTTGACTTACTGGCTTAAACCTAAACAGCCTTACCTCACAGCACAGTTCATTCATAGAAGCAACTAGCCCCCACCTACTCATCCTGCCAACCACCCACCGTGTATGGGATCTGCATTGTACCTGACACAGAGCAGGTGGTAGAACTTCTAGGGCACAGCACATCTGGCTTTGATTCCCTGTTAACTTGTGAGCTTACACAAGCTGAGGGCACAGGCCTTTTCCTGATGAAGACATAAGTGCCAATTTTGTTGCCAAAATGTACAAAGGGTCTGTTGAGTCTGTCAAGTGCCTTTCATCTAGCCCCAAATTCTTTTAACTCAAGATTTCTCTCTCCACATCCCTTGGCTGAAATTGCTTCATGATCCCAAACAGTAGAGATTTCTCACACAGCATCATTATTCTGTTGCAGTAAGGCAAGATTTGTAATGGTGAGGTAGTATCAGGAATAATTGGGCAATATCCAAAAGAAAAAGGGAAGTTTTTAAAAATCACGTGCTTGTGCAAGAGTTGATCTGCCTCTGAGGTGCTGGAAGGTGTCCAGAGAAGGGCGATGAAGCTGGTGAGGGGCCTGGAACACAAACCCTATCAGGAGAGGCTGAGGGAGCTGGGGGTGTGCAGCCTGCAGAAGAGGAGGCTCAGGGCAAACCTCATTGCTGTCTACAACTGCCTGAAGGGAGGCTGTAGCCAGGTGAGGTTGGGCTCTTCTCCCAGACAACCAGCAATAGAACAAAGGGACACAGTCTCAAGTTGTGCCAGAGGAAGCCTAGGCTGGATGTTAGGAGGAAGTTGTTGCCAGGGAGAGTGATTGGCATTGGAATGGGCTGCCCAGGGAGGTGGTGGAGTCACCATCCCTGGAGATGTTCAAGAAAAGACTGGATAAAGCACTTAGTGCCATGGTGTAGATGACTGGATAGGGCTGGGTGCTGGGTTGGGGTGGATGATCTTGGAGGTCTCTTCCAACCTGGTTGATTCTATGATTCTATTTAGTTTTCCAACCATTCCTCCAGCTAATAAGTCACCTTAATTGTCCCTGCAAATTTCTATGTGCAAACAGTTGACATTTCTCAGTTTCATCCCCTATCACATTGTATCCACAATGATATTTTATTGCTTTGGTGATTTGCTTTACTCTTCTAGCTTGGGGCTATGTTATCTTTCCTAGTTCACTTTCTATTTTTGAGACCAGCTAAATCACAGATACACAGAGACCATAAAAAGATCCATGTGCCAAGATTCAACCTGAAGAGTAAAATAAGGACCAAAAAAAACCCCTCAAACTTCCACTGGGAGAGCATTTCTTGTACAGTTTTAGAAGAACAAGATGCAATCTTACTGAAAGTCTTGAAGGAAATATCACTGGTGTACAGAAACAGTGAAAGAGGCAGAGCAATGATGTGGTGAATCTGTTATAAGAAATCATGGATCAGGATGTCACAGAAATAAACTCCAACTGTGGTCATGAACATAAAAAATTGAAATACAGATTGACTGTGGAGAATGAGCTGGTACAAAAAAAGAGAGAGAGAGAGCAAGCAATGATTCCAAAGGTGATGTAGTCAGAAATTTAACAGAAAGGAGGAAGTAATTATGGCCAACTCTGTATGCATTACATGAGAAACTCTGTTTGTGCCAAGTATGACTGGAGAGAAGAAGCAATCACCAGAAGTTTGGCGTCTCAGCCAAGTACAAGGGTAAATTAACAGAAATCTGCTTTTCAGTGATGCACTTAGTACGACCTGGCAGCACTCGACTGTCCAATTATAATCATCACAAGCACAAGACAACATTCTGACTCAGCTAGGGCTATGAGAAGCACATCTATCTTCAAAACAATCCACACAAGGATAATGGTTACAACAATATTGATAGTGGTAGCTCCAAAATGCTTGCTTATTTTAGCCTTTAAAAGATGAGACTTTAGCCAGTATACTATGGACAGAATCAGGTTTGAAAGAAGAGACTGTAGCTTCCTCATGTAATGAGAGGAAGTCTGGGGATATTATTTTTACCCAGACTCTCATTCTGATTCTACATTTTACAAAGCCATGGGTTGAGATGAATCTGATGATGATGTTCAGATCCCATGCTGCTGTCACACCAGCTTCAAAACTAGAGTGCTGGTTGGAGCAAAGTATCATAGGGCTTGATTGTTTTCCAGGTTTGGGGTGTTGGGTTTTTCCACAGGATGGGCTAGGGTTAGGAGGTAGGGATAGGTCACTGGCTTCTGCTGCTGCTTCTGTATGCTGCTTCTGCATGCTGCTGTGCCTATTTACTGCAAATCACAGAAACATCCAGGTTGGAAAAGACCCTCAGGATCACCAAGTCCAACCTATAACCCTACCCTACAAGATTTACCTTAAACCATGTCCCTAAGCACCACATGCAAATGACCCTGAAACACATCCAGGGTTGGTGACTCAACCACCTCCCTGGGCAGCTCATTCCAGTGCCCAAGGTAATTGTGCATTGGCTCATTTCCTGTAAAACTCTCTCTCTCTCAAACCAAGACCTGCATTAAAAACTTAACAGGAGCCATATTTTCTTTCTCCCTGTGTGGGAAGAGGATGTGAAGGCTGGTGGTCTCAATCCCAGTTCCTCTTGACATGTACCACATGAATCAGATGTGACAGGCAAGCAGGTGGCATGCAATTGAACCAGCTCATTGCTCTCTCAACCTGGCTTAATGGCACTAATTGCAGGTTGCACGAGTACAGCTCATCATTTATGATTCAAGCAGCAAACAATTTGTCAGGTTTAATCCTCAATATTAGCCAAACTGAACCTTTGACTATGTATTAGTATTCAGCAGCTATAAAGTCTGCTGCTCGAAGCTCAAACCCAACAGACAGCATTCCCCTGGGGAACGGTCCCTGAGTTTGCTGAACACTCTCCCTGTCCACCAACATTCTCTATTCAGATGTATTCTCAGTTGGAGAAGGCAAAGAAAAATAAGATTTGTTTTAAATTATATAGGATTAAAAAAAATGTGTTGGAAAAGACCACTTACTATTGATGGATTTTTTGTAGTAACATTAATAAATACCTTCCCCCAGCACTGGGCAAGCATAGGCCAACAGTGCCACATGCAATTCCGCTTCTCTAACAGCTGTGCTTATTGTAGTACAGGTTGGGGTTTCACTGGAAGTCTAATAAAAGATGCTTGGAATGAGTGTCCCTTCCCATCCTCTCTGAATTTTCACTTTCAAAGCACAGACTGATGTAGCAGTTCAAACAAAACACATGAAAAGGAAGCATCTTGCCATTATGTGTGTGTCTTGCTAATGATGACTAGCTGATTAAGTACCACAATTTTCTTCACATTCATTTGATTCCTACCTCTGTGCCTGGATCTTAAGCTACCACTGATCTACCACTGCGTTTACCATCATCAACAATGTGAAGTCCCAGACCAAGGATTCTTGATCTATTCTGCTGAGGTTTTTGGCAGTGTTCTGGATTAACCATGTATTTTGTGGTGCATTGTCCTGTATAACACTAAAAAAAAAGTTTTGAATTCCTGTTTAGGAGTAAAATCTCAGAGCTACAAATCAGGGTACAGACATAATACGCAGTTATATGGAGGGTGAAAGTCTTCACGCAAGAATAATGCAGCATCAGACCTAATTTCTGCCAGCGTAAAAAAAGAATCAGACCTCCAGTGGAAGGACAATAAAAAGGCCTCTTCGTCCATCAAGAGCTGTTAATAACTACATACATAAATTAATTAGAGGCCTGTTTGTCCATCAAGAGGTGTAAAACAGATTCATAGCACAATTCACAAGGTACCTTAGCAATCATAGAGTCAACCAGGCTGGAAGAGACCTGCAAGTTCGTCAAGTCCAACCTATCACCCAGCCCTAGCCAATCAAACCAGACCATGGCACTAAGTGCCCCAGCCAGTCTTTTCTTGAGCACCTCCAGTGGCAGCGACTCCACCACCTCCCTGGGCAGCCCATTCCAATGCCAATCACTCTCCCTGACAACAACTTCCTCCTAATATCCACCCTAGACCTGCCCTGGCACAGCTTCAGACTCTGTCCCCTTGTTCTGTTGCTGATTGCCTGGCAGAAGAGACCAACCCCACCTGGCTACAGCCTCCCTGCAGGGACCTGCAGACAGCAGTGACCTCTGCCCTGAGCCTCCTCTCTGCAGGCTGCACACCCCCAGCTCCCTCAGCCTCTCCTCACAGGGCTGTGCTCCAGGCCTCTCACCAGCTTTGTTGCCCTCCTGTGGACATGTTGCAGTACCTCAACATCTCTCTTGAATGGAGGAGCCCAGAACTGGACACAGCACTCAAGGTGCAGCCTGACCAGTGCTGAGACAGGGGCAGAATAACCTCCCTTGTCCTGCTGGTCACACTGCTCCAAGCCAGGCCAGGATGCCTTTGGCTCTGCTGCCCACCTGGGCACACTGCTGGCTCATCTTCAGCTCCTCTCTACCAGCACCCCCAGCTCCCTCTCTGCCTGGCTGCTTTCCAGCCACTCTGTCCCCAGCCTGTAGTGCTGCTTGGGGTTGTTGTGGCCAAAGTGCAGAACCCTGCACTTGGCCTTGTTAAATCTCATCCCTTTGGCCTCTGCCCACCCACCCAGCCTGTCCAGGTCCCTCTGCAGGCCTCTCCTACCCTCCAACAGATCTACACCTGCCCCTAGCTTGGTGTCATCTGCAAACTTACTGCTGCTGGACTCAATCCCCTCATCCAGATTATCAATGCACTTCCTCACTGCACTCAGAGTAAAATAAACAAGGAAATCTTTTCAATTCAGAGAGAACTTCATCCTCACACAAAAGAGGAAAATGTGTTCACATATTCCTCAGCACTTCAAATATGGGCCCTAAGAGACTGAAAGTATATGCTGGATTGTTCTTTGACACAGAACTCTTTCCATATACACATGAACACTATATTCAGTCTTCTGCTGGAGGTAAAAATGGTTAAACTAACTAGTAAATATGTCAAGATGTTTATTTATCAGCCATAACATTGATAAGGCTTAAATCCAGCAAGTAGAAACAGAAATCCAATTGGATTACCACTCAGCATGTCCAAAAAGGGCACAGAATTTGAGCTTTTGAATCGGTCTCCTGAGATGAACTTCAGATTGCTTCATTTCCACAGCAAAGCCAATGTAAAGAAAGATTAAAAATATCAGTGGGGAGGTAGGTAGCAGGACAAATCCTTGGTAAAAAACAGCATTTAATCTTCTTTTTACATAGAATTTGTTCACTTAATACTTAAATAAAAATTGCTTGCTTGCTTTGCTTGTATTGTTGTATTAGAAGAGGAGGCTCAGGGGTGACCTTATTGCTGTCTACAACTACCTGAGGGGTGGTTGTGGCCAGGAGGAGGTTGCTCTCTTCTCTCAGGTGGCCAGCACCAGAACGAGATTACACAGCCTCAAGTTATGCCAGGGGAAATTTAGGCTTGAGGTGAGGAGAAAGTTCTTCACTGAGAGAGTCATTGGACACTGGAATGGGCTGCCCGGGGAGGTGGTGGAGTCACCGTCCCTGGAGCTGTTCAAGGCAGGACTGGATGTGGCACTTGGTGCCATGGTCTAGCCTTGAGCTCTGTGGTAAAGGGTTGGACTTGATGATCTGTGAGGTCTCTTCCAACCTTGGGGATACTGTGATTACAAAGCAAAAACTAACATCAAAGATGTCTCTTATGCTACCTTTGTTTCTCTACACCTTAACCTGTCCAACTCAGCCTGCCAGATGTCACAAACTCTTAAGCTTAGAAAGCTTCTGTTTGGGGGTTTTCTTCTGGTTTTAAGATGTGTTTATCACATGGTTGTAGAGCCAACAAGTATCCATTTTTTTCATCACAGTGGTTGTTTCACATGTTGGGGAAGAAACAAACCAAGTTATAAGGAAATGCTGCTAAGAAAGCCCCGTCTGTGTTCACTCTGAATTCCACCAAGGCTTTCTAGAGAGGCATACACAAATTCTCCTTGGATTTTCCCTCTCCAGTGATTCATGCAGTTACATTTTCCTGACACAAATCTCCAAGAAGCCTTGAATTTCAAAATCAGGTGGGTGCATAATTGCAGGTGTTGAATTTTGCATCGATTCACATAAATAAGTTGCGGTAGAAAATTATTTCTTCTATACTTAGCCCAGCAACTGTGAACTAATCTGAGTTAGAAGATCACTTGCATGTTATGAAATTTACCTGAAAAATCAGTGTCAGCACAAGGCCTACATAGCTCTTAAACCCCACTACTACCTATATAAGGACAATCTCTTATGTAAGGTAATGTTATTTTTGTCCTATATTGCCTTTTAGAGCCACCTAAAAGATGAGCAAAGGTCAAACTGAAAAAAATGTAGGTTTAAAGGATTCTCTATCTTGGAAGTTGATGATAAATGAACAGCTCCCTACAAATTATATTTGTTTAATTTAAATATATAAATATAATATAAAAATATAATGTATAGAATAAATAGTTTTTTTCCATTTTAGATATTTATTTGTATTATAATTTATTACATAGAATTTATTCTATATATTATTTATATTATATTATATATGGAGAGGGTCCAGCAGAGGGCTACAAGGATGATTAGGGGGATTGGAGCACTGCCTTATGAGGAAAGGCTGAGGGACCTGGGGCTTTTTAGGCTGCAGAAGAGAAGACTGAGAGGAGATTTAATAAATATCTATAAACACCTGAGGGCTGGTCAGGAGGGGAGGGACAGGCTCTGCTCACTTGCTCCCTGTGATAGGACAAGGAGCAGTGGGTGTAAGTTGCAGCACAAGAGGTTCCATCTCCACACAAGAGGGAACTTCTTTACACAACTGTCACAGAGCACTGGAATAGGCTTCCCAGAGAGGCTGTGCAGTCTCTTCTCTGTGCTAGATTGGGTGGTCCTGCTCTGGCAGGGGAGTTGGACTTGATCTGATGAAAAGCCTGGATGAGGCACTTAGTGCCATGGTCTAGTTGACTGGCTAGGGCTGGGGGATAGGTTGGACTGGATGAGCTTGGAGGTCTCATCAAACCTGGTTGATTCTGTGATTCTGTGATTATGATTCTAGTGATGAAAAAATCCAAGCAAAGTTACACACCTTGTTGCACAGAGTGAGGAGAGGAAGGGGAATACTTATTACTGTGAATTACACAGAATTGCCCATAGATACTCATGCCTGTACAGCAGCAAATACAACCCTACTATGAAGGGCATATAATGAATCAACAGCAACTCACGTTTCTAGTGTCTTTTGAGGACAGGCTGTAAAGTTCTAAGGCTATTTTGAGGAAAAGGCAAAGAAAATACACCATATTAATAGCCAAGTAAAAGAAAACCCATTCTAGTTTAAAATTACATTCCATTTATGCAGCTTCCTTGATTTTTCCCACTATAATGAAAATTAATTACTTTCTTCACATCAAACACGGACAGGAGGAGACTGAATAGCACTTCATATCACCCCCATACTCTTTCAACTCTTAGTTACTGCAGCCCAATTCCAGTGATTTGTAATTATGACTAGAATAGAAGGAACCAGGTTGGAAGAGACCTCCAACATCATCCAGTCCAACCTAGCACCCAGCTCTATCCAGTCAACTAGACCATGGCACTAAGTGCCTCATCCAGGCTTTTCTTGAACACCTCCAGGGAAGGCAACTCCACTACTTCCTCTGGCACAACTTGAGGCTGTGTCCCCTTTTTCTGTTGCTTGTTGCCTGGGAGATCAACCCCACCTGTCTACCTGTGGAACTGGTGAACTTCTGTCCTTGATAAGGGAAGGACAGTAGACCATTCCAGATTTAATTCCTGGCAGGTGACTCTTCCCAGAGCTTGGTAGACAGCAGAGAGCCACAAGGATGATGGGGAGACTTGATCATCTCCTCTACAAAGAGAGACAGAGCCCTGGGGTTGTTTAGTCCGCAGAAAAGACTGAGAGGAGATCTGATCAATGTGTACAAATATCTGAGGGGTGGGTGTCAAGTGGCTGGGGCCAATCTCTTTTTGGTTGTCAGCAGCAATAAAACAAGGAGCAACAGCTACAGACTGGAACATAGAAGGTTTTGCCTCAATGTGAGGAGAAAATTCTTTACAGAGAGGATAACAGAGCCCCTAGAACAGGCTGTCCAGAGAGGCTGTGGAGTCTCCTTCCCTGGAGACTTTCAAAACCCCCCTGGATGCATTCCTGTGTGAACTACCCTGGATGATCCTGCCTTGGCAGGAGAGTTGGACTCTATGATCTCTGGAGGTCCCTTCCAACCTCTGAAGTTCTGTGATTTTGTGACAGTTCAGCAGCATTGTACCAGATTCCAACTGCAGTTTTTATACATCATAAATATTCCAATTTGCATATGTAGGACTTGCACTTTTTCAATGAAGTGCTGCAGAGAGATCCTTGAACATCACACAAAGGTCAGGCTTGGGCTGAGAGTTGTGTCTTGATATTAAAATTCTGACTTGTGTATGCACACAGGAAAAAGAGGTCTGCTATGGAATGTGCACTTGAAAGTGCTTTCAAAATTCTCTGAGTCTTAACTCTGCTTGCTGGGAATGTGTAATTTCTTTCTAGGACCCATTTTCCTCTCCATGGGAGAGCAGATTGGGATTTAAGAGTATCTGGTAGACAGTATTATTTATACAGTTTAAAAGTCAGGACGACTCCTTTCCCCCCACTCATGATAAATTTGTCTTCCATCTCCTTACAAAGAGTTCCCAGATTATATAGGGATCAGTGTTTTATAAAGCTATACAATAATCTCTCACAATTTCTGGTTTATGCTAAAAGGGGGTGGGAAGAAATTCAGCAGATAAGGGAGGGGGGGAAAAAAAACCCACATCATTCAAAATCCAGAACAGCTAAATAGGTCATTCAAGCCTTATAATAATCTCCAGCATCCAGGAGCAGGTAATGGCCTTGGGAGTCAGGGAGAGAAATTAAGAACAGAGAATGTGGGCATTTCTTGCAAAGCTTGTAAGTCTCATGAACATTGGATTGTCTCTAGCACATGTGATGCTCCATGAGGTAACCTTTAAATACACATCAAGTACACGAAGGCAAAAATATGTACAGTGCTGTGCAGAACAGCTCCACAGCCTTTAAATATTTGCATTTTAAGCCAGGCAAATACAATGGTCTTAAACAGTGCTTAGGATCCTTTAAGTAGTCCTGAGGGTAACAGTGGCAGCTGCCCTCTCACTGTGGCAACAACCACTTCTCTGATCTCACTTCTGCATTAGGCAGTATTGGTGGTTCACAGCCACTTCTGTTAGCCAGCCAAGAGAATCATCTGAGCTTCCTCTCTTACAGTCTGCAGAAGGTAACTCATCAGTTGACTTCATTAGCAGTTTTGCTCTACTTATAAAAGTATGGTAGCACATTACCTGTGACCTCATCTGGAGCCATTAAAAGGTTGTCTATAATGGGAGAGTGGTGGACATTTGATGGAAGTTTTTTCAGTTGATCCCAAAAGCATATTCTAAGCCTTCTATTATTTCTAAAACATTTAAACCTAATACATTAGTAATTGAGGCCTGAGGTTCACCTCTTCACTCTTCCTGTACCCTCAGTCTTCAGAGCAGATCCTATCATTCTTGGCCAGCAAGAGACCCACCTTAAGCATTTTACAGTCTGCCAAAAGCACAAGCATCAGCATTCCACAGGTTACAATGAATACCTCACTTCTCTCATCTACCAAGACAATGGCATTACCACAGCCTTTCCAGGTTACTTAAGAAAAGGCATCTTACAGAGCAGAAGTAATTTGCTCTTTCACCGCCTCAACTACTCAGCTCTCTTGTAAAGATTTATGTCCACTACTCACAGAAGCAGCTGAGAAGCAAAAACCTTTGTTTGGAACTACTAAATCATATGTGCCTGGCAATTGTGGGATTTGCAGTATTTACAGACACCCAGGAATTTTATCAGACAGATTATTGTATCGACAGTTCCTTCCAGAATAAAGAAATATAAGACACCAGAAGACAAAACATGACAAGCACTTTTCTGAAAATGCATTCATTTTCTGGATGCAGTCAAAAGTGATGAAAGTCTTACAGCAAAACAGAACAGCAAGCAGTGGACAGCACCAGCAAAACAGGAGGCTGAAAAAGGATCACAGAACGGTTTGGGTTAGATGGGACCTTAAAGATCATCTAATTCCAATTCCCCTGCCATGGGCAGAGACACCAAGCTGGCAGCTCATGGCTTGGACAGATTGACTCTGTGCTAGGTCAAGAACCGGCTGGATGGCAGAGCCCAGAGAGTGGTGGTGAATGGTGCCACATCCAGTTGACAGCTGTCACATCCAGTTGGCAGCTGTCACTAGTGGTGTGCCCCAAGGATCAGTGCTGGACCCAGTCCTGTACAATATCTTTATTGATGATCTGGATGAGGGGATTGAGTCCAGCAGCAGTAAGTTTGCAGATGACACCAAGCTAGGAGCAGCTGTGGAGCTGTTGGAAGGTAGGAGAGCCCTGCAGAGGGACCTGGACAGGCTGGATGGCTGGGGAGAGGCCAATGGGATGAGATTGAAGAAGGCCAAGTGCAGAGTTCTGCACTTTGGCCACAGAAAGCCCAAGCAGTGCTACAGGCTGGGGACAGAGTGGCTGGAAAGCAGCCAGGCAGAAAGGGACCTGTGGGTACTGATAGATAGTAGGCTAAAGATGAACCAGCAGTGTGCCCAGGTGGCCAAGAGAGCCAATGGCATCCTGGCCTGGATCAGGAACAGTGTGGCCAGCAGGACGAGGGAGGTTATTCTTCCCCTGTACTCAGCACTGGTCAGCCCCATCCAACCTGGCCTTGAACACTCCCAGGAAGGAAACTGACAAACATCTTAATGCTACTGAAAGTTCCATAGCTTTCAAAGGCTGAAAGCAGGAATAAAGACTAATAAAGATCAGACTTCCATTAACAACCTGCTTGGCCACATCACTTTAACATCCTAAGTTAAAATAAACATTCTTCTTCCCAAGGTTTAGAGAATAGCAAGATGAGTGAGGTTTTCTCACAGGACATAGAAAAACCACTTCAAGTTAGCAAGAAAGCCCTTGGTAGCCAAGCTCTACACTGACTAGGTGAAAATGAGATGGACAGAATTGCTTTCTGTATTTTTTTTCTGTAAATCCTCCCTTATCCCAAACAAGGCACAGTAGAAGCAGAAGGACTGCACTCTCCCTATCCACTTTCAGAGCAAATCTATTCTTAAGACACCAGCAGGAGCAATTATGCTTAATGTCCTACAGTTTAGAGAGGAAGAAAAGAGAAGAAATTGTTTTCTTGAGCATGGATCACATATATGGGAACAAGCAAAATGGCCTGGAGTAATTATAACATCAGTGCACTTAGAGACTGCTGCATTATCATCACTCAGAGTGAGAGTTCTGAAATTCCTTTTGCTCAAAGGCTTTACCAGATCTAGAAAGGGTTGAGCACAGTAGGAATCTGGCCAATAGCCAGGAGGCTTAAAGTGTTCTTACTGTTCCAAAACCTGGCACTCGGGTTTGCTTGCCGCAATGCTGCAAAATCTGCTTTAGCTGTGGAGCAACTTCCAGCACCAGCAGAACTTTTATTCAAGAACCACGAGATGGCACCAGAGCAAGCCACAAAATCGGTTTAATTATCGGTAACTACCATCTTGCTCATTTGTATAATTACTAAAGCACCTGAGTAGGACGGTTTCTTTTTCAGGCAGTACTACAGAGATTAGAACTGGGTTTCTGCTCAGTGACTTTGCTATTCCTATGAAGCTGAGCAGCCGATGTTTAGACTGATCCATTTCAAACAGCTGTTTAATACTGCTGAAACAGACACAACATAAATCAATATTTTTAAAAGTATCCGATTTCAAGGTAATCTTAATCACCTTTAGGCAGTCTGGTTGCACAGCCTGGCTCATTCAACATGTCCTGCATGACACCTGCCCTGTTCCTTCCTCCCACACTACCATTCAGCTCCTCTACCTAGCACAGTGCCTTGCCCGGCTGAATCGACACAGTGCTTGTGCACTGCTCCCCAGAATGCCTTCAGCTCTCATGATGCAAAAGGTTGCCAATATACCAAATCAAATCAAAGTGGCTTCCTGAATGCTATCACCTTGTTGGTTTAGGAGCTTTTAGTTCAGTGGGCTGCCCAGGGAGGTTGGTGGAGTTGCCGTCCCTGGAAGTGTTCAAGAATGGATGAGGCACTTAGTGCCGTGGTCGAGTTGGTTGGCTAGGGCTGGGTGCTAGGTTGGACTGGATGGGCTGGGAGGTCTCTCCCAACCTAGTTGATTCTGTGATTCTAAGGGGCTCAGATATTTATTTCTTAATATCTCGTATCAGTTTGGAATTCTTTCTGTAGTAAAATGACCATGTGGCAGTGGCAGGTCATATCCTCTAGAAACACAAAACCACTGAATTGTTGGTACCCAGAACTGGGATGCTGGAGTCTGAGAGCTGCTATCAGGAAAACAGAAAAATCTTGGGATCTTGATCTGGAAAGTGTCAACCAAAGGTCTGGAGGGATGAGACAGACAATTGCTTGTTCCACCAGAGGAATCATTTTAAACTCTCACAGACACACACACACTCTCCAAGTTCTGTCGCAGGCAAAAGGGGCAACAAGGTCATGGTTTTCTTCCCCTCCCTAGAACGCTGCATCCCTGGCACAGCTTGCTTTATTCCTGAAACTCATTCTGCATAAGAACAGTGGCATTCCTGCAGCACGGTTAGGGAGGAAAGTATTCTATCAACAAAAAAAAAAAAGCAGAAAGGGAGGGAAAGGAGCAAGCTGAACCCTTCATCACTAAGAACAGTAAACACAGATCCGGCTAATCACCAATTTGGTTGAGCAATGCAATAACCACACAAGTAACCAAAAGTAACTTGTGAAACACAACAAAATTGTACCTACTTTACTTAAGATTAAAGACCTCGAGTTTAATTGTTCTAACTGCAAAACCAGACCTTCATCAGCAATTTAGCCAAACATTATGCTTGAGGCTTTATTTCACCATTCTGCTAATACAACCCAATGTAAGATTTGTTTTCATACTGAGCTGTATACTGGGCTGATACCTGTAAAGCTTTTCTGGAAGCTTCAGACCTCTTTCCTCATTTATAGCTCTGCAATACTGATTCCTGCAGTAGTTTCATGAACATTCTATGCAAATTTGCAATCTGGTCACAATCAAAATCCTACAGCTCAAAGAGCAACTCCAACAAGCCAGATTCTGTGCAATAATGGTCCCATGCCCCAAAATGGAAAAAATCCTGCTGAAGTCCCTTTAAGGAGTGTTTAGAACCCCTCAAAGCAGTGAACATCATCAATATTGGTCAGATAAAATGTTAAAATCATAGCTGAAGGTGGCTATGGCTGCGTGCATTTCTTTCAAACTAATTTTCTTAAGCAATTTGACCTAAAAATTACTTGCAAGAAGAATATGGGGCAGACATCTTCAGCCTAAGACTTTAATTAGTAACCCAAATAAGACAGGCTTTTCATCCATTACCAGAGTGCATTGAATCATTCTGTACCAACTACATTATGCTAGCCATGCACACTGCCAGCAAGGCTCAGGTAAGCCTTACACTGCATATCATAGCTGTAGGTTGAAAACGATTAGCAGATGCTGCTGTCTGTCTGTGCATAAGGCACAGTCCTGCCAAACTTACAATTTTTCAGAAGTCCTTCCTAAAATCCATCATAGACAAAATCCTTACCCAGCTCCTTTGTATGCTGGTTAATTGTTAAAATGTCTGAAACATTGTCTTCTTTGGTTCTGGGCTTAACAATATACAAACATGACAGACCAAAACCAAGTTACCCCAAAAAAAGCAAAATACACAACCATTCCTCACACAAACTACTCATGGTTGCTGGCTCACATAGGTAGAAGTGTGGTATAAAAATCAGCCATGCATGAATGTATGTCCTGTGAAGCAAAACAATACAAGAAAGGTAACTGAATGACAACAGCAGAATCATAGAATCAAGCAGGTTGGAAGAAACCTCCAAGATCATCCAGGCCAACCTATCCCCCAGCCCTAGCCAGTCAATGAGACCATGGCACTAAGTGCCTCATCCAGGCTTTTCTTCAACACCTCCAGGGACAGTGCGTCCACCACCTCCCCAGGCACCTCATTCTAATGGGAAATCACTCTCTCTGTGAAGAACTTCCTCCTAATATCCAGCCTATACTTTCCCCAGCACATCTGTACTGTTCATCAGAAAAATATGTGCTTGGCACAGCATCTTGCCAATCATGAGAAGTAATTCCTTTAGTGTATCTTCCTAAGTAAAGGTGTGGGAACAAAATCAACATCAACCAAACAAGTGCTCACCAAGTTACCACTCCTCAGGTGATAGACTAGTGGTTAGTTGATTTCCATTTGTGATTTCCTATTACCCTAAAAATGCATATTCATATACTCACACAATGAACTTAGCAGGGCTGAAAACTATGGAACCAACCTAGAAGTGATGACTGCAGTAGCAAACGCCCTTGAAGTCATGCAGGACTAAATCTTCCTGCTAAAAAAGTTTGTGTTGTGTTTACAGTGCATCTTCGTGGACTTCCCAATGAGAACACCATGTAAAGCATTTCCTGTCAACTTCCCACCTCGTTCCCACTCCCCAGTCCACCCCATCACTTACACTGCTACAGCTGTTCCTTTCATTATGGCACAAACTGATATGGATTAATGGCAATGCTGTAAATGGCAGCTGGGTAGGGTATTTTACTTTGTATCAGAATGATGTCTCCAATTTGCACTGCCACAAGTGAGATGGGTGAGTGGGCCAGAGCAAGGGAAGAAACAGCATGGAAAGGGCTGAAATTGCCTTCTCTGCTCATGAAACTATGGCTTGATGAACAGATATGCCTTCCTCAAACCACGAAATTGAGTGATCAGAGATTTCCTGTGTTGTCCTTTACAAACAAAGTTTAGTTAGTTTTATTTAATTTGCATAAATTAGTGCTTAGAAAAGGCCAGACCCCCATAGGGATATAACAAATTGTAATCAGCTTCTGTCTGGCATCTCTGGAATTAATGATTTATAGCAAGTGAGAAGCTTCTCAGAGAAAGAGAGACTGTGCTGACGCTAAATCATAGACTCAACCAGGTCAGAAATGACACAAGAGACCATTAGAAAACAATCACAGGGCTTGTATTAGTAAAGAGGACGATGTCCGATTTCTTCATACACTTAACTGAGCTCTGCTGTCATTCAAAGTTGTTATTACAGGAGACACCCAGGGGTATCTAAGTTCAGTGTGATAGGAAATTCTTTAACGAATTAAGGCATTGCAGACTGGATGGAGACTGGAACAGATGGCCAGTCTGCAGGACAACAGGAAGGTAAGAGACACTTAAAGGGCTCATTTGTAAAAGCCATTTTGGAAAGCATCCTGTCTGCAGGACGGCTACTAAGTCTGTGAGAATGTCTTTTCATGATAAAATGCTTTTACCTGCATGTCCTTGTCTAGCTTTCTTTTGTGGATGGATTGCTGTAAAAGTCAGACTGACCATAATAAAAGAGTCATAACAAAGCAAGGCTGTTCTGGGCAGATGATAGTAAATACAGTGCTGCTCTGAGTCATTTTCCCCAGAAGTGAAACGTGAAGCTCAACAAAGTTATTTCTCTGTCATTGTTCTGGTGAAAAGCAACATATCTCTAACTTGGGAATGCAGGAAAAGGGCAGTGAGCTAGGGAACACTATCGACAGGCTCTTTTATTACCTCGTCAAAGTAGGGAACGCACTCGAGCTGAGTTTGCATGGTTGCCTGTTGAAAATATTAACATTTTCCCTTCAACATGACAATGCTCAATCTGAGCTGGCTAATAGAAAAGAGAGCTCTGGAACTTCATGATGATATCTTTATAATCCCTTCTCACAATACAGACATGCCTTACATAAGCTTAAAGAACGATCATGCAGCAGACAGGAGCCAGGACTGCACACACTGGGACAGAAATCTGAATTCTGAAAACCCTCAGTGTCATTTTAAACAGTAAAGTGGAGTTACTCATGGTTTAACAAAACTCACAGTAGTAGCTTTCTTGGACCACAGATCAATAAGCAAGTACCCATGGAGCAAACTGGGTGAGACCTAATGCAGAGAAAAGCAACTGAGAATGATGCTCATAACCATGTTCATTAGCCAATGAACTCTGTAGCGATGTCTCCACAATAAATTAACAGCTTGCCTGCCAGACGTGGTAGAGAACTAATATAAAACACAGGTAATATACCTAAAGTTTTCCAAAGACAAACTTTTCAACCTTCTTTCAAACTGTGAAAAGGCTCAGCTATTTCTAAATGCCACTGAATCTGACTCGGTGAAACGTCTCAAAAGGCATTGAGACAGTAACCTTCGGCACCCCTTCCTGAGGGTGTTTTGCTTTTCCTTTTTCCCCTTACCAAGGCTTGATCTCACTGTCTGGCTGAGCATTAATCCTCTTTCACCAAGTACCAAGCTAATGCTTGCTGCATTAATACACTGCAAATCCTCAAGGTATCGGTTACACACGATATAGTATAAAAGGTAAGCACAGGGCTTTCTTTTCACTACAGCTCTCAGAGGGAAGCAAGCAGAATACAGGTGAGTTTTCCTCACACCCTGATCTAGAATTCTTTTTCTGCAATTGCAAATGCTGGATGTATTTAATTGCTTCTGAAAAAAATATTTTTTTTTGTTCTTTCTCTCCCTAGCTTCTTTTTCTTTCTCCTGAAAGACAGGACACAGTCTTTGTACAGAAGCTTAGATAAAAACGTTTCATCGCAGGTGATAGGGTAGTACTCTGCTATTATTATTCTGCAAAGATTGCTGAGATGCCACTTCAGTGACTTAGGAAAAAATCAGATCTATCTATATGTTTATTGTTGAAAAGAGTTTATTTAGTGGCTTTCTCCTATGTTCTCACTGACATTTCTGACAGATTCCTATTATAGCACCACTTGAGAATCATGTGAAGGCTCAATTTCCCCTTGTTTCTATAAATATTCCTGTTAAAAATAACTATCCCTATACTACAATTATAGATACCTTTATATATCTCCTCTTTTTTTGCTTTATACACAGGATGAGGACATTTAATTGCTACGTGCTGCTGCTTTGCTGGAAAGCAATTTGTTGCAACAGCTGTCAACTCACCAACATTACCATAGCAGTGGAAAGAGAAGAATGTGAATTCTGCATCACAGTGAATGCCACATGGTGCTCAGGATACTGCTTCACAAGGGTAAGAACCTTAAGTTTCATTGCAGGCACCAGAATGAAGTGATGTCTGAATAACCCATTTCCCCAGTCCATAACGAACACACAGCCTTGTTAAGGGACAGGTTGAGTAACTGCTGAGCTATTTGGCAAGCAAATAGATACAGCTAATCTGAACTGCAAAGGGTGAAAAGATGCTAGTTAAATTCAGACCTTTAACTGGCCGCACACATTGTTTATATCATATAACTGGAGTTGAAAGCGTTAAGGTCCGGATCTATGCCTTGTGCTCAATTTGTGGCTGCCATTACTATGTAAATGGCTCTACTTTTCCAAATAAAGAATCAAGCAGCAATTGACCTGCAGGATTGTTTGGTGATTGTATGACACATATTTGCCATATCAGTTCTCCTGAAAGGAGAAATCTAAAAACCTAGGTGAATTAGGTGAATGTAGGTGAATTAGGTGAACCTCATCCCCATCTTTTGGACCTCAGTGGGATTTTCCTGCAGCTTTAATTTTCACCATGAGGTACTTTCTTTTATTTTTTTCAGATTGCATTATTTTACCTCTTAACAAATTTGAAACCAGGTATTTCCTTCTTGTAATTTGCAGGATCCAGTATATAAATATCCACCAGTATCATCTGTTCAGCAAACGTGTACCTTCAAGGAGGTTGTGTACGAAACAGTGAAGATCCCTGGTTGCGGTGACCATCCTGAATCTTTTTATTCCTACCCAGTAGCTACAGAGTGCCATTGTGAAACCTGTGATACTGACACCACTGACTGCACTGTAAGAGGACTGGGGCCATCCTACTGCTCTTTTGGTCAGAATGGAAATAACCAATGAAAAGTGCTGGAGATGGCAGTTTAGCTTTAAATAGTCAATTCTAAATGAAGGTCCTGATGGTGCTTAAGTGGAAGATAATAGGCAGAGCTATTTGGAAACTGACCACATTGGAAGAAGGAATTTTAAGGACAAAATGGAGAGGTACTGACTAAACTTCTCTTCACGCCTTCCCTACTTATCAGTTTCCTTAAAATCATTCTGTAGGACACTGCTTCCAATTGCTTCTGTTCTCACCATCACCTCTTCGCTTTACACCTTCATTCTTTATGTTCCTGTATTTCTACTGCATTTTCTATGCTAGCTTTTGCTCCTAAAAAGCTCCCAAGTTCCAAGTCTTTATTATCCTCTATTTTCATCTCTCCATAGAACACACTTCTTACAAAAAGCCTTGCAGCACTGTTTTTTTCTACAGCCAACATCTGTGCCTTTACATTCTATTATTAGAACTCTAAACTTCTCTCAGCTGACATCCTGACTTTTAGGGGGCAAAATAATTCATATTGTCATTACACTCTGGATCTAGCAACAACATGTTCATGTAAGAGCCAAAATCTATGTTCAAATAGTGAGTATCACCTGAACTCTGGGGCCTTCTGAGTAAAGTTTGCTAGCTCAGGCTCAGTAGGACATTATCACAAGTAGCATGAGCTTGAGTTCATACCCAGCTGACTTGAAAAAGAATCAGCTATCTGTTTCCACCTGAGTGAATGTATCCTAAGTCAGCTAAACAATCCTGAAAACATCACCACGTAGCAGAAACATTGGATTTCCCCTCATTATGCAACAGAATGCAATAATGGGGAGGTTTGTAACACTGTTTAGCACAGGAGGCTCACAAACTATTTAGGGATGAGTCTAGAGGCACCTGATCCAAGCAGTACACACATGGTGTGATAACACACCTTTAAAGTACTGCACAGGAGTTCCTTCTGAGAAGGGAAGTTCACAGCCTTCTGCAGCAACCAAATTCTGCAACATAAAGTTGGGATGGTCTGGAACCAAGCTGGAGGACTGGCTGAATCAGAACAGAAAGTGATCTAAACCTGCAGAATGAAATCCCATCAGGAAAATGAAAAGATGCTGCTCTTCATCAGAAACAATCATCTACAGAGCCACAGAATGGAGAGCAATTGGTTCAGCAGCAGTTCAGCACCAAAGATTTGGAGGTTATACAAGCAGTAGGAAAGTGGGAATGTAATCAGCAGAGCCTGCAAGACACATCTTACCACTTAGTTCAACACGAGTCTCAACTGAGTTGTTTCCAGCTTTGGACAGAGAACTTCAAGGCATTCAAAACCTGTAGAAAATCCACAGAAGAGTAATAAGAGTGGACCTTAGAAAGCCTTAGAAGAAAAAGATTTAAACAAAAGTGGTTGCTTTATTTATGGGAGGTAGTACTTAGGGGGGGTGGAATTAGCAGAACCTTTTACATGCTTGAAGACTGTTACAAAGAGAAAAGCAACAGTCAGCTCTCCATGTTCACAGTGAACAGAACAACAAATGAAAGATTCAGAGTAGCCACTGACAACTCCTTTGACAGGTACAGACTGAAATCGTCAGGGGGGGTGGGGAAGAAAGGGGGCAAAAGAAGGGAGTGGGGTCTATGGAGTCGTGACCACTAACAGGCCTTTCAAGAACACATTCAACCTGTTAGGCAGGACAGAGAAAGTTAATTTGCTATGAAAAAAGGGAACGAAGTAGAAGACGTCTTGAGATCTCCTGGCATGTCTGGCTTTTGACACCCTTACAGACATGTTTACATAAAGGGAATTTGTCTGTTACTCTGGATCTTTCTTATCATAGGTATTTTAACTTATTGCATTTTTAGCTTTTTTTTTTTTACTGAAAGATATTAGCTCTGTTAATTGTATTTATAAGATTAATCTGCAGGGACATTTTCATGTCAGCTTTAAATAAGAGTTGACATCAGTTAAAACTAACCACATTGTTCATGTCAGCAATTATTCCATTCTGGACAAGAGAATTTTGAACTAAACTTGCAAAACAGTACCAAAAAAAAAATGTGATGTGAGAAAAGATGAGTTTTCAAAACAGGTCTGTAAACACCTGTATTGTCTGTTATGCACTTTGGAATAATAAAGACAATTGCATTGCACTTGTGTTATGTATGTCTTAATGAGTCTGGTAAAACACTTCAGTCCACCTGCCCAGCTCTAAATCAGGTTTCCAGCCCCCCTCAATTTTCTTGACATAACTCACACGCCCACCTGAGTCATATTTCCATTATGTGTCCACATCTCTGTCACAAAGCAGCTTGCATGTAAAAACGAAACTCATACAGCTCTTATTTCATCCTACAGACAAATCACAGCATCACAGTATCACCAAGGTTGGAAGAGACCTCACAGATCATCAAGTCCAACCCTTTACCACAGAGCTCAAGGCTAGACCATGGCACCAAGTGCCACGTCCAATCCTGCCTTGAACAGCTCCAGGGACGGCGACTCCACCACCTCCCCGGGCAGCCCATTCCAGTGTCCAATGACTCTCTCAGGGAAGAACTTTCTCCTCACCTCCAGCCTAAACCTCCCCTGGTGCAGCTTGAGGCTGTGTCCTCTCATTCTGGTGCTGGCCACCTGAGAGAAGAGAGCAACCTCCTCCTGGCCACAACTACCCCTCAGGTAGTTGTAGACAGCAATAAGGTCTCCCCTGAGCCTCCTCTTCTCCAGGCTAACCAATCCCAGCTCCCTCAGCCTCTCCTCGTAGGGCTGTGCTCAAGGCCTCTCCCCAGCCTCGTCGCCCTTCTCTGGACACGCTCAAGCATCTCAATGTCCCTCCTAAACTGGGGGGCCCAGAACTGAACACAGCACTCAAGGTGTGGTCTAACCAGTGCAGAGTACAGGGGCAGAATGACCTCCTTGCTCCTGCTGACCACACCATTCCTGATGCAGGCCAGGATGCCACTGGCTCTCTTGGCCACCTGGGCACACTGCTGGCTCATGTTCAGGCAGGTATCAATCAGCATCCCCAGATCCCTTTCTGTCTGGCTGCTCTCCAGCCACTCCGACCCCAGCCTATATCTCTGCATGGGGTTGTTGTGGCCAAAGTGCACCTCTCATTTCCATTTTGCAAAGGAATCTGTTCAGAACTTTGAATCTAAACCTGTATCTTGTGAAGTCAAAAGAGTATTGGGGCTAATGTCAGAATATAAGCAAAAAATCCTAATCATGCACCACTTCAAGCTTCCAGACTCCCACCTCACCTCCCTCACCTTAGGTACCAACACTGAGACTCAAAGATGCAAAGAAAAAGGTACCCTTCACAGAAGTACTGAAATTAGAGCCCTTGGGAATATCTCTTTTGAACACTTTCTCAAACCCTGCCCAGTGCCTAGATATGAGTTCTGAGTCTCTT
This sequence comes from Pogoniulus pusillus, assembly GCF_015220805.1. Lineage (NCBI taxonomy): Eukaryota > Metazoa > Chordata > Aves > Piciformes > Lybiidae > Pogoniulus > Pogoniulus pusillus. The sequence goes on along the minus strand of NC_087287.1, from coordinate 18,009,400 downwards.
CCACAATGCTGGCTTTTTGAAAAATGGGTATCTCACACATCAAAGGCTTTCTGGTTTCCCAAAGATCAGTGAGGAACAGCAAACAAATAATTTATTGAATTTATTTTCTACTTCTAATCAGAAGTAATGACACAAAAGGCTGAGAAAACATAGTCCCCATATGAAGTCTGGTGTTAACATCAGTGAGCTCTGAATGCATGCCTCCATTGAGATGAAAGGACGTCAGGAGGAAGTTCTTCACAGAGAGAGTGATTTCCCATTGGAATGGGCTGCCCAGGGAGGTGGTGGAGGCACCGTCCCTGGAGGTGTTCAAGAGAAAACTGGATGAGGCACTTGGTGCCATGGTCTAGTTGACTGGCTAGGGCTGGGTGCTAGGCTGGACTGGATGATCCTGGAGGTCTCTTCCAACCTGGCTGATTCTATGAAACTAGCATTGATACTCTAGTCTGAAATAAAATCTGTTTCAAAGGTCAACAATGACTTGCTCTGCAGCCTGATGGTAAATACTCCCCTGCCAGTAGTTTCACTGACAGAGATCCACAAATTCTTAAGAAAGGTTGGCCTGACTTGAAGATATCTTGAGCTACCTTTCTTACCTTGCAAGACAGACTTTGAATCTGCCTTCTCAAATTTCACAATCATAGAATCAACCAGGTTGGAAGAGACCTCCAAGATCATCCAGTCCAACCTAGCACCCAGCTCTATCCAATCAACTAGACCATGGCACTAAGTGCCTCATCCAGGTTTTCTTTGAACACTTCCAGGGACAATGACTCCACCACCTCCCTGGGCAGCCCATTCCAATGCCAATCACTCTCTCTGGGAAGAACTTTCTCCTAACATCCAGCCTTACTATTCCATGCCCTATACTAATTTAATTAAACTTATTTTTAGACTGTGTTTTTTCCAAAATTTTAGTACATGCAAGCCACACAAATCAGTGTACTCTGAGGTCCAAATTTCCTTGGAATGATTATTTAAGAAAGATATTTAAGTCATTTGTATGCTCTTTGCCTAGCTCTGTCATGACAAATAAATGGGAGCTCTGTTAAAAGATGGAAGCCTCTGCATGACCTGCTAGTCTAAATACTAAACTGGGGGGTTAGCCTTTAGAAACCTTCCTAATCAGAATTTTGGAAATGCCTCCCATGAGCCTAACCCTTCCCACTGAAATCAACAGGTAAAATAGTTTTCAACTTTAATAGAACTGTTTTGCCAAGAGTGAACTTTTTCCAACTGTATAAATTCTAAAGAGAGGCTCTGCAAAACGACCTTAAAATCTGCCGGATTTCAGCCACCAGCTGACAAAAACTAACATCACAGGGAGTAAAAACTGTAATTAAGTCTTTCCAATATCCAGACATATCAATAAACTGCACGAAGATTATTCATCCCTGCCACCACATCTGTGGGTGAATTAATACTTTCCATCATTTACTATGCAGACAGTTTGACCTTGATCTTATAAGTGTCTGTGCCAGTTGTACTTGAAGCTCTCCAGACATCAAGATGGGAACATGAAGTGCAGCAGCAGTATTCACCCTCCTACTAATTGAAATGATCATTTAATCCTAATTGCCTTTTTAGGTAGCAGGCATACCTTGATTTTACAAAGAAATACAAGTTCCTCACTCTGAAGCCATTAATGAAGCATCAACATATTAGCAGCACTCTAATGTTGTCAATGCTCAGCTGTTATTCTCTGCCTAAATTCTGCAGTCATTCCTCCTAGCTGAAACTAGGCTTACATTTGCCTTTATAATTTGGCCATATAACTAGGCTCCAAATGTTTGAAACACAAATATCCTCTCTATTAACCCAACTAAGGAATAAGAATTTATTAGTTACAGAATCATGGAATCATATGATTAGTTATCCAGAAATCCTCACAAAAACCCAGCCCAAGTTAAAGGTAACAATAAGCAATAGGTGGAAATTAGGAATATCAGGACTCAGGCTTGCACATGGGCTGTCTGAATGGAAAAAGAGAAGACAGTTGAGCCTGGCATTAATACACTACACTCCTCCACCTCAGAAAGTACATTTTGCTTTGTCAGCAACCAAAATTTAGCTGCACACATAATTTTCATTTAAAAAACACTACAAGATCTTAGCTGAAACTACAAAAATTGAAAAGAGATAAGCAGCTAATCTGAAAAATTCATTTGGAGATGGCAGCCTTGAGGTTAGGAGCTCTCCTCCACTTGGGCCATGGGATCTGTAACATTTTTCTGTGTCTCTCATGTTTCTCTTCAATTTATGTTATTAACAATAGTTATCAAAGCCTTGGTCTTTCAGCGTGACTTGTACCAACAGACATGACAGCAGCTCACAAGGCTGCAGACTCTGGGAAACACAGAAAACAAGACCAGAGCAGGGTTACGGAAAGGACATACTTTTGAGAACTCAAATGTCAGTCTTTCAGTATGTGTAGGTGGAGAAGAGAAAGAATTAACTGTCTATGTTTCACAGTCATCATGAGTCTCCTTTCATGCAGCAACTCTGAGAGGCAGAAGGTAAAGTTTTACTTATCACTCATGACCCCTTAATTTACTGAATAAATAGTGGACAGAAAGGTAGCTTCAGATGTATTGCTTGTATAGTATGACATTATTCTACATGAGAAAGGAAAGCGAAGATGGGGTCTAGTATCTGTGGATTACATTTGATTATATCTATATACATTGAACAAGAGAGACATTATGTGGTCAGAATAGGAGTCTAACCCCTAAAAGACATTCTTCTTAAGATACCAAGGCTCAAGACATAGGGTAAGATATCATTATCCAATGGCTTGTAGATAAAAACTTGCATGACTTAAGGAATCAAATTTTCCTCTTGCTTCACATGTTTACATTAAAAGTCTCATGCAGAAATTAGCTTTCATTATCACCACCTTTTGTTATACACTGCTGACAAGTCCTGGTGTCTTTGTGAGTGCTGTGGGAATTCCCAGTCAGAATAATAGGATAATAATATTTTTTTTAAAAAATCTTAAGAAGTTTGCATGAAAATTTTGCTTCAGATAGAACCAAAATTTATATCACAGTGAGACAAAGTGTTACAGATCAGGTCTACACTCTGGTAACACTTGCTTTTTCAAGCAGGCATTTAGAATCATCAACAGCTACGTAACACAAAGCAGGATACACAATCCAGCTAGTCCAATGTGCTGGAAACGTTAAAACTAATTCTGCCTCCTGTTCCAAATAGCACCAAAGACAACTCCACCAAGCAATTGATCTGGTTCAATCAGTTACATTTCCTTCCTATATGATTTTTCCTTTAAGAACAAATATATAAATCTTCATGAGAAGTCATGTATTGATAGGACTAGGGAGGATGGAGCAAAAATAAAAGTGGGTAGATTCAGATTGGATGCAAGGAAGTTCTTCATCGTGAGGGTGGTGAGACACTGGAACAGATTCCCCAGGATAGTGGTGGAAGTACCATCCCTGGAGGTCTTTAAGACCAGGCCAGATGGGGCTCTGAGCAACCTGATGAGCCCATGTACAACCTGAGGTGTCCTTGTCCATGGCAGAGGGGTCAGAACTAGATGATCCTTGGGGATTCCCCTTCCAGCCCTGACAATTCTACAATTCTATGTGAGCTAATGCATTAGCTGATTTACACCACCAGCATGAACAGATACAAACTTTACTGCACCATCTCTGTTTACACAATCAAGCTTTCAACAAGTAGATCTTGATCTATAAGTATCTGGATGTGTTCATACACTTGGACTGTTATGTCTGGAACTTGAGGCCATTTTATGCTGTGATGCTTAGTTCAGAGACAATGTAAATGAATAACCAAATCAATCCTTGTCCATGCAGTCTGCTTACACAGTGTGCATTATTCAGCAGGTACAACACATTAATAAGCATTTCTCTAAGCAAAGGTGTAGGAAATTCCTTGTCAAATTCCAGTACCCAGCTAATAAATTCATTAGAGATAGTGAAGGTGCAGCAGTTTGACAAAGATTCTGTTCACCACAACACAAGCCTAAGTCATCACCTCTAAGAACAAGCATGGTAGTTACTGGAATGATCTCATGAGAACAACTCTAAGAATATTTCTTTTCTTCTATTTAACACTTCAATATTTTAGAATGTTTATTTTAAGTACATTAGAATAGCTAGTGGGATTACAGAATATTCTTGACACAGCTTCTGAAGAATATGTTTAGTTTTGTTTGTACTGTAAAGACCAATATTGCTTTAATAATGAGAGCAAGTCTGGGAATGAACAACATTACATCAGAATAAGCCTCGGAGGTTAAATAGTCAAGGGTTTGTCATGCCCTTATATAATTCTGTCTACATCCTTTCAGTAGATGTCTGATCCATTAAATATTCACCAACACTTTGAAGACTGGAAGAGTGTCAGATCTCAAATTAGAAAATTTCCTTTTAATGTCACTCTTGTGTTAATTTCTGTCATATTATTTCAGGTTATTTGCCACAACTCAAGCTAGGTAATATTAACAGCACACACATACACAAAAAAAAGGGTTTTCCCTTTCTTGGTAACTCACTATGCCATACGACAGAAATGAATGATGCTGCTTTTGTCATGCCCATTCCCATGGGCTTCAAAACAGGAAGAGTGATGTGCCCAAAGATACGGCATTTGATAAGGGAGATTTCAGGACCTCGCAACTTCTCGCTCCAGCAAAGCTACATAAAACTGGTTTGAAGCATTATACAACTGGTAGTACCACTACACTGGTATGTTGTATCTTTGCACTTGACATGAAAATAAAACAAAAGCTTATTGCCTATGCAAAAGGGAAGTGTCAAATTGTAGGTCTACTACTAGGATGAAAAGAGCCTAATATAGACCTGCCAGGTTTTGAAAACAAACAGCTGAACTGGGGAAATCTATAATTCTTGGTGTGACATCATACATAAAAGATACTATGTTTTATGGCTCAAAAAAAAAAAATTGAAATAGCTGTTCAAAAAAATAAGCATTGAAACAAGGTCTTGCTCACATCAGGAACTCTGTGTCATAATCAGATTCTCCTGCTTGAAACATGGCATATTGTCCCAGTGAATGTATCTGTGCTAGGCAAAAGATTTCCTGCTTACCTCAGCTGATTCCTACTCACAGGCAATTCAGTTCATAGAATCAACCAGGTTGGAAGAGACCTCCAAGACCACCGAGTCCAACCTAGCACCCAGCCCTATCCAGTCAACTAGACCATGGCACTAAGTGTCCCATCCAGGCTTTTCTTGAACACCTCCAGGGGTGTGGCGACTCCACCACCTCCCTGGGCAGCCCATTCCAATGCCAATCACTCTCTCTGGGAAGAACTTCTTCCTAACATCCAGCCTAGACCTCCCCCAGCACAACTTGAGACTGTGTCCCCTTGTTCTGTTGCTGGCTGCCTGGCAGAAGAGCCCAACCCCACCTGGCTACAACCTCCCTTCAGGTAGTTGTAGACAGCAATGAGGTCATCCCTGAGCCTCCTCTTCTACAGGCTGCACACCCCCTGCTCCCTCAGCCTCTCCTGATAGGGCTGTGCTCCAGGCCACTCACCAGCTCCAAGCAGATGTTGATAACTGTTTTGTTTTCACTGGATTTTGCAACCCAAACACTATAATGTAGGATGCCTTAGTCAATGTAGGATGCCGTGTATCAATGAAGGTACAAGGTAAAGGACCTAACTTACTCCAACTGTTCCGTGAGTAATGGCATGGTATCCTGATTTAACAGATACACACACACAGGCAAGAGGGAAAGTAACAGAAAGCCCTGAGCTAAGAAGTTGAATGGAAGTAACACAATGTACAATTACCTCAGCCCATTTAACAGTAAAGCACAGCAGAAGTAGGAGCAGCAGCAGAATTCAGTGATAAAATGACACCCTCCAAGCCCACAGTCCACCCAGTGGAAAAGACCAACACCCCAAAAAACTGGAAACTAGAAGCAGCAAGAGGGTCATGTTACAATCTGAACTTCAAACCCCACGACACCCTGCTCCAGCAAAAAGTGGCCTGACAGAAACATGGTAGAATCATAGAATCAACCAGGTTGGAAGAGACCTCCAAGCTCATCTAGTCCAACCTATCTCCCAGCCCTATCCAGTCAACGAGACCATGGCACTAAGTGCCTCATCCAGTCTTTTCTTGAACCATATTGACCAGCAGCAGCAGATTCAACTCAAGCCATGGCATATGGCAATAAATATTGCTGGTTGTTTGCGGATTAGAACTTATTACTGTGAATCTGGATGAACATTTGATAATCTAAATTTATGTCAATCAAAGTCAAGGCTTTATGTCAAAGAAGATAGAAGCACTAGAATCCCACAGTTAAATCAAATAGTACCACTGTAGCACAAAACAAAAAACCATTGCAATGTAGAAAGAAATCAAGCACAGAATAAAAAATGCTACTATCCACCTTATTCACATTTGCAGATAAAACATTTCAGTATGAATACATCCAATTGTAGTTTTGCTCTAATACTAGCAGGATACCATTCTCACTTTTGGGAACTGGTAATGCCACACACAAGTTTGAAAGCCAAATCTTCAACAGCTGATAAACAGCAGTGACATTAGGTACCACACACACACCATCATCACTCATCTTCTGCTTCAGATGCTAAGTGGATGGTTTTGATACTGCCTTTCAAATGCTCAGCAGTGTGTGTCTCTTTCAAAAGGGCTCAGCAGAAGGACATCCAGCAACAGCTAGTTAGTGCAATGCATAACTTTGAAATGCTCATACTCTGCAGTGAAGACAGCATAAAAATCTTCTTAAGAACTTAACCACTCTGGTTCTTGGGGGGAGGGGGAGAACAAGACCAACTGTTACATGATCAAGTGCCTCCAGATCAGAAAAAGTCACAATAAAGTCTATAAATCATTGGTATTTTTAAATGTTTCTTTAGCTGGCTTTCTACCTCTGCTGAGCACAACACTGAGTCTCTTTTACTGCTGCTTGAGCAAGAATAACAATAAATAAGAGGATGAAATTGATATTGTGACAAGAAATGCACACGAGTAATGAAACTCAAAGTCTGCTTTCAATATAGAACAAAAGATAATTTCCCCTTTCACCTCTTCAGCTCAGACAGCCTTTGGCATTTATTGAGTTCACTGTTTTGACTTCGAGTAATGTTTTTCTTTGCCTGAATGAGAACGACCTTTATGTGGCACCCGCACTGAAGTGAAATTCATTGGGAAACCAAGGCCAGACAGATTTTCTGGTGAGCATTTGAGTTTCCAAAACAAATCATGCTGCAATTCATTGCAGGAATACTTTCAGGAACCCAGCTTTGGTTATCTAAATTAAAATCTCCACAAGTCAGGTTTCCTAAATCTAATTTATTCTTTAGTCCACCAATAATATGTCCTCAGGTAGGTCACCAGAATCAGATACAAGCCTGATTAACAGTTGCCTGAAGTTAGGATCTGAAATTCCACCTACCTTGTAAAACTCCCAGCATTTGACCAGTCCTTGCTAAATGCTAATTCTTTTACAAGAGGGACAAACTCTAAATCCCAAACAGGCTTTGCAACAGAAAAACCCTTCTCATTTGCCCATATAGCATTAACAGCAGCAATGAACTCATGCAGAACAATGGTTTTGTGCTTAAAAACTCTCTTGTGGGTGGCTTCCTATTATCTTTTAATGTATATATAAGTATCCTGAAGTCTGTACAATTCCAGTGCAACTTAAGAACATCTCTGAAGCTGTGTCCCTTCCAGGAGAATCATAGTGTGAGAAATATATGTTTGACCCTGGAATGGGCTGCCCGGAGAGGTGGTGGAGTCGCCATCCCTGGGGCAGTTCAAGGCAAGGTTGGACGTGGCACTTAGTGCCATGGTCTAGCCTTGAGCTCTGTGGTAAAGGGTTGGACTTGATGATCTGTGAGGTCTCTTCCAACTCTGATGCTACTGTGATACTGTGATCCAATCAATTCGTGGCAGGAGGCCACAGACAGGGAGGAAGGGGGGTTTTGAATGGAGCTGCACTCCTCCTTGCACAACCATCACAAGAGCATACACTTGGCTTAAGATAACAACAATAAATAATTAGAAACTAGAAAGATTAGTGGAGAAGGGAGGCAGGTGGAAGAGACAGCCTTTGTGCATGAGCAAACAGAAGAAGAGTCATACAAAGGACAGTACTAGTTTGGAGTTCATGGAAAGGACACTTGAGGAAGACCCCTTACTTCATCACTGAAGATCACCATAGGGACCACCGGCTAAAAAGTGACATGCATGGAAGAAACACTTCCCATTTTTAGAACTGATAAGGAAAACCCAACCTTTTCTTAGAATTAGTGGTGAATCTGCAATAGAATAGGATATAAAAAGAGAAAACTGAAAACAAAAGGTGTGTGTTAGGGCAGAGCGGAGACTCCCTGCGCACTCAGGCCTGTGCATTGCTTGAGTCCTGCAACTCTATTAAAGCCTTATTTTGCATGAATGTAAGTTTATCACAGTATCACAGTATCACCAAGGTTGGAAGAGACCTCACAGATCATCAAGTCCAACCCTTTACCACAGAGCTCAAGGCTAGACCATGGCACCAAGTGCCATGTCCAACCTTGCCTTGAACAGCTCCAGGGACGGCGACTCCACCACCTCCCCGGGCAGCCCATTCCAGTGTCCAATGACTCTCTCAGGGAAGAACTTTCTCCTCACCTCCAGCCTAAATCTCCCCTGGTGCAGCTTGAGGCTGTGTCCTCTTGTTCTGGTGCTGGCCACCTGAGAGAAGAGAGCAACCTCCTCCTGGCCACAACCTCCCCTCAGGTAGTTGTAGACAGCAATAAGGTCTCCCCTGAGCCTCCTCTTCTCCAGGCTAACCAATCCCAGCTCCCTCAGCCTCTCCTCGTAGGGCTGTGCTCAAGGCCTCTCCCCAGCCTCGTCGCCCTTCTCTGGACACGCTCAAGCATCTCAGTGTCCCTCCTAAACTGTTATGCCTGTTATTTATGACAATAGAATGGTTTAGGTTGGAAGGGACCTCAAAGATCACCCAGTTCCAACCCCCACCAGAGGCAAGGACACCTCCCACCAGAACAGGTTGCTCAAGGCCTCATCCAGCCTGGCCTTGAACGGCTCCAGGGAGGGAGCAGCCACAACCTCCCTGAGCAACCTGTGCCTCACCACCCTCACTGCAAAGAGCCCTTTCCCAACATCTAGTTGCCAGAAGCTGAGGTGAGACGAAATGGAGGCAGCTACTTATCGTGTGGGAATGTTTTGATACCAGATATCTTCAAGCGTTTGAAAACAAAGCAGACGACACCGGAGCAACAAGCAATCCCGTTACCTCTTGAAAGGCTGGCCAAGATTATTGCATTGTTTCCTCGACAACCTCTCTGCAAGCATCGCTGTAGCTATTTTAAACCATGAATTATTTACTCCTCTTGACCATGCTTGAGGGCGGCGTCGTTTATTCCCTCTCTAATCCCAAGGTGGATGTGAGGTAAAGGGCGAGCAGCCGGCACAGCCGCAGGCGTTCCTCTAGTCTAGAGCAGTGCAGCAGCATCGCCACAAGAGGGCAGCACACTACGGCCGGGCGGAGGCGGCTCGCAGGGCGCGTCCCCGCCCCTGCTCCTCAGCGCAACAGCAGGAGGCAGGCACGGAGTGAAAAGGCACAAAGGCAAAACTCAGATCTGAGTTTTCTTTTCCTTTAGAAAATGCGGAGCACTCACTTCATAGAGGGTATTTTATAGAGAAACAAACCGCATATGAGCTGTCTGTGGGGTTCTGCAGCCTGCCACTGCAGAACCATTTCAACTACATGCTGAGCACTGATGCTTGCTCCCAGTTCACTAAAAGCAATTCCCTTAGCTGAAGTAATTCCCTGACCTGGATGAAGGCATGGAGCCAGTCATCAGCAAGTTTGCAGATGACACCAAGATGGGGGCAGATGTGGCTGGGTTGGAGAGCAGAAGGGCTCTGCAGCAGGACCTTGACCGCCTGGACAGATGGGCAGAGTCCAAGGGGATGGTGTTCAATAGCTCCAAGTGCAGGGTGCTGCACTTTGGCCACAACAACCCCATGCAGAGATACAGGCTGGGGTCGGAGTGGCTGGAGAGCAGCCAGACAGAGAGGGATCTGGGGGTGCTGATTGACACCTGCCTGAACATGAGCCAGCAGTGTGCCCAGGTGGCCAAGAGAGCCAGTGGCATCCTGGCCTGCATCAGGAATGGTGTGGCCAGCAGGAGCAGGGAGGTCATTCTGCCCCTGTACTCTGCACTGGTTAGACCACACCTTGAGTCCTGTGTTCAGCTCTGGGCCCCCCAGTTTAGGAGGGACATTGAGATGCTTGACCGTGTCCAGAGAAGGGCAACGAGGCTGGGGAGAGGCCTTGAGCACAGCCCTACGAGGAGAGGCTGAGGGAGCTGGGATTGGTTAGCCTGGAGAAGAGGAGGCTCAGGGGAGACCTTATTGCTGTCTACAACTACCTGAGGGGAGGTTGTGGCCAGGAGGAGGTTGCTCTCTTCTCTCAGGCGGCCAGCACCAGAACGAGAGGACACAGCCTCAGGCTGCACCAGGGGAAATTTAGGCTGGAGGTGAGGAGAAAGTTCTTCACTGAGAGAGTCATTGGACACTGGAATGGGCTGCCCGGGGAGGTGGTGGAGTCGCCGTCCAAGGCAGCATTGGACGTGGCACTTGGTGCCATGGTCTGGCCTTGAGCTCTGTGGTAAAGGGTTGGACTTGATGATCTGTGAGGTCTCTTCCAATCCTAATAATACTGTGATACTGTGATACTGTAATGTTTTCCACTCTGGCTGGCCCATAATGCGTGCAGGCTGACATTTAAGTGTAGTGAAAATCAGCATAGCACTGAAACGAGGCCTCAAGCTTCTCTGTGTGCAGAAAAACAACAACCCTGCAGTGCAATTCAGCATCCTCCTGAGATTCAGATAGATTAGAGGCAGTGCAGAGGATGCAGTCCCTGTGCAGTGAAACCATGGCATTAGGAGATTTCAGGACCCTGCTGCAGGTAAGCCAGCATCACACCAAGGCTGACAGTACCTTCTCAGAGGCTCTATCTGGAAAGCAGTCTCAAAGGATGCATGCAGACGCTGAGACAGGATCGCATAGCACAAGAAAGATGCTGTGAACTGTGACAAGTGAGACTGTGCAAAATAAAACAGGCAGCTAGAGCTCTTCATATGTCTCCTATGAATTCTACCTGCACTATTTTCAGATAGATTTGTACTGAAGTTGCCACCTGTACATAGAGCCCCTATTACAACAGGGATATGGATGTGCTGGAAGATGTCCAGTTAAGGCCCACAAGGATGATCAGAGGGCTGGGGCACCTCTCCTGTGAGGAGTGACTGAGGGAGTTGGGGCTGTTCAGTTTGGAGAGGAGAAGGCTCCAAGGTGACCTTATTATGACCTTTCAGTATCTTAAGAGGGCTACAAGAAAGCTGGGGAGGGACTTTTTGGGCTGTCAGGGGGTGATAGGACTGGGGGAATGGAACAAAGATAGAAATGGGTAGATTCAGACTGGACGTTAGGAAGAAGTTATTCACCATGAGGGTGGTGAGAGCCTGGAACAGGTTGCCCAGGGAGGTTGTGGAAGCCCCATCCCTGGAGGTGTTTAAGGCCAGGCTCTGGCCAGCCTGATCTAGTGTGAGGTGTCCCTGCCTATGGCAGGGGGTTTGGAACTAGCTGATCCTTGTGGTCTCTTCCAACCCTGATTCTATGACCTTCAGTAACTGAAGGGGGCCTACAAGAAGGATGGAGAAAGACAGAAGACTGTTTACAAAGGCCTGTAGTGACAGGATAAAGGGCAATGGCTTCAAACTAGACAAGGGCAGATTTAGATTGGATGTTAGAAACAAGTTCTTTACCATGAGGATGGTGGAATACTGGAACAGGTTGCCTGAGGAGGTCGTTGAGGCCCCATCCTGGAAGATAGTCAAGATGAGACTTGATAGTGCTCTGGGCAAACTGCTCTAGTTGAGGATGCTCCTGGGTTGGACTAGATGACCTTTGGAGGTCACTTCCAACTCGGACTATTCTGTGATTCTATAGAGTCACTGAACTTCCAGTACCAGGAAAGTGTCAGAAAATACAACACAGAAACCCCCAAAACAACCAAAAATAAAAATAAAGCAAAAACAAGCAAGCAAACAAAAATCCCCAACCCACACCTAACTAATCTCCTGCTGCTTTCCCAGAGATAAAGTCATGGAAGACTTCATCTGAAACACTGCAGGCCAGGTCCAATTCCAAGCCACCTGCTGACTTCAATAGGCTCTGGATCAAGCCTTAGCTGAAGAAGACTTTTCAGTTATCTCTTTAACAAGGCAATCAGTTGATTAACAGCCCTCCTGCCTGCTACTAATGGGAATGCTTTCATTTTTATGCTTCTCAGGGCAGCAGATATGACTGTACAATCATCAGCAAGAAAACATTAAAGAGAAGCTGTGTAGCTGCAACACCTGCTAGGCAACTTACACTGCTCAGCTGTCACAGGAGATCCCAGGAACTTCCCTGGGGGCAAATCCTTGGCGCAGGAGCAGACTAGTGCCCAAAAATAGGCTTATATATGCCTTGTCTTGCCTGGACATGTTTTTCTGCCCAAACATGGAGTAAGCACATTAAAAGGACACAATAGGCCTGGTGCCATAAAGTCTGGCCTGCCCAGGGCCCCTGGGTGTATAACATAGTTGTGTAAGCCCATGTGCCTAGCTTATGGCCCACTGGGTGCAAGGCAAATGCTATCCCCATACTTGGGAGATCCAGGCCTCGCCTATTATGGTATGGTTTGGCTAACTGTCAAGCTGATTGGTCATTTTGGTGTCCAAAGGGCCATTAATCTCGTCCCACATTTGATAAATAGGAGGTACACAGGTAAACAGAGTGCTTAGAATCACCCACTCTTGCTTTTGCTTATGCTCACCCACAGTGCTCACCCTAATGCCTGCCTTTATCTCTGGAGACAGAGTCCCCCATGGGCTCCCAGCCAGCCGTGCACACCACTGTGGTGAGTTACCAGAGCTAGATCCTGTATTGCCTGCCTTTATCTACAGAGCTCAGTCCCCCGTGCAGCCCTGCACCCCATTACATGCCCCCTGCCTTAGCACTGCCTGGTAAGCTCCACTGCTGCGAAGTTACCAGGAGGAGACCCTGGAGCGTCTGCACGCAGTCAGCCTGTGTGGCCAGCGTGACACCGTGCTGAGACTGCACAGCATCCTGCACCTGGAGGTCCTGCCTAGGAATCCCTGGACAGAGCATCTAGAAGAAGCCAGGAGAACAAAGTCAGATACTGTCTGTGTCCTTTCCCCAGAATGTGGGAAGATTCATCCTTTCCCCTGAAGCCAGGAGGATTCCAGCCTCGACATCCACAGGCAGAGTCCCCTGAAGATTGGACACTTGTATAGGCTGTGATTGATAATTAATAAGAATTTGTGAGTAAATGCTTTAATGCCTCTGTAACTCCCTACAGCCTTCTGCCATAGAGCAGGAAGAGCTTGGGCCCATCTAGTGGGCAAGCAGCATACTGACCCCAGGCAGCATATTGGCCACAGGGAAATTCCTCTCTCTGTTCATAGTTTGAATATTTGCTAGTTATTAACAAGTTACTACTTGGTGTTATTCCTACAATGTCTTCCATAACCGTGTAAGAACAGATACTAATATTAAAATTCAGTGGTTGGGGGTGGCAAGAGTTCAGAGTATTAAAGTTAATAAATCATATCTTTTTATAGGATAATATCTTGCACCAATTAATTTCTCCCCTCCGCCACAAAGTTTAGGAGGGACATTGAGATGCTTGAGCATATCCAGAGAAGGGCAACGAGGCTGGGGAGAGGCCTTGAGCACAGCCCTACGAGGAGAGGCTGAGGGAGCTGGGATTGGTTAGCCTGGAGAAGAGGAGGCGCAGGGGAGACCTTATTGCTGTCTACAACTACCTGAGGGGAGGTTGTGGCCAGGAGGAGGTTGCTCTCTTCTCTCAGGTGGCCAGCACCAGAACGAGAGGACACAGCCTCAAGCTGTGCCAGGGGAAATTTAGGCTGGAGGTGAGGAGAAAGTTCTTCACTGAGAGAGTCATTGGACACTGGAATGGGCTGCCCGGGGAGGTGGTGGAGTCGCCATCCCTGGAGGTGTTCAAGGAAGGATTGGACGTGGCACTTGGTGCCATGGTCTGGCCTTGAGCTCTGTGGTAAAGGGTTGGACTTGATGATCTGTGAGGTCTCTTCCAACCTTGGTGATACTGTGATACTGTAATTGGCATAGGTGGCAGAATCCCCTCCGTTGTAGCCATTTAAATACTGACTCTAATAAAGCAACTCATCTTTTAGAGTGAGGCTTTCTCTAAGTAAATACTTACATTAAAAACAAACAAACAAACATAGGAGACAAGAGTGTGAAAAACCAACAGCTCTTTCTGAACTGAATTGACTTTCTGATCAAAGGCAAGGGAATCTTAATAAAGAGATGGGAGAATTTGCACAAGCTGCAAGACACAGCATGGGCTCACTTTCAGAAGACATCTGTTGGATTAAAAAACACTGAGAAGGATATTAAGGGGCAGTCAGGAAGAAGTTTGTGAAAAGGACAAGCTATGTGCAGAATACTTTTTTTCCCAGCTGTACTGGAAAATGATGAAATAAAGTTGATACAAAAGTCATGCATGCAGCACAGATCTTGGTTTCTGGAGAGTAAACAGAAGACTGAAGTAGAAAACTCCTCAGGATATTTCTTCTTCGTGACTGGAGAGGTCACAAAAGTATTTACCGAGTCTGATAAAAGATTAGCTGAGGCCAGTGGGTGTAATTCTTACATGCCTATATTCTGGCCTCTCAGTGTTCATAACAGTTGTGCAATGACACACTTGATGACCAGGGGAGTAATTCTGCACCATCTACTCAGCAGACGACTGCTGCTTTGTTAACAAAGGGAAAGCAATCATTGTACTGGATTTTCTCATACTTGTTTCCTAAAGCTAAAACCTTCCTGCTGTTGTCCCCCCTTCAAGAAACCACTGCACCTTCACTGCCAGAAGAACCAAAGTCAGATAGCTCATACATCATAACTTCATCAATTAAATGGGGAGGGGGAAAATGTGCTAACTTCAGAGCTCTGCTCTCTTCCGTGACCACCATTTTCTGCTTTTTTTGCTGTTCACATCTTTCTCTTTCTATCCTTTCTTTCTCAATCCTTCACCCTTAGTATCTTGCATAAATATATTGAAAAGCTCAAAAAAAACACCACGTTTTCCCACAGGGTTGCACTGCCCAGGCATCAGCCTACATGTGGTTGTGCTCAAGAAAAGAGTTCAGGCATCATTTGGTGCTCAGGGAGACAAGGAGAGGCTTGGCTAGTATATATAGTTTTTCTATGCAAAAGACTACAACATAGCACATTACCTTTTTGCTGTTACTCATGGTGCTATCTGGAGAGTAAGGGCAAATCTAATTAATACTCATCCCACTTGGTGCCATAAACAATCTATTCCCACACAAAATGTCACCTTTTGTTGTCACTGTCTGAGGCCTCAGGGGTTGGTTGGTTGTTTGCCATTGCTTTCTCCTGCTTTCTGCTATAAAAATAATAAATAAATGAATAAAACCAGTGCTAAGACACAAAAGGACACCAAAAACAAACAGTTAAATACAAGTCTGAACCAGCTCCAGAATATTCACCCTGATCCAAGCACAGTACACAGCGACCATATTTCACTTCACAAAATTAGTTATCCCCTCCTTCAGCAAAAAAGCCACCAAAAGAATGTATCACTGTGCAGAGCACAAGTTACCTCATGGGAACAGACACAGAACAAAGCCCACTGTATCCTTCTCTCTCACACCACTCCAGAGTTTGTGGCCACTGAAAGAAAAGGCACTTGCACTGGGAGACATGCTGATAAATCTGAGACATGCATAAACCATGTATTTATGAGAAGATGTTCTCCCAGGACAGAAAGCTTACTTGAGAAGCCACTAATCTGAGACAGGATGAGCCTGCACAGCAAGGGCTTTCAAGCCTCTCTGCATTTTGAGAAGTCTCAGATTAAAATCCAGACTAAAGGCATCTCTTCAGACAGATTGATGCATAACAATATGGTAACAATTCCAATGGAGGGCTTTCCAAGGCCAAGGGAGGTGATTCTCCCCCTTTACTCTGCTCTTATGAGACCCCACCTGGCTAAGAGCAGACCTGTGAATTGGCCCTGCCTGCTAAGACTAACACTTATCCTTCTATGCTGATTCATATCCTAGAAGAGCCCCATGCTGCTGGCTGTGCAAACATACTGCAAAACAAACTCTCCTGACACTGCCTACCACTTGTCCTCTCTCCTGCCCCTTTCAGGCACCCAATATTCCCACTGCTGAAGGGAAGTCCTGTGGGGCAGTGAGTGCTGCCAGGGGGAACCTGTGCTGCTCCCCAGTTCTTGGCCTGATGGCTGGCAGGAGCAAACCTTGGGGGTACTGCTGCAGAGGAGGAAATGTGCTGTATGGCTAAAAGGATACTCTGTGGTTCAGACCACAAAGAAGTAAGGTAAGGTCCTGCACCTGGGTCAGTGCAATCCCAAGCACCACTCCAGGCTGGGTGGCAAATGGCTGAGAGCAGTCCTGAGGAGAAGGTCCTGAGGGTCTGGGGTGATGAACAGCTCCACATGAGCCTGCAGTGTGAGTGCAGCCCAGACAACAACCCTGTGCTGGGCTGCAGCAAGAGCAGTGTGGGCAGCAGGGCAAGGGAGGGGATTCTGCCCCTTGGCTCTGATCTCCTCAGACCCCACCTGGAGTCCTGGGTGCAGTTCTAGAGCCCCCAGCACAAGAAGGACATGAAATTGTTTGAGCCAGTGCAGAGGAGGCCACTAAGATGCTCAGAGGGCTGCAGCAGCTCTGATGCGAGGACAGGCTACAGGAGCTGGGCTCTGCAGCCTGGAGAAGAGAAGGCTTTGAGGAGACTTGGAGTAGCCTTCCAGGATCTGAAGGGGGCCTACAGAAGGGCTGGGGATGGACTACTTACAAGGTCTTGTAATGACAGGACGAGGAGTAATGGGTTTAAACTGGCAGAGGGGAGATTTAAAGTGGATGTTAGGAAAGGTTTTTTTTCCAGTGAGGGTGGTGAGACACTGGCACAGGTTGCCCAGGGAGGTTGTGGCTGCTCCCTCCCTGGAGCTCTTCAAGGCCAGGTTGGATGAGGCCTTGAGCAACCTGTTCTAGTGGGAGGTGTCCCTGCCTATGGCAGGGGGCTGGAACTGGATGATCTTTGAGGTCCCTTCCAACCTTAAACCATTCTATGATTCTATAAAATATCAAGAATATAAAGCAGCTCTTTGAGGGAGAAATTTCCTCAGCTATGTCACTCTATCTACTGAACCATCTCCTTGACAGGTTTCCTTCCATCCATTTATTTTCATCAACAGAAGAGCAACTAACCTCTTGAGTTTGCTCATTTTTTTTCCACATGTGTGGCCCATAAAGGTAGCCCCTGACTGCCAAAATTAAAATTGCACTTGTACACATGACTTGCATTTTCAATAGGACACTTACACGAAGTTAAATACTTTTGATATGCTCAGGACCGTTCCAAGGACTTCCTAATATGTCAAGATCTATATAAAACTTCTGAAAGAGAGCTAGGACATGCTCATTAAAAGTAAGAGGCACAGAGACTTCTAAAATTCTACTCATTTGAGTAGCTGCATGAATATAATATGCCTAAGCTTCAAAATAAATGAAATCAATATAAACCACCACGGAGATTACAGAAAGGAAATTACACAAAACAAAAATAACATTTTGGTCACAGTCCATTACAGTCAATAAATATCAAAATGTTCCAGTGGTATGTTCACATACTTGAAATGACATAAATTCAAGATGACAAATGGCCCAAATGTTTGTCTCCTATAGCTGGAGGGTAACAAAGACAGGAAAACAAAGCAAAAATAAAAGAAAAAGCATACACAGAAAGCAGCTATGTGTGAAATATCAGCCTCTTAACTCTCCCATTCATAAGCTTGAGAAGGCTTTTCATTAGCAAAGAGTTAATGTCACTACCCAATTATGAATGTTTCCCAAGTCAGAGAAGTAACTCAGTTTTCCCCACACGCTTTTAAGAACAACTGTGGGCTCTGCAAGCTCTTCCCAGCTTCCAGATCCTGACAGCAGAGGTGGCCACCATCCCATTCTTCTCTTCCAAACAAACCCAGCCATGGTAAGAGCTGCCACACATTCTAGCAGGTTACTCAGTCTCCACAACCAGAACCTACATCAAGCATGTGGGGGATGTTGTCAGTGTGCAGCACAGACAAGACCCTCTATTATCTGCGTACGGCATGTGAACCTCAGCGTTCAGAAAGTCATTTCATCATGTACTTACAAAAGAGGCTGGAAGTGCTGGGAATAGAGAAAGCATCCTGCTTTATCAAAGTTTAAAGATGGTTTATCAGCTATTGCTTTCTTACAGCTTTGCTCTTCGGAGGTCTAGGAGAAGCAAAGACTCTGCAATAACAACCCATGGCAAAAAACTCTGAAGTATAATTTGGGAGCAAATGGTCACCAAAGCTCTGATTCTCAGGTAGCACTCGTGGCAGTTCTGCCCAATGAGTAAAGGTTCAATGAACTATCAATAGCAAAAGATTTACCTCTTCAGGACTAAAGTGCCCCACAGGACAAATTGAAATAAAAGCCATTGATGAAGTGCATAAGAAAATAAGAGGCACCTGATCCTCTGAGAATAACAACTGGGAAAGTGTCAGATTTGTTAAGAGCAACTGGCAATTGTGTTACAACAGGAAACCTGTAATGATGTATAGAGCTGACTAGTGATCAGCTGGACAAGCAGATGAAGGAAATCCTTTCCATTCATGCTAAAGAATGACAACCTGGAATCTTGACACAAAAGGCACTCTTGATACACTTGCTATCAGAGCTGTTGGTATACTTGAGGACTGCATGAAGCAAATACCAGAAGCAGAATTAACCCCATGACACCGTGAAATCATCACCTCCGCAGGATTTCAGTCACCGCTGAGCATGTTTTCATTGCCTACACAAAAGCATGTGACACTTCCTAACATAACCAGACTGGGAGGAGGATGGATGACTAAGTAACTACAAAACATCTCAGTGAGTTTACAAGAAGTCTCCACCACCGACAGCAACAAAAAAGGTGATTAAATATATTGCTGCTGACTAGAAAAGAGCATATTCTATCCCCAGCCACACAGTGACACTGACAATCCTACATAAACACAGCATTAACACAGTACACTGACAATAAAAAATTGGTACTCACAATCAAAGCATGAATCAACAAGAAGGTACAAAGCAATTCACTTGGTGGCCAAGAGAGCCAATGGCATCCTGGCCTGCATCAGGAATTGTGTGGTCAGCAGGAGCAGGGAGGTCATTCTGCCCCTGTACTCTGCACTGGTGACCACACCTTGAGTGCTGTGTTCAGTTCTGGGCCCCCCAGTTTAGGAGGGACATTGAGATGCTTGAGTGTGTCCAGAGAAGGGCGACGAGGCTGGGGAGAGGCCTTGAGCACAGCCCTACGAGGAGAGGCTGAGGGAGCTGGGATTGGTTAGCCTGGAGAAGAGGAGGCTCAGGGGAGACCTTATTGCTGTCTACAACTACCTAAGGGGAGGTTGTGGCCAGGAGGAGGTTGCTCTCTTCTCTCAGGTGGCCAGCACCAGAATGAGAGGACACAGACTCAAGCTGTGCCAGGGGAAATTTAGGCTGGAGGTGAGGAGAAAGTTCTTCACTGAGAGAGTCATTGGACACTGGAATGGGCTGCCCGGGGAGGTGGTGGAGTCGCTGTCCCTGGAGCTGTTCAAGGCAAGATTGGACGTGGCACTTGGTGCCATGGTCTGGCCTTGAGCTCTGTGGTAAAGGGTTGGACTTGATCTGTGAGGTCTCTTCCAACCATGATGATACTGTGTGATACTGTGATAAAAGTCCTAAACAATGTATTCACTATTAAAGCTCAAGAAAACTGAATAATCCAAACATAAAGAGATTTAAATTGTGAATAACTTCTTTTTACACAGCAAATGTTGTTTACAGATCCCAGTAAGCTCACCTTACTGACACAACAAACACAACCTTTGAGATGTGATAGCAACAAAGATTTCTTAGAAGACAAGAAAAATCAGAAATATTATTGGGGAAAGGCAGAAATTTGTCAGAAGGCAACCAGCAGACTTACATGCTCTGACTACCTCCAGGAGAGACAGGAGAAAAATAGTACAGATAAAATGACAGCAAATAGTTATTGTAAAACTGGTATGCAACACACCTAGGGAAAAACTTGAAAAGAGCATTTGAAGTTGGCAGTGAAAAGAGAATATTATTAAAGATATAAATAAGTAAACCCAGCTCATAGCATGAGCTGCCTTAACAAGCCATTTGAGGATATTCTAGAAGATGTTCAGATACAAGTGCACAAAAAGCTGATTCTGGAACCCTGGAATCTCACTGCTCAGCCTGCTGCAAGGGCCTAAAGCAAAGTCCAGCAGACCTGGAACCAGGGGTTACACACACACACAAAGAGCCTTCCCTCTGTGCACTGTGGGCATGTGGGGACTTGCTCCAGTCCCAGTTCTTAGGACCCTCTTCTTCCTCTCAAGTACGATGCTGGCACTGGAATGACACTAGAGAAACAAGAAGTGCCAATGAAGTATATAAAGCCATTCCTTCCTTCCCTCCGTTGAGAAATGTTAACACCATGTTCCATGGCACCACTGCGCTGGGCCAGCTGCCTGGCTTACTATGGGATGGGAAGGCAAGTTGATGCAGCTTGCCCTGGGACCAAGGTCATTTATGATCAGCAGATGTTTGTTTTAATTGGAGATCCACAAAGTTGGCCTGCCAAAGAGCTGAAGGAGTGAGTTTTAAGAAGGTCAGACAGCCCTGTTTTGCCTAAAACTGAAGAAGCAAGGGGAAAACAACATGAACCCCCAACTTCAAGGCAGATTTTGAGGGCTGTGGTGTCCAAAAGAAGACTTTTGCCTAATTAACTGCAATTTTAAAGCTGGACTCCCCTCAGTGTGTAAATGAGCAAAAC
This sequence comes from Pogoniulus pusillus, assembly GCF_015220805.1. Lineage (NCBI taxonomy): Eukaryota > Metazoa > Chordata > Aves > Piciformes > Lybiidae > Pogoniulus > Pogoniulus pusillus. The sequence continues at coordinate 17,988,389 of NC_087287.1, read as the reverse complement.
TGAGTACATGCTAAAAGTATATGACTATAGTACTCAACTCTCCTCCCAGACCATGCTAAACATCACTAGGAAGGCAGGGACAGCCTGAGTCAGGTTATAAAACCCACAAGAGGAACATCTTAACAGGGAGGTGGCAGCAGATGGAACAGGTGTGTGCAGAGGCACCCATACCAGCACAGGCAAGATGAAGTGAACAAGATCTTTGTTTGGTGACATTTTTAATACTCTTGAAAATGCTCTCTAATATGCTCTGTAACCAGCCTCTCTTTAAGAACTACCTCTTGCTATATCTACAAAGAAATCTGCAGCAGTGAACTAGAAAGGATATTTGTTACAGGTCAGATTACAGCATGAAGAAAGAGATCTAGGCATGTTTTTTTTCCCCAAGCTTTCACACCCTCTTATTATTCTCTATCATCAAGCCTTTAACTCCTTCACTTGTCCTCAGTGTGCTAGATAAGGCTGTCCAAGGGCTGTGTGCCTTTTCCTCCCCCCAAGACAGGAACACTTTCTCGGTAAGAACTGCACCTTCAACACAGAGCTTAACTTGTGCTGCATTTCTACGCTCTCTCAGAGCTACTGAAAAGGCAGATGTTACCTAGGATTTATTAACCTGAGATTATCTTGCAGTCAGTGCATTTAACACCAGCAAGCCCAAATCTGTTTTATCTGTAGTTTAATAAAGCCCTCTGCTTGTTTTAACTTTCTGAACTTTTGTCAGAGCAAGTCCTTATCAGGGCACTCAAAAGAGAGGCAAACATTAATTTTGCCAAATAGTTCCAGGGCTCTGAGACAGGCAGACATTGAGACCTTACTCATAACACAACAACCATCTTTCTTGTTCTCTAGCTTTCATTAAAGGCAGAGGATGAAAACTTCTGATTTGAATAACAAAAGTTTAGAATTGCTGTCAAAACTAAGAAACTTTCTCTAGTCATCTTTAGGCTAGTTACACCTTCTCAGTTTGGTAATAGCTTCCTTTTGTCACTAAGCTGCTGGTAGCCAAGTCTGTTAATTGGATTCAGTGAAAGATGTAAAGAAAACTGTTGCTGTAACTTAAAAACTACTGGACACCACTCCTGGAAGACTGTAGAATGAGACTGCCTGTTAAGTTGGTGCCTGCTACCAGAATTTGCTGCTACCTGCCAACAGATCTATCACTTGCAGACAAATGAAGCACTTTCTTCTCCAAATGCATAATGATGCATGAAATCTAGGGGGCAAAGAGGCTGTTTTTAAGGTCACCAATTTGTCATGAGGCTACAAAACTGCTGAACAATGTAACTGTTGCCCAAGCTTTAAGAAAAAAACAAAAACCATAAAACATTAAAATCACTTTCTGAAGTAAAAACAGAAAGGGTAGAAATAAACTTGATTTCAGTAAAGGTGTCATGAGTAAAGGTCTCATTTCTATCAGGATTTCAGGGAACCATGGCAATTCCCATACCTACAGTTGATAGAAGAGTTTGATGTACTGTGAGTCATGAAGCAGAATGCTGCAGACCTGAAGGATGCGGTTAGAGAATTGTGTGTAGAGCTCAGTCCCTGTAAAAGAAGAGGACTGAAAAATATCTAAGCTCACAAACACGTTTATTTTTGGTTTATGTACACAGCCAGCTGCACTGTTGTGTTTTGAGTCAGTTTCCAGAGTTCCTTGTCACAAGCATTTCAGGGCTCACTGTTCCATCAGCCTAACTGAGGAACTGATGTACTAGGAACAGCAAGTTTAGCAAGCTTCATGCAGCAGAGCCTCACTAAAAGCAATAGGCTATATAAAAATGATTCCCATCTGAATTATACCAGTACAGCTACACCAATAAAACTCCACACAGGTGCCCTCAGGGACATTAGTCTACACTAAGACAGGACAGGTGCTATTCTTAATTTGCCACTGAACTGCATCTGGATTTCAGCAAGTCATTCAACTTCTCTAAGTGATATTGTTTCAGGACCTTCTCAATGAGATAAATTAATGAGTATTAAGTTAAGGATGATTTTTTAGAGGAAAATAGCCTTTTAAAATACAGTACATGTTAGGTACACATAGCAGAAGGAACAATTTTATCCACTGTAACCATGTCAACCAAATAAATCTTTTCCTCCAACATTTCTCCCTTTACAGACATCACACAGAAGTTTCCAGGAAATGGCTAAGAATCACTGCTAGCTATTTGTACTGGATAGGTTTTCCAAGAGCAGGACTTAACTACAGTCCTTGTCAATAACTGCTGACATCTACAAAGGCAGCGTTCCTAAGCCTGAGAGTTAATCTTGTCCATTTCTTCTCCTAATTTTTGGTCTTCAATTAAGACAATCTTTAGAGCTTGCTTTCTGTGGCAGAAAGCATAGAAGAAATGCAGGGAAAGCATGAATCAAGCCTTACTGTTTAATAGCAAACAATCATGCAAGGCTTCCTAGAATGATGTCTGACCCATACACCCATGCTTGCAGTGTGACATAATGCCCACTGACAGGCATAGATTCATTATCCATGCTGTTGGCTTCCTTGGACATAAGAGTGCATTGGGAAGAAGTAACAGACAGACAAGTTCCTGAGCATACACCACAGTCGTAGTTTTCCCTTTTTGATTCACCAGCTGTCAGCTCCACTTTCCATCAAACCAAGCACAGAGAGGACATTTGTCCTTAGCAGAAGTCAAATCCTAAATTCCTTGAATACCCTAACCTGTTACCAGTGACTACACATTAATGTATCTTAGGTCTGTGCAAATATTAGTTTCATTCTAAGAGACCAGAAAAAGGCTGAATGAGAATCCTTTTGCTACCAGCAACAACTGCTGTTCCTGCTTTCTGAATCAGAAAAAAAGCTCAACACCATTACACACAGGTAAGGAAAACTCTCAAAAATCAGCACTGAAATATTGGAATAAAATGCTATCTGCTGGGGCTTTCTAATGCCACACAAACCCAGCAAGTTCCAAAGGACAGAAGACATCCACATTTCTAAGCACGTTCTCCTCAGCCCCAAGGCAAAGAACACAGTATAGCAAATGGGTGATGCTACATCATCTGTGAAGTTGCTCAAACAAGAGAAGAAGATTGAAAGTAGCAGCCAAAATCCTGCTCAACAAAAAAATAAAAGGAAGATCTCACTGAGCAGACAGACAGGATGTTCCAGGCAGTAAATTTATACGGACTATCAAGAGATCAGCCTGGAAAGGGCAGAAGATTCCCAAAGAGGCATCCCAAAGTCAGATGCCAGTAAAGCAGATGAATGTCATTGCAAGACAGAGCATTGAGGGTATTTGTTTGGGTTTTTTTCCCAGCCTGACAGAATTTCTGTCCTAGTGTGTTCTGCAGGTCAGTAACAAATCGGTCACTTCTTCATTCTGGAAAACTGGGGAGACAGAAAGCCACAGAAAGTTTCTAGCTATGATATATGTCAATGCTACTTTACTCAGTTTTTCCATGAGAGCACCGAGGCATACTTATCACTCAATCTTAGCAAGCAGACCAAAACTGGATTCAGAGAAATTACTTCTTTTACTCTTCAACACAAACCCCATCACAAATTACCTTGACACACACACTCCTTTGCAGCATGAGCTCTGACAGGTTTGGGAGGGACTCCAGCATGAAAATGGCATATGGAGTCAACCTTTGTTAGCAGAGAAACAAATATGAGTTCTAGCCCAGCATTACCAAAATGCATGAGAATATTTTTCACTGCATCTAGACTAGCTCATGATCCTGTTACTTTCCATCTCTTCCATATCTAGAATCTTTTTGCTCTAAAGCCAACATCTCCCTTATTAAGGCACAATTCTATTTGCACAGATAAAAAGCTAATGTGATCAGTCAAAACCAGCCTAAATCCATGGATGGCTCTCTCGTTACAAGTTAACACCCAGATAATCTGAGATGTGCAACTAGCCCCATGCAATCAACCTCACAGATTGACACTAACAATGAAAAAGTGAATGCACACACCTCACTGCTCTTCCTCTATTTATTTAATACAAATTGATGTCACAACCTGTATCTCAAGTATCTCCTCTCATGAATTATTCCCCTTCATTAATTCCACACATTTCATCCTAAGCAGAACAAGTCAGCAGAAGCAGCCTTACTGGAGCTGCCTTGAATGATAGCACTTGGCAGTCTCTCTGTCATCACTGAGCCAAAGTATGACTTCAGCAATATAGAGGGAGAATTTATAATGGCTTTCTTTAGTGGTCAGAAAACAGCACAGCCTACATGCTGTCACTGTCACATTACAATGAAGACTTTATATCCCTCTGCTTTAGAATCCTAGGTACCTCCTGAAGCAAGTATAAAAATATTTCTCTCTTCCATGCACTTTTGATTGTTTGTAAAATGTTAAACACATCCTGATTTAGTTGTGCATTTAAAAGGGATATAGGCAATTTTGAAATTGCATTTCTTCCTGTAAATGTCTATTTGCTGATCTCTTTACCCATACTGACAGAAGCAACAGAAACATCTCCCCCTTGCTGCACTGGATCTTTTGTGCTAACATTCACGCTCAGTTGGCTTCTGTATTTCATCACACAAAGATACATTTTGTCATCAGAAAAAGATAAGAGAGACAAAAAGCTACTGCTGGACCTCAAGAAAATTGTATGGGGTTAACTTTTTAACTTAAATTGGCTACTTATTAAAGCCAGTTTGCCCTTTAAGAAAAATCTAGTTTCTTTCTGGCTCGGCTTGTATTTGCCAGATACAAGAGTCTTGACAGCTTAATGCTTCCAGTGAAGTCTGGCCCAGAAGCTCTTTGAATCCAAGCTGGTTTGAACTTCAACCACCTGCATTTATACCCAAATATTCATGGTGAATCAAGACTGGCTCCTGCTGACCCTGGGCAGTCTCAAGAAGCATTTGCCTGCTTGGAAAGGCTGTTACCATACTAACCATCAGCTGTCAAGCTCCAAGTAACAAGTACAGCATTACTGACTCTTCTGTTACCAGCATTTATTTCTGTATCTCCTTTTTTTTCAGGTTCATGCCATGCCTTTCTGTTTGCACTGACCATAATTCAACTTCCTTACTATCACCATCTACTGAAAATCTGCTACAGAGCCAGTTAGTAATTATTTAGTTATAAATGTCTGGGGAGGGAACTTAAGCCTCTGGTGTGACTAAGTGGTGGCCTTAATTTGTTGCCTATGTCATCAGGCTGTGATATACTGATGCACTGTGGGCAACAGCACTGAGTGGGTAGAGGCACAGAGCAGCTCATCTCATAGATCTTTTCTGGCATGCTGTGTCGTAACCCAGCCACATCCAGCAACAGAACAAGGGGACACAGTCTCAAGTTGTGCCGGGGGAAGTATAGGCTGGATGTTAGGAGGAAGTTGTTGGCAGAGAGAGTGATTGGCATTGGAATGGGCTGCCCAGGAAGGTGGTGGAGTCACCGTGCCTGGAGGAGTTCAAGAAAAGCCTGGATGAGGCACTTAGTGCCACGGTCTAGTTGACTGGATAGGGCTGGGGCATAGGCTGGACTGGATGATCTCGGAGGTCTCTTCCAACCTGGTTGATTCTATCACAAAGGATTGGAGCAGCACAAGTAAGGCAGCCTGGAGTCCAACATCTGCATGGCACCTTTTGGCTTGAATCCAGTCCAGAAAGAGAGCAACCTTCATGTAAGAAAAACCAAGGAGTGCTTATAAAGGGCCTTATAGACCAGATGCACATTTTGAGGCCATCTGTGGCAAACCATAAAACACCAAACTTTGTGAAAATGTTTGTTTGTAGTAATGAGCTGATAATATGCAAACCGAAAGAACGACTGCTGCAGAAGTGTCTGCAGCTACTCGTTGGAGATCTGCGATACGTCACCTTGTAAAGGCTCAGGCCTGCAGTGACCAAGGAAAGCAGGAAGGAATCATAGAATCAACCAGGTTGGAAGAGACCTCCAAGATCATCCAGTCCAACCTAGCACCCAGCCCTAGCCAGTCAACCAGACCATGGCACTAAGTGCCTCATCCAGGCTTTTCTTGAACACACCCAGGGACAGTGCCTCCACCACCTCCCTGGGCAGCCCATTCCAATGGGAAATCACTCTCTCTGTGAAGGAGATAAAGGAGAAGCAGAGCCACCCTGACATGAGCAATAAACAGGGGTCTGCTGACCAAAGATGAAAAGACCCCGTGAGGAAGACTCTTGGTGCTCATCTCAGACAACCATTCAAGACCACTGGGGCAGGTTGGAACCGGGGCAGGGAATGGAAAATAGCTACATTAAGGAACTCCAAGAAAGAGTTTTAATAACCCTACCTCTTATTATGAACATGCCTGCTCTTGTCACATGAACTGTGGCTTGTGCCAGCACGGGGTGTGCAGGAGTGATGGAGCGATCCTGCCTGCACCCAGCACTGCAGTCAAACATACCTACTTCAGGACTCTGCATGAGCTTTGGGGTTCATTTCACAGGTCAAGCTGACAGAAAGAGATAAGAAAACACTCTCATCCAGCATAGCTTTCCTTTTTATTAGTATTATTAAACAAGCCCTACGATTCTAAGCTTAAGGCAACTTAACAGCCAAAAGCAGCTTGAAGCCATTCCCTCTGGCCTCACTGCTTGTTACTTGGGCGAACAGAGTGGTACCCATCTTGCTCCCACTTCTTTCCAGGCAGTCGGAAGGCAGGGAGCTGTCCCGTAAGCCTCTTTTTCTCCAGACCAATTAACCCCGAGTTCCCTCAGCAGCTGCTTATCGGCCCTGTGCTCCAGACCCTCCACCAGCTTCGCTGCCTTTCCTCATCTTCACTCCCCCTGGCTCCCAGCCGCGAGCCCGACGAGCCCGCGGCAGCTCGGCCGCCGCCTTCCCAGCCCCATCTGCGCCCAGGAGCGAGGGCGCTGCAGAGCAGCCTCCCCTCGGTCGCATGGGCCCAGCCCGCGGGCGAACGGCGCCGCCGCTCCCCGGCACCCACAGGGCAGGCGCAGAGCCAGAGCCGGCCCCGGCCCCGCCCGGCGGCGCCAGGCGCGAGCCCACCCTCCGCCGCGTGACCCCCGCTCCGCCCGGTGCCGCCGCCGCGCGCCCCGCGCCGGAAGCGCCGCTCCGCTCCGCGCCTCTTCCGTCGCTCCGTGGTGAGGCGGAGGCGGGGCAAAGCGAGCGGCGGTTGATGGCTGCTGCAGGCAGCGCCGCCGTTGCTGGGGGAACGCGAAAGTCCTGTGCCGGCGTCCCGGCGCAGCGGCGCAGGAAGATCGTAAACGGCAAGGTACTGGGACGGTGTTCTGCCGCCCGATGCGTCGGGGTGCGCAGGTGACAGCGGGGAGGGCGGGCCGCGGGGAGCGGGGAGGCGAGTAGTGGCGGAGGAAGCAGGCCGCGGCGACAGTGCCAGGCGGAGAGCCTTCTACAGAGGCACCCTGCCCCCCTCGGTCGCGGGCCGGCCTGCAGCTTATCGCCCGCCCTGTGGCTGGTCTCTGGGAGCCGCACAGCAGCGGCCCACCTTTCTGCTCACACGCAGCCCTAGGTAGGAGCTGCCATCGCTCGAATGAGGGTCTGCCGGGCAGTACTCTGCAGCTGCTGGACGTGCAGCATAACGTGTGCAGACATGGGGTCACAGCTGCAATTTCAGACTCTGCCTTCCTTCCGACTTGTAAGCCATCGCTGCTAGCCTAAACTGTAGCGTACTTGATCCTTTGTTTCAACGGCAGGAGGAAGCTAGAGAACTTGCCGAACCTCTTCTAGTACAGTAGGCTTATTGTGCACTGGTGCTTTGCTCTGCTGATCGTCATCGCTGCTTTCTGCTTTAGGTTGTTGTGTTTGGCACAGTAAATGCTAATTAGTGATTTCACAGGTATGAATACAAGCCTTTGGTATTTGTTTTTTGACGCTCTCCTATTTCCATCAAAGAGGAGTCAAAGGCAAAAAAACCCCAAATCTTCATACTCCTCCCAGACAAAGGAAGAAATGTATATGAAGCTTCTACCAAGAATTAGAAATCAAATGGATCAAATACATAACTCATGGCACCAGCACACTGTCATTTGAACAAACCGTGGTAATAGGCTTGATGCACTTCCCCTCTGTTCCATGTAGTGATATTCCAGGTAGCATACTCAAAGATAGCATAGTAATAAGTATTTTACACTTCTTTTTGCACATATAAAAGTGTATTTAATTTGGAAACTCAGGTGTTTATAACATTGTGCCTCTACATTCAGTACTCTGCTTCTATTATTCTTGCTTTGATTTAAGTCTTGAAAGCTGGAGCATTCTTTAGGCTTCTAAGGATTCTATGGTTGGAGCATTCTTAGGCTGAGAAAACTTGTTTAATGATAAAAATTCGTCTATACTCAGTCCTGTCTTGAGTCAGGCATAAAATTACACTTTAAAACACCTTTAGTGGCCTGAGTATAGCTCAGTATATCATTTATGTTTGGATCAGTTAAATCAGTAGGTGATAGCATATCCAATACGAGACCTTTAAATTACTCTGCCTACGTTTTAGTCTATGGAATTGTTGAAGTGTGCTATGTAACTGCTTCAGCTGCACACATCAGTTTTAGAAGAAGTATTACAATCAAGAGGATTTCTGCTGCAAAAATGCTCCAGGCAGTGGCTTTTCAGAATGATTTTAAAAATCCCATTAACTTCTTGTTGTTCTCAGACTTTTGCACTGTGCTGCTCATATTTCTGTACACTGGATAAACTTACACTTTTCCTGGTTGTGTGAGATGCTCTTTGCTTTTATTTTTATGAAGGCAGCATCCCAGGCTTTCTATTATATAACTTGCAATACTTTCCTTGATAAAAAACAAAACCACCAAGCCATATTACCTCTGTTTAGTGGTTAGCACAAATAAGTGTCATAGCCTAACCCCCAGCCGGCAGCCAAGCACCTCACAGCTGCTTGGCTGCACACCCCCACAGTGGGATAGGAGAGAGGACTGGCAGGTTAAAAATGAGCAACTTGTGGGCTGAGATAAAGACAGTTTGAGAGTTAGAAGAATTTATGTGCATATATATAAAGAACCCAACCACATAACGTTAAGAAAACAAGAGAATGAGAGCCAAGAAAAACAAGCAATGCAAACAAAAACAGTTGTCCAGCACCAGCCAGTGCCCAACCATTCCCCAAGCAGCACACACAGCCCCTGCAAACCTCTCCCCCAGTTTTACTGATAAGCATGATATCATATGGTATGGAATATCTCTGTGTGTATATAAGGGCTATGAAGATGACTGGGGGACTGAAGCAACTCTAGTGAGAAGGCTGAGAGACCTGTCGCTCTTAAGCCTGGAAAGAGAAGACTGAGTGGGAATCTTGTCAGTGCTTATCAATATCTAAAGAGCAGGTGCCAAGAGGGGCCAGACTTCATTGGTGCCCAGCACCACAGCAAGGGTTGACAGGCACAAACTTGGAACACAGGAAATGCCATCTGAACATAAGAACAAACTTCCAAAGTGACAGGCCACTAGAGCAGGATGGTTGTGGAGTCTGTCTCTGGAGAGGTTCCAAACACAACTGGATGCAACCCTGTGCAACCTACTCTAGACAAACCTGCTTTAGCAGGAGAGTTGGACTAGATTATCAACCCCCACCATTCTGTGAAACCCCAGCTGTTTCGTGGAAAGACTCAGGCTGACTCTTGTGTGTTGACATGCACCTCATGTAGACAGGAAAGCACTGTGCTAGATGTGAATTGCTAATGGATGTCCCACAGTCTGTGCAGCTTGCTTTCAGCAGCTTGCTTTCTTAGAAACGACTTGGAAGCAGGATGGGTGAATTGTTAAGCCACCAGCAGGCTCTTCCTGTGGGTCACCTTCACAGCTGTTTTTGACTAGCTGGGATTGTGCCTGGGGCGGGGGGGTCCCTAGTGAACTGGTGACCAAAGTAGGCTGCTGTCTGAGCAATTCATCCACCTTGTACCTTGCTCCTAGATTGCTTTTGAGAAAGTAATGCTACTAAGTATTTTGAATTGGTGCTTACTGTAGCTGGCAAAAGCCTCTAAGAAAGAATACAAGATGCATGGTTTAGTTCCAGAATTAGGTTTAGTGCATTTTTAGTCTTACCTAGATTAGGAAGTTCTAATTACCATGTTTTTTAAATTAGTTAAACCTAGTCTGTCAAGCTGACAAAGAAAAGGGTTGCAGCACAAATCTGATTGATTTTAATGCTTTCTCTAGGGTGATCTTCATAGAAACTACTAAAGACTTCAGAGAATTCATTTTTAGGCAAAATAAATGAAATAAGTTGGTCTAATAAAGTAAAATGGATCCTTGCTCAGTTGGAGTTCAGCTTCAAGCCCCCAATGAATGCCATAAGACCTATTATACCCGTCACACTGGCTTCAAGACTAAGCAAGATGTATCTTCATCTGATCTACTGTTACTTCAGCTTAGGACTGGAATAGCCCTTTCAGAGAACGATACAATCTGCTTCCACCATGCAAAAATTTACATTGAACGATTCGAAGACTTACAAAAGTCATGTTGTGATCCCTTTAACATACACAGAAAACTCTCAAAGAAAAGCTTACGAGCAATTGACTTAGATGATGCAACTTTTCTAAGTGCCAAGTTTGGAAGACAGTTTGTACCTGGTTGGAAGCTTTGTCCCAAATGTATGCAGATAATAAACGGGAGCACAGATGTTGAATCCGAAGAGCGCCAAAGAAGAAAACTTGATTCAGACGTATGTATATGGATCAGTTTCCCCCCCTAACTTCTGCAAGCTGTTGGAATTGGGCTTCATACAAGTCCTAGGTGAAGAAGCTAAGGTTTTGGGGGTTTTAACAGAAATAGAGAGGTGTAGTCTTTTAGATGTGTGGGAGTTCAGTGTATTTGAACAGTCAAGTCCTCTAATTAAATATTGATAGCAAGTAACAGTACCAGAAGAAAACGATTACAAGCTGTTCCAGGGGAGGTTTGGGCTAGATACTAGGAAATACTTCTTCACTGAAAGGGTTCTCAAACATTGAAATGGTCTGCCCAGGGCAGTGGTGAAGTCGCCATCCCTGGGAGTGTTCAAGTGGCACATGGACCTGGCGTTTAGGGACGTGGTTTAGTGTTGACCTTGGAGCGCCGGGTCAAGGGTTGGACTGCATGATCTTTGAGGTCTCTTCCAACCAGATATATTCTGTGAGGGGGGCCTTTTAAAATCCAGTGATTGTGTCTGCTAGGGTGACTTGCAACTCCTAAATTTCATATAAATACCAGACTGTTGCTGGTATTACAAACTGTTTCTCAAACCTTTCAAAAAACCAAACTCTTACACTTAAAGCTGAATACTGCAATGGCTGCTTCTAAGGATGTTGAGAGAAAATTCTGGTTTACTCCTTTCAGTTTGAAAATAACAACAAAAAAATCTAGAAGTTTGTTACTAAATGAAGCTGCATTGAGTTGAATTAACTGTGCTGTTGTGGTGTCTGAGCTGTGAAGGCTACAGTGTCTGTTCAGGGGCAGTAATGAACCTGTGTGGGAGGGTAATGGTGTAAGTGCTGAGTTTGGAATACAGCTTAGACACTGTTGGGTGCCTTGCTCAAGACATGTGAATAATCAGAAGTTTGGACAGCCAAATCAGCAAGAGCTCATCCATGTGTGTGCCCTGTAACAAAACAGAACTGCATTCTAGGATCTGTTGCTCCTTTCAGCCCAGAGGGCTGCTGCCCAACTGTATTTTTCAATTACACATCACTACGATTAAGAGATTGATAAGGGGTGAAATTTGAAAGCATTGCTTGAAACTATGAAGCTTGTATTATTTGGGCTTGAGACTTAAGTTGTTTTTGATGGGCAATGCAGTACTTCAGAATTGAGCTATGTGTTTTGTTATGAATGTAAATTTGTATTTGTAATTCAGTGAGATTGTCTGTCTTTGTTCAGGGGCGTACAGCTAAGGCTTTAAAGTCTCTACAGTTTGCTAATCCAGGACGACAGACCGAATTCACTCCTGAGACCAGCAAGAGGGAGAAAAGAAGGTTGCAAACAAAAAGTTCAGGATTTAATTCAGACAGGTGAGCTGTTTGCTGTATTGACAGTAACTTTCACTTCGAAATAAAATAGCCTTGATGGTCAGTGTCCCTTTCTATATGGATGGCTACATGTTCATGGATTGCTTTCTTTTGGTTTTGAGAGTTCTTAAAGCTCATTCTCGTTACAGAGATCAAAGAGAAGATAAAGTGTTAGCATACAGTCCATATTTAAGGCATTAAATTTGGATAATAGGCTGAATTTGTATACAGTAAGATCAAGTAAACCACACCTAAAATACTGGAGTTGTCAGCTTTCAGCAAAGTCAGTAATTTCATTTTGTAAACAAAAGTAAAGACTAACTTTGAACAATGTTAGTGTCTGAGTTGGGCAATACTAGGTAATGAATTGCAGCCTGCTAATGTGGCTGATTTTGGCTGTCATTTTCCACTTAAAGTTTGGACCAATTCATTCTTGTCCTAATAGGAGATTAATGGAAATCCCAGCTTCAGCTAGTCATATGATACTTAGTAAAACCTTCAGGAAAGATTACATTAGTGTCACCCCCCTGTACTCCACCTAAATTTGCCCATACAGGACAGAAACAGCTCCTAGGTGCTGCTCACCGACTGCATGGCCTTTTCCCCTTTCTGTTTCTTGTACTCAGTTTAGACACAAGTTGCAGCTAGTGGAATTTTGTTGAGATGTTAGTGAAACTTCTGTGTATACAGTAAAATCCTTTAGCTGAAGCATTGAGCAGGTCTGGCCTTAGAGCTATTCACAACTCAATAGAACTCAACTAGATAAAGCCCTAAGCAACCAATTTCAAGTAGAACCTGGCTTTCAGCAGGAGGGCAGAGTGACTTTCACAGTTCCAAACAGACCTCTAGAGAGATGGGTGGTGATAAAAGCATGAAAAAGTAGTTCTAAATTAGGACACTAAATGATTCTGCATGACTTCCTTTGCATTACAGCTATGTGTACAGAGAGGTAAATTAAGGGAGCATTTTGCATCGTCCAGGAGATTAGCTCAGCTTTACATGACCCAGCTAAGATTCCTAAGTGCTTGAGTAAGTGTGCTGTTGAAGAAATAAAACTTCCTCAGTCTTAAAATTATTTCAGGGGCCCTAATGCAGAAAACTGGGAAATATTGTGAAACATAAATCCAGCTCTTAATTTAAGTGTTAAAGTGAACACCTGAAGAAAGCAAACTTTTATCCACTGATGTTGGCAGCTTTGCTTCAATGGACTTTTTCATGTGGAAATAACTACTTTTTTTCCAATCACACAGGCAAGTTATACCAGCCAAGAGTAAAGTCTACGATAGCCAGGGACTGCTGCTTTACAGTGGGATGGACCTCTGCGACTGTCTTGATGAAGACTGCCTGGGATGTTTCTATGCCTGCCCCAAGTGCGGCTCCAACAAGTGCGGAGCTGAATGCCGCTGTGACCGCAAGTGGCTCTATGAGCAGATTGAGATAGAAGGAGGAGAAATCATTAAAAACAAGCACGTTGGTTAGCATATATCCACAGTACCCCATGCTTTGTGTAAACACAGCACCTTCATTTGGTGGTTTTGTGAAAGCCACTGGAATTGATCACAACGCATATGATTTGTGTGCTCACCTCTGCATCCTTTTTCGTTATGGAAGTTGTAATCACTGTCTTCCCACACTTCATTCTACCTTATACTGAGTCTTGTTAGTTATCTAAGTTCTCACTGAACAGTCTTTCATTGCATTTAAGTATAAGGTGCTCAATAGTCCTGTGATGTATCCTGAACCACTTGCATTTCATATGCTGTTTCAGAGATTGTACCATCTTCATATAACCCTCTTTTTTCCTTCTCTAGTTCAGGATTATGTGGTTTGAAGCTGTCCTGTAGAGATTCTCAGTGAATTTACATGCAGTATTAGTAGAGCTCTCTTGGTATTAATAGAGAGTGAAAAATTCAGTCCTCTTCACTAAAGATGAAATCAGAGGCACTTAGGAGCTCAGATCTCACCTGAAGTTACTGGGATTTGAGATCATGTTGTGAGTTGAAGCCTCACTGTGAAGTGATACTAAATTGTCAAGGGACTGAAAAAACAGAACAGTATTTAGTTATGGTACTGGTTTGTCAAATTCTGCCTAACAGCTGGAATAACTTAGCTGTATTCATTATCATTCTGTATTTGGACTGAAACTTCAGCAGCCTTCTCCATCTTTTTTACTTGTTTTAAAAGTAAAGATTAACATGCAGCTGAAATAAATTTGAACGAGCTAGTTCCTAAATGCTGACTACTACAAAAAATATAAACCAACAAAACAACCACCAAAATTGAGTTGAATTGAAATTTTTATGTATTATCTATCCTGAGATCATTAACAAAAACAGACTATAGGTCTATTTCTGGAAGAGAGAATTACTAATTGAAATCTCAGTAACATTGAGTGTTATTGCTTGGTATTTTTGTTGTGGTTTGGGTAAATGTCCCATTTTTATGATAAACTTTGCGTGTTCATTGAGTCATATTTATTCAAGACTACTTTTAACTACTGTTTTCTAAACCCTTACTTGGTAGACTTGTATATTCTTACTATTTGTTTAGAGTATTTTTTGCTAAGAGCTGCCAAAATGCAGTTATGCTTTGGGTTGTGCTGACATCTGCTGGTCCTACTGAAGTATAAGCATCAACTTCTACATTTGTGTTAAATCTGTGGAAATAAACTCTTTTTCTGGCCAGAGCATTGGCTTTTTTTAGCAATAGACATCTCTCTCTCACAGACCTTGGATTTCAGTCACAATTACCACAAGAACCATCATAGAATCAACCAGGTTGGAAGAGACCTCTAAGATCATCCAGTCCAACCTATCCAACCAAGATCATCCAGTCCAGCCCTATCCAATCATCTAGCACACATGACTTTATTCATGGAGACCAGCACACTCTTTACACTGCTCCAGACTCAGCAACAGCCACAGCTTCCCTCATATGCAGATTGTATTTACTACATCTCACTTTGTTGACTACAGAGCATGCTTATCCTGACACAGGAGTTAATTTTGTGTGCTTGATCCTTGGAACTGTTTTGAATCTCTTCAGCAACGTTTTGAATTAGGTAAAATATAGACATTGCCATGAAAGCATGAGGGAAAAAGCAGGTCCCATCATCATTTTTGTGTGTTCATACTTTAAGTTAGACATGCACTGCTGACTGGTTTTAATGAACTTAACAAGTTTCCACCTGTTTGAGAAGGACTTCTTAAGTACAGTTAGACTTTGGGTTCAGTTAACCATTAAAACATTTCACTGAAGTGAAATGCCAATCTCCCAGTACTTTAAATTGCCTAGAGCACCTCAATGTCTCTGGTAATGGCAATTTCATGTAAGCAGGGGAAACAGCTCTCTTCAAGTTACACATGCATTTAAATCCTACTCATAGGAGTTAGAGAAATCCTAGCAATAGAGAAACATTTTATTAAAACTCCTACTAGTAGAGATACCCTACTAATAGTAAAGGAACAGTTTATTAGGAGGGTTAAATTTGTATTTAGGGACCTGTAATTACAAGTTGCATCTAATATTTACCAATGTGGAAGCCATAACCTGAGCTATTCTTACATTCATTCAATGCAATAAGATCTCAACAGCTCTTTTCTAAGCAGGTATTTAATACTGTAGGGATGTGTGAACAGCTGCAATTAAAGTGCCCAATGCATTCTGTCGGGGGGGTGTTTAAACTCATTATCCTGCTCTGAAACAGGGTGTTTCTCTTTTAAAAAGTTGCTCATACCCAGCAGAGGGCATCAGCTTGCTACAAACAACTTCTGGTGCGCCTCTGAAGAGATGCATCCCCAGCCCTCCAAGCAGAGGGGAATTCAATGTTCGGCATGTTTGGGAATCGATCACAGGACAAGAGAGGCATTGCCTACGTCTGTAAGGCAGAGACATAGCAGGCTCCAGTACAAAATGAGCACTTAAATGTATTTACTTTTTGGTCTTTATGAAAGCTTCTCACCCAGCCCCCCCAATACCTTACTGATTCTTAGTTGATTGAGATCAACCCAATTTTACAGATAGGTGTACTATTTATAATGTTCACTATAAAACCTTGGTTTGGAGCTTTTGCCTGAGCTTTCCTTTAGGAATTCTATTCAGTATTAGGTAGCCAAGAAACTCACTCCCAGCAGAGCCCTGCACTTGTTAACAAAACAGGAAGCTTAAGAGCTCTGCCAGCCACACTGGTGCTATTGCCACTGTGCAATGCCCAGCTGAAAAACCACACATGGCCTATTTCCTAGGCAAAAAAATGTAAGATACTCTGGCAGCATTTTACCAGAGTTGCAATAGTAAGTAAAAGAAGCCTAGCATGAACTGTGGTAGGCTGGGGTGGGGAAAGACAAAGGGGCAGTTAGGATGGAAAAGACACCCTGATTCTCCCACTGTGTGGAGTCTTCTCTTTCCCTAGCTTCCTTAGGCAGCCTGTAGTATGGGCTCACAAGCAAATTAAACACATACAGCACACTAAATGACTTGCCATTCTAGGCTCTAGTTAGGGCAATATAAACAACTACTGCAGTAAACTCTGTTCTTTCTTACCCACAAGTGACAGCACTGTCAGCTAGAAACTCCTGAGAGTAAAAAGTGGTTTAGTGCCCATGAAGAGCTCCAGCCTGCAACCAGAAGTAAAACCAATTCTCTTCTGCTACCTGATTTTCTCCTTGTTATTCTTCATTTTTTTCTTGCATTTTAGCTGATAGTTCTACTTTAAACTGATCACTTTAGCTCCTAAATTAATACCACGAAGCAGATAGCATTAACCTGTTAAAAAAAACTTGTCACAGTAGGCACCAGCTAAGCATCACAAGTGAGCCACTTAGCAGAACCACCAGAACTTAAAAACATGCCACAGGTAGATCACTGGGATCCTATTTAATTCACAGTTCTTAAGGACTGATAGATCACCTAAGAAATTCAAATCAAGGCTCAAAGTGCACTTTCCAGAGCCCAGCCTAGATGGAGAAGAAATAAGTCATAATCAAGTTTAGATATATACTACAGAGCTATTCCATAAACATTAACTGCTTTGCTCAAAGGTAAAAAAAATCAGATCACCAACTTCTGTTAGCAAAGTAAGCTTCTAAAATTCAGTATTCCTAATTCTAGGTCATCAGTCCTATGAGTACCTGATAATCCAGAAGGAGCTTCCTCCTCGGTTCTTCTGCTGCTGCTGCTGTAAGCTTGCAATACAAAAACAACCAAAAATAAACAAATATAAAAAACTTTCACCATCAAACCTCCAAACTGCTCCTTCTCTTTTATAGCTTAGTAGGTGACTGGCAGGTGACTTCGTTGGCAGTTTCCAATCAGACCCTCTCAGGTGACTCCCTTAGCAGTTTCCAATCAGAGCCTCTCAGGTGACTCCAATGTTGCTGCAACGAGCTCTTCTTAATAGCTGTTAACTAGAGTGAACCTATTCCAGTTTAGTTTTCAGGTTTTATCCTTGTGCTGCTTCCTGGGAGTTTCAGATTCTTGTGCAGCATGCCTAACCTCAAACCAGTTGCCTTAAATCACATAGGCTCCAGAGGTCATCAGTGAGGGCAACCCTGAATCTCAGCTACACTGTTCCACCAAACCAATTTGTCTGTTTTTCTGCCAGCAACAGCAAGCAGGTGGTGGTAAGTTGCCACTGATCAGAATGGATGTGTTTGAACCTCTCCAGAAGCAGTTGAGAAAGAAGGTGCAAATCCACTTTTCTCCCTAAGTGCATGGTCTGTAGGTTGAGTAAAGTAGACCTCAGTTTGATTGACTTTTGTTGACCTTAACAATTACTCATTAGTTAACTGGAAGGTTGGATATTATCCATCTGCATCTCCTGCTTCTATGCAACACGAAAAGCCCATTCATCACTTAATTACAGCTGGTAGCTGGCTTGGTATTATGGTACCACCATGTGCAGCAGAGAGCTGCTCTGGAGGAAGAGAGCTGTAGCTCTTTCCCCCTTCCCATCTCTCCTCTGATTCCACTGTCTTCACTTGGGTTTTGTTTTGAAGTGAGTTGAAAACTTTTGCCTACCATCCAGCACTGGCTGATGATGCTTCTCACATGTCAGAAATTGCAACTGACATTTCAATTTTGCTATCTTTTCCCCTTTTCTTTGATAGTATGCTAGAGAACATCCTATCTGAATAAAAACCAAATAAGGCATGTCAGAGCATGCATCAGGGAACGCCAAACTGTTTCTTTTCCAATTACAACTCCATTTCAAACAGGGTACTGCAATTAAAAGATGATTACTGGAAGTGCAAAGCCAAGGTTATGATCAGAAATGGTTACCCTTTCACTTCTAAGTCCTGTCTTACCAAATAAAACATTCCTGTGGGGCAAGTTAATTTGCATATCTGCAGGTGCCCAGAAGAAACCACATGTCCAGCACTACTTGTAGAGTGGCTCTTTGTGTATAAATGACCATATTATGAGAAGAGAGAAGCTTAAGTGACTTTATCACTGGTTGGTAATGGCACACATTCACTTCAGGATAGAATCTGGACAATATATTGGTGGTGGTTTACAGGTAGTATCGTAAAATGCTTTTAAATAGTATTCATGGTGAACTGCTCTTGTTTTCTTAATACTGAGCTGTTGCTTGAGTTCTCATTTCTTTGATAAGCTTTAGCCACAAAATACAGAAGAAAAAAATAATGACATCACAGTATCACAGTATCACCAGGGTTGGAAAAGACCTCCTAGATCATCAAGTCCAACCCTTTACCACAGAGCTCAAGGCTAGACCATGGCACCAAGTGCCACGTCCAATCCTGCCTTGAACAGCCCCAGGGACAACGACTCCACCACCTCCCCAGGCTTGATGCTTTATTAAGTGGTTACTGATCACATTCAGCCCAGCCACAGGGCAGACCAGGGGAGGATTTCTCCCCAGCAGAAGGGATTTGGTGTGGCAGAGCCTTCAGTCCCTGAATGCAAGTTCAGACGACCAGTGAGGAGCAGCAATCTTCTGCTGTGATAGGTGGGTCCAGCCCTCCACTGAAGCCCTGCAGCAATCCAAACAGATGCCTGTGGCATGGCTCCAGGCTGTCATTCCCGAGAACTGAACCAAACCTGAGCTAGCTGTTTGCACTGCATCCTAAGAGAGGGCCTTCAGCTGTCTGCAAGACTATGTTCAGTCCTTCCAGTGCATGGGCAGCTTGAAGAACTGCCAGAGGGGACCTCCTATCTTCCTGCATCCTCCTGTGCCCAAGCATGGTATATCTGAGGTTGCTGGTCTAGCCTAGAGAGGGATTTTGGAGTATGATAGAACTATAAAACCATTTAAGTTGGAGAAGACTTTAAGATCATCAAGTCCAACTGTTAACCCAGCACTGCTAAGTCCAACACTAAACCATGTCCCTCAGCACCACCTCTACGCACTTTTTAAGTACCTCCAGGGATGGTGACTTCAACACTTCCCTGGGCAGCCTCTTTCAGTGCTTGACAACTTTTTCTATGAAGAATCTTTTCTTAATAGCCAAACCCAACCTCTCCTGGCCCAACCTGGTGCTGTTTCCTCTTGTCCTGCCACTTGTTGCTTGGGAGAACAGATCAACCACCAGCTCCCTCCAAAGATGTTTCAGGGAGCTGTAGGAAGTGTCTCCTCAACCTCCTTCACTCCAGACTGAGCAACCCCAGTATCCCCTCCCCAGCAGAGGGAGTTCCCCGCTACACTTTGGCTCTGTCACACACAAGGAGCGTTAGGATGAGCCAGGTTTCAAAAGCTGAGGACTTCTTTTCAGAGCTGCTTTCATCTCTATGAGGCAAAACATAGCATTGCTGTATCCTAACTCAACTTGGGGCTCGTTCGGTGGGAGGCCAGCAACAGAAGTCAAGCTGCCTGAACTACTGGGAGCTAAAAGGGACTTTCTCATGTTGCAAGCATACACCAATAACTAGCATGAAGCAATTAGCATTGCCCTTTGACAGCCCTCTGCCACTCCCTGTGACCCAGGTTTTTCAGTCGGGCTCAGAGGAGGCTAAAGGGGGATCTTAAGATAGCCTATAACTATGGGAGGGGTAGTTCTAAAGGGGAAGAGTGCTGCAGATTTTCTTCAGCTAGACTCACTACTTCCACCCTTAAAAGTGTGAAGCTGGTGGGAAAAGCCTGCCTTTTTGCAGGAGCATGTCTGCAGGAGCCAGGCTGGGGTGTCACGAACCATTAGTAAGGTTTTGCCAAGCTGTTTCACTTAAGTGCATGGAATAAAGCAGCAATTCTTGACTATTAGCTGCTTGCTTTGACTGGTAATAGTGCCTAAAAGGGGCTGAGACACCAATTTGCTCCACTTGGAACTGCTGTTCGCTGTGAGAGTACAGAGATTCGTTTCCAATGAGAGCTGCAGTGGGATAGTGTCTGAGTTTTGATGCTGTTTTGTTTGTCCTGAGCTTTTTTAAGGAGGTGGCTGGCAGACAATGAAAGCTGAACACAAACTCCATAATGGGAGAAAGTTTGCTTTAGTAGCTGCTCACTTGGGTGAAGAATGCAGTGTCTGCAACTGAGCACTCTCTTTTCTTCTGCTGGACACCCCTCCCCCCCCCCCAGACTCAGGATCCCTTCTCAGCAACCAGCTGCAGAGCCCTGGGGAGACACACACTTGAGATAACCCCCAGGGGCTTTTAACAACTGCCAACCTTTGAAGGACCGAGAGTTACTTCGGTGCCTACAAGTTCTCTGGACCAAAAGAGAAACCCAGCAAGATCACCAGGCAGAGACTGCCCCTGTGGAAGCTGGAGGTTTTCAAGTGAAGGAGTAGTTCAAGTGGAGGGGAAGAGCTGGGAAGGGACACAGCCACAGCCATTAATCCCCTTGGGCTCCTCTAATGAGAAACCAGAAGGTGAAGCTGAATGCATAGATAAAATGTTTCATAACATTAACATATATACTTATAGCCTATAACCATAACAAAAAATAATCTCACCAAATATTTATTGGTGAGAGAGTGGTAGAGTCACTGTCCCTGGAGGTGTGCAACAAAAGCCTGGCTGAGGCACTTGGTGCCGTGGTCTAGTTGACTGCATAGGGCTGGGTGCTAGGTTGGACTGGATGAACTTGGAGGTCTCTTCCAACCTGGTTGATTCTATGATTCTAATATTTATTAACTAATAAATTGTCATACTTCTAATGTCAGCCTTACTTCAAGGACATTTATTGTACCTGCATCCCACTACACCTGAGGCAGACAGAACTGCTCTTGCGTGTACAAACTAGGCAAATGGGGCAGAAGCCCAGGAAATAATGATCCCTGTGGAGCCAACAAACAGCTGAAGAGAGGCCAAGTTAAAGCATTTCCCTTGTTCCCTGGAGATATGTCCTTATCTGGATAACTGGAGGAATAATAAATAAATAAATAAATAAATAAAGGATGTGTCTTATTTATCCACGTTGTCGTTGTTGGAGCTCTTTGTCTGTAGCATAGTCGGGGGGGGGGGAAAAAAACCCCTTTTGGATTGATCTGGAGTGCACAGGCCTATTTTCTATTAAAGTGTATTAATGCCAGGTTCTGTGCAATTAGTGGAAAGTCAATTCCCATTACTGGTTAAGGCTATTGAGTATCTGCTTTCTTTAATAAAAACTATGTCCAGCATAAAGACTATAAATCAATAAGCAGCCACTTGCTGAATCTATTCTGTCTCCTCCAAAAACACAGAGAGTGCACTGCTGTTTAGAAGGCAGAACAGGGTCAGGGCACACCTTCAGTGCTGTGTCCAGTTCTGGGCCCCTCAATTCAAGAGAGATGTTGAAGTGCTGGAAGGTGTCCACAGGAGGGCGACAAAGCTGGTGAGGGGCCTGGAGCACAAACCCTATGAGGAGAGGCTGAGGGAGCTGGGGGTGTGCAGCCTGCAGCAGAGGAGGCTCAGGGATGACCTCATTGCTGTCTACAACTACCTGAAGGGAGGTTGTAGCCAGGTGAGGGTTGGTCTCTTCTCCCAGGCAACCAGCAACAGAAGGGGACACAGTCTCAGGTTGTGCCGGGGGAGTACAGGCTGGATGTTAGGAGGAAGCTCTTGCCAGAGAGAGTGATTTGCATTGGGATGGGCTGCCCAGGGAGGTGGTGGAGTCACTGTCCCTGAAAGTGTTCAAGACAAGACTGAATGGGGCAGTTAGTGCCATGGTCTAGTTGATTGGAGGCTAGGTTGGACTGGATGATCTTGGAAGTCTCTTCCACCCTGGTTGATTCTATAATTCTATAATTAGGAGATCCTTGTCCCCCAGGCACTGACCTGCCTGCTGCTAGCCTTGCCTTTGCAGCACACTCACAACAGCAGCTGGCTTCATGCTTTGGCGAAGCCTTTGCTCCTTTCAAAGAGCTGTACACATGCAAACTAGGGTTCAAGTCTTCACACTCACTCAGCAGCATCACAGGCTGGGTTGGCAGGAATTCTCCATGGAATGAAGTCATCTCACATGTTCACCTCACATGTGTGTATTACTACCCAGCAGCTGCTGCAAGTGCCTGGCCAAATTTGAGCAGATTTTGGAGGTGTCAAACAGTTCCTACCAGCAGTGGCCAGGGTAGCCAGTGCCTGATGTGGACAAACCCTGTGGACAAAGCAGCTAAGTCAGACTGCAGAGTCCTGGCTTACTTCTGAGCAGTGTACAGTTCTGGAGCTTCCAGTACAAGAAGGACACTAAACTGTTGGAATGAGTCCAGAGGAGGCCACAAAGATGCTCAGATGACTGGAGCAGCTCTGCTATGAGGACAGGCTACAAGAGCTGGGCTCTGCAGCCTGGAGAAGAGAAGGCTTTGAGGAGACCTTGGAGTAGCCTTCCAGGATCTGAAGGGGACCTATAGAAGGGCTGGGGGGACTATTTGCAAGGTCTTGTAATGACAGGATGAGGAGTAATGGGTTCAAACTGGCAGAGAGGAGATTTAAAGTGGATGTTCTTTGCAGTGAGGGTGGTGAGACACTGGCACAGGTTGCCCAGGGAGGTTGTGGCTGCTCCCTCCCTGGAGGTGTTGAAGGCCAGGTTGGATGAGGCCTTGAGTGACCTGTTCTAGTGGGAGGTGTCCCTGCCTATGGTGGGGCATTGAAACTGGATGAGCTTTGAGGTCCCTTCCGACATTCTCTGATTTTATGATTGAGACCAACCATCTCCACTTTAGCAGGGGAAGATCTGCAGTTCACAGCCTGGTGCTGCAAATCAGCTGCATCAATTCCACAGCAGCTTTTTGGTGGCAATCCATCTCCCACTGCAGGACCCTCAGAGCTTGTGCTGGGACAGCTGCCTGGGTGGCATGCACGTGTACCTCACAGGGTATCCAACAGAGCAACCTGAAGGCTGCAGACACAATCTGATGGCACTCAGTGATGGCTGTGGCAGGCAGCTCAGTGTTATGCTACCAGTATAGAGGCGCAGCAAACGAAACCCTACTAAGCATGCTTTAGTTATGCTGTCTCCTAGGACAGAACTTTTGGGGCTTTATATGTGGATTTCCATTGGAGTGGTCAGCCAAGCCACTAACCATGGCTCACCTTGCAGGAGCCAGACAGCCAGAGGGCTTGAAATAATTTAGGGGGTTCACATAAGGGGATTATGGATTCTTCTTCTTGGATTTGTGGGAGATGATAACTCCTTAAGGCTGGTGGGATGCTGCCTTTCCAGTGGTAAGCAAAAGAAATGGCAAGGATTTCTGAGGGCGAAAAGCATCTAAATGTCTAGCTGAAAATCAGATGGGGAGAAGTGGCAAAGGTCTTTTGAGTTTCGTTATACAGGTTTTGTGTCTCTGCTCCAAATAAGGAATCTGATTAGAAATTAGCAATAAAAATAAGTAAAGAAACAATGAAAGAAGTCTTGTCCTGGGCAAGAACAAGGGAAACAAGTACTGGGGGAAGAGTGAAAGAAGATGATATTGCTCTGCTTCTGATTTCTTTGGCTTAGTCTTTGTTTTCACTTGTGGCTCAGTCTTGATTTTCACTTGTGGCTCATGGATCTTCAGAATCCCAAAGGCTGCTTCTAGGAAGAGGATAAAAACTGAGAGGCTCTGTCAGCTGCCTTTGATTTGTTAATGGCACCTGCAGAAGCAGGGGGAAAGGGAAGAACTGGGCAGCCAAAGTCAGAAACTGATAAAGGAATATTTTCTGCCTTTCCAGAGAATCGAGGAAACAAAGCTGCTTTGCATGGCTTAGTGACCATTTGCTAAGCAGCTGAGTTAGAATGAAGGTAGATGGCATTTGGACATAGACAGGACTGTTTGTAGGAATTGATAGTATTTTCCCCCAGAAGCATTAGGCTTTGATATAGCTGAGGAAAAGAAACTATCCCATGTGATTTAATTCAACATTTGTGATTCACACTTTGTTACAAACACAGAGCGGTGAAAAACAGAAGCTCACTGCAAGATGGCAGCTAGGTAAACATTTTCTTTTAAACTGACTGAATTTGAATAAGGAATAAATTGGAGGAAAATTGCAATCTGCTTGTAGAAGTCCCAGAAAGAGTAAAAGGAGCCAAGCTCATAAGGTAAATTATTAACGATGGTATATTCGCTTTGCTCCAGTTGTTTGTAACGTAGGAAATGTGATTTGCCTCTGTGTGTCACTTTAATATTAACTCACTTGCCAGCTCAGATCCCAAATAATGAGACAGATCCAAGCTTTTCATTTCCAGAGAAGAATTTTGAATGCAAATGAAATCAATATGGCAAAACATTCTGCCCAAAGACAGGCTAAAACTTGGGTTGAGCTTTAATGCCTAAGGACAGGAGGTTTGAGTTGCTCAGTCAGAGGATAAAGAGGCATGCTGCCTCACCTTGGAGATCACAAGCATGCTGTGATTTCAGCTGCAGCAAGGCTGGGTAGGAGCAACTCCAGCAGTATAAACAAGAGTAAAAAAAACCATCACACGCTTAGACACAGCTGCATGCAGCTGGCAAAGCCCAAGCCAGGCAAGAGCTAGTGGGTAAGAGCTAACATCCGCCCTGGGACATTGCTGGGAAGCCTGCACTTCAGCAGGAATGTTGCACAACCTCCTTGCTTTCCATTTATCCTCTTCCTTATCCTTCCTAAATACACATCTCCAGCTCCTTTTTCTACCCTCCCTATAAATAGCTTCAATTACACCAAGTGCAGGAGCACATTCCTATCAAAGGGAATTGTAAATTACAGCTAGATTTTTGAGACTGGAGCTTTTTGTTAATTTGGTTTCAGTGTTTCCCAGAAACACTGTGATTTATTGTCTGCAGCTGGTAACTGTGGGACAACTTTGGGCCTTCTATTTACACCCCAGCATGCACACAGACTCACTGCTGCTTTTCAGGCTTTGCTTCGCCAACGTGACTCAGCCTGAGGTGGACTGTTCCTGGGACTGAGAAGGTTGTCTGAAGCTTCAGAGACCCATCCAAATCCAAGCAGAGACAAAGCTGCTTTGCATGTTGTTGAAGAATCACTGGCACTGGAAAAGGGACAATTTATCTCCTTTACCATCTGTGTTAATAGCAGTGTGTGAGCAGATGGACAAGCAGTGCCTACGAAAGCAGCCATCAGGACAGAGCAGGTGACCTCTTGCCACAACTTTGCCTACTGATTTAAGTATGATTCTAGGATTGCTTGGAGAAGAGGAACCTGAGAGGTGACCTCATTGGAATGGGCTGCCCAGGGAGGTGGTGGAGGCACCGTCCCTGGGGGTCTTCAAGAAAAGACTGGATGAGGCACTTAGTGCCATGGTCTAGTTGATTGGTTAGGGCTGGGTGCTAGGTTGGACTGGATGATCTTGGAGGTCTCTTCCAACCTGGTTGATTCTATGATTCTATTCTATGATTCTCATCAATGTTTATAATATATAAAGGTGTGTGCCAGGAGGATGGAGCCAGACTCTGCTGGGTGATGCCTGATAACAGGACAAGGGGCAATGGGCAGAAACTGAGACATAGAAAGTTTCATTTAAACATGAGGAGGATTTTTTTTCCCTGTGAGAGTGATGGAACACTGGAACAGGCTGCCATGGGGGGTGGTGGAGTCTCCCTCTCTGGAAATATTCAAAAACCCACCTGGATGCATTCCTGTGTGCTCTGGTATAGGAGATCCTGCTCTGGCAGGGGGGTTGGACTGGATGAGCTTTCAAGGTGCCTTCCAGCCCCTGACATTCTGTGATTCTATGATTCTAAGTGCTCACAGCAAGGTCTTTCATCACAGCATTCGCTGGGATCCTACTCATGATGTTAACTACGTAAGGGCTGTGGTTGTGAGCCCATGTGCTGACTCTGGGGAGGCTACTGAACCAGCATCCAAATATGCCACACCACTATGTGATGTACTGAGGCCTCAGTGGAACTCAGTGCTGGCTCCATTGCACAACTCACATGAAAACCTCATGTTCTTCATGCCAGGGATCCTGGTATCAAGATGCTAGCCAAGGTGGATTTGAGTTTCCTGATGCTGATGCTCTGAGAAGCCTTAAAGAGCATAGCAGCAGTGACAAGGAGAGGACCTACATTTTGTTTAGATACTTAAAATGGTTCCTTCTGGTGTTCCATGTAAATCACTGACATTGTCCTGAGGATCAAAGGGAAATGTCAGACTGGAGCTTACCTTTGAAACTGCTTAAAACAAGAACCCCCTTATTTTAAAGGGAGGGCAGAACTTTGAAGGGCATTCACTAGGAAGCTGGGGAGATTCCTTAAAGAGAGCAGAGCTTCTCTGGGGCTCACCCTGTGTTCTGGGACTGCTGCAACTCCCTCTACCTCGTCTTCCCGAGGTAATGCTTGGAGCACTTGTCTCAGAAAAGGAGGACTGAGCTGGTAAGCAGGCTCAACCCTGCTCTCTGAGCTCTCCATGTCCTTATCACACAGCATCTGTGTGAATAGGAAGGGTTGTTGTTCTTTCAGCCCTGCTGTGTTCTGCCCATTGAAGGAGGACTTGATCAGGGACCTCTGTTGTGTGACCTTGCTCTGGGTATGAATAAGCATAGTGCACGAGGAAAATTTAGTTGCATTAAAATCTTGGACCTAGTGCTATTCACTGCAGAAAACAACTTCTGCTGCTGGCTCTTAAGACATGGGAAGCACAAAGCACAAAGTATAAGCATGCACCTTGTTGTAACTGATTATTTATGTGGTCTCTCTCTAACAAAAATATGCAAATCCACATTTCACAGGTCTGCTGCAAGAAGGAAGGCAGAAACCAGTAAGGCATCAAAACTTGAAGCTTACTGCATCAAGCATTTGTATCAGCTAGAAAGCTCCACACCCAGTGGCTGCAATCTGCAGGGCTAAGCCACACCAATACAGTCTCATGATGCTGACAGCAGCCATGAGGGAATGAAATGATACTTATCTGGTCCAAAATCTGCTCCTCCTGAGCAGAAAGAATAGTGAAAGTTGGCTCTTTTTTTTTGGCTTGCTCAAAGCCTGTGCCAAGACCCCTGGAAGGATCATCTACAGGCTTCAATATACAAAGACAATAACCTAGTCAGGCAGAATTCAGGTCTGACTTTCACACTGCAGAAGGATAGCAGCTCTGGTGGGGTTATGTCCAGATAAAAATGTCTCTTTCTTTAATTCAAAGGGTGCTGGACCAGAAGTGAAATTGCTGTGGAGCGTGGTCCAGTATCTTCCTCATTTATAAGCCTGGCAGGGCTGTACAGCTCTTACTGTCTTGGGGTGGATCCAGCTTTCAAACTGAGCTTATGTTGCTGAGTTGCCCTGCTCAGAGGCCAGGACTGTGATGGTTTCTTAAAGGCTTAGAAGTTTCCCCTCTTTTTATTTTCCACTGACTGGTTCTGTACTCCCCAGAGGCTCCTTGTTAACAGCACAGACTACCACCAAAAAATTAAAAACAGGAAAGGAGGAGGGGGAGGAGAGGAGGGATGAGAATAACAAGACATACCTGGAGCAGTCCTCGCTGTATATTCCCTCTGTGTCCCACTGACGGTGTCATGCAGCAGGGAAATTGTTCTATCAGTGACTATGTTAGATTCATGACCCCACCACAACCTTGAATTGGCCTTTAGTTGTCGCTGATGGGAACTGAAGAACAGCTCCTGTCGACATGATTGCTGCTCTCCAATGAATCAGAACACGCAGGGCACAGAGCAGCACATTAAACTAGCAACAGAAATATATCACTGTACTTTTATATAGATGTATTGCTTTTGCCCAGGCACATAAATGATTGGGCTATCCACTTATTTTTTTTCCAAGGACTATAAATTAAAAATAAGCTAAGGGTTTTGAAATTATGTTCTCTCTCTCTCTCTCCCTTCCCCCCCCCCCTCCCTTTCTCTCTCTCTCTCTTTTTTAAGCTGGGCAGCTATTTTAGGTCTACAGTAAAACATTTTAAAGGTAATCTTACTTCCTATGTCTACCTGACCAGCCTTTACCTAAAAGAAAGCTCTACTTCTGGATCAGGTAATTTAACATTTCAGGGTGATCACACTGTATGCATCCCTGTGCTTCTCACAGTATCATCAGGGTTGGAAGAGACCTCACAGATCATCAAGTCCAACCCTTCTCCTGCCACTGATGAGCACTTACAGGGCTGTAATCTTTAATTTAATAAAACAAATATCTGAAATGGCAAAAAAAAAATCTTTGTAAGTCATGTGTTGGGATTTTTTTTCCCCACCCCAAAAAAAATATTTCATCAAATAGGATTATTTCAATATACCCTAACCAAATGGCATCCTGGCCTGCATCAGGAACAGTGTGGCCAGTAGGACGAGGGAGGTTATTCTGCCCCTGTACTCAGCACTGGTCAGACCACACCTTGAGTACTGTGTCCAGTTCTGGGCTCCTCAATTCAAGAAAGATGTTGAGGTGCTGGAAGGTGTCCAGAGAAGAGCAACAAAGCTGGTGAGGGGCCTGGAGCACAAATCCTATGAGGAGAGGTTGAGGGAGCTGTGGGTGTGCAGCCTGGAGAAGAGGAGGCTCAGGGGTGATCTTATTACTGTCTACAACTACCTGAAGGGGCATTGTAGCCAGGTGGGGGGTGGCCTCTTCTCCCAGGCAAGCAGCAATAGAACAAGGGGACACAGTCTCAAGTTGTGCCAGGGTAGGTATAGGCTGGATGTTAGGAAGAAGTTCTTCACAGAGAGAGTGATTGGCATTGGAATGGGCTGCCCAGGGAGGTGGTGGAGGCACCGTCCCTGGGGGTCCTCAAGAAAAGCTTGGATAAGGCACTTAGTGCCATGGTCTGGTTGATTGGATAGGGCTGGGTGCTAGGTTGAACTGGATGATCTTGGAGGTCTCTTCCAACCTGGTTGATTCTATGATTCTGTGATTCTATGATTCTATGATTCAAAGGCCACTTGGACTTGAAAGTTAGTTTGACCTACAGCTGCATAATTTGGGGGAAGTCTAGGCTGGATGTTAGGAGGAAGTTCTTCCCAGAGAGAGTGACTGGCATTGGAATGGGCTGCCCAGGGAGGTGGTGGAGTCGCCGTGCCTGGAGGTGTTCAAGCAAAGCCTGGCTGAGGCACTTAGTGC
The DNA here is from genome assembly GCF_015220805.1 of Pogoniulus pusillus. Classification (NCBI taxonomy): domain Eukaryota; kingdom Metazoa; phylum Chordata; class Aves; order Piciformes; family Lybiidae; genus Pogoniulus; species Pogoniulus pusillus. The sequence goes on along the minus strand of NC_087287.1, from coordinate 17,959,035 downwards.
CATGGTCTGGTTGACTGGCTAGGGCTGGGTGCTAGGTTGGACTGGATGATCTTGGAGGTCTCTTCCAACCTGGTTGATTCTATGATTCTATGATTCTATGATATAATGTGCTGCCCCCAACATAGAAATGTTTCATCACTGAAGCTAATTTAATTTTTGCAACTGTCCCTGTTTGCTGATTGAGTCAAATTTTTCAATCACCAAACTTGCAGAAGACTTGGATATGTTTTGTCCATTGCACATTCCCAGCTCTTTGCAAAGAGCTTATCACTCACCAGCTTTGCAGCCAGATGTAAAGTAATAAGCAAGCTGCTTCCCTTGTATTCTTCCCCTGTTCTGTCTTTCTTTCTGGGGTGAAATGCAGAACAAGAAGCCATGCAGAAGCCCATTCTTTATCTTACAAGGTGAAGGCAGGCAGGTATTGCAGTGCTTGCTCCAGTGGCAAGCAGGCAGCCCTGCAGCAGAGCTCTGGAAGCCCTTGCACAGGCAAATGGAACAACTGAGTCCCATGAGGCAGCTATTTCCAACCAGAATCTGTGGGACTGGGCCTGCCACATTGCCTTCTGCTAGTGCTTTTTTTAATGTGTTATAACAAAACACTTAACTCTTTCAACTTTTCTTGGCTGAGTTGCTAAAGAAGGTTGGTGTGAACCATGTGCCTATGTCACTTGAAATGAATTTGCTGTCTACCAACATGTGACCTAGCCAAAGAAAATAAATGAGCTGGTTACAGCTATTTCCCCTCTCCAGAGTCATAAACACTGTAATAGCAACCCCCATGTATCATTTAACCAACCTTTGCATGATTGAATCTTTACTGTAAAATAAACCCCCCTGGCTGCATTACTATATTTTTGAAAGACCAGAAATTACCAGATCTAGTGATGAAATGATCATTCAACATCCTGAAACATTAGCCAAACCCTATCCAGAAGATCAATGTTCCACTATGCCATGGTCATCACAATATTTAACAATTAAATCCATAGAATCATAGAATCAGCTGGGTTGGAAGAGACCTCCAAGATCATCCAGTCATAGAATCAGCCAGGTTGGAAGAGACCTCCAAGATCATCCAGTCATAGAATCAGCCAGGTTGGAAGAGACCTCCAAGATCATCCAGTCATAGAATCATAGAATCAGCCAGGTTGGAAGAGACCTCCAAGATCATCCAGTCATAGAATCAGCCAGGTTGGAAGAGACCTCCAAGATCATCCAGTCATAGAATCAGCCAGGTTGGAAGAGACCTCCAAGATCATCCAGTCATAGAATCAGCCAGGTTGGAAGAGACCTCCAAGATCATCCAGTCATAGAATCATAGAATCAGCCAGGTTGGAAGAGACCTCCAAGATCATCCAGACCAACCTATTCTGAGCATCAAGTGTAATAGAAAAAAACAAACAACAACACAAAAAAAACATAAATGCAGATTTAAAGACCTGGAGAGTGTGGAAGAGTGCAAACTCATCCTAAATTAGGAAGTATTGCACAGTCACAGAATGGTGGTAGAAGGGAATTCTGAAGATCCAACCCCCTGGCAGAGCAGAAAACTATTGAGACCTCCATCATCCACCCAGCCACTGTGCTTCAATGACTTAGCTGCTCAAGTGGATGCCTTAGCTGCTCAAATGCCACCCAGAAAACCTTTCTACACGCTCTTGGCATAGCCAGAGCTTGCTGAAATCTTCTGTGTGCTCTGCACTTCAGTACCAAGCATATGCTGAAAGACTACCAAGGCTTGCAATTATCCCAAGTGGCTGAAGGGTGGAGAGAGAGGAGCAGCTCCTTTTCATCCTGTTTTCACAAGGAAGGGAACCACAGCTGAAGGAGAAAGGATTTATAGTGCTCTTCTGTGGGGAGACAAATGCTTTGCTTCCTTTGAAGGATGAGATGTGGACTCAACCACCCTGTGCTGGCTAGTTGAGGCAGCTCTAGGTCACTTTTCATTGAGCTTGCTATCTTTCAAAGCATGGGCCCTGTGAAGCCTGGAGCATTGCCTAGAGAGGCCATCTGGCAGGCTTGAAGTCTTCCCTCACGAAGCCACCATCTAGACAGACAAGTCTCTGTGGATTTAGTCTCTTTCAGAGAGTGATGGTTTGGAAGTTACTCACCAGCTCTTATGAAATCACCCAGACGAGACTCAGTCAGCTGGAAGTTAAGGAATGAAGCTGTGTTTACAGCTTAGCACAATTTACAAGCAGGCATATATACAATATACACAAACAGTTACAGTTATACACAAGTTAAAAGTAATACAGAAACACAGCTCCTCTCCCAGAAATCAGAGTCCCCAGGAGGGGCTCCCAACCACCCTTCCACCTTCTTTCCACCCCTCTATTTTATCCCAGAGTCTGGCTTATGTGCAAGGTGAGCTGGAAGGATCAGCAAGGGGGGTTAGAAGCAGAATAGATCCAAGCAGAGAAGAAAAAGCCCAGGGAGAAAACATAGATACTGACTCCAACAGACAGAGCCTGTCTTACCTGTGTTTGTGTCCTTGTTTTTATACATCTCAGCAAACCTATAAGTGAAGCAGACATCACCATTATCTTTTTTTTTCACAGCCCATCATCTAATTTTTCTCATTAAAGTACTCCAGTTAGCCTCTAACTAGCACAGGCAGCAGTAGCCAACAAGCAGCATGGCTCTCCAGCAAGGTGCTTTGGGTCTAGAACTATTCACATCCAACCATGATACAAATCTTGCCCCTGATCTTAAGCAAGGTGAAGTTTAAGTTCTCAGCTGTCTTGTAACCACCAGTCCCTAAGCTCAAACATCAAATACCTCCACCCAGTAAGTATAACAGCCACTTGAAGGACACACAGAAAGTCATCACTGAAAGGTGCTAACTTTTCTGGTAATAGATTAGTTTTCTGACTCCTCAAATGCTTTGCCAGCCCAGACAGGAGATTGTTTTATAGCACAGGTCTGGCATCCTGTTTGCTTACTGATGCTAGGAATGTCCATGATTTTATTTAGGGTTCAGGTTATCACCAGATGTTGAGATGATTATACAGAGGGGAGGGAAAAATTATCTTGCAATGTCCTCGCCTGAGCTACTCAACTGTTCCTCCTGCAGCTCATGTGAAGGGGAAGGTTGACAAATTCCTGATATCAAGCCCAGCTGTCAGAACAACACGGGGTAATAGCTGTCCTTGTCAAACACACCAATTAATTCACCAGCACGTCAGTGGGGGGATAATTGATAGGCTCCACAATCTGGCTGAGTAATGAAAGTCAGAAGCATTACTAAGACCGTTTCACCTCCTAGGAGATGCCATCCCCTAGCCCGAGCTGTGAGCATCGAGCCGAGGGGCACTTCAAACCCCCCAAACCCACTGCTTGCTGCAACAGGAGGCAGAGGTTTGACATCAACCTCCCGTTTTAAGGGTACGAAAGGATGTGAAAAGCAAGACTGCAGGACAACGGCAGAAAGTCATGTACTGACAGTGCAGCCAAATCCTCCTCAAAGCAGAGCACAGCACAGCCCTACGAGGAGAGGCTGAGGGAGCTGGGATTGGTTAGCCTGGAGAAGAGGAGGCTCAGGGTGACCTTATTGCTGTCTGCAACTACCTGAGGGGAGGTTGTGGCCAGGAGGAGGTTGCTCTCTTCTCTCAGGTGGCCAGCACCAGAACAAGAGGACACAGCCTCAAGTTATGCCAGGGGAAATTTAGGCTTGAGGTGAGGAGAAAGTTCTTCCCTGAGAGAGTCATTGGACACTGGAATGGGCTGCCCGGGGAGGTGGTGGAGTCGCCGTCCCTAGAGCTGTTCAAGGCAGGATTGGACGTGGCACTTGGTGCCATGGTCTAGCCTTGAGCTCTGTGGTAAAGGGTTGGACTTGATGATCTGTGAGGTCTCTTCCAGCCCTGATAATACTGTGATACTGTGACTGGACAGGGCTGGGTGCTAGGTAGGACTGGATGATCTTAGAGGTCTCTTCCAACCTGTTTGACTCTATGATTCTATAATTCTATGGTGGCACATGCCAGCCAGAGCAGCTCTGTCCAGCCAGCCCCACCAGCAGCCTGGGACTCATAGCTGTGTGCTCAACACTGGAATGACATATGGAATGAAATCTTTAGAGGTAAATCCAAAAGCCACACAGGACAGCAAGATCATAGCATGAAGAAGAACTGATATTGGCCAAAAAAGCTGAGCAGAGTGTGTGCTGCCCTGCTGTGTGTTTGAACCAGACCTCTGCTTCTGCTCTTGCAGAAACAACAAATCACAGAATCACAGAACCTTACAGGTGGGAAGCAAACTCCAGAGATCATCAATTCCAACCTCCCTGCCAAGGCAGGTTAGCAGTGTCCCTCCTGACACACAGCTAGAGAGTCCATGCAGGAACGTGTAACACACCTGAATTCCCCCAGGGCATGAGAGGTCCTATACTCACCCATGAAGTTTGCCTCACCCTCTTTCAGCACTGGCTCAGCTGGGCTGTCACCACTGGGAATGCCGAGGGAAGGAATTTAGACTCATCAGTAACATTTACCTTTGATTGAAAAATACCTGCTTGCTAGAAAGAGCAAGCAGCAAAGTCAAGCCTGCTTCCCTGTGCTCAGAGCTGGCACAAAGCATGCCTGGGAGCCCTGGGGAGGGAAGTGAGCCACCTGGGATTTTACTCCAGCTTCTGCAAGCCTGAAATAAGAAAACAGAGCTTCTCAGAGAATTTTGGACAGGGAAGGGACTGCAGGACTTCATGCAGTTCAGTAGATAACTGAAAGCCATTACAACCACAGGCAGTGAGAAGACAAGCAAGTGAAACAGGATTGGTGATGCTAGGTGGCTCTGCTTTCCTGCTTCCTAGGATTTATGTGCTTATGGATGAATTTAATGCTTGGTGATCAAAAGAGTTCAAATAGTGGTTTTATTAATGATTTCAGCATAACCCCTAAATCCCAGGATGGCAGTAGAAATCTTCAGCTTGGTCTTAATCTTCTGACACTTTTTATTAAGAGCTAAATTAAGTGCTGTTGCCTTATGATAAAGCAGCTTACAGGAATGCAAACTGCAATGTTGTCACAGCAGGGTGTGTATGCTCTGCTCTCATCTCAGGTTCTAGTCAGACCAGCTAGGTCTTTCCCCAGAAATCACTTAATGAAGTGTGTGTGTGGGGGGGGGGGGGGGGAGAATCTCCCTTTTGGCTTTTTCTGTTGATATTTGGGTAATTCTCACCTGGTCTTTAGAATCATAGAATCATAGAATCAACCAGGTTGGAAGAGACCTCCAAGCTCATCCAGTCCAACCTAGCACCCAGCCCTAGCCAATCAACCAGACCATGGCACTAAGTGCCTCATCCAGGCTTTGCTTGAACACCTCCAGGGATGGTGCCTCCACCACCTCCCTGGGCAGCCCATTCCAATGCCAATCACTCTCTCTGGGAAGAACTTCTTCCTAACATCCAGCCTAGACCTGCCCTGGCACAACTTGAGACTGTGTCCCCTTGTTCTATTGCTGGTTGCCTGGGAGAAGAGGCCACCCCCCACCTGGCTACAATGCCCCTTCAGGTAGTTGTAGACAGTAATAAGATCACCCCTGAGCCTCCTCTTCTCCAGGCTAAACAGGCCCAGCTCCCTCAACCTCTCCTCATAGGGTTTGTGTTCCAGGCCCCTCACCAGCTTTGTTGCCCTTCTCTGGACACCTTCCAGCACCTCAGCATCTCTCTTGAATTGAGGGGCCCAGAACTGGACACAGTACTCAAGGTGTGGCCTGAGCAGTGCTGAGTACAGGGGAAGAATAACCTCCCTTGTCCTACTGGCCACACTGCTCCTGATGCAGGCCAGGATGCCATTAGCTCTCTTGGCCACCTGGGCACACTGCTGGCTCATCTTCAGCTTACTGTCTATCAGTACCCCCAGGTCCCTTTCCTCCTGACTGCTCTCCAACCACTCTGTCCCCAGCCTGTAGCACTGCTTGGGGTTGTTGTAGCCAAAGTGCAGAACCCTGCACTTGGCCTTCTTCAATCTCATCCCATTGGCCTCTGCCCACCCATCCAGCCTGGCCAGGTCCCTCTGCAGGGCTCTCCTACCTTCCAGCAGATCAACACCTGCTCCTAGCTTGGTGTCATCTGCAAACTTACTGATGCTGGACTCAATCCCCTCGTCCAGGTCATCAATAAAGATATTGAACAGGACTGGGCCCAGCACTGATCCTTGGGGAACACCACCAGTGCCAGCTGCCAACTGGATGTGGCACCATTCACCACCACTCTCTGAGCTCTGCCATCCAGCCAGTTCTTGATGCAGCACAGAGTCAATCTGTCCAAACCATGAGCTGCCAGCTTGGCTAGGAGCTTCTTTGTGACCATGGCTCTGAGTTTGCAGAGTGATGCACGTTATCACCTGTGTTTGTCAGGTGCTATCACTGCTGCAGATAGCCCCAAACAGGAGAGCCCAAGTCCATGCAGGCTGTTTTGGCCCACAGCTGCCATTCTTTCTGTTTTCTCAATATGTGTTTGGTATCTGTTAAAGATCTCTACAGGGCTCCTAGCACATACAACTCTAATGCACTTTGCAGCAAGGACTTACCTTATTCTGGAGCCCAGGACAGTGCCATCTGCGCTTCATGGACAAGGAAATATTAATATCACAGTATCACACAGTATCACAGTATCATCAGGGTTGGAAGAGACCTCACAGATCATCAAGTCCAACCCTTTACCACAGAGCTCAAGGCTAGACCATGGCACCAAGTGCCACGTCCAACCTTGCCTTGAACAGCCTCAGGGACGGTGACTGCCTCAAAGAAATATGGGAATCATCTCATCATTACCTCATCATTCCTCTTTTCCTCTTCCTCCCACCTGCTCCCCAAAGTATATCGATCTTTGATGGGCTTGTTTGCTTGAGTCAATATGGGATGGAAGTAAGTGGTATTTGAAGCTGTTCTCAAGCCTCAAGGTGGTTTATTCTGGGCTTTGTTTCCTCACTCCCAAAGATGACTCCGATTCTAAGGCAGGTGTAGTCTTATTTGCTAATTAAGGGTAATTCCATCCCCAAAGACCATAACTGTCAGTCCTAGCCTTCATTTTGGAGCTATGAGATATCATAAGATCTGATTCTGAGTGTCTTGAATGAAGAACAGGGACTTTGAGGTTGAGATGCTATTGTACTCCCACTGCACCCTCAGGGGGCTGCCAAGGACACTCCTGTTGCAGAAGCACATGCTAATACTGGAGCCACATAAAAACACTTTAGTAGTTTCTTCATCTTCCTTACACTGGGGGCCCCAGAACTGGATGCAGTACTGCAGATGTGGTCTAACAAGTGGCAAGGACAGAGGTCAAATCACTCCATCTACTGGCTTTGCTCTTTCTAACACAGCCCTGTTGCTGTCGAGGTCCTCAGCTGCCTTGGCACACTGCTGGCTCATGTTCAGCTCACTGCCCCACCCACCACATTTCAGCACGGCTGCTCCCTGGTACTGTACCACAGGATTAGTCCCTCCAAAGCGCAGGACTTTGTGTGTGTCCTTGCTGAATTTCCTAAGTTCCTTGCTGGCACACTCTCCAGTTTGCTTCCATCCCTCCAAGCCCCCCAAGGTCTTTGGCTCAAAGGTGAAATGCTAACACTGCCTCAAAGTTCCCTCCCATGTACACTGTGAGGAAGGCAGGATGTTAGTTACACTGGCAGAGATGATTTCTTAAAAGGCAGCTAGGATACATCCAGAGGAAAAAAAAGAGGAAAGAGTGGGGGGGATCCATGGACACAGCACATCTCCCCATGCCCCAGCACTCCCCCCAGCCTGAGGTTAGTTGAATCCCTGTTTAGTATAAGATATGTGGCAATATCTCAGCATTGTGGCCTTCAGTGACTGCAAGGTTTAAGACTTGAGGGAAAGACACCCATAAATTCTCCGAGTGATGAATGGTTGGCAGTTTCATTTCAGTACTTTCTGCTACAGATGTCTGACATTTTTCTCTTCCAAGGGCATATGCCAGAGAACAGAACAAGGAGAGGTTTTCATCTGAGTACTTACACCTCTGGTACAAAGCGAGTACGGTCTCAGGGGGCCAGCAGAGCCAGAGCAGTTACACATGGAGCATCCATGTCAGGAGGAAGAAGAACAGAAACACAAGTGGGTTATGGTCTTGACAGGAGCCTGACAAGAACGTGACGTGCTTAGCTGGGCAAGGTGGAAGATGCAGTCTGCCCAGCTGGCAACTGCTGGTGACTTAATGCTCCCAGACGGAGATGATATCCCCAGCTGGTTGCCAAGGCTTGCCTCAGTGCGTTCTCATTCGTACATGTGGCTTCCCTGCACAATGAGAAGGGTGGCTGAAGTGTAATAAAGCAGCTGGCCTATTAGAAGCTAAGCTTCGTGGAGAACAGCACAAACATGCAGAATCCCCTTAATCTTAAACTTTATTACCCTAGATAATAGGCTTTGGTAGTGACAACAATCAGCTGAAATGCAGAATTGTCTTGGCTCCTGCAGCACCTGCCATGTCAGTCAGTCAAAAGCCATCTTCTGCTGCACAACAAAGTGGCTGCTTGGTACAAGCAAGCTGTAAGTTTTGTTTCCTTTGAAAAGGCTGGGGAAAGCTGGGCATCCTGCCTTTGCAGATTTCACTGTGCACTCTGAACCTGCTGGAGGGGAAAGGCTGAAGCCATGTGCAAGCCTGCTTGCTTGCTCGCTCTACCTCCGAGGAGCTGGAGAAAGGCATCTTTTGTCCACTGAAGCCCACTTGAAAGAGCAGGGCTTGTTATTCCTGCTCTGAATTAGGTCAAGCTTCCCAATACTGACCCGGCAATGAGAAAGGGAAATACCAGGAAACCTGTTCATAAAGCCTTTATCTGTGTCATCTGCCTCTGGTATGGAATTAATTTAATTAAGTGAGGCACAATTCAGATGCAGCATCTCTCATTCCCCTTTTGGTGGAAAACCTGGACCCTGAAGCCCAATGCACACAAGAGATATCCACGCCTCTAAGTGGGCAGATAAAGAGAGCTTTCAAATAAAAGACTTTACAAATTGCCTTGGCTTTATTAATTCTTCTATGGTTTGGGGTTTTTATTCTATGTTAAGTTTTTTTCCACAGTCCTACCGTTGAAAGATGAGGTTAAAAGTCTGCTTACCATAAGCTGTTCTTTTGGTTAGAAATATTTCAGTATGAACTTTGGTTAAAAGAATACCTAAAGAGTGGCAGAGGGTAATTTTTAAATCATGAGAAAGAGCAATTCTAACAAAACCTTGTGCCCATTATTTCAACTTTTCTGTGCCCTCTAACAACAGCTGCTACAGGCAATGCAGCAGCAGCAGCTCACAGTGCAGGAAAATGAGCTCATTTAGGGAGGTCCAGGCAGGAGAGTTACTAAGTCTAAATGTCATAAATAATCTTCTGAACATTAAAGCTCGACCTGGTGGGTTAATTTTGATTCTGTTTTATTCACAAATTCAGAGTCTTTCTCTTTCCTCTGAAGAAAGGGATGAGTGGAGAATAAAAAGAAATAAATGCAACCCATCAGTGTATTTTGACTTGCAGAACTATAGAAAGGCAATCGAAGGTGCACTGAAACCTGCCTCTCCCTGAATGTAGAAGCAGTTAAGCCTGAAACAAGGCAGCAGTGACCTGCCAGCTGCACACAGTGAGTGGTGGAAGAGCATTGTCACAGCAGAGCAGAAGCCATCAAGCAAACTGGCAGACGAAGAACTGGGTAACAAGGAAACCTGCAAGAGGAGCTTGGTACCATCTCAGCAGCGCTTTAGAAGAAACACAGCTTCAAGTCTGACTTATAGTCTCACAGAATTATTCAGGCTGGAATAGTATCATAGTATCATAGTATCACAGTATCACCAAGGTTGGAAGAGACCTCACAGATCATCAAGTCCAACCCTTTACCACAGAGCTCAAGGCCAGACCATGGCACCAAGTGCCACGTCCAACCTTGCCTTAAAGTGCCCCAGGGACGGCAACTCCACCACCTCCCCGGGCAGCCCATTCCAGTGTCCAATGACTCTCTCAGGGAAGAACTTTCTCCTCACCTCCAGCCTAAATCTCCCCTGGTGCAGCCTGAGGCTGTGTCCTCTTGTTCTGGTGCTGGCCACCTGAGAGAAGAGAGCAACCTCCTCCTGGCCACAACCTCCCCTCAGGTAGTTGTAGACAGCAATGAGGTCTCCCCTGAGCCTCCTCTTCTCCAGGCTAACCAATCCCAGCTCCCTCAGCCTCTCCTCGTAGGGCTGTGCTCAAGGCCTCTCCCCAGCCTCGTTGCCCTTCTCTGGACACGCTCAAGCATCTCAACGTCCCTTTTAAACTGGGGAGCCCAGAACTGAACACATACTCAAGGTGTGGTCTAACCAGTGCAGAGTACAGGGGCAGAATGACCTCCCTGCTCCTGCTGACCACACCATTCCTGATGCAGGCCAGGATGCCACTGGCTCTCTTGGCCACCTGGGCACACTGCTGGCTCATGTTCAGGCGGGTATCAATTAGTACCCCCAGATCCCTCTCAGTCTGGCTGCTCTCCAGCCACTCACCTGAGTTGTCTTTGAAACTCATCACCTGGTCCAAGCAATTGGAGAGCTCCCACCAGTTCACAAGCTTTATCCTGTCTCAGTGGAACCAAACTCCCCTCCTTCAGTTGGTTCCATTTCCCCTGGCAGACACGACCAAGACACCTCAGCTTCCTCTGTGATGCTGTATTGATTTCTGGCAGTCTCTCTTTCCCTAAGGAATTGATTGCACTAGATCAAATTAAGAACAATCTGAGCATTTAATGGGGCTCCTTCAATACGATGAAGTTTGATTGCCTGAAGTTGAAGTTCATGATAATTATTTATGCTGACGGCAGCCTCACAGCCAATAAAGACTGACCTGTGCCTGAAGGCTTCAGTCTCTCCATCAGAGAACTGTTTTGATCCTGCTGTGCTTACCCAATACACATACTTCTTCTTGTTAAATATGGGAATGATGACCAGAAAACAAAATGTATTCTACTTCCACCAAAAGCTGCTGTCAGGATTATAGCTTGGTGTCTGCTCTGTTACCAGATTAAACACCTGTGCCTGACCAGCAGCAGCCAGTCAGCTTCATAAAGTCATAGAACCACATGGTTGGAAGGGACCTCCAAAGGTCATCTAGTAAAATCTCCCTGCTAGTAAGCAGGGACATGCCCAAGTAGATCAGGTTGGTCAGAGCCCCATCAAGCCTGACCCTGGAAGTCTGCAGGGATGGGGTCTGTAACTCCCCTCTGGACAACCTGTTCCAGAGTTCCACCACCCTCACAGTAAAAAACTTCCTCCTACTGTCCAATCTAAATCTCCCCTTCTCTAGTTTAAAATCGTTGCCCCTTGTTGCAGTGCTATATACCTTTGCAAACAGATCCTCCCCAGCTTTCTTACATGTCTCTTTCACTTGAGCAGCCAGCCCAGATCCCTGCTCCTTCGCTCTTGCTCTTTTCCCTGGTGCAGATTTCTTTCTGTGTGCAAGTTGTTGGTATTAGTGGCTGGAAAGCAGCCAGGAGGAAAGGGACCTGGGGGTACTGGTGGATAGTAGGCTGAAGATAGGGCAGCAGTGTGCCCAGGTGGACAAGAGAGCCAATGGCATCCTGGCCTGCATCAGGAACAGTGTGGCCAGTAGGACAAGGGAGGTTATTCTTCCCCTGTACTCAGCACAGCTCAGACCACACCTTGAGTGCTGTGTCCAGTTCTGGGCTCCTCAATTCAGAAGAGATGTTGAGGTGCTGGAAGGTGTCCAGAGAAGGGCAACAAAGCTGGTGAGGGGCCTGGAACACAAACCTTATGAGGAGAGGCTGAGGGAGCTGGGCCTGTTTAGCCTAGAGGAGGCTCAGGGGTGACCTCATTGCTGTCTACAACTACCTGAAAGGACATTGTAGCCAGGTCAGGGGTGGCCTCATCTCCCAGGCAACCAGCAACAGAACAAGGGGACACAGTCTCAAGTTGTGCCGGAGGAAGTACAGGCTGGATGTTAGGAGGAAGTTGTTGCCAGAGAGAGTGATTGGCATTGGAATGGGCTGCCCAGGGAGGTGGTGGAGTCGCCATCCCTGGAGGTGTTCAAGAAAAGCCTGGATGAGGCACTTGGTGCCATGGTCTGGTTGACTGGCTAGGGCTGGGTGCTAGGCTGGACTGGATGAGCTTGGAGGTCTCTTCCAACCTGGTTGATTCTGTGATTCTATGATTAGATCTTCCACACGCAGGAACAGCTGCCCTGCCTGACACAGCAATTCACCAGCCAAGGAACCAAGCAGAACACATACTCTCCTGGCTTGTCTAAATGTTAAAATGATGTTACTTAAGAGAAGAGTTTGTGTCAGAAAACGTGCAGATGAGAGTGAAGCTGCGTGGAGGCAGCCCTGTCCCTGAGCCAAGACTCGCTCTCACACAGCAGTGCCACACGTGCTGGAGCAGCACCACTCTAAACCCACTGCTTTGGCCAGGCAGAAAAGCTGCACTCCTAAGCTGGTAGCTGCTCAAAGAGGGAAAGGCACATTTGAGAGGTTTCCTCAGATGGTTCTGTTTGTTTCCTGTTTTGGCTTTCAGTTGCTGGGACTGTATATATTTTGGTTCAGCTCTTTTAAACCCTGTAAAGGAGACTTTGTCTCAGCAGGTTGCTCTGAAACCTAACAAAACCCTTGAGGAGCCAGGCAAAAGGAGGATGGAGCTGCCCCCAGTACTGGTCAGGCTTTGCATCTGGGGAGGGAAGTTGGACACTTGGAGCAAGAAGGGGATTTTTGACAGTATGGCTTGGTCCAACCAAAGAAAAAGGTTCAAACCTGCTTCTCATTTAACAGTAAATAAACTATAGAAGGAGGAAGTCAGGGAGGCAATAGGAAGCTGCTCTGTCCTGCTGAGCTGCTCAGGCCAGTCACAGCCCTGGGGTGGGAGTGGCTGGAGAGCAGCCAAACAGAGAGGGATCTGGGGGTGCTGATTGATACCTGCCTGAACATGAGCCAGCAGTGTGCCCAGGTGGCCAAGAGAGCCAGTGGCATCCTGGCCTGCATCAGGAATGGTGTGGCCAGCAGGAGCAGGGAGGTCATTCTGCCCCTGTACTCTGCACTGGTTAGACCACACCTTGAGTGCTGTGTTCAGTTCTGGGCCCCCCAGTTTAGGAGGGACATTGAGATGCTTGAGCGTGTCCAGAGAAGGGCGACGAGGCTGGGGAGAGGCCTTGAGCACAGCCCTACGAGGAGAGGCTGAGGGAGCTGGGATTGGTTAGCCTGGAGAAGAGGAGGCTCAGGGGTGACCTTATTGCTGTCTGCAACTACCTGAGGGGAGGTTGTAGCTAGGAGGAGGTTGCTCTCTTCTCTCAGGTGGCCAGCAGCAGAACAAGAGGACACAGCCTCAGGCTGTGCCAGGGGAGATTTAGGCTGGAGGTGAGGAGAAAGTTCTTCACTGAGAGAGTCATTGGACACTGGAATGGGCTGCCTGGGGAGGTGGTGGAGTCGCCGTCCCTGGAGCTGTTCAAGGCAGGACTGGACGTGGCACTTGGTGCCATGGTCTGGCCTTGAGCTCTGTGGTAAAGGGTTGGACTTGATGATCTGTGAGGTCTCTTCCAACCTTGGTGATACTGTGATACTGTGATTCAAACAACCCAGGTAACCCTAACGCAGCACTTTCTCCTCTGACGAACCAGAGAACTGACTGCTGAGAAACATAACAATGAAGCAGTCTGCATCCTTCACTTGTTTTCTGATTAAATACACTTCTGCTCTGTCATCACTGATGGGGTCAGTTTGGTCCAGCGACTTTTGATGAGACAAAGTGGTGGACTTGCTTGTGGCTTTCTTTTAAGTGCCTACATCTTAGGAAAAAAATTGGCTATATCAGCTCACTAAATAACAAAACTCATGAAATTGCTTATTTTAGTAATCATTTGAACTAGCAGCAATTATGCCTGTAATAGGAAAACGAGGTTTTAATGCTGATTAATGAAACTGCTAAACTGTCAAGACTGCTATGGGTCTCTGGAGAGTGTCCCCTAAAATAGTTGCCATCGTATGCGTAATAAGGCTTTTTTCTGCAGGGCCAGATGTGAAGCATATGGTGACCTATTACAGTAGGGATGAGCCATAAGTCCTGCTTGAGTTATACTGGGCAAACTACCCAAAGGGAAGGATAACATCCAGTGATTATGATAGGATCATGGCAGCTTTCTAGAGTGTAAGGGACGATGATGGACTTGGGAAGTTGCCTAGCCCTGTGAATTGGCCCTGCCTGCTAAGACTAACACTTGTCCTTCTATGCTGATTCATATCCTAGAAGAGCCCCATGCTGCTGGCTGTGCAAACATACTGCAACACTAACTCTCCTGTCACTGCCTACCACTTGTCCTCTCTCCTGCCCCTTTCAGGCACCCAATATTCCCACTGCTGAAGGGAAGTCCTGTGGGGCAGTGAGTGCTGCCAGGGGGAACCTGTGCTGCTCCCCAGTTCTTGGCCTGATGGCTGACAGGAGCAAACCTTGGAGGTACTGCTGCAGAGGAGGAAATGTGCTGTATGGCTAAAAGGATGCACTTTTGTTCAGACCACAAAGTAAGGTAAGGTTCTACACCTGGGTCAGTGCAATCCCAAGCACCACTCCAGTCTGGGTAGCAAACGGCTGAGAGTAGCCCTGAGGAAAAGGCCCTGAGGGTCTGGGCTGATGAACAGCTCCACATGAGCCTGCAGTGTGAGTGCAGCCCAGACAGCAACCCTGTGTTGGGCTGCAGCAAGAGCAGCGTGGGCAGCAGGGCAAGGGAGGGGATTCTGCCCCTTGGCTCTGATCTCCTCAGACCCCACCTGGAGTCCTGGGTGCAGTTCTGGAGCCCCCAACACAAGAAGGACAGGGAACTATTGGAGCCAGTCCAGAGGAGGCCACTAAGATGCTCAGAGAGCTGCAGCAGATCTGCTCTGAGGACAGGCTACGGGTGCTGGGCTCTGCAGCCTGGAGAAGAGAAGGCTTTGAGAAGACTTGGAGTAGCCTTCCAGGATCTGAAGGGTGCTACAGGAAGGCTGGGGAGAGACTATTTACCAGGTATTTTAATGACAGGATGAGGAGTAATGGATATAAACTGGCAGAGGGGAGATTTAAACTGGATGTTAGGAAGAAGTTCTTTACGGTGAGGGTGGTGAGACACTGGCACAGGTTGCCTGGGAAGGTTCTGGCTGCTCCCTCCTGGAGGTGTTCAAGGCCAGGTTGGATGAGGCCTTGAGCGACCTGTTCTAGTGGGAGGTGTCCCTGCCTATGGTGGGGAGTCAGAACTGGATGAGCTCTGAGGTCCCTTCCAACCTAAACCACTCTGGTTCTGTGATTCTAAGCAGGCAGATGAAAGAACTATGCAATGGCACTCACTGATCTTCTAGGCAGAGACACAATCATAGCTAAACTGGGCACATTCACTTCTTTCTGGCTATTTAACCACTGGGGCAGGGTCCTCGCTCACAGTGACCTGGTAAATAGCTGCACTGAGCTCTGGAGGGCTGTCATGAGAGTGCTCATTTGCCCTGGCAGGAGGAAGGAGGGCAAGACTCTCTTCTGGCCAACCACATTTCCCCATACCCATTACACTGACAGCTACCCAGGACTGCACTCACTCTTCAGCAGGTTGGCAGGTAGTAGCCACAGAAGATTATAATGGACTTCTTTTCAGTTTTGCTGCTGCCACATTGAATTACTCCTTGGTATGATTCTGTCAGTCTATGAACAGTTTAACCTATTTACTCATGTGTAAATGGACAATGGTTAAAAATTAGAGAGGCTTCATTTGCTATGAAGAGCTACTTTCCTGTCTCAAAGGAGAAAGAAGCAGCTGAGCTAGATGACAGCTCATCTACTTATCACCATGGATGGAGCAAATCACAGTGTCAGCCTACACTGTAACCAATACACAACAGCAAGGCTACACATCAAGTATGAGGCCAGAACACTATGGAGAGCTATTTCAGTAACTGAGCACACCAACATTCAAGATGCTTCAGATTCACACACACTTCCATTGTGTTTCATGTTCATTTCTGCAATCGGTGCTCTCTAGCCAAGATTGTCTCTTGTTAAATGTATCTTTGGAGGAGGGTGGAAATTTTGTGTTATCTCCTCCTAAACACATTTCCAGTATATCTTCCATTGCCATATTCTTGGCCTTGAAGATTGTTCTGTCAGATTAAAGCCCTCTTCTTAGAACCTGTGAAGTTTTGCTGCTTCACAGCATCCAGTCTTGCATCCCTAACCCACACGAGTTCACCAACACCGGCAGAGGCCAATGGGAGGAGACTGAACAAGGCCAAGTGCAGGGTTCTACACTTTGGCCACAACCACCCCAAGCAGCACTACAGGCTGAGGACAGAGTGGCTGAGAGCAGCCAGGAAGAAAGGGACCTGGGGGTACTGGTGGATAGAAGGCTGAAGATGAGCCAGCAGTGTGCCCAGGTGGCCAAGAGAGCCAATGGCATCCTGGCCTGCATCAGGAACAGTGTGGCCAGTAGGACAAGGGAGGTTATTCTGCCCCTGTACTCAGCACTGCTCAGGCCACACCTTGAGTGCTGTGTCCAGTTCTGGGCCCCTCAATTCAAGAGAGATGTTGAGGTGCTGGAAGGTGTCCAGAGAAGGACAACAAAGCTGGGGAGGGGCCTGGAACACAAACCCTATGAGTAGAGGCTGAGGGAGCTGGGGGTGTGCAGCCTGGAGAAGAGGAGGCTCAGGGGGGACCTCATTGCTGTCCACAACTACCTGAAGGGAGGTTGTAGCCAGGTGGGGTTGGGCTCTTCTCCCAGACAACCAGCAACAGAACAAGGGGACACAGTCTCAAGTTGTGCCAGGGTAGGTATAGGCTGGATTTTAGGAAGAAGTTCTTCCCAGAGAGAGTGATTTGCATTGGAATGGGCTGCCCAGGGAGGTGGTGGAGTCACTGTCCCTGGAGGTGTTCAAGAAAAGCCTGGATGAGGCACTTGGTGCCATGGTCTAGATGACTGGATAGGGCTGGATGCTAGGTTGGACTGGATGATCTTGGAGGTCTCTTCCAACCTGGCTGATTCTATGATTCTGTGAACTTCATAAAATCAGAGCCACAGAAATGATGAAAGCACTTCCTGCAATTCTGTAACCACACAAGGCTGATCTACTGCAGTGAAAGTCCTCTTCACTTTGTCTGGCAAGGTAAGCTCAGGTCTTTTCCTCGTATGGCTAAGCTTTCTGTGACACATAATGCTAGCACAGTTTAACTGGCATTTACACAGATATTCAGGCCTGCAAATGATAGCAGTGAAAGCCAAAGCTACAGTTGGGGTTGCCTGCATATGGTTACTACACTCCAGACAGATAATTCCTTCCTTGGAAAAGTCTGTTTTCATAGTAATGTAGCTACAAAGCAGCCTCTCAAGTGCCACTGTGTGGGTAAAGTACATCACAGACAGAAGGTAATGACTGCTGACACCAGACCAGCTTTGCTCTTGTTCCATATAAAAGCCAGCAGAGCCTAAATCATCAGTGCAAGCACGCTGCTTACCTGCCCCCATTGTCTGAGTATGGCTTTGCAGCAGGGAGCTAAATCCAGCAGAACACGGCGTAAGGAAAAAACTACTGCATGGCACAGGGAAGCCTGACTGGCTGGGCTGGAATAAAAACCAACCAGGGATTAAGATCTCAACAAAGAGCACACCCAAGATTAGCAAACTACTTCACACAGCCCCCCACACCCCACCCTAACCAAAGGACAGAACAACACTCTGCTCCCCAGCCCAAACAACAACAAAACCTCAGGTGCGATGCTCTCAAAATTGTTCCTGCCCTGGGCACTTTGGCACACTCCTTGATAAGCTTTGCCAGAAGGGAGAGGTCAGGAAGCAAGTCCCCAGATTTTCTTTGTCTAACACTTGCCTACACACTTAAGCCTGGAAAGCCAAGGATGCCTGTAGAACACCCTTTCTGGTAGCCCTTTATTAGCACTGGTTCCATCTCACAGCTTGGATGTGAGACGTTTTGTGGGTTTCTACTTTGTCCCTCACAGTTAGGAAGCTGCCTCATTCTCCTTGTATCATCTTCCCAAATCAAAAGGTGTGGGGAACCAAACAGCAGTGAGATATCAGAGCAGGGAATAAGGGTTCAATCTTTCAACTGGCCACAGGTCACAGGAGTGACTGTAGCTGATGACCCTGATTTTGGTCTCGTGGCTGTTCCAACTGAAAAATACCAGTTACTGGCCATTTGCATTCTTCAGTTACTTGAGTTGAGCTACACAGTAAGAGGCCTCTCTTACCATGGCTTGAGGTAAGGAGAAAGTTCTTCACTGAGAGAGTCATTGGACACTGGAATGGGCTGCCTGGGGAGGTGGTGGAGTCACCGTCCCTGGAGCTGTTCAAGGCAGGGTTGGACGTGGCACTTGGTGCCATGGTCTGGCCTTGAGCTCTGTGGTAAAGGGTTGGACTTGATGATCTGTGAGGTCTCTTCCAACCCTGATAATACTGTGACACTGTGATACTGTAACATCAAGTCAAGAAGGTATCAGCCTTGCCTGGAGTGCCACTGTCATGCAAAGGAGAGTGGCAGCTTCTCCAAAGCAGGTATTTGTACAGCCAGTTGTTTGCTGTTAGGGCATTATACTTAGAACAGTGAATTTTAACTGCAACTATCCACTGTGATTGAGTCTAGCTGCTAACTGTAGTAGCTCCAAAGAAATCTTGGAACAACAGGTAAGACTTTTTACACAGGACATGTCACAAAACTGGAACTTTCTGGGTTTTTTGTACTTCTAGACACCGTAAGGACATTAAAGCATTGGGGCACCCAACAGGACACAGCAATGTAAAGACACAGGAAAATCTGGCTTCAGTTTGAGAACTGAAACCCACACGAAAAATAAAAACAAACCACTTGAATTTCATTTTAAGCTGACAATAGCCAAGGAATGTCAACGTTCTATAGATGCTCTAATTCCTAGAATCATAGAATCAGTCAGGGTTGGAAGGAACCACAAGCATCATTTAGCTCCAACCCCCCTGCCACGGGCAGGGACATCTTGAGTGCTGTGTCCAGTTCTGGGCCCCTCAATTCAAGAAAGATGTTGAGGTGCTGGAACATGTCCAGAGAAGGGCAACAAAGCTGGTGAGGGGCCTGGAGCACAAATCCTATGAGGAGAGGTTGATGGAGCTGGGCCTGTTTAGCCTGGAGAAGAGGAGGCTCAGGGGTGATCTTATTACTGTCTACAACTACCTGAAGGGACATTGTAGCCAGGTGAGGGGTGGCCTCTTCTCCCAGGCAACCAGCAATAGAACAAGGGGACACATTCTCAAGTTCTGGCAGGGTAGGTATAGGTTGGATATTAGGAAGAAGTTCTTCGCAGAGAGAGTGATTGGCATTGGAATGGGCTGCCCAGGGAGGTGGTGGAGGCACCGTCCCTGGAGGTGTTCAAGAAAAGCCTGGATGAGGCACTTAGTGCCATGGTCTGGTTGATTGGATAGGGCTGGGTGCTAGGTCGGACTGGATGATCTTGGAGGTCTCTTCCAACCTGGTTGATTCTATGATTCTATGATTCTACCCTAGATCAGGCTGGCCAGAGCCTCATTCAGCCTGGCCTTAAACACCTCCAGGCATGGGGCTTCAACCACCTCCCTGGGCAACCCATTCCAGGCTCTCACCACTCTCATGGTGAAGAACTTCCTCCTCATGTCCAGTCTGAACCTACCCACCTCCAGCTTTGCTCCATTCCCCCTAGCCCTGTCACTACCTGATAGCCTAAAAAGTCCCACCCCAGCATTTTTGCAGACCCCCTTCAGATCCTGGAAGGCCACAATAAGGTCATTGATTTGGTAATTGATTATAGCACAATAAGGTACTTGATTATGAGCAATGAGCCCGTGTATTTTGTAGTTCTAAGTCAGTAAATTCAGCAGCACTCTGCACAAGAAGTTGCTCTGTCGATTAGGAGACCTTAATCAATACAATCTAGCTCCTCTCAGGAACCACCACTCTCCCATCCTGAGCTGGGCCTCAGCCAGGTCTCTTGTAGTGTCAATACAATGCTCAAATATGCTGTCTCCAAAATTCTCTGGATACCTCATAACACAAAGCCAATAACAAGGTGGTGCTGCTGACAGAGCTGCAGTCTGTGTCTTACAGTAATGTAAAGATTTTGTGGCTGCTTCAAACCTTTTAAACAATCTATGACAGTGATAATCTTCAGAGTCTGGACTAAGCTAATTCATCACTTACTTGACTGCTGAAGAAAAAAAACAAACCACTAAGATGCACTTTAACAGTTTTAAGATGACTGAAAAAAGCTTTTTGCTCTGTGTCTAAAAGAGTTACCCAGAGCTTGATTTTACCTGTTTATCCTATTCTAGAAGATGCAGGAATGAGCTTTGATTTTTGTTTTCTGTCTATCTGGAAGCATTCTCTGCCAGCCTGAGTTCCAGAATGATTTTCTTGGGGTAACAAAGGAATTGTTTCCTCCATCTCTTTGCAAAGGAAAATGCACAAAAGAGGAAACCTGTAATAAAAGAGGTAGAACACTGCTCAGGACATGCAGATTCAGTTCCTAGGGTTGTGAGATCTCCTGTGTGATCAATCAGACACCTTTCAGGCTGTTCACTCCAGACACCCCTTCTCCTGTCTATTCAGTTTCCTGTCCCTTTGGCCTCAGCTTTACATGGGAGATCCCTCATTACGTGCACCATGAGCTCCAGAACCAACCAGACCCACAATGACTTTGTGCAGCATTATCTATATTGACAAGCAACCACCAGAAAGTTCCACTCTTCCTGTGAGGGCAGCTGGAAATGCTCAGATGGCAACAGTGCTGAAAATGCTTGTACACAGGCTGCACAAAAACTTCACCTTGTCCTGTTGCTCCTTTTGACACTCCATCACTGAAAGCCCTTGCAACAGACTTGACATGTTTGAGACACAGCAGTAGAGAGCCACTTTTTTGTAATGGGATTTGAGGAAGGTTTTACATCTTTATTTTATACTTTCAAGTCTACTTTTTAATATTTTGTAGCTTATCTAAACTTCTAGGACTGATTTCACAGTCCTAGCTCCTCAGTTCATAAAGCTGACAGGTCCTACTGTACCCTTGAGCCATTAACCCAGGAAGAGATGAATGTAGGCTATTTATTCAGTTATCCTAAATACAGGTTTTTGTTAGCCCCTCTCTCATGAACATAAAGCTTAGG
The DNA here is from genome assembly GCF_015220805.1 of Pogoniulus pusillus. Taxonomy (NCBI): domain Eukaryota; kingdom Metazoa; phylum Chordata; class Aves; order Piciformes; family Lybiidae; genus Pogoniulus; species Pogoniulus pusillus. Next base: position 17,937,935 of record NC_087287.1, on the reverse strand, counting down.
TACAGCATAAGTTACTAAAAACTGTGTAATAAGAACAACAGGGAAGGAAAATGGAAGGGAAGGAAAAATGAAGGCCTCCTATTTCTATTCTATAATCAACAAATCTCAAACTGAGCCTGAGGAAATCTCCTTCAGAAAATCCTAGAGGTAAACCAGAAGATGCATCCTCATTGAATCACCACCAAACCGCCTGGCTCAGGCTGGAGATGGGGGTATGGAAAGCCATAACCAGATGGGGAAAAAGAAATCCACACAGATGACTGAAAACTGATTTAGTGCACTAAACTCATCCAGACTTCTGCATTTCCTCTCGATTAGGCTGACAGGAACTGAAGGTGAAAATGTCAAAACCTGACTTGAGTCCTGCACGCTGCACTCAGGCTGCACTCATTTATTAGAGTCCCTGTCTCTGTGCTTCTGTAGGTCAAGACTGCTCTGATGGCAGAGACTTCCTGCAGAAGTGCAGAGGGTGTCCCACAAGGGCTGAGAGCTGATGGCATCGTCCAAGCCTTTCCAAAACATGATTTAATCTGAGTAGCAGGTGACTGTAAAATAGCAAGAGGGATCTGCAAGTTAGGATCTGCAACTCCAAACACAGAAAGACTAAATGCACAGCTTTGTGTTGCAGGCTTTGCTCCCTGCAGCTTTTACAATGCATTCCTCTCTCCAGTAAGAAGTTACCATGTTGGGCAGGGGAATTCAGGATCCCTGCTTGTCTGTAACTGCTAAAGAGTTAGTTATTTATTTATTTTTAAAAAGAAAAAGGAGGTGGAGGGGAAAAGTAAAGGTGAAAATTCCAGAAACATAATTCAACAACGTGAATTTACATCCAGCAAAGCCCTTGGGTCAATTTAACACAGAATGGAAGGGCTACAGGGTTTGGAAGTCTCCCTGTGACTTAAATTACAGATAGTTTCCAGGAGTTTCCTTAATAAAATTTGTCTAGGGAGAAAATATTAGTGTCAGTGAGAGGAAAAAAAAGTCTGATTCACAGAAAATGGAAAAGGGAAAGGCAGCTTCAACCAGGAGTTAGTCATCGATCTATTTCTTAGACAGAGTCTTGGCACAACCCATCCTCCTGGTAGAAGTTGCCCGGAGTAGACCAGATTGATTTGACAGTCTCTTAGCCTAATAAATGCTTGACCTCGAGGTCTGCTGAATTCACTAAATTCACTATGCAGAGAGAATTGGGAACCAGTCTCCTCTGGGGAACATCCTGTTGTGCAGCCCTCCCCTGATAAAGGCCTTGACTGCTTTCAGCCTCATCGAGAGGACGAGATGAGAGCTGCTCTCGGAAGAGGAAAGGTTAATCGACTACGCTGCTGTTAATCAATCACTTGGAAAGAGTCAGCGCTTCCAATAGGCAGGTCCCTCTTCCTGCCAAGGGGTTCTTGCATGTTAACCAGGGGCCATCTCCTCCAGTTTGAAGGATGAGTAATAGACAGAAACACAATCCAAATAGATGCCAGGTGGCTGATCCAAAGCCAGCTGAAGTCAATAGAAAGACTCCCAGTGAGTCTGATGGGCTTGGATCAGAAACCAGAGAAAGACTTATTACCCAAGGTTTATTCTGCATATAGACATCGAGCTGCACTTAGTAGTGAAGGATCCTTGAAAAGAAGCAGATTCATCACACTTCTGCCTCCCTGTGAAATCAAACTTCTTCAAACCATACTGTGTCCCATTTACTCTGATTGCCAGATATGGCTGACATCCAGCAAAGGAAAATTACCTGCCTGTGACAGCAAAGACAGCCACGTGCACACTGCACAGTCTCTACAGAGGAAAGAAAGAAAACATGCCAAGCTGCTTAATGTTTTCCTGGCCTTTCTGTAATTGCCTCTAGCCGCAATGATAGCTTTCCCAGAAGAGGAAAAGCTAGATCAGTTTCTGAAAGGACAAAGGAAAATTGAGGGAATCAAATTAAAAAGATCTTGCCATGGAGAAGAACAAGCTCAGTGTTGAACAGCTGGTGGTATGCAAGGCGATGCTGAGAGCCAGAGAGAAAACACAGCAGAAAACACCCACTTAGAAAGCACCTCTAAAGAGTAGGTGTTTCTCTGAATTCACAGCTGTGTTCAGCACCATCAGCTGATCACAAAGTGCCGACTATCCTCGATGCCCGGCCAGGAGAGAAGCTCAGCCTGCTCTTACAGATGGAGGCACTCACATCCCTTTGCAGCACCACTCGATAACACACCTGGCATCACCACACAGCCCAGAAGCCGCACGGCAGACAGCTGCAACCAAAAGATACCCACCTTTAGGACAGCTACAGGTACCGGTTCATACGTTACTGCAGCCTGCTCCAGACTTCTGCTTCTTCAAGGCACTGTTTCTGGTATTTTCCCACCATCAGTCTCACCCAGGGCAGACTCCTGGCTGAACTTATGCCAGCCTTTACTGACTCCATCTCCTGCCAAAATGTTTCAGGCTGCTCAAATCCTGGAACAAAGCTGCTGGTTTGAGATTTCACTTCGGGAACAACCCAGTTTTCCTTAGAGGCAAAGGCCTAAGAAGGACAGACTGGTGCCATGGACTGTACCTGAGAAGAGGCTAGTGAAGAGGCGCCAGGTCCTTCAGAAGGCTGGAAAGCAATCCAGATGCAGTGGCTCTTCTCTGCTCGCCTGGAAGGTCACAGCACTACAAAGCACTCCAGGCAATGGCTACTTCCTCCTTATGCAGTGGTAACAAGCAAGAGATCAGTGAAAGAGAACACTCTAAGGTGCACTGTGTCTACAGTTTCTATGTGCTCCAAGAACAGGCTATATCTGAGGAAAGACAGATCTTAAACTTAGCCATGTTCTTCACCATTAAACAGCTGTGGCTGCCAAACCCAACTCCTCAGTCTTCCCATTGCTGACTGAAAGAAAACCCTAGAAGACGTTCCAGCATCTACACTCAGAAGGGAGAACTGATACTTGCTGACAGCTTTCCCTTTGGCTCAGCTGATAAAACAACCATCACTGCAAGCACAGCAGGGCAGGTATCATTAGGGTGAAGGTGCCTCTCTGCTATGTAAGCAAACCTGACAAGAAATCCCACATACAAAGCAAGAACTTGATTTAAGAGGTTCAGCAGCTTCCTTCCCAACAAAGACTGTGGTTACAGCAGCCTTATAAACATGAAAATTCCAGCCAAGCTCCATGGCTGGGTGTAACATGCACTGCACCAAATTCACAAGCACAAGTCCTCTAAGTAGCACTCTAAGAGCCCAGAATTTGCTGTCAACAGCCTTTCTAGCAAAATAATGTCAAAAGTTAACAACCTGCTAAGATAAATGGGGCTCCTCTGTGTCTTTCCAGGTCTTGGTTCACATTGCTGTGGGTGCAGATTCATGAACCCAGTGTCTTACCTCTTCGTGTCTGAAACGGGATTTTCACAGCTGTAACTCCTATTGTTGAACAAGACTCTGTTGTTATTATATACTTAACTGCAGCAATCCCAGCAGGTCCTGCTGTCTTTGCCATTCCACTGGCATATTCTGACCCCACGCTCCCCTACAATTCTCTTGCCAGTGGCCACCAAACTGAGAAGAGATCTGGAGAAAAAGTGATAGATTTCATCTATGACTGTTCATTTCTTAACCCATAGAGGATGAGCATGAGACATCTGCAGCTCAATACTAATGACCAAGTGAGGAAGTAAAAAGGTTACTGCCTAATCAATTTCCCTCATGTCACCTGGAATAGTATCCTACAAGGCTTAACTGCACAAACTTGGTTGCAGTGAATTTTAAGAGCTGAAGACAGAATCTCTTCTACCTAAAAGGAATGGAAAAATGGATGGCAGGGAAACGGAAGGAAAAACTCCACTGAGTGCTTTATCGACCCCAATCACATCTTCTGAATGGTAAAGCAATAAAAATTTATTGAGGAATAGAAAAGTTCTTACTTACCCTTATCCCTGCCCCCCCCTCCCCCCAACCTGTTAATGCCACAGAAGAAGGTAAAATTCCCTTCAAGCACATCTTTAAAAATCTTGCAATTTTATTTGCATATAAAGGCCGCTAGATAGAATATCACAATGAATTTAAAGAAAACAACTGCTCTCCTAAACTCCATTAACAAGGGAACAGAAACCAGAACCAAGCTCCATAGCATTTACAGTGGGAGAACGGAAAAGAGCTACCTGCAACAAGATTTTTGTGCTAGCCAGATTGCATTTACACACAGTGCAAAATAAGAGAAGAGGAAATAATAATCATTATAATAATAATAATAATAATAATAATAATAAAAAAAGAAAGACAAGAAGAATATTTAAATATAAAGGACAACTAAGCCTTATTTTAGTTAGGCTTGATTGTATCCATTTGACTCTATACATGCCTGGACTACGACAAAAGATTTAACTCAGGCTCTTGAAGGCCTTGAGTGCTTGGAAAATGCATCACATCCTTCATCATTTAGATGTGTTGTACAGCATAGTTTTGCAGATGCTATACTGGCAATATTAAATCCTAGCTTAATTATAATGCACAAAAAATACATATATATATAAATTCATATTTAAAAGGAGTCCACATTTACAGTTTTTTTCCTTTTTTTCTTTTCTTTTTTTTCCTTTTTTTTTTCCTTCCTTTTATTTTCTTCCTTTTTTTCCCTTCATTTTTTTTCCTTCTTTTTCCCTTCCTTTTTTTTCTTCCTTTTTTTTCTTTTCTTTTTTCCTTTTTTTTTCCTTCCTTTTATTTTCTTCCTTTTTTTTCCCCTTCATTTTTTTCCTTCTTTTTCCCTTCCTTTTTTTTCTTCCTTTTTTTTTCTTCCTTTTTTTCTTCATTTTTTTTCTTCCTTTTTTTCCTTCCTTTTATTTTCCTTCTTTTTTTCTTCCTTTATTTTCCTTCTTTTTTTTCTTCCTTTTTTTTTTCCCCTTCTTTTTTTTTTTCCTTCCTTTTTTTCCCCCTTCTTTTTTTGTTTTCAAACTGCATGAAATTACCTGCTCTTTGCAGCTTTCAACCCCCAGTCTTTTAAAGCTAAAATAATTTAAAAACAAACAATATCAAAGGTAGAGATCACATCCAGGCTGTGGCTACTCTGTGTCAATCTTTAACATACGAAGCAGGGCAAGACAAACAACTCAGAGGTTTGTTCTGCATCCCTTTGATGCGTTCTGCTGTTAAGAGAAACAAATTCCAGCACATATATTAAGAGGTAAAGGGACCCCAAAATATTGTTTGTGCTATTAAAAAAAAAACCCAACAAACATTAAAAAATTAAAATAGATATAAATGGAGATGAGAAGCTAACATCTAGAGCTAGAGAAACAAGAAGACACTTAAAAAACACTCCGACATAGAACATAAGTTGTGCAAATTTGGGTGGTTTTAAATGCTGCCTATATTTTTTTTCTTTGCTCTTTCATTTTTATTAGCTTATAATATAATATTAAAATAAGGTCTCTCACTTCTTAAAAGAAAGCTTGGCTGTCCTTTTGAGAACATCAGAACGACTTACAGCGGCAAATTCATCGAGAACGGAACAAAACCGAAACCATAAGAAGTCCTTTGGACAAGCTCACGACGCTTGAGCGGTTTGAAATGAATGCTGCATTGCCAAAAAGCACAACCTCTAACTTCTTGCCTCTTGTTTCTGTTTTTTTTCCTCTCTTTTCCTTTTGTACCAGCAATTTACAAAAAAAAACCCAAACCCAACAAAAAACCCAACACCCCCCACCCCATCCCCAAAACCCCAACGATTCCCCACCCCGCTCCCCCAAATTCTCCCTCCCCCCCCCCGATTTTGAAAGAGAATGTTAGGTTTTGAGAGTTAGAAAATGGCAGTTTATGGACCTTCCCCAGTTCCAAATGTGCAGTAGTGCTTCATGATCCTTGAGGGGTTGGAAGGTCAAATATAATTGGAGGGTTGGTTGGCTGGAAGCTGACTGTACACGTTGAAGCATTGATGTAGGTTGTGTAACCGTCTGTCATAATGCCATAACCTGTAGGGAGAATGTGTCACACTTACTGGAATACAAACAATCGACACCGCCCGCGGGCAACTGCACTCACAGCTCCTCCTGGGATCAATGCTTCGGAGTCAAATTAAACTAATCCCCTCAAAATGATACAAGCTCTCGAAAAGGCTTGACTGAGAAAAAGAAGAATATTAAACAAAAAGTACCACGCCCTGTGTCTGAAATAAGAACTGATGCTTTTGGTTTGTGTGCAAACTTCTTTTCCCCCCCGTGGAAAATCCTCTGATGCAAGTGGATACAGCAGAAAGAGAGACAAACATGCTTCTAATTCTTCACTTTGTGAGCTGTGGTTTGCGTGCCTGCAACGTCTGTCATAAGAAACAGGCCAAGCAGGAGAAAAGCCTTAGAAGTGAACTTTGGTTTTGCCTACAAAATCCCATCCTTGGGCAATGAACCAAGCCTGGGAAGACCTCCCTATGCTAACCCAAATCATGAAATGGTAGGGGTTGGAAGGGACCTCTGGAGATCACAGAATCACAGATTGCACTAGGCTGGAAGGGACCCTCGAAGGTCATCTCACCCAGCCCCCCTGCAGTCAGCAGGGAGATTGTAGAATCATAGAATGGTTTAGGTTGGAAGGGACCTCAAAGATCATCTAGTTTCACCCTCCTGCCATAGGCAGGGACACTTCCCACTAGAACAGGTTGAGATCATCAAGTCCAAGCCCCCTGCCAAAGTAGGATCACCTAGGGCAGGTCACACAGGACCATTCCTCATCACAGAACTGCCAGGCTGGTGACCACACTGGCCAGTAAACCTCAGGAATGCATGAGCAGGCTAAAAGCAGACACACATACCTATTTACTTTACATGTACTGTGTGTGCTATCTACCTGTGAAACTCATGACTCAGGAAAGGAATCTCCTGCTGTGAAGACAACAGGGCACTGGTGGTCACTGGGGGCCATGAAGATGATTAGGGGACTGCAGCATCTCTCTTATGAGGGGAGACTGAAAGACCTGGGGATCTTGAGCCTGGAAAAGAGGAAACTGAGAGGGGATCTGTGCTGGAATATTTTACTGAGAGAAATTAAATCCTCAGCTGTGAGGAAAAGGAAAAACAACAGTAACATATATCACTCATTCTTCTGCTGGGAAATGCAAGTAGTCAAAATAGAGGTAAGGCACTCACTGCTCACACACTGCTCAGTTAGTTCTGAGTTCAGCTCCTTCTCTCTGGCAGTCTGTGCGGTTGCATTTGCCTTAACTCTCATCCAACCTAACCCTTTATTTCCTCTAACTTTCTTCTTGTCCTTTTGACATCTCACCTCAGATCTCTCCACATTTATCAAGGGAGATATACGGGGACCGATCTGGTTATTTCTGAAGGGAGGGAAAGAGGGGGCAGGAGGTTTGGGTCTGGAGCCTCCTGGCCATCTGACTGTGTCAGGAGGGATTCTGCGTTCCTGTATTAGTTTTAACTTGTGGCCACAACAACCCCATGCAGAGATACAGGCTGGGGTCGGAGTGTCTGAGAGCAGCCAGACAGAGAGGGATCTGGGGGTGCTGATTGATACCTGCCTGAACATGAGCCAGCAGTGTGCCCAGGTGGCCAAGAGAGCCAGTGGCATCCTGGCCTGCATCAGGAATGGTGTGGCCAGCAGGAGCAGGGAGGTCATTCTACCCCTGTACTCTGCACTGGTTAGACCACACCTTGAGTCCTGTGTTCAGTTCTGGGCCCCCCAGTTTAGGAGGGACATTGAGATGCTTGAGCGTGTCCAGAGAAGGGCGACGAGGCTGGGGAGAGGCCTTGAGCACAGCCCTACGAGGAGAGGCTGAGGGAGCTGGGATTGGTTAGCCTGGAGAAGAGGAGGCTCAGGGGAGACTTTATTGCTGTCTACAACTACCTGAGGGGAGGTTGTGGCCAGGAGGAGGTTGCTCTCTTCTCTCAGGTGGCCAGCACCAGAACAAGAGGACACAGCCTCAAGCTACGCCAGGGGAAATTTAGGCTGGAGGTGAGGAGAAAGTTCTTCACTGAGAGAGTCATTGGACACTGGAATGGGCTGCCCGGGGAGGTGGTGGAGTCGCCATCCCTGGGGCTGTTCAAGGCAGGATTGGACATGGCACTTGGTGCCATGGTCTGGCCTTGAGCTCTGTGGTAAAGGGTTGGACTTGATGATCTGTGAGGTCTCTTCCAACCCTGATGATACTGTGATACTGTGATAACTGTAAATATTTGCATGCATAGTGTATATATATACATATAAATGGTGTTAAGCTGTAAATATAGCTTCATACCTTAACTTCCAGCCAGCTGAGTCCAGTCTGGGTGAATTCCTTGTGTGGCGGGGCAGGTAACTCCCAAACCATCACAGGATCTTATCAACGCATACAAATATGTAAAGGTTGGAGGTCATGAGGATTAGGCTGGGCTCTTTCAGGGTGCCCAGTCACAGGACAAGGGAATACAAGAGATTTCACTTGAACTTATGGGAAACTTCTTTACTTTGAGGGTGATGGAGCACTGGAACAGGCTGTCCAGAGAGGCTGCAGAGTCTCCATCTCTGGAGACTTTAAAAACCTGCCTGTAGGGGTTCCTGTGCAACCTGATCTAGGTGGACCGGCATGAGTAGGGAGGTTGGACTAGATGATCTCCAGAGGTCTCTTCTGAACCCTACCATTCTATGATCCCTAGCTTAAGCAGGAAATCGAGGTGAGGGTTAAATAGATGCTTGCTTTTCATCATGAAGCCATCTTGATAACTGACTCCTGAACAAAAATGCAAGAGGTGGCAAATTATTAATCACAGGTTTTTGACAGCAAAGACTTGATTCCTCAGTAGCACTATGGCCCCAGCTTCAGAAGGAGACTGTCCTCAGTCTCCTTAACAGGTGGCCAGCAATGCCCTTGTTCAGAGTGCACCTGAGGAAGCAGCAGCAATGCGCTTTCCTCTGCTGGCCTCTATCTTCTCTCCCACTTGCCACATAGGAGTAGCACATAAAGTGTTGTGCACTCCAGTAATTTTGGGCAAGTGGAGAAAGCTACAGCAACCCATGGACTGAGCCACACCTGAGACTTCATTCAACAAATGTGATGTGACAAAATGACTGAAAACAGAAACGCTTTTCAGCTGACATCCACGAAAAGCTAACAAAGAAGCTAAAAAAGTAAAAATCAAGGAAAAACTTGGCACCAAATACACTCCTTTTTTAAAATAAAAAGATAAGCAGTTTCATGGAGCAAGAGAACTTCACATCTTAAACCCAGAGGGGAAAAATGTTTCTTTCAAACCATTATGATACAGCACAGATCATTGCTGTCTGAAAGCTACGATAAACACAGCTACCCACGGTGTCTATCAGAAAGAATAATCACTTCAGAATTGCTGCACTGTCCACCTCTATCACTTTATTTATTTAGACTGGCAATTTTGATTTAGATCATCTCATGGTGGGAAAACTCTTGTTTGGGGTTGTTCTTGCTTATCAACCAGGAAAAAATGCCTGCATCACCAAAATGTGTGCATTGCCTCTGTTGATTTAATGGGATGTGGTACATGCTCATCTCAGCTGGAGCTGGATGAGAATTAATTGCACTGGAAGATGATGCTCTTAACACTAGGCTATTTCTTTTTGTACTGAAACAAGCTGCTCTTAGGTCTTCTGCAGAAGAACTACACAGCATTTCAACTCTTTTAGTCTTCTTGTAAGAATTTACTTCAACAGTCACTTTTAATACGTGCTGCCACCTTCCTCTGAGATTTAGATCTAAGGGGCTGCACAGGGCTCCCCAATGGTTTCCCATAATAATCACCTTGTAAATTAAAATACTTTCCTTTCCCATTACTTAACACTGCTACAACTAGGAGTTTGCTCATCCAATGTGCCTACAAAGGCCATAGAGAACAGACATGTTTTAGCTGGAAGTTTTGCTGTATTCACTTGCTGTTAATAGGAAAGGACTGGTACTTATACAGAGCATCCAATCTTTTCCTGGGTGCATTAAAGGACTGCTGTTGATGCCACAATAATTAAGGTCATGTCAGTATTTCAGACTCTATTTACAGATAGCAGGCATTAAACTCATTGTCTGAAGTCACAAGGGCTTCCAAAAAACCAACACCAGCAGCTGACAAAGTCATCTCTTTTTTTTCACTTTTTCTTTAAATAGTCCTCCAAATCTTGAGGTCTACAGAGAACTTAGTCAGAATGAATGGAGAAGCCTCCAGGGGGGACAATACAAAGCATTTAATGTGTAATTTTGAGTTCTAGGGTCACAAAGTCTTACATTCTGGCTCAGGCAGAACTCCTGGTGTTTGTCTCTCAGCCACATGAAAGCTACAAAAGTGTATTAAATATTTAAGTAGCTCCAAAATGTATTTAATATCTCAGTCCTTTCCACTGCCATAAACTGAGCTTATTGTTTCTGAAGGCTCACACTCTGCCTGACCTGGCACTGACATTGGGGAAATCTAAACTATGAGAGTGCTGGGAGGTAACACATACAGAACAAACTGTGTAACAGAACGCTTTTAGAAATGTATGCAAAGTGAGTTCTGGCACTCTCCTCCTGATGTCTGACTCGAGATGCCCTCCTTTCCTCACCCACAGAGGAAGATGAGCTGAGACAGTAAGCTGTCCTCCATCTTCTCCTTTTTTGGCTCCTATGCTTGGAATAATGGGGATAATTTTCGTTTTGGCTTGCAAGTGTGGGAAACCTCAGCTGTTCCTCTAACTAAGTTTGGCAAACTTTGAACTGCTTTGAAATAACCTGCAGAGAACAACCTTTGCACAGTGAAGGATGTAGGTGGCTAAATGCAGCACAGGTTTCTGAAACAGACTGTGTTAATTCTGGCAGAAATTGTGAGTGCAGTCACTTCCCCCAGTCCCCTCCCTGCCCTAGACCAATCTGCCATTATCCATACTTTGCAATGCACCACCCGAATGTGCTGCTGTGAGATCAGCCTGAGACCAACGACAGGCAAGCAGTGCTGCTCCTTACCTTCATGAATCCCACCGAAGACATGGAGTTTGGGCCTCACTCGCCTCTGCACTGTGTTCAACAGCTCCACACAACCCACTCTCTGCAGCTCCTTTGGAACCCAGTCTCGAAAACCTGAAGGCAAAATGCAATCAATCCTATTAATTCTCCCTGTCCAGGCAAGGTTTCACGTAGTCTTTCAGGAAGCCATCGTTCACAGAGAGGTTATTACATTATCTGTAGTCATAACCTCTCCATTAAAGCGCACAATGGCTTTTAAGAAATGTTCCACTGTCACTTAGTCTTCCTTAAGATTTCCTCCCTCCATCTGCATTAATGTTTTTCTGGATGTGATTTGTTTTGTTGAACTCTCCAGGTTTGAAACTCATCTTCCACCTGGAAACCCTGGGACATTTATTCCCGGCACTACCGCAGATTTTTCTTCCAGCAGTCAGCTTCCCAAGCCTGGTTACGCTCCAGAAATGAAACACCTCAAGAGCACCACCTATGACCTGGCACCTCTGCCACCCCAAAGATTTAAAATAGTCTCCCATAGCTTCCAGAGAACCATGGTCTGCAAGTGTCAGGTTAATTTTGAGCTCTTGGTCAGCATCAACAAGCAATGCAGCAAAACAGCTTCCACCAAGCTAGTGCTAAGTGACTAAGCTGCCACTCGATCTTAGGGATAACACAGCAAAATGCACATAATCTGACATCACTTATTACAGAATTCTGCTGCCAGGACTAGTGCTGGTATGGACCAGCAGGGCCAGATGAATGAGGAGGAGCAAAAGGGAAATCAGGAGCCACATCTCCCTGTAGCACTTATTCAGAATAGTAACGGCCTGAGCCAAGTTCATCCCAGGTACTAAAACCGTGTTGTGACATGAACCCGACTCAATTTTGGAGCAAGCAGAGTCCAGTTACTGCTGCTCCACCTCCCTGACTATTTATAGTTGAAAAAGCAGCATTTTGACAATATTCACCTGCAGGCTGAGACTAGACCTCCTCCTTTTGAGCACATTGCTAACACCTAATCTGTGCCTGCAGTTAGAATACGGAGCTGGTCTTTTGAAATTTAGCTTTATTATCTCAACCAAATCAAAACTGAAGTATGTTCAGTCCATCAGAGCACTCATTGGTGCCTATCTGCAGCATCACAGTATTTCTGTAGGAACCCAATTCAGAGCAGATGGATTAGCAACCCATGGAAAATAGCACCCATGGAACATTCTAAACATGGCTCTTTGGGAAAGTAAACAGATTAAAGGAGTGCTTTAGTCTTCAAAACCCAGGGCACTCCACTGCCAGTGGATGGTGCATGGCTGCTTTATCAAAGCAGCATGCTGGTAGCTCTAGTAAGATCAAAGAGAATCTGCAGATCATCTTACAACAGTCTCTATGCAGCATTAAAAGGGTAAACCAGGATATAAAAGGAGCACTAAGTGCATTACTAGTCTAAAACACTCTAGACTTTATTTTCCTTAGCTCTGCTTAGATTGCTGACTCCTAACTTAATTGTGACAGAAAATGGTAGCACACCTGAATCCTGACTCCACAATCACTGACAAGCTCTGAGAGCAAGAAGCCAGCCTGGTAGCACTCACACCCTGCAACTACAAGAAGTACTTTTTGTACTTTCTACCATCTCAACAGTCAGTGACTTCACGTGATGATCTGACTCCTTGGCCTGCAAGAGCTTCCTAAAACACTGACACAATCACACTCTATTAAGGGTAACGAAGACACTTCTTCTCCTGACCAGCCATATTTATAAAAGGCAGATGATCACTGTTGTAAAACCAACTGAAACACTTAAAACGTGGTCCTAGGCTGCTTGCCAGAGGTACCAAAGCAAAGCAACACGTGAGCCACAAGCATCTCGCAGGCTGTACGACAGGGAAGCGGCAGTGGGGACTTTCACACGGTTTTAGTGTGGACTTTAATGACTTCAGATACATCCAAAGTGGTTACTCCTACCTCTGCTGAACGACCATCCTAGTGCCTTCTCGAGACCATCAGGACTCAGCTTAGAATCGCTCACATTTACAAGGTAAACAAACTTTAACTAAATGAAGAACTTCCAACTCCTTAATCAAAAAGCAAATTGTGCATTCATAGAACCATAGAATCAACCAGGTTGGAAGAGACCTCCAAGATCATCCAGTCCAACCTGCCCTATCCAATCAACCAGACCATGGCACTAAGTGCCCCAGCCAGGCTTTTCTTGAAGACCCCCAGGGACGGTGCCTCCACCACCTCCCTGGGCAGCCCATTCCAATGCCAATCACTCTCTCTGGGAAGAACTTCTTCCTAATATCCAGCCTAGACCTACCCTGGCACAACTTGAGACTGTGTCCCCTTGTTCTATTGCTGGTTGCCTGGGAGAAGAGCCCAACCCCCACCTGGCTACAATGCCCTTTCAGGTAGTTGTAGACAGTAATAAGATCACCCCTGAGCCTCCTCTTCTCCAGGCTAAACAGGCCCAGATCCCTCAACCTCTCCTCATAGGATCTGTGCTCCAGGCCCCTCACCAGCCTCATTGTCCTTCTCTGGACATGTTCCAGCACCTCAACATCCTTCTTGAACTGGACACAGCACTCAAGGTGTGGCCTGAGCAGTGCTGAGTACAGGGGCAGAAGAACCTCCCTTATCCTGCTGGCCACACTGTTCCTGATGCAGGCCAGGATGCCATTGGCTCTCTTGGCCACCTGGGCACACTGCTGCCTCAGCTTCAGCTTACTGTCTATCAGTAACCCCAGGTCCCTTTCCTCCTGGCTGCTCTCAGCCACTCAGTCCCCAGCCTGTAGAGCTGCTTGGGGTTGTTGTAGCCAAAGTGCAGAACCCTGCACTTGGCCTTATTAAATCTCATCCCATTGGCCTCTGCCCACCCACCCAGCCTGTCCAGGTCCCTCTGCAGGGCTCTCCTACCTTCCAACAGATCAACACCTGCTCCTAGCTTGGTGTCATCTGCTTCATAGACCTGTGCTCACCTGGCATTACTCTGAGTAAGGAACAATTACCTGAGAACATAACTTTATCCCTTTGTAAATTTGCCATAAGCCAGTTGGTAGCTTTAAAGTTACTGTTACATATTCTAAGTTTACAAGGATGCTATCAAGGAGAATGTGTGACTGCTTGCTCCTGAGCTCTCAACTACGTATTCTAAAACCTTAAGGTAACAACATGTCACTGCAGTAGAGAAAGGTTTTAGAAGTTTTAGTTAGTCTCTGAAAAATAAACCAGAACTTGAAAGTGCTTGTCAGAGGAATCACAGAATACTGTTCTTGCACAAAATGTCAGCCTGCAAAGGCTGTGGAGTCAGGTGCTTGATCTTCCTTAGCCTGCACTTAACAAGAAATTTAGTTCTTATTAAGCAGATGCCTGGAAACTCATCAGATCTGCTAAGCCTCACATCACTTTACACTTCTCCCAGAAAGGCATCTTTTTAATTACAGTTTTGAGCCAGGATATGGTTACAGTATAGAATAACACAGAACTATTCATTTGTCTTAGTTTGAAAACAACATTCTCATGCAAAATATCACTCACAGCTTTTGTTTCACTTACCAAGGGGAGGTCCATGTGTCATTAGTATATCAATTCCCTCGGGAATAAGGTTCCACTTGTCTAGCAAAGACTGACCTCTAGGTAGGTTAAAGCCCCATCCATTAAACCATGGTGTCCTTTGGGGGGAAATAAGAACAACTGCATCAGTGTAAAATAAAAATCTCTCCTCCAATTCTTCTGAATGAAAACAACTTCTCTGCTTCAGAGCTAAATTGCAGAGAGGCTTGTTGAAGAAGACACCTCCAAAACCAACTGGATCAAATACATACATACACTAATCTAAATGTTTGAATTTAGACTGGTATCACTTGCTCTTTCTGTACTTCAGGACTATTATTCATCAGCCTCAGGGGTGTTTACTCACTAAGGAAAAGGGAAAACTAAAGGTTAAGCTAACACAGTCTAAAGCTTTTTTTTTCTTCCTTTCTTTTCCCTTCAAAAATTGAGGCTGTGCAAGCATAAGAACTCCTCCCTTATATTACCTACCAAAACAAGCAAAAAACTTCCCAAAGCTTATTTTTTTTTGGAGGCAAGAGCAAATTTCTCCCAGCACAGGATGTCCAGTGGGTAGCAGCTCAGCAGGAAGGCTGGATGATGCAGTGGTTGCAAGCACCACCTGCACTACAGGAAGGCTGGATGATGCAGTGGTTGCAAGCACCACCTGCACTACAGCACTTCACCAAACTCCAACTTGCTCCATTCAGCACCTTCAACACTGTCACATCATTTGCCTTTGACCTTCTGAGCCTCCTAAAGGTCTTGCTCAGAGGGTTATTTCCCCTCACAGTGACTTTTTCAAGAGGTATCATCATTTAAAACTCATTTAGCATTTGTTAAGGAACACCTAGAGCCTTGGCCTCCTCTCTCACAGCACGGTGCTGCTCTGACACACTGCTGTAGCCATCATCTCATGCATGCAATGATGAAATTCCAGAACTTTTTCCATGTGTAACAAGCAAACTGAACAGTTTTGATGCAGGTCTATAATAATGAAGCCTTTCCTCATCAGGTAGGTGCACAGAGCAATTGTTCTGCAGAGATACTACAGGATTTACACCTGTTACTAACAGCTTTTTCTATAGCTGTTACTATAGTATTCCAGAGTTTTCATCTGTGTGTTTCCTAAAGCCCAGGCAACAGATTTAGACTGCATTTTCTGGGAAGGACACTCCTGTCCTAGCTCTAATTATTTGGGCACATCTTTCTGAGAGTTCAAGCTACTCCTGCAGCCTTCTGTGCACTGCAGTTCTGTAAAGAAAATATAAAAGTCGGGGGGGGGGGGAGGGCAAAACCAAACCAATCTTAAAGAAAAGCACACCTGTTAAAAAGAGAGAGACCATTAACAGTTTGACATCATTTCATGATACAATCTACCTCCTGTACCCTCTAAATTATGCATCTTTTCAGCCTCTAACAAGCATGTAAGTGGAAATTTCCTGCTGGAATTACATTTCTGTATTTTTCCTTTGGTTGGCTTCTTTTTTTTTTTTTTGGGGGGGGGGGTGTTGTTGGTTTGTTTTTTTCCCAAGTATTTTGCTTCTCAGAAACAACAAGAAGACCAATGGTGATTATATCCAGTTATACATCTGGTCTGAATTCCTGACAATTGGCAGTATGGGAAAACAGCAGTACTGGAGAAGGAAGGTTACCAGTGCTCTAGTAACACATAAGAGACATAGCCCATGTAGTCCTACTGAACTAATACTTAAGGCTATACACACACACACAGAGCAACTTGTTCAGCCCAGCAGACATCCTGGCCGCTGGATGAACACTAACAAAAGATGGGAAAATGAGATATTAGTTAAAACATTTTATGTGAGGTACGAATTCCTCACGTGCAGAGCAACTCCACCTCTCACCGCAGGCTTTCTCTACACCTACTGAGACACCTAAGAGTTTCCCTGTTGTAAAGTAAGGTCAGTGTACCTCACTCACACAAGGGCTGTATCCAAACTGAAGCATGTGTCTCAGCTTTAACTAAATCTCAAGTTTCTGCTTTTCTACAACTGACCTTTCTGAAATATGTACCCAAATTTCCTTTCTCATCATGTTCTTAGGCTTTAACATATCAAGATTCTTGTAAGCTTCAGGGCTGCAGCAAAAAGGTAAAATATGGTTTGGCTAAAACATTCAGCTCCTTAAAAAAACAAATGCACAGCACAGAGGTTGAACTTTCCACTGTCAATTAATGATTCCTTCCCCCGCTTGCATTTCTCCTGCAGATAATACTGTAGTTACTATACCGTAGTTAAACCTGAAATGTGAAACCACATCTGTGATCTCTCTGGGGCTCTTTGGAGACTGCAACCGCAGAAAAACCTGGATTTGTCTGCAGGTTTTTTGATTTTATTTCCTTCTGAAGCACTAGGGGAGGAGGAGGGGAACCTGAGCTCCTACACAGTCGTCGTTCAGCAGCCTCTGTAATTAGCTGTGACTAACAGGCACCACATGGGAATCCACTTGTAAGAAAAGTTGTGAGAAACCTTCTCCACTGTGCAGCACGTGCAAACCCACCAAAAAAAACCCAAAACAAAAAACCAAGATGGTCAACTACTTCTTTAATATACTAAGTAACTTCACACAAGATATACTTTAATATACTAAGAGCAGGCATGACTGGAGGAACATTCGGATTAGAGAACGCAAAACACAAACTTGCGTTGCATATCCAGCACAAGTACTGCACTCTGACTAGGCAAAGCAAGAGCCCTCGGGTTTCTGAGGGGGTTCAGCCTCACCAGCAAGCCAAGGAGACACGTTCAGAACCCCCACCAAGAAGAAAACCAGCCTTCTGGCAGAGCTTCAGGTGTAGATGAGATCACAAGGAAGGCCGCCCGATGTTCACACCGTGCCGGGTTACAGCGCAGACGAGATGGAGTTGACGTAGTGTGAATCCCATAAGGTGACAGACGAAGCACACTCTGTATGTCTGCAGGACAGACAAAGCCTGCACCAGAGGTAGGCAGCATCTCAACAAGGGCTGTTGGATTTGGATATTTTACTCCTGCTAGTGCCCTACTGTGCATATCTAAAAGTTAAATAGAGTCACTCTCAACTTCTAAATAATGCAGAGTTAAAACCAAAGTTGTGCATATAGCTGTGTGCCTTCTGCAACATCTTCCAAGCTGACTTCTTACTGCAAGAAACCACCTCAGATCTAGGAAGAAATAGCTATCTTGAACTTTGGTTGCATCCACCTATGGTAAGTTGCAATCAGGTACAAAAAATTTGTAAAGGCAACTTATTGTCAGTAACCATATCTAAGATCTGACCTATTTTTCTTTCCTATGAAGCTCTAAATAAAAGACTTCAGTTAACTCCTAATGCCATTGGTAGTAGACCTTATTTTTAAGCAGCTGTTCATAGAATCAACCAGGTTGGAAGAGACCTCCAAGATCATCCAGTCCAACCTAGCACCCAGCCCTAGCCAGTCAACTAGACCATGGCACTAAGTGCCTCATCCAGGCTTTGCTCCAACACCTCCAGGGACGGTGCCTCCACCACCTCCCTGGGCAGCCCATTCCAATGCCAATCACTCTCTCTGCCAACAACTTCCTCCTAACATCCAGCCTAGACTTCCCCCAGCACAACTTGAGACTGTGTCCCCTTGTTCTGTTGCTGGTTGTCTGGGAGAAGAGGCCACCCCCCACCTGGCTACAACCTCCCTTCAGGTAGCTGTAGACAGCAATGAAGTCAAATGAGCTGTTGAGACAAGAATGCTATCAGCTTCCATAGGGGAGGTGAAGACAGAAAACCACCAGGGTGAGGAGTGAGAGACTTCAAAAGATTTTGCCCTTTTACGTTTGGCAGACCAAAACACTTCTTCGTATCCGACACTCAGCCTAATGAGGTTCCCACTTTCTTGGTGAGCCAGCCCATGTCCTGAAGAGCTTCACTGAGCCTCCCTCATCAGAACCATGCCACACCTCACAGCATCCTTCACATGTCATCAAATCCTCACAGTAATTCTTGATCCCCAGCTCACCTGACAGCTCAGCCCTCCCCTCACTGCAAAGCTTCCTCATCGTTTAGGGCCAGCAGTTATGCTGGCAGCAGATGTAACAGAGGGAACATCCTGTTGGAAGGCAGACACCTGGCCCACTGTTACTCTCTTCAGGTCTTCCTTTTTGCACAGGAATCCCCACGGATCCCCCTCCACCTGGCATTTGGGAAGTTACATTGTCTGCAATTAAAAGAATGCTTATGCGGTAGGCTGTGTATCATCTTCACACTCTGGGCTGTAGGAGACACAGATATCACTTGACAGGATACCAAGGAGGAGGAGATCTGAAACTTCACAACAAGACTCAATCTCCTCTTGCAGGTGCATTGGGAAAAGCCCCTGACAAGACATGCAAAGCCATCTGCTTTTAATGGCAGAGAGCTGCCTCTTCTGCAGGTGATCAGATCTCCCCTCTCCCAAGTACCTTTGTATTGTTCTACTATGAAGTGACAGAGTAATGAAGCATTATTTTATGACACGAATCAAAGCCATCCCTTGGCATGTACACCTCAGAAGCAACCTTGGACATGGCCAAGTTCATCCAGGCTATACAGGAATTTTCATCACACACTACCTATTTTCATCTCTTCTCAGGCTCACAAATTTAATTACTAGATCCTTAGAGCTCAACAACTCAAAAGGCAAATGTACAATGAGACCTTTTAGCATCAGGTTTTCCTTTTACTTCCATCAGGAAATCCATTTATTTCAATAGCTACTTCTAAACAGGATTAGGAAAAAATAATCAAGGACCTCACAGGATTTTAATCCTGTGAATTCATTGTTTTTTAAGGCTTCCCAGTCCTTTAGGAAAGCCTTCATTTTACCCTTAATCCAATGAGTGAAGTGCACAGGAGGCAAAAAGCAGAGTCTGTTTCCATCCACAGGGTAACAGCTGAGGCAGGGCAGCAGGAAGCACTCGCACACGGCTAAGAACAATGCAATGCTCTTTATCTGTGCCAGCCTTTGAACGGAGCGCACAGACCTGGCTCACAGCTCCGCTGACAGCATCAAACTGGTGGCACCCGACACTGACAGGCGCCCCTGGACTCGCTCGGTTCCAGCACTTGCCAAGCAAACGCCTCCCCAAGGTATCTCTGACGGTCGCAGATGAAGGCTGCGGCAGCGCAGCAGGCTAGCTGAGAACAAACCGCGCAGGGGGCACAAAGGCAGTGACCTGTGCGCAGAGCCAAGGAAAGCCTCTCAGCCCTCCTCCCTCCGCCCCGCTCCGCGCACGGAGCGCCGCCAGCGCAGGCAGCACACACGCCCCGCGCCGCGCACGGAGCGCCGCCAGCGCAGACAGCACACACGCCCCGCGCCGCGCACGGAGCGCCGCCAGCGCAGACAGCACACACGCCCCGCGCCGCGCACGGAGCGCCGCCAGCGCAGGCAGCACACACGCCCCGCGCCGCGCAGGCAGCACACACGCCCCGCGCCGTTCAGTCAATGGGCAGCGCAGGCAGCACACACGCCCCGCGCCGTTCAGTCAATGGGCAGCGCAGGCAGCACACACGCCCCGCTCCGCGCAGGCAGCACACACGCCCCGCGCCGTTCAGTCAATGGGCAGCGCCTGCCTGCTGCCAACACACAAAGAGGGACTGGAGCATGGCGAGAGGGAGAAGAAGGAGCCTGTGTGTAATCACGGAAACAAAAGGCTAAGGCAAGTGCGGAGTGTATTAAGGAAGCACGTTTTACAAGACAGGCTCTGACATTCGCCTTCGCTGCTACAGAAGCACTTCTTTCAGTTAAGGTCTCTCTTACAGCGAATATTCAAATGCTTTTCCATGATGTTAACAACCACCAGGAAACCTTAAAGGCTAAACGATTTCCTAACTGTGCTCATTAGATGTGATGCTGTGATACCAGTAAAAGGCACAGGCTGGCGGCTCCAGCTGTATGTCATTCCCACTAGCATTCACCTGCTGCGCCTCGCTGTCCCATTTAGAAAGCAAGGACAGTATCACAGTATCACACAGTATCACACAGTATCACAGTATTCTCAGGGTTGGAAGAGACCTCACAGATCATCAAGTCCAACCCTTTACCACAGAGCTCAAGGCCAGACCATGGCACCAAGTGCCACGTCCAGTCCTGCCTTGAACAGCTCCAGGGACGGCGACTCCACCACCTCCCCGGGCAGCCCATTCCAGTGTCCAATGACTCTCTCAGTGAAGAACTTTCTCCTCACCTCAAGCCTACATTACCCCTGGCACAGCTTGAGGCTGTGTCCTCTCGTTCTGGTGCTGGCCACCTGAGAGAAGAGAGCAACCTCCTCCTGGCCACAACCACCCCTCAGGTAGTTGTAGACAGCAATAAGGTCACCCCTGAGCCTCCTCTTCTCCAGGCTAACCAATCCCAGCTCCCTCAGCCTCTCCTCGTAGGGCTGTGCTCAAGGCCTCTCCCCAGCCTCGTCGCCCTTCTCTGGACACGCTCAAGCATCTCAATGTCCCTCCTAAACTGGGGGGCCCAGAACTGAACACAGTACTCAAGGTACAAAACTGAAAGAAGTGTCACGGGGTCTGGTTCCTTGGGGTTTTGCTTATCCTGCATCTTTAAACAGCTGAAGCTCCTGCCCCAAAAAAGCAGGTTACCAGCACTGTGCTTGTGCTAGCCGTGTTACTGTATCTGCCTCCTTATCACTGACTGACCTGCACAGAAGTCAGGCTCTAGCTAAAGCATAGTTCTGCTGGTTTTGTCATGTTACAAAACTCCAAAGCCTCAACAACTGCCGTTAATGTTTCTATTGCTCCCACTCAGTTTTTCAACTTACAAATATACTACAACCTCTACAAACTTGCTGGTTGTCTGAATTACAGAAGACTTGGGAAGCACAGCTCCCACACATCCATGTTTGGAGTCTCTTCTCCCAGGCAACCAGCAACAGAACAAGGGGACAGGCTCAAGTTGTGCCAGGGGAGGTATAGAATCATAGGATCATAGAATCAACCAGGTTGGAAGAGACCTCCAAGATCATCCAGTCCAACCTAGCACCCAGCCCTATCCAGACAACTACCTGAAGGGAGGTTGTAGCTGGGTGGGGGTTGGCCTCTTCTCCCAGGCAACCAGCAACAAAACAAGGGGACACAGTCTCAAGTTGTGCTGGGGAAAGTCTAGGCTGGATGTTAGGAGGAAGTTCTTCCCAAAGAGAGTGATTTGCATTGGAATGGGCTGCCCAGGGAGGTGGTGGAGTCACCGTCCCTGGAGGTGTTCAAGAAAAGCCTGGATGAGGCACTTAGTGCCGTGGTCTGGTTGATTGGCTAGGGCTGGGTGCTAGGTTGGACTGGATGATCTTGAAGGTCTCTTCCAACCTGGTTGATTCTATGAAAGAGTCCAGTCCTTGCAGTCTTCCTTTCTCTCCAAAGCAGTCTTCCACAATGAAAACTTGCAACAACCACCTCACCACCACAAGCCAGTCTGAGCTGGTACACCAGAGTGCACCAGGTACACTCCTTGCACCAAGCTATGCTCAATTTCTGCCTCAGATTGTGTGAACTGACCAAGGGACGATTTAGCTCAGGCTCCTTTCAGATAACAGCTTGGATTTGTGATGGTGAAAATGAGGAAGGACCCTGATTGTAGCCACTCAGCATGTTTCATGGATGTGCTGACATGGACCAAATTATTGTCTAAAACAAGGACAGACGCTGAAGTAAGTGCACCTTTAGACACATACAGATGGAATATAGTAGGTGAAAACAATTCCCTCCAGCATCCTGCAGATCTTGCCTTCTTCAGTCGCTGTGCATCTCTGCCTATGCTGCCTCCAGGCTGCCCCAGATAACTAAGCTCTGGTACCCAAAGCTGAAGACCACCTCTGAGGAGATCTTTCAGTAGCTGGTTTCTCTGATGGCCCACATTAACTACTGGCTTCTTCTATCCTGTGTCTCGAGGAGTTAGTGATGCATTTTGGCAGAGGAAAGTCCTTTCAGTTCACATGTTCTGTGTTAGCACCACAGTCAGAATTTAAGACCATAAGTCATCTTCTGGGGGAGGGGGAGATGCATTTTCTAAAAAGCAGCAGGAGAGTGAGTAAAGAAACATGAAAATCACATCAGGGTTTAGGAAACATGAAAACAATGGAGCAGAGAGGCAGGAGCTGAAGTTGGTAATGTCCTGGAGGATCACAAGACACAGAGGACAGCAAGATGAACAGCATAGGCTCCCTGAGGACGGGGTAAAGAACACACAACAAAGGAGATGAGAGGACAACACCAGCATGCTGGTGGATCCTGGAAAGAAGAGAAAGGGAGCAGATGAATTTCTCAAGTTTAGGACTCAGACAACCTCTGCTTAACTATCTGAACTGCTCATCAAACAGGAAATTTCCTCCAAACCTTCTGAGGTTTTTCCAATCCCTAATTGTATTGCAATTATTTTATTTAGGGCTTTACTTAATGAGATCTGGGAGATATTTTAATATCCCCCAAATATGAAAATAATTCAAACTTGACTCAAGGGCTTATTTCATTCTACTTTTAAAAAGAGCATTACAAAGGCCTAGTAATAGAAGCAAGAATTACATCTTGCCTATTTCTGTACAGCATGAGCTTGAGGATGGCTTGAAGGATAGATCTTGTCTAAGCTAGCATCGGCCTCAGCTAGGTCCATATGTTAGGTTCCTGCATGGTGATGTGAGCACCGTGGCAGCAGCTCAGAAATGCCATGCTGGACTGATTTACAGCACCACATCTCACCCCAGTGTGGGCACATTGCTCCCTTCATTTCCAAGTTACAGCCCTGTACAGGATATGTGTATCCTTGAAATGACCAAGGATGTCCTAGCCTTTAAAAAGAGCTTGAATGCCTCAAACTGTAACAGAATTTTGTGGTCTTTGTAGAAACAGAAGCATTACGATAGACACAGAATGTCTGTTTAGATGGAGGAGCTCTCTGGTCCTAAAGCTGATCAAAACATAAGCCCAAATGTTCATGCTGATGAACAGGAAGATAAAAGGAAACAAAAGGGGAAAAAAAAAATCAGCTGGCTGAAATTTTGATTTGGTTTTGCTGAACAACTGTGCATGTTATAGAATGATGCTGCATGCTTGGCTTCTTCCAGCCAACATGATCATAGTACACTACTTGTATTACATCTTTAAGTTTCTACTTATTATCCATGCAGGAAATGTAAACTGACAACAGGTATATCTGGAAGAGGGTTTCACCAGGAGCTCTATTTCTGCAATGACAACCCCTATTAAAGCAGAGCAAATGCAAAAGGGAAGCCAAATGCTCTCCCCAACACACCCTTACTCGTGGGTATTTCTGATCCACCAAGACCCTGTGTATTTGACATGTCGAAAAGCAAAACCTGGACAGGTGTAATTACAAGATGCACCAGGGGAAATTTAGGCTGGAGGTGAGGAGAAAGTTCTTCCCTGAGAGAGTCATTGGACACTGGAATAGGCTGCCCGGGGAGGTGGTGGAGTCGCCGTCCCTGGGGCTGTTCAAGGCAAGATTGGACGTGGCACTTGGTGCCATGGTCTGGCTTTGAACTCTGCGGTAAAGGGTTGGACTTGATGATCTGTGAGGTCTCTTCCAACCTTGATGATACTGTGATACACCCAGAAGCATCTGCTGAATGTTTTATATACTAAAAGAACCCACTGGGCACAAACCTACATCACAATCACAGGAAGCTGAAGGCTTTCCAAAACACTTTTCAAGGACTTTACAAGTAATAATTAATTTAACCCTAAACCAGACTAGACAGAGCACTGTGTAGAACTAGGCTGACCAGACCTCAGCTATGATATACATATATAGAATCATAGAATCATAGAATCAACCAGGTTGGAAGAGACCTCCAAGATCATCCAGTCCAACCTAGCACCCAGCCCTAACCAATCAACTAGACCATGGCACTAAGTGCCTCATCCAGTCTTTTCTTGAAGACCCCCAGGGATGGTGCCTCTACCACCTCCCTGGGCAGCCCATTCCAATGGGAAATCACTCTCTCTGTGAAGAACTTCTTCCTAATATCCAGCCTATATGTGAATATATATACATATATGAATATAGAGAGCCATATACCTATAACTAAGTTGCCTACACCAGACATAAATTTACCAAACTGTATGCCTAAGGAACCAGCTTAGAGTGAATCAGAAGGCAGACACAGAATGCCTCCCTCCAGGGTATTCGCTATTAATCTTTACCAATAAGCCAATTAATGCCCATCTACTGCAGTCATTTCAAATCAGACCCTGAGCTCTCTCCTTGCCAGATGGTGCTGTTTATCTATAAATACCATCACTATTTTGATTTATGTTTTGCTCACAATGTTGCCTAGCATTTTTCAAGATGAAATGGAAACTTTCCAGAATGCCAAACGGGAAAACCTAAACCAGGTTCACTTTATTGGTCTTCTGGGCACACACTGCAAACTGCAGGAATTCATAACATAATCTTCTAAAGCTTTACAGAAGCAAAGAATGGAAATAGTTAGTTCTAATAAGACCACAGGATACTCCCAGCATGTCTTGTTTGTTTAAGGCTGTGCTGCCTTCCGCTTCAGCTTATTCTTGAAACTGGATGCAAAGTCATCTGTGCTAACCAGATGAAAACAGCCAGAACAATCCAAGAGGGTTCAGTCTCACAACAGATACTTACCTGGCATAAAATATCATGGCTGGACTTAAATAGTAAACCAGTATTATTGCTTAAAGTTTTAGGACACAGTTCTTCCCAGAGAGAGTGATTTGCCATTGGAATAGGCTGCCCAGGGAGGTGATGGGGTCACCATCCCTGGAGGTGTTCAAGCAAAGACTGGATGAGGCACTTAGTACCATGGTCTAGTTGACTGGCTAGGGCTGGGTGCTAGGTTAGACTGGATGATCCTGGAGGTCTCTTCCAACCTGGTTGATTCTGTGATATATAAGCAGCTTTGCTTTGTTGTCTTTATTAACAACACCTTTTTGCTTATCAGGGAGTGACAGGACTGGGGGGAATGGAGCAAAGCTGGAGGTGGGGAGATTCTGACTGGACCTGAGAAGGAAGTTGTTCAGCCTGAGTGGTGAGAGGCTGGAATGGGTTGCCCAGGGAGGTGGTTGAGGTCCCATCCCTGGAGGTGTTTAAGGCCAGGCTGGATGAGGCTGTGGCCAGGCTGCTCTAGGGTAGGATGTCCCTGCCCATGGCAGGGGAGTTGAAACTAGATGATCCTTGTGGTCCCTTCCAACCCTGACTGATTCTATGATCTGTGCAGTAATTTAACATCTGGCCCACTCAAAGTTTCACCTTTGCTGAAAACTGTGATCCTACTTTGGAGTCTGCAGCAAGGGAAAAGTTAGCAAATCCTGTCCAATCTTCATAAAAAAAAAAACACTGTTAACTTTACTTGTCAAATTCTGTCAACTAAAAAAGAAGTACAAAAGTTATCTGGAGAAGGGGGTGATCTCTAAATGCATCTCACACCTCCTTCTCAGCTCAGGAGACCTCAGGAGACTTGTATGCAAACAAAGTTCACACGTACAGAAATCCTGTGCCCTATATTACACACATACACCATGTGTGAGTATATATATATATATATATGTGTGTGTGTATAAAAATACATTCATCTCCTGATGCTCTGCATGTGACAATGAGCCCAACAGAAAAAAAAAAAAACAACTTGAAGAAATGGCTCAATGCAACTCTCAAACCCATGGTACTCAAGCTTATGATCCCAAGCTAATATTTTCAGGTCATTATCTGGAGGAGCTCTCCTTATGTATAAGCAGATTTAGCAAATCAATTAAAGTAATGCAGTTAACTTGACCAAGAGTTGAACAGAAACAAGAAAAAGAATGGAAGAAGAGACTAAAGGAAAAAAAAAAAGGAGGCTCATAAAGGAAGCAGAAGCTGCTGAAAGACTGCAGAGAGCCCTTGGCTTCACAGAGGTAAAAGGAGCATCATTTTAACTGAAAAGAATCTATTTAAGCATGGGTCACTTGCTTTTGTGGGCTTTGAGATCATTAAACAAGGAGCTCAGATTACATGTGGGTCCATTTACACAACACTTCATTTTAGGCTCACCCACCTTCATGACCCTTCAAAGAGGTTTGTGGGAGACACAGATTACCACAGACTGAATGTGAGTTAATTTGACTCTTCTAGTGAAAAAATCCTAACACTAAAATTTCAGCTAGAAGCTAGCATCATTTTTACCTCAGTATCAGCAACTCCACCCGATGAAAATGCTACTCAGCCTCTTCCCAGTTCTTACCTTGATGGAGAATGAGAACTATGAACTACACATCACCTCAAGGCTGTGTGCAGCATCTACTTCCCTTCAAAAGAGTGGTTAGAATCACAGAATCAACCAGGTTGGAAGAGACCTTCAAGATCATCCAGTCCAACCTAGCACACATCCCTGGCCAGTCAACCAGACCATGGCACTAAGTGCCTCATCCAGGCTTTTCTTGAACACCTCCAGGGACGGTGACTCCACCACCTCCCTGGGCAGCCCATTCCAATGCCACTCACTCTCTCTGTGAAGAACTTCCTCCTAACATCCAGCCTAGATTTACCCTGGCACAACCTGAGACTGTGTCCCCTTGTTCTATTGCTGGTTGCCTGGCAGAAGAGACCAACCCCCACCTGGCTACAGACTCTCTTCAGGTAGTTGTAGACAGCAATGAGGTCAGCCCTGAGCCTCCTCTTCTCCAGGCTGCACACCCCCAGCTCCCTCAGCCTCTCCTCATAGGGTTTGTGCTCCAGGCCTTTCACCACCCTCGGTGCCCTTCTCTGGACATGTTCCAGCACCTCAACATCTCTCCTGAACTGAGGGGCCCAGAACTGGACACAGCACTCAAGGTGTGGCCTGACCAGTGTTGAGTACAGGGGCAGAATAACCTCCCTCGTCCTACTGGCCACAGTGGTAATGGAACACAATTAAGCACCGGCAAGCTGCAGGTAGAGAAGATGTTTTTCAGACTGACCACCAGTTTCATAGAAAGCTTGAGTTGTCTTCTAGTTGGATTGCAACCAAGCTCAAAAACATCTGCTCAACTAGTTGACTGAAGTGCTTCTCTTGGAGCTGCAAAGCACCTGCTGCAGTCAGAGGCACTGTCTGGTGGCTTCTGTGCTGCCATGGTCTGATGCTTCTGCTGCCACGAATGCTGTGCTACAGCTTTGCAGTTACATATTTAGCCCCTGAGACCACATACACCTGTAGCTTTTAACAACAACACCTTCCAAAGCAAAAGTTGTCAGCTCATATTACCAAGTTCTCACCTGGAGTAAATTGTTAACTGACAGGTAGAAGCTTATGAACTGGTGGTTCATAACAGAAAGGCAGACTGCCATTTAAATAGAGTGGCACTAGAATAGTATCATAGTATCATCAGGGTTGGAAGAGACCTCACAGATCATCAAGTCCAACCCTTTACCACAGAGCTCAAGGCCAGACCATGGTACCAAGTGCCACGTCCAGTCCTGCCTTGAACAGCTCCAGGGACGGCGACTCCACCACCTCCCCGGGCAGCCCATTCCAGTGTCCAATGACTCTCTCAGTGAAGAACTTTCTCCTCACCTCCAGCCTAAATTTCCCCTGGCGCAGCCTGAGGCTGTGTCCTCTTGTTCTGGTGCTGGCCACCTGAGAGAAGAGAGCAACCTCCTCCTGGCCACAACCACCCCTCAGGTAGTTGTAGACAGCAATAAGGTCACCCCTGAGCCTCCTCTTCTCCAGGCTAACCAATCCCAGCTCCCTCAGCCTCTCCTCGTAGGGCTGTGCTCAAGGCCTCTCCCCAGCCTCGTCGCCCTTCTCTGGACACGCTCAAGCATCTCAATGTCCCTCCTAAACTGGGGGGCCCAGAACTGAACACAGCACTCAAGGTGTGGTCTAAGCAGTGCAGAGTACAGGGGCAGAATGACCTCCCTGCTCCTGCTGACCACACCATTCCTGATGCAGGCCAGGATGCCACTGGCTCTCTTGGCCAGCTGGGCACACTGCTGGCTCATGTTCAGGCGGGTATCAATCAGCATCCCCAGATCCCTCTCTGTCTGGCTTTACACGAGTATTTTATGGGAGGCTGGATAACCACAGAGTTAACACTCTCTATTTTCTGGCAATAAAAGAAGAATTCTCTGCAAAACAAAAGGTCATTTTATTTGATGACGTAAACGGATTAGATTTGTATTGTATGGTCAAGAGAGCAGAGGAAAGATGAATTCTTAGAGAAGAAGCCAATATATCAGGCTTGGGTTTAGTCCTTTCACCATGCTGCAAAGCCTGCGGTTCACAGCCCACAGCTGTATATTGCTATACCCTGTAGGTTTTAATACAGGCCCTGGACTTCAGTCTCATCTGATAAAAAACCTGAAACTTGCAGTAGGCCATTATGTGGGCAAACTATTCATTTTATATTCACCTCCTTGTCGTGTCAGTGCAGAGGTCATCTAAAGAGGAGGCCTAATTAATCAAACTGTCAGAGCCAATGAGGAGGAGCATGTTAATAGGACTTTTATTTCACCCAGGAAAGCAGCGGTCTGACAGGAACCAGAAAATATGGCCTTGATGTTGCTGTTTATTAGCAATGCTGAGATCAGTGGTAATAGGTGCCAAGCAGCCTGTGTTTGATAAAGCACTGAATGTCAAGAGCCTGCACCAACTAGAAATTAGACTGACAAGAGACAAGAACCTCAGCATATTGATAGCTGCCGGAGAGCAGGTACAGCTTGGATGTGGTAACAAAACCAGAACCTGCACAAGACACATTCTGGTTTCTTCAAAGTAAGACATAAAAAAGTAAAAGCCACAAAAACCTCAAAACACATCATACACCAACACCAAAATCTACCAGCTATTTGCATGCACATCAGGGCAAGGCTTTGCAGTACTTAACTCTGATTTGGCATATACAGGCAACTAGCACAGAAAAGCCCTAAACTGGGTACTTGCTTGCACTTAAGGGCAAGGCTTTGCAACATTCAACTCTGATTTGGCATATACAGGCAACTAGCACAGAAAAGCCCCAAACTGGGTACTTGCTTGCACATCAGGGCAAGGCTTTGCAATATTTAACTCTGATTTGGCATATACAGGCAACTAGCACAGAGAAGCCCTAAACTGGGTGCTTGCTTGCACTTAAAGGCAAGGCTTTGCAATATTTAACTTTGATTTGGCATATACAGGCAACTAGCACAGAGAAGCCCTAAACTGGGTACTTGCTTGCACTTAAGGGCAAGGCTTTGCAATATTTAACTCTGATTTGGCATATACAGGCAACTAGCACAGAAAAGCCCCAAACTGGGTACTTGCTTGCACATCAGGGCAAGGCTTTGCAGTACTTAACTCTGATTTGGCATATACAGGCAACTAGCACAGAAAAGCCCCAAACTGAGTACTTGCTTGCACATCAGGGCAAGGCTTTGCAGTACTTAACTCTGATTTGGCATATACAGGCAACTAGCACAGAAAAGCCCCAAACTGGGTACTTGCTTGCACATCAGGGCAAGGCTTTGCAGTATTTAACTCTGATTTGGCATATACAAGCAACTAGCACAGAAAAGCCCTAATCATAGAATCATAGAATCAACCAGGTTGGAAGAGACCTCCAAGATCATCCAGTCCAACCTAGCACCCAGCCCTAGCCAGTCAACCAGACCATGGCACTAAGTGCCTCAGCCAGGCTTTTCTTGAACACCTCAAGGGACGGTGCCTCCACCACCTCCCTGGGCAGCCCATTCCAATGGGAAATCACTCTCTCTGTGAAGAACTTCCTCCTGACATCCAGCCTATACCTAGGCTGGATGAGACTGTGTCCCCTTGTTCTATTGCTGCTTGCCTGGGAGAAGAGGCCACCCCCCACCTGGCTACAATGTCCCTTCAGGTAGTTGTAGACAGCAATAATATCACTCCTGAGACTCCTCTTCTGCAGGCTGCACACCCCCAGCTCCCTCAGCCTCTCCTCATAGGCTTTGTGTTCCAGGCCCTTCACCAGCTTTGTCGCCCTTCTCTGGACACCTTCCAGCACCTCAACATCTCTCCTGAACTGAGGGGCCCAGAACTGGACACAGTACTCAAGGTGTGGCCTGAGCAGTGCTGAATACAGGGCAAGAATAACCTCCCTTGTCTGGGTACCTGCTTGCACTTAAGGGCAAGGCTTTGCAATATTTAACTCTGACTTGGCATACACAGGCAACTAGCACAGAAAAGCCCTAAACTGGGTACAACAGTGCTGAACTTCAAGGATTGCCTTGACTGGATCCTGAAGTGGTGTAAAGATAGCACACGAGTGTGGCCTCACATCTCCATCCCCCTTTGAGAGAACTGGCAGGACTGTAATGGGTCTCATTACTTTAACAGCTGGCACACTGACCCACAGTCAATGCAGAAGCTGCCTCAGATGAAGGCAGCACGGCACAGGTTCATCTGTGTACCACTTGCCTTACACTGAGCACTCCGTGAGTTAAACCCCAGGGCCACAAACACAACGATAATGCTAAAATGAATGCAGTGAAGATTTCATTCCCTATTCAAAGGGGGCTGGACCAGCTGATCTTTCAAGGTCCCTTCCAGCCCCTGACATTCTATGACAGCCCTTCCATGGAATTGATGCTCTTAACACAAAGTGCATGCCCACAGTAAAGAAGAAAACAAGCGTATGTAAAAGGGGGTGAGTGGGAGACAGAAGAGATGCTCACAGTTTCTGAAGGGCACTGGACTCATTTTAGCAGCAGCCATGGCATTTGCTGTGTGGGTGATATATGTAAAAGTTTAAATTAATTATTTTAGTAATGCCCCCCTATGTGATTTCTCAGTCTGCAATGTATTTCATACTTCAGGCCATGGTAGGCTTTATAATTAACTACTTTCTGAAGCCATTTTAATTAATTTTTTTTCCCCCCTCAACACGATTATTTCCAAATGAATAGAGAGCTAACACTAAATAGCCTTCTAAATAGAGAGCTGCAGGAATCTAGTCTAGCAGGATAAAGCACTCAGAATCATGCCTCTAGCAATGCCCCCAGAGAAGTTTAAGCAAAGAATGAGGTGGCTGAAAGGAAATGTGTCACCAAAGGGGAACCTGGGACACTGGCAGGGCATGCAAGGCCCTGGCCAAGTCATTTTTTTCTTTGCTGAAAGTGGAAAGCTATTCTGTTTATGGCTGCTGCCATGGATCCAAATATCCTCATCCTGAAGGATTTTTTTTCCTTCCCTGCAACTGCTCTATTGTCTAGATCTTCCTCTGAAAGCCAGCAACACTGAAACTGGAATCTACTATTGCAGAGCCCAGCTCTGTGCCCCTCACTCGGGTGACTCAGTCATGCTCCATTCTGGAGCTGATGGGAGGCTGTTGGAAAGGCAGGAGCCCAGGGTGGCCCTGCCTTCTGCTCTGTGGCCAGCTGTCCCTTGCGAGTGGACTAGCACAGCTTGATCTACAAGGACTAGAGAGAGATGCTTGCAGTGAGGCTATTTTTCCTTGGCAGCAAAAGCACTTGGAAAGCTTCCTGTGTCTCTTCTGAGCCTTCTCTGCTCTCCCATGCCAAAGGCACTGCTCCCTTCTGGTGGTACTGATGAGACTAAGATGGGGTAACTGATGTCACCAGGACATCAAAAAAAAAGTAGAAGTCCTTTTTGGTTATTCAGTTTCACAAGACTCAAATCTTCAACACCACAAACATGGGACTGGAGAACAGCAGCAGTGGACTCAGGTTTGGTTATTCCAGGTAGGAACTGCTTCAGCGGTGGCAGAATTCACTTAAAGCTTTACTATCGAACTACAGCTTTACAGACAAAAACACCCCTCTACTGTAAAAGAAACAGGTGAAGAATAATTTAAGAACACTCTTCCCTTCCTAGGCTTCTGCTGTTGATGTCCTTTCAAATGGTTAAAATTATATTGATTTGCCCCTGCAGTCTCCCCGACTTCCCAATATAAACATAAGGCACGCCCCGACACTTCACAGAGAGGGTGTCAAGAGTGGAAGTAAATGCAGAAAGCTAAAGTGTGGCCCAAATGAATACCTTTTGGAGCTTTGGATGACTGTTTGCACAGCTACAAGAAAAAGAAATGTTGGTGGGTAAAATCTTAAAGGTTAGGAGCCTCATTTTTCCATTGCTCAGTGGCAACAGTGTTAAAATCACATATTCCAGTCGGTTCACCATCAGCATGTGAAGCAGCACCAAAGTTGGGAACTATTTTAAGTATCTTTTAAAAAAGTACTGCAGAGGATAGCTCTGCCATTAATAACATACTGCTCAGCCATTAACACAGTCTGTTAGTAGTGTTAGGCTTTTGTTATCTAGATTGTACTATTGGTTTACTGGGGGAGGGGGATGGAGGTGTTTGCGCTATTCGTTATCACACTTTCATTTACTAGCACTGTGTAGTATGACCAAGGGGTCAGTGCTGGGCCCAGTCCTGTTCAGCATCTTTACTGATGATCTGGACGAGGGGATTGAGTCCTGCATCAGTAAGTTTGCAGATGACACCAAGCTAGGAGCAGCTGTGGATCCGTTGGAAGGTAGCAGAGCCCTGCAGAGGGACCTGGACAGGCTGGATGGGTGGGCAGAGGCCAATGAGATGAGACTGAACAAGGCCAAGTGCAGGGTTCTGCACTTTGGCCACAACAACCCCAAGCAGCACTACAGGCTGAGGACAGAGTGGCTGAGAGCAGGCAGGAAGAAAGGGACCTGGGGGCACTGGTAGATAGTAAGCTGAAGATGAGCCAGCAGTGTGCCCAGGTGGCCAGGAGAGCCAATGGCATCCTGGCCTGCATCAGGAACAGTGTGGCCAAGTAGGACAAGGGAGGTTATTCTGCCCCTGTACTCAGCACTGCTCAGGCCACACCTTGAGTACTGTGTCCAGTTCTGGGCCCCTCAATTCAAGAGAGATGTTGAGGTGCTGGAAGGTGTCCAGAGAAGGGCAACAAAGCTGGTGAGGGGCCTGGAACACAAACCCTATGAGGAGAGGCTGAGGGAGCTGGGGGTCGTTTAGCCTGGAGAAGAGGAGGCTCAGGGCAGACCTCAATGAAGTCTACAGCTAACTGAAGGGAGGTTGTAGCCAGGTGGGGATTGGTCTCTTCTCCCAGACAACCAGAAACAGAAGAAGGGGACACAGTCTCAAGTTCTGCTGGGGGAAGGTCTAGGCTGGATGTTAGGAGGAAGTTGTTGGCAGAGAGAGTGATTGGCATTGGAATGGGCTGCCCAGGGAGGTGGTGGAGTCACCATCCCTGGAGGTGTTGGAACAAAGCCTGGATGAAGCACTTAGTGCCATGGTCTGGTTGACTGGCTAGGGGTGGGTGCTAGGTTGGACTGGATGATCTTGGAGGTCTCTTCCAACCTGTTTGATTCTATGATTCTATTCATCATCACACCTTCATTTACTAGCATTGTGTAGTATGACCAAGCAACCGTTTCTTCAAAGGCTTTGCAGGAAGTGTATGCAAAATTGCTTGCCTAATTCCAAGGAAATATTGCTTGTCTTTTGAAACAAAAGAAAATCTGCATCTTAATCCCAGTGACATTGCTGTAGGAACCCTATTTACAGTATGATAGAAGAAAAAAAGAGGAGTCCTTTCTTACAGCCTCATTAAATCTAAGCCTCATTTAACTACCAGGACATTTTTACAATGGCTTTACTGACATACTATGATAAATGTCTGTATAACATCCTTCAACAATAGTCCCGACTATAGCCATAACCACAGTGTGTATAAACACTGCCTCAGTTTTAACAATGTGCTCTCCTGAATAGTAGGAAGTGAGGCAACACTAAACACATTTTTACTGCCCCTCCCCACCTCCAAACCTGCTTCAGTTTTTTTTCCACTGCTTTCTGTTTTGTTTCGGGGAGCTGCTTTCTTTTGTCTTCTGCGTGAGAAATCAAACATTCCCCTTAAAATTATGAGAATTAAGATGCTCAACTTTTAGAATATTACAGGATCCCTTTGAAATGTTGACCTAGTCAGAAAGGTTTCCTGAAATGTGATTCTTTTGAGATAAAAGGGTTGGCAGCAGGATGAAAGCAGCCCTACCCCTTTTTTTGCCGTGTCAGAGAAATGAATGGAATGCCTTATGAACACATGCAACTCACCCATTCAGGAGCCACGCTGGTGCCTATTTATCCTGAGCTATCAGTGTTAGGTTACTATGCAAAGCAAAATAACTGTGAGGCAGCATGAACTCAATCCACAAGAACGACCAAGGCCACGACAGGTCTTCAGAGACTTCAAACTTTTCCAACTTGGAGGTAATGAGAGGAATTAGAAGAGGTCTCTGTGAGAATCATGCTTTCCAAACACCCTTACAAGCAGTTAGCCATTGTAATGGGGGGCAGATGTGGCTGGGTTGGAGGGCAGAAGGGCTCTGCAGCGGGACCTTCACTGCCTGGGCAGATGGGCAGAGTCCAAGGGGATGGCATTCAATAGCTCCAAGTGCAGAGTGCTGCACTTTGGCCACAGCAACCCCATGCAGAGATACAGGCTGGGGTCAGAGTGGCTGGAGAGCAGCCAGACAGAGAGGGATCTGGGGGTGCTGATTGATACCCGCCTGAACATGAGCCAGCAGTGTGCCCAGGTGGCCAAGAGAGCCAGTGGTATCCTGGCCTGCATCAGGAATGGTGTGGCCAGCAGGAGCAGGGAGGTCATTCTGCCCCTGTACTCTGCACTGGTTAGACCACACCTTGAGTGCTGTGTTCAGTTCTGGGCCCCCCAGTTTAGGAGGGACATTGAGATGCTTGAGCATGTCCAGAGAAGGGCGACGAGGCTGGGAAGAGGCCTTGAGCACAGCCCTACGAGGAGAGGCTGAGGGAGCTGGGATTGGTTAGCCTGGAGAAGAGGAGGCTCAGGGGAGACCTTATTGCTGTCTACAACTACCTGAGGGGAGGTTGTGGCCAGGAGGAGGTTGCTCTCTTCTCTCAGGTGGCCAGCACCAGAACGAGAGGACACAGCCTCAGACTGCGCCAGGGGAGATTTAGGCTGGAGGTGAGGAGAAAGTTCTTCACTGAGAGAGTCATTGGACACTGGAATGGGCTGCCCGGGGAGGTGGTGGAGTCGCCGTTCCTGGGGCTGTTCAAGGCAGGATTGGACGTGGCACTTGGTGCCATGGTCTGGCCTTGAGCTCTGTGGTAAAGGGTTGGACTTGATGATCTGTGAGGTCTCTTCCAACCTTGGTGATACTGTGATACTGTAATTTGCTCTTGCAAGGAAGAGGGGCTCAGCAGCAGCAGAAGTGTACAACTAACTAAAAAAGCTGAGCAGGGTTGACTGCTCATGGCTGGCCTCTGATTTAATTTCACATCAAACGATACCGCAAAGCTGGACATGGTAAACCTACAGTATTTTCACTGGAGACCAGGGTCTGACATTCTGTCTAAATGAAATTTCCCAGTTGTCCCAAACACTCTTTATCTTATTTCCATGCTAGCCGTTTGAAATGTCACTATGTATTGCCACGATGACAGGTGAGCAAAGGCACAAGAAAAGCAGCAGAGCTGCTTTCTCCAGGGAACCACGCCTGGCCAAAGTGAAAACCCAATTTTGTCCCTGGCTCCTGGTCCGCTCCCAGGTAGTAATGGTGACAGGGGTAAGCTCTGCAACACAACTTCATGAAGGCTGAAATATAGAGCATGGGCTAAGAAACCTCTGAGTGCATCTCTGTATGTATGTATACACACACACACATGTTACTAGAACACACAGCTAAGAGCCACATCTTGCAAAGACTTTTTACTTTACTGCCACAAGTTACCTCACTGAGGTTAGTGAGAGACTGACAGCTACAAGCCTCCTGCAACACAGAAGATTAAGTTCTGTGGCCATAATACATAATTTACACAGATTGGAAGATTTGGGCTTGGACAGTATTGATAAAGAAATGAAGAAAATATCCATCAGAAAACTTTTGCTTAAGACCTAATGCTTCTTGCTGACCCAGAGACAGTGAGGAGAAGACCATGGCAACATTTATCATGACCCTAACGCGGTAGATATTTCTATTAACCACAATGAATTGTTCTAAGGACAGCCTAAAGATCAAACTCTTAACTTGGATTTCCCTTGACTGAGTATTTTCCTTGCTGTAATGACTCTTCTGCCTTTAAAAGGCAATGTCTGTGTATATAGGCTTGCTCATGGCATGGAGCTGGTAAGCACTACAAGAGAAGCAGATGGGTTTATATTACCAATTAACACGCAGATACTGCCTACTCTCTCTTCCACTTATAGAATCATAGAATGGTTTAGGTTGGAAGGGATCTCAAAGATCACCCAGTTCCAACCCCTCGCCATAGGCAGGGACACCTCCCACTAAAACAGGCTGCTTGAGGCCTCATCCAACCTGGCCTTGAATATGTCCAGGGAAGGACCATCTACAACCTCCCTGCGCAACCTGTGCCAGTGTCTCACCACCCTCACCGTAAAGAACTTCTTCCTAACATCCAGTTTAAATCCCCCCTCTGCCAGTTTAAACCCATTACTCCTTGTCTTCTCATTACAAGACCTTGTCAATAGTCCCTTTCCAGCCCTCCTATAGCCCCCTTCAGATCCTGGAAGGCTACTCTAAGGTCTCCTCAAAGCCTTCTCTTCTCTAGGCTGCAGAGCCCCAACTCTTGTAGCCTGTCCTCAGAGCAGAGCTGCTGCAGCCCTCTGAGCATCTTGGTGGCCTCCTCTGGACTCACCCCAACAGTTCCATGCTCTTCTTGTATTGGGGGCTCCAGAACTGCACCCAGGACTGCAGGTGGGGTCTGTGGAGAGCAGAGCCAAGGGGCAGAATCTCCTCCCTCGCCCTGCTGCCCACACTGCTCTTGCTGCAGCCCAACACAGGGTTGCTTTCTGGGCTGCACTCACACTGCAGGCTCATGTTGAGCTTTTCATCACCCCAAACCCTCAGGTCCTTGTCCTCAGGGCTGCTCTCAGCCATTCACCACCCACCCTGGAGTCGCTTGTGATTGCACAGACTCAGGACCTTACCCTTGGCCTTGTTGAATGTCACGAGGTTGGCTTGGGCACACCTCTCCAGCCTGCCCAGGTCCTTCTGCCCGCTGTGGGTAACCCCCTGGTTTCCCTTACCTCAGTCCATGAGATAGCAGACTTGCTACTTAGAGCAATGACTCCATCTGAGCAACACCAAAAACAGGGCAGTGAGCATTTGCATGCAGCACCTTCCCTCTAGAAACCCAGCACCTGTACCAACACGTGTGACAGGCTGGTCTCACTGAAGTCAGTGCTCCAAATTTCACCCATGATTTACTTTCCAATAAGTCATCTCCCACTGTTCTGCTCTTTGATACTGCCTTCCTTCTGAGAGAGCAGAAGATATGAAAAGGTGCATTTCGATCAGCAATAGCCACTTTAAAATTCTACATTCTACCCTCTTTATAAGGCTCTGCATTCTCTGATTCTATTATTCAGTCTTCACCTATCTTTATCCTCAGAAGAAATAATTTTTACTATCACAGTATCTTATATGTAAAAATGCCAGACATCATCAGGGTCAGCCTTACAAGCAAAAGGAAACAGACTTTTGAGCAGTGGACCATAGGGTTCTGCATCACATTTTGACTAGTTTCACCTGAAGATGTAAATCCACACATTTTTTTGCTTTAACAGTACACAAGTGAGGCCACAAGTGATCAAAACCTTTCCATATTATGAGTGAAATATATTTTAAGGACATATTTTTTTCAGAGCTCAGCAGAGGGATATATTTGAAAGCTCTCTCTTCCAGGGATGCAGGAGATTACCTGCCCTCAGGAGACTCATAGCCAGAGCCATTTCCTTAGTTTACCATTCCTTTGCTACAGCTGAAAGCAAGGAGCAGGGAGGCAAGCAGAAATCTGTGGATGGAGTCTTCAGTTTATTTACTATTCTAGTGGTTAAAACACTCCCTCACAGTCCTCATTATTCAGGAGATATTAATTATTCTCTAAAAAAACAATTAAAAAATTAAGTAAAAAGCCTCAGCACTGCTTACAGAGAAGAACAGTAACCCTATGCATGTGCACCCACACACATACACAGAACACATTCCAGACAAAACAGATTTCATACCTTCTTCATGCATGATCAAGATCTGCAATACTGCAGAGTATGAGTGGGATTTATCATGTTACTTTGACATACTTGCACATGAAAACACAGAAGTCCTTATCAAGCTTTGTTCACCAAATGTCAGAGGAGTTCAACTCCTACCTGTAAATCCCAAATGTTAAAAGGGAGGGCAGAATTTGACTTTGTTTCACTGTGCTTAACTTCAACTTGTATTCAGATTGATAAATCAGCAAAGTGTTTCAAATCCAAGCTATTGCTGGCTGGCACCAGGAATGAGTTTTCTGGAGTGCAGAACTCTTTTCCATGCTTCTACCCCTGAGAAGAGCTTATTCCTGCTGTAGCTTTATTTCTTACAATGCATAGGGAAAGAATGTGGCCTGTTATAATTAGGTATGGTGAATACAAGTTTATTAAGACTAGTCTTTGTCACCTAAATTTAACTATTCAAAAGCCAAATGTTTGCTATGAGCTGTTTTGCTGGGCTGCTTTACAGATAAGGGAGAGAGAGGATTCCTTGCCAGCTGTACAACCTATCCACAGACTGCTGTTCAAAGCAGCTGGGATGGATAGCAGGGCTTATTTTTCATCCCCTTTAAAAAAGAAGCTTGAAGTGCAGGGTGCTGCACTTTGGCCACAACAAACCCATGCAGAGATACAGGCTGGGGTCGGAGTGGCTGGAGAGCAGACAGACAGAGAGGGATCTGCGGGTGCTGATTGATACCTGCCTGAACGTGAGCCAGCAGTGTGCCCAGGTGGCCAAGAGAGCCAGTGGTATCCTGGCCTGCATCAGGAATGGTGTGGCCAGCAGGAGCAGGGAGGTCATTCTGCCCCTGTACTCTGCACTGGTTAGACCACACCTTGAGTGCTGTGTTCAGTTCTGGGCCCCCCAGTTTAGGAGGGACACTGAGATGCTTGAGCGTGTCCAGAGAAGGGCGACGAGGCTGGGGAGAGGCCTTGAGCACAGCCCTACGAGGAGAGGCTGAGGGAGCTGGGATTGGTTAGCCTGGAGAAGAGGAGGCTCAGGGGAGACCTTATTGCTGTCTACAACTACCTGAGGGGTGGTTGTGGCCAGGAGGAGGTTGCTCTCTTCTCTCAGGTGGCCAGCACCAGAACGAGAGGACACAGCCTCAAGCTATGCCAGGGGAGATTTAGGCTGGAGGTGAGGAGAAAGTTCTTCCCTGAGAGAGTCATTGGACACTGGAATGGGCTGCCCGGGGAGGTGGTGGAGTCGCCGTCCCTGGAGCTGTTCAAGGCAGGATTGGACGTGGCACTTGGTGCCATGGTCTGGCCTTGAGCTCTGTGGTAAAGGGTTGGACTTGATGATCTGTGAGGTCTCTTCCAACCCTGATAATACTGTGATACTGTGAATTCATGTTTAGTCTCAATTTTCTGATGAAATAACGAGAAAAACAAACAAACAAACAAAAACCATCACCAAAAAGCATCGACTCTCCAAACTTGAGAAGCAACAATGAAAAATTAACTATACCTTAAGGACCATTGTGCATTCTATAAAATAAAGCTTCTGCAAAAACGTGGTGAGAAAGGTGTTTGCTCACATGAGCAGGCATGTGTATATATAGAGCACATGAAATGTGACACCTAAAAAAATACATATACCAACTTCTGGCAATATTGAAAACCCTTCAGCATGTTTCTTCTTTGAAAGTGTGCAATGCTTATAAGGAGGCAACTGTGATACTGCTTTTAAGCTATTTTAGTAAGGGCCCTTGACAAGCTTCACATAAAATATTCAGCACTGACGCTTTCAAGTCCACACAATTCAACTTGAAAAGCTCTCTGTCTTCAGCTCACATTATAACTAGGGTTGTTATAAAGGTGGTGTGTGGATTAGATGCTTTCCCTTACCATTCCCATCTGCCTTTCTAAAGTGTGATGGCACTGGACTATGTCACAAACAGGCAAAAATCAAAACCAAGGTATTTTTGGAATTAAAATTATCTGGTTAAAGTTTTAACAGCTCTAAAGATGTTCACATACTTTGCCAAATAGTCATTAGAGCTTCATGGAACCAGTCTGTGATCAGTGATGCCCAGTGGCAGGACAAGGGGTAACAGGCACAAAATGGAACATAAGAGGTTCCATCTAAGCATACAGAGAAACTTCTTTAGTTTAAGGGTGAGAGAGCCCTGGAGCAGGTTGCCCAGGGAAGTTGTAGAGTCTCCATCTCTGGAGACATTCCAAACCCACCTGGATATGTTCCTGTGTGACCTTCTCTAGGTGACCCTGCCTTGGCAGAGGGGTTGGACTCCATGATCTCCAGAGGTCCTTTTCAACCCCTGCTGTTCTGTGATTCTGTGATTCAACAAGTAACAGTAAAGAATAGAATAGAATCAACCAGATTGGAAGACACCTCCAAGATCATCCAGTCCAACCTATCCCCCAGCCCTAGCCAGTCAACTAGACCACGGCAGCTGGAATTCTAAGGGTCCTCTGTTTCTTTAGTCCTCCAGTATGGCCACACCTTTAATTGGGAAGCCTTTGGTCTTCTCAATTAACTTTTGAAACAAAATCCCAACTTTACAGAACTGAGGAGCTGATGCTACTGATTTCAGAGGGAGTTGGCTTTCAACTCTAATCTTCTATTTTTATCTGCATAATGAAGTGATACCTGCTCAATGTAAGGTCTTAGAGCACTACACTGAAATGCTGGCAAACATCTATGCTGGAAAGCACAGCATCCACATTAACTTTTCAGACTATAGCTGCAATGAAGGACTCTGCCAGCATAAAGGAAAAGCCATTCTCAAATTCTTTTAGATCCAGAGACCTCTGTTTTTCTAACCTATTTAGCTGCCAAAGCTGGCATTGAGATGGAGATATGGTTAAGCCTCTATGCTGAAATTCATAATGGAAAGCTGCAGTCTTCAATCAGGCAGAATTCCAAGTACAATACTTAATTTTTTTT
The DNA here is from genome assembly GCF_015220805.1 of Pogoniulus pusillus. Taxonomy (NCBI): domain Eukaryota; kingdom Metazoa; phylum Chordata; class Aves; order Piciformes; family Lybiidae; genus Pogoniulus; species Pogoniulus pusillus. Next base: position 17,896,561 of record NC_087287.1, on the reverse strand, counting down.
CATCTGTTGTCTAAGAACTTCAGGATCAAGCAGATCATTTAAAGCCTACTGAGATCAGTGGCAAAAAATCCTAATGGCTTCAATAAGCTTTGGATCAGACAGTATCACAGTATCACCAGAGTTGGAAGAGACCTCACAGATCATCAAGTCCAACCCTTTACCACAGAGCTCAAGGCCAGACCATGGCACCAAGTGCCACGTCCAGTCCTGCCTTGAACTGCCCCAGGGACGGCGACTCCACCACCTCCCCGGGCAGCCCATTCCAGTGTCCAATGACTCTCTCAGGGAAGAACTTTCTCCTCACCTCCAACCTAAATTTCCCCTGGTGCAGCCTGAGGCTGTGTCCTCTTGTTCTGGTGCTGGCCACCTGAGAGAAGAGAGCAACCTCCTCCTGGCCACAACCTCCCCTCAGGTAGCTGTAGACAGCAATGAGGTCACCCCTGAGCCTCCTCTTCTCCAGGCTAACCAATCCCAGCTCCCTCAGCCTCTCCTCGTAGGGCTGTGCTCAAGGCCTCTCCCCAGCCTCGTTGCCCTTCTCTGGACACGCTCAAGCATCTCAATGTCCCTCCTAAACTGGGGGGCCCAGAACTGAACACAGCACTCAAGGTGTGGTCTAACCAGTGCAGAGTACAGGGGCAGAATGACCTCCCTGCTCCTGCTGACCACACCATTCCTGATGCAGGCCAGGATGCCACTGGCTCTCTTGGCCACCTGGGCACACTGCTGGCTCATGTTCAGGTGGGTATCAATCAGCACCCCCAGATCCCTCTCTGTCTGGCTGCTCTCAGCCACTCTGACCCCAGCCTGTATCTCTGCATGGGGTTGTTGTGGCCAGGGGACCAGAGCTGGAAAGTTGCATTTGTGAGTGGCCACTGGTGAGGTTTCCAGAGAACTGATGCAGCCTTTCAGCAAGTGCTGAAGACACTTCTATGACTGAGGGCTTTCCTCATGGATTTTGAGAACAAACACTTGAACCATGCTTAATTTTGCTAGCTCAGCACACAAACTTTCAGTTACCCCAGTTTTCCTCTCATCTTCTCCACATTCCTGTCACAAACTGTGCTAACCAGGCCTTCTCTTAGTTCTGTTTCTTTGGAAATAGGGTGCTTCTTTTTCACTTTCCTTCTCTCCCTTTCTCCTTCCTCTCTGGGCATTTCACACGTGACAACAGAACTTCATAAAAGAACAGAGACCAATAACACTTTTAAATTCTACTCATGCTATGCAAAGATATTTTAACTTCTGCTGAACTCAGGCTATAGGAAATGGTAATTTCAAACTGGACTTGATACATTATATGGACACTGAGATATTCCCTATAAATATTTTAGCTAAGTAATTCTATTCTTCCCCAAAAAGAGAATGACTTCATTATCAGGGTCTTCTGCTCACACTATTCATGGAAACAGATATACTTCTTTAGCATATTTAAAGAGATTAAATTATGAACAACAGTTCACACAGGGTAACTATCAGAGATAATTATTTAATAGTTCATTATGATGACTACAGTGGATTTATTTATAATCAGCACCACCTTTAGTATCATGGTACTACAAATCTCACAGTACTTCAGAACCCAGAAAAGGCTCCTTTGGCATTAGCAGACTGAAAAAAAACATCACTGGAAACCTGTTAGTCCAGTCCTGCTCAAATCCAGACATGCTTCTCTTGGCAGCTCCAATATTGCATGGTCACTGCAATCAATTTCCTTGTCCAAAGCATGCAGGTCAGTCTGCTGTAAGAGCTACCCATGCACCTAGGTAATCATGATTTGCCATTTTCTGTGCTTTATAATCTACCATTTAACCTTTTAAACATATGGTTACCATAGCCTCTGCAAGAGCCAAGTCTTACTTTAACTGGAGAGTATCAGGCATACAAGGCCAGGCTTACACAGCAACCTGCCTGACTGCAAATTACATCAAAACAGAGCGAGTGTCTGTCTGTCTGGGAGGGAACAACAGTCCTCTCTGTCCTCTCATCCCAGATGTGATAATCACAGCAACTGAAACTTGCATCCCACTGAAATAAGAAGTTTGCCCACTGATTCAAACCATCTCAAGATTTAATTCCGGCTGACTACTAGGAAGATGTTTTGTTGTAGAGTTATTGCAAAGTATACTTCATCAATGGTAATGATACTGAACCACTGGAAATGCAAGGGAACCAGAAGGACCAGACCAAATGCTCACTACAGTCATGGAGAAGATGAACTGAGCCCTGGGTGTGGCCAGTAGGACAAGGGAGGTCATTCGTGCCCTGCACATAGCACTGGTCAGGCCACACCTTGAGTGCTGTGTCCAGTTCTGGGCTCCTCAATTCAAGAGAGATGTTAAGGTGCTGGAAGGTGTCCAGAGAAGGACAACAAAGCTGGTGAGGGGCCTGGAACACAAACCCTATGAGGAGAGGCTGAGGGAGCTGGGGGTGTGCAGCCTGCAGAAGAGGAGGCTCAGGGCTGACCTCATTGCTGTCTACAACCACCTGAAGGGAGGTTGTAGCCAGGTGGGGTTGGTCTCTTCTGCCAGGCAACCAGCAACAGAACAAGGGGACACAGTCTCAAGTTGTGCTGGGGGAAGTATAGGCTGGATGTTAGGAGGAAGTTGTTGGCAGAGAGAGTGATTGGCATTGGAATGGGCTGCCCAGGGAGGTGGTGGAGTCACCATCCCTGGAGGTGTTCAAGCAAAGCCTGGATGAGGCACTTAGTGCCATGGTCTGGTTAAATGAATAGGGCTGGGTGCTAGGTTGGACTGGATGATCTTGAAGGTCTCTTCCAACCTGTTTGATTCTATGATTCAAAGTATACTTCATTAATGGTAATGATACTGAACCATTGGAAATTCAAAGGAACTAGAAGGCCCAGACCAAATGCCCACTATAGTCATGGAGAAGATGAAGTGAGCCCTGGTTCCTACCTTGCTTACAAAGCACCCCCTGTAGAGCTGGCAAAAATGTACACAAAGGGTTAGAGGCATGCTAATGTATAAAATCCCCATCGAATAGAATGGGAAAGAGTAGATATGAGTGGTGAAAACACAACGGAGGTGTGGGAAGAGAAGCAAGACCTTGTTTGCACAAACATCATCACCTACATGTGCTCAGATGAACTGCTTAGAACAAATGAAAACCTGCAAGCTGGGTTCACCCACATGACCTCACCAAGCCTGAGAAACCTAGCACAAAAACCACAGCCTGGGAACTTACTTGCTTTGAGATTTAACAGCACCTATTAAATTCTGAGCAGTTCAAAGTGCTGTGTATCTGACCAGAAGCCACGGCACAGCAGTGTGAAATGGACCTTCCATGCAGAGCCTGGGGAGCTCCCTGTGTTGCTTGGCTGCCTTCAGGGTGGCTGTTTAAAGAAACACCCCAGGACTGGAAAAATCTAGCTGCTGGAACAGATTATCAAGAAGCAGCTGTTTCTGTACCTTTCCAAGTTTGCCCTTTCTTGTCAGCTTTTGCTGGAGTAAAACAGATTTACCTGAAATATAACCCTCAGAGTGGGGTGAGAGGGAAGTGCAATAAAATTAGAAGTATTATGTGAAAGCTGTGAGATGAAAGTCACAACCCCCTCCACCCCCATCACGCATTCCAACTAGAGTAACATCTTACACTCACACCAGTATTTACCTCCTTGCCATCTAAGGAGAAAAAAAGTCACACCAAGTTTTAAATGAAGTTACATATCATGCCTGCAGAAATGATGGATGCCTCTAGAAAGATAGTCAAGAACAGCAATAAAAGCAAAACCTGGAATCCTGCAAACGTGTGGAATTTACTCTCCAGCTAAAGCTCATTCCTGAAACACTAAGATTTGATTGCTCATGCTGTAAGCTTATCCAAGATTTTTAATGCCCAATCCCGCAGGACACTTCTGAATGAGAGGCCAGTGCTTTCAACAGGCATGCTGAAAAACACAAGGAACAACTACTACAGAAACAAAAAACAGGAAGAACAAAATCTGGGAGTGTTCTCTGCAGAAGACCCACCTGCAGTGCTTGCTTGTTATTCAGCTCTGATGGATTATAGTATCACAGTATCACCAGGGTTGGAAGAGACCTCACAGATCATCAAGTCCAACCCTTTACCACAGAGCTCAAGGCCAGACCATGGCACCAAGTGCCACGTCCAATCCTGCCTTGAACAGCTCCAGGGACGGCGACTCCACCACCTCCCCGGGCAGCCCATTCCAGTGTCCAATGACTCTCTCAGGGAAGAACTTTCTCCTCACCTCCAGCCTAAATTTCCCCTGGCGCAGCCTGAGGCTGTGTCCTCTCGTTCTGGTGCTGGCCACCTGAGAGAAGAGAGCAACCTCCTCCTGGCCACAACCTCCCCTCAGGTAGTTGTAGACAGCAATAAGGTCTCCCCTGAGCCTCCTCTTCTCCAGGCTAACCAATCCCAGCTCCCTCAGCCTCTCCTCGTAGGGCTGTGCTCAAGGCCTCTCCCCAGCCTCGTCGCCCTTCTCTGGACACACTCAAGCATCTCAATGTCCCTCCTAAACTGGGGGGCCCAGAACTGAACACAGCACTCAAGGTGTGGTCTAACCAGTGCAGAGTACAGGGGCAGAATGACCTCCCTGCTCCTGCTGGCCACACCATTCCTGATGCAGGCCAGGATGCCACTGGCTCTCTTGGCCACCTGGGCACACTGCTGGCTCATGTTCAGGTGGGTATCAATCAGCACTCCCAGATCCCTCTCTGTCTGGCTGCTCTCAGCCACTCTGACCCCAGCCTGTATCTCTGCATGGGGTTGCTGTGGCCAAAGTGCAGCACCCTGCACTTGGAGCTATTGAATGCCATCCCCTTGGACTCTGCCCATCTGTCCAGGCGGTCAAGGTCCCGCTGCAGAGCCCTTCTGCCTTCCAACCCACCCACATCTGCCCCCAGCTTGGTGTCATCTGCAAACTTGCTGATGACTGACTCCATGCCCTCATCCAGATCATCTATGAAGATGTTAAAGAGGATGGGGCCCAGCACTGATCCTTGAGGGACACTGCTACTGGAGGACAGTGTCAAAGGCCTTGCTGAAGTCCAGATAGACCACATCCACAGACCTTCTCACATCCACCAAGCAGTCACCTGATCATAGAAGGAGATCAGGTTGGAGAGGCAGGATCTGCCCTTCCTAAATCCATGTTAGCTGGACCTGAGCCCTTTGCCATCCCTCAGGTGCGCAGTTATTGCCCCCAAGATAACCTGCTCCATCAGTTTCCCTGGCACTGAGGTCAGGCTGACAGCAACAGCACCACACACCCCCAGGAGCTTCTCCAGACTCTGAAGGGCACTACAGCTCTCCAGAAGCTGAGGCTGCTCACGAGCTTATCAAGCTCATAACAGCTTGTGTTAGGTGTGCTTCAGAAAGCATCACACAACTCCAGAAGTAAAGAACTAGTGACGCTTAGCCTTCCGTGCCCGTAGTTTGAGGCTCCAGTGACTGGGAGGTCTGCTTGCTATTTGTTGCTAGTTTTCACTACTCATGATGGAAGAATGTTGATGCCTTCACCCTTTCATTGCTTGCAGAAGGCATTCACTCCCCAGAAATATTTCTGGCTTTACTGATTGGTTGCTTTCTTTCGCAATTTAAGTAAGTTTCCATGGGAAAGGATATTTTGGAATGGACAATTTGAATAATTAACAACTAAAATTAAACTGAAGCCATGGTGGAACACCATTCAATGTCTTCAGCACATTGTTAGCATAATCTTCTCTTATTGTGCAACTGAACATAAAACCAAGTGTCAGAAGCAGCTGCAAGGTCAAGGGCAATAGCTGGGGGGAGAAAGACTGCTAGGCAAAAAGGTCCTTCGATGTGTGGGTTCTCTGCTCTCTTCAGCAGGTTTCTCACAGACCTGCAGCAAAAATGACTGATTCAAACAACAAACGGTGGCAGAGAGGCAAGCTTACATCTCTGATTTCATTAACATGGACTTTCATTTGGAGTTTTTTAACACAATGCACTCTAGTTTATATTAGACTGGATGAGGCACTTAGTGCCACGGTCTACTTGACTGGCTAGGGCTGGGTGGTAAGTTGGACCGGATGATCTTGGAGGTTTCTTCCAACCTGGTTGATGGGCAGAGTTGGGTTTCTTCCAACCCTGGACAGATGGGCAGAGTCCAATGGGCCTGGACAGATGGGCAGAGCCCAATGGGATGGGGTTCAATAGCTCCGAGTGCAGGGTGCTGCACTTTGGCCACAACAACCCCATGCAGAGAGACAGGCTGGGGTCGGAGTGGCTGGAGAGCAGCCAGACAGAGAGGGATCTGGGGGTGCTGATTGATACCTGCCTGAACATGAGCCAGCAGTGTGCCCAGGTGGCCAAGAGAGTCAGTGGCATCCTGGCCTGCATCAGGAATGGTGTGGCCAGCAGGAGCAGGGAGGTTGTTCTGCCCCTGTACTCTGTACTGCTTAGACCACACCTTGAGTACTGTGTTCAGTTCTGGGCCCCCCAGTTTAGGAGGGACATTGAGATGCTTGAGCATGTCCAGAGAAGGGTGACGAGGCTGGGGAGAGGCCTTGAGCACAGCCCTACGAGGAGAGGCTGAGGGAGCTGGGATTGGTTAGCCTGGAGAAGAGGAGGCTCAGGGGAGACCTTATTGCTGTCTACAGCTACCTGAAGGGTGGTTGTGGCCAGGAGGAGGTTGCTCTCTTCTCTCAGGTGGCCAGCACCAGAACAAGAGGACACAGCCTCAGGCTACACCAGGGGAGATTTAGGCTGGAGGTGAGGAGAAAGTTCTTCACTGAGAGAGTCATTGGACACTGGAATGGGCTGCCCGGGGAGGTGGTGGAGTCGCCGTCCCTGGAGCTGTTCAAGGCAGGATTGGACGTGGCACTTGGTGCCATGGTCTGGCCTTGAGCTCTGTGGTAAAGGGTTGGACTTGATGATCTGTGAGGTCTCTTCCAACCCTGATGATACTGTGATACTGTGATTCTATGACATTAAGTACAATTACTTTTTTGGTCAGTTCATTATCTTTAGCATTTACCTTCAATCTGGAACTATCCCACACAAATTCTACACTTCAAATAATACAGTAAACACATGAATATTCTTTAAAAAGAAAAAAAAAGGCACTGTTTAATTGCTCCTAAAGTTAATAGTCAAGCCACTGAACTGGCACAAGTCTCCAAGTAAGATCTTAGAACTACAGCTTGCTGAAAAAGATTTTTCCTGGATTGCTTTCTGCTTTTGAAGAAGGTAACACATTGTTTCTTTTAGCCCATAGAAGTAGTTCCTATAAAAGTTTGATTTAAATGAAAAAAGACATCAACTGGGAATCAGAAAAGCTTAAAGGTACCACCCAGAATTGATGAATAAAACCCAAGTATGTAAGGCTAGGTCTACAATCTCTGCAATCTTGAAAGACTACCCTGACCAGGAACAATACATCAGTTTAGAAACTGTGACAAAGGTAATACTTTGTCTTACAAGATAAAATCTGCTGTCATTAACTTAACTTTATAGATTTAGAAGTTCTAAGGCAGTTTTATTCTGGTCAAAGAATATCTCTTTTTTTAAGCTGTTCCCTGTGTTCACACAAAATAATTCTAATAATTTGCATTCAAGGACAGCTTGAATTAAAGGAAAGAAGAGTTTTAAAAGCAGAATTCATCACTTTACAACCAGAAAAGAAATTTAAATATATACAGAAAGTATAAAGTGTAAAAAGGTAATGACTGTAATGCATAATAAGCTATGCTGTGGTTTAAATGAATCAGCTGTCCAAAGCAAACAAGAATGAAACGATGCCAATCAGCAACACTCAACTTTCTTCAGATCAATCATCACTGTGGCATTTTTAAGGAGCACAACAGCGAAGCCAGAGTGAAAATATTGAGAAGAATCACTGAAACCAGTGCCTGAAGAAACTGAAAACATCATTTTATAAACAGGTAACTTAGCCAACAGCATCAGTTATTCTCCATCTGCTCCTGACTTTCCATGTAAGTAACACCATCTACCTAATCTTTCTGCAGCTCCTTTATGGTGCCACCCAATGCTCTCCTTCCCACAGCATGCCCTTGCTCTGCACCTTGCCCCTGTTTATCCACCTTATCAGCTCAGGAAGAAATTTTGGTAAAACTCTTCCCCTGGTCACTGATATCTCTGGGAACCAAACCCATTAAGATATTTCTGGCCCCCTACTCATGCTGTTTTAACTGTCTGTTGTACAGGAAGGAACTGATAAAAATAGGATTACAATGCCCCCACAGATGAACTGGCAGGAGGCTTGATTGTGATTGATGCCTGAATAAATATACAATAACAGGCCCTACATTTCAACACTGCTTTTGATAGAGGGTAAAGAGAAGTGTCAGTTTTCACTGCCTGGACTGCAGGACTCTTTCTCAGATACCTGGCAACTGCCTCTGATTGAAGATTGAATCTTCTACTTTTAGTCTGATTTTAACTAAAGAGCAGGAGGTGGTTATTAGTAGGAATGAATGTGTGGTACAAAGGTTCATTTCTTCCCACAGGTGCTTATGTGTGGCCCACCCCCAAGTTCAAATTAAGGTCTAAATGCCTTTGAAATCTAAATATCTTCCCTACAGACACTCGGTGCCAGTGTGGGTCTCTTGGAAAAATAAGCAACATCCTAACAGCTCCATGGAAAACTAACAGGCTAGAGTTTTGGGTGGGGAGAGGAGGGCTGGGATTGCTCAGTTTAACAACTCATCGCTTGCTTGGGAGAAGTTTTCAACAGGCACTGGGGTACAGACTTAGCCTGGGGAAGGGTTTCTATAGGAAAGACTGGCTTCAATAGCCACAAGAGAGCACAAGATTTCCAGCAATCAATTGCAGATGCTTTTCCCTGACTCCACTGTGCTGCAGTACAGACTGAAGCCTGTCTGCATTCTTTTAATCCTTCCTATTAAACTAATTATTAATGAGCAATGAATTTACCATCCCAAACAAATTTCAGGAAGCAAACTCAGCACAGAGCTCTCATTAACCTTCCTCTTTTTTGGAGAAGAGGGCTTCAAGTGTCCTGAAATCACACAGCATTGGCTCCCACTTCAAGTAACACAGCTATCTGTTCACTTCAGCAGGATCTCAAATACCCCCCTGCTTATCCTGCACAACACAGGCACCTGCTTCGCTTTCCGGTGCAACGATCCCATCAAGTACTTAGGCAAGTACACAAACTCCAAGCAGGCAAACAGTCCCACTGGCTCTTCTGAAATGATTTATGAAAGCAAATCTGCATCTGCTCAGGACCTGGCTGGATCACCTTGCTAAAAAGAGCTTAAAAGTAACACTTGGCACTTTCACAGTCCTTCAAGTGCTGAAACTACTGTCCAAATGGCAAGCAGTGAGGGAAGCATGGAAGTATTATGAGGCTCGTTTTGTAGATGAGGAAATCAAAGAAACCAGCTCCTTGCATGGTGAGACAAAGTCAGAGCTGGGACTCCCCTTCCCTGTTTCTTCAACCATGTGCTCCATCCTTCTGGCATCCACGAGGCTCTCTAACTGCAACTGCAGTCAGCACACGCAGCAGCTGCCTAGCAGTCTGCAAACAAACTTTAGCAAGTCAGTTCCATCTCTTAACCACAGCCTGCAGCAATTAGTACAGATCAAATACTGTAATTAAAAATAGCCAGATCATTAAGCTGTGATAGGTACCAGCACAGTATCATTCACATGGGAGATGGACCAGATCTCCTTGAAGACAGGTGACTACTGGGGTCGTAACGGTGCCAGCTATTAATTTGGAAGACATTTCTGACTGGATGAGGCACTTGGTGCCATGGTCTGGTTGACTGGCTAGGGCTGGGTGCTAGGTTGGACTGGATGATCTTGGAGGTCTCTTCCAACCTGGTTGATTCTATGATTCTCTGACATGTATATGTGACCAGCTCTCACAAGCTACAGACAGTTTTCTCCAGTACACTTACTCCCCTACACCAAGAAGTCAAGCCCCAAGTTTGCCACCTGCAGAAACCAGTGTCGTTGTTTTACCTCCCCCTCCCCCACTTATCTTCCTGAAATGTACCTGAATTAAAATTATTTCTCACTGGTCACCTGTCTGGAATTGCCTTTCACATACAGGCACCAGGGCAAATGACGTGGCTTTCTGAGGGGTGGGCAGAGTAACTTCTTAAGAGATTTCTCCTCAAGGGTTGAACACACTGAGAACACACAGCAGCTAAGCAGCACTGTGGAAAACACACCATGGGCACTTTCTGTGATGTGTATTACACAGAAAGCACTGTAATTCAAATGGGACACCCTCAAATTGACAGAAGTACAAAGATAACACAACAAACCTCCTAGTGCATCCCTCACTATGCAGTATCAGCAGATCCTGCTGAAGTACTAAATGTGTTCTGAAGTCACCACTCAGCAAGAGAGTAAATCCCATTCTAGGGTACACGGCGTACCCCGACCCAAAGCAGCAACACTTTGCAAAGCATTTACCCAGTATAAACGTGGCCAGGTCAAGATTTGGAGTGTAACTGCAGGGGTAACTGTGTCCCTCCTGCTGCCAGCACACACTCCTCACTTTCTGCTGTGAGGAATGAATCAGGAATCCAGCTGCCTTGGAGGCAGCCTCTCTTAACAGAGGTCAGACCCAGTGCTACCGATTGTGGAACTGAGCCTAAGCTGCCTCTCAGCCTCCCCTCTCTTCCCCAGTTTCAGTGGGATTCAAATCCTTGTAGAGTGACTTCAAAATTACTGTGTTTAAAGTAATTTAGTACAGCGTGCCACTACTTAGTGTCACTGGAGAAGCTGCCCTCTTCAGCAGGGAAAAGCAAGAAGTCCCAGCTCAGAGCAGTCAGCGACGTATGAGCTCTGTGCTCGCCACAAGTTGATTTCCTTTGCAGTATTCCTCACTCCTAACCAACTAAACGTAGTATCAAGTGCTCTGGTTTTATCTTACTATAGCTTGGGGTTAGGACAGTCATAAATCAGTGCTGTTACCCACATTTTAATACCTTTTCTTCTCCCTGTTCTGAAAACTCCGTTGTGACGGGAACAGGATGCTCTTTGACCAAGCTGTGACAAATAAACCCTCCACGCTACACGTTAGAACCTAAAACTGGAATTTGCACAGAGCCTGTCAAAAGCAACCCAAACAGTTATAAAAGAAACTGAAATTTCCCTAGACTGTTTTTGGTCAGTTGCTGATGGCACACTTTGTTTTTCGAGTTCACATAGATGCAGTGTAAATGAAACGCAGTGCAGACACAGTGTAGATGCATGTAACTGAAAGAGGTCCTGAAGCAAAAAGACTTTTTTTTCTCAGTTACAATTTGTAGTATCTGAGGACTGGAATGAAATCTAAATTCAGTAGGCTACTAACCAAAGGATACATAACCCCCAAGCTGTGCAGCAAGAAAGCCCTTAAACCCAGGGTGAACTTAAGCAAACACATAAATTTCACAAGGATGGATGAGTGCACTTAAAATTAAGGCAAGAATTCACTGTTGGATTTGCAAACAGGTGGAATCAAATTTCAAATCTATGTAAAACAAATAAAAGCAGGCTCTGACTGCTGATGAACATGAAATGGACAATTCCAGCTTGAAACATAAAAATTGTATCTGCAGTCCTTTTAAAATCAGATCCCAAAGCAGCAGTGAGAAATGTAGTGCTGATCGCTATGAATTAAGGAGCGATACTGAGAATTATCTCCTAGTAGGTCTAAATTCAGCACAGAATAAAATTACAGTGTAATTGGGGTGGGGGTGGAGGAGGTGTAATTGCTGTAAGAAAGAATTACAGCTACTCAGCTACGAAGATTTCCAAGTGCTCCAAAAAGCACAGAGCCATTTCATCGTATCTGATTTTTGTAAATATATTAAACTCAGGCACGTCAGTAGATAAAAATTACAGAGTAGATTGTATCATCCCAGCCTTCAGCAAAATATGATACAATCATTTTTGCAAAGAACCTAAAACTGGCTTGCCTGTGAGGACTACCATACAAGTGAAGAGTGGCTAAAGGGCTGTAAACAAGCAGCACAAGGGAGGTGCTAGCGAACTGCCACAGGGATTGGTATTAGGATCAGTTTTATTTAACATCTTTATTAATGATCTGGAAGAACTGGTAAACAGCACATTAATTAAACTCACAGATTTCAGTGTGGTGAGAGGTGTTATAAACATGACAGCCGGGGAAGAAATTATGCAAAAGGAGGTTGTAAACACTGAGAGAAATAAGAAACTGAGATTCTTTTTAAAAAGCTAAAACATCTGAGAAGAATTAAAAGCCATAAATAATCTGCGAGAGGAAGGAACCCGAGAGAGGCTAAGCTAAAACAAAAGACCTGGGGGCAGCAGCTGACAGCAAATTATGTATGAGCTTGCAACATGAATGGGAAAAAGAATACAATGATCCAGGCTAAAGACATGAATGTAGCATAAGACATCAAAAAGGCAGCTTGACCCAAGCCTGGACATTCTGCAGAAGCAGGGAAACACAGGCTCGCTACGCTGCATCATTACCGCGACTAGCCAGCACCGCCACTCGCCGCGCACAGCACATCAGTGACATCCAGGCAGAATTCCAGGCTTTGGGGATGAGTTGTTTTGGGTTTTTTAATCAAAATTCCTAGCCAGCCATCCAATCGAAAAACAATACCCAGAAATACAACAAAAAAACCCACCCCAGCATCAGGCATAAGACAGCAGGAAAAAGACGACGAACTGGAAAGGATTGCACACCGATTCTCTAATGTAATTGGCACTGGGCCCAAAAGCTACAAGGATATAAACATCTTGAAAGGTGTAATAAAACCTTAAGGCTCCATCTCATCAAACATGGTACAATTTGGATTACTTTTGAAATGAAGAGAACGTAAGAAGAAAATAAGCAGAATATTAATTACCATTAGTAACACCTACTACTGTAAGGAACAATCTTAAAAGGAATTAACTAAAGCTCCTTTTTTTTGCTTCATTCATTAAAACCAGGCAAAACATTAAAAAATACAGAGCAGGAGACAATCCTGCCCCTTCAGAATGACTTAATAGGTCTTTTCTACCTCTATCTTCAACGATCCCATGAAAGACAATAAGCAGAGAGACAACCCTCTGCAAAATTAAATCACTGGGAATCAACCAGAGAATGAAAATTAAATCAGAGTAAAGTATTTTCTTCTTTGTGAGCATTAGCATTAATCACATGCAAAAGTAAAATATTAGTTAATTTGATTCCCTGTGCCTTCCAGACTCTGGTCGAAATGAATCAATGCAGGAAGAGTGATTTCTCTGATAATTGGGCAAATGATAAGGAGGGAGGAAAAAGGAAGAAAGCAGGGAAAAAAACCCAGTAGAAATAGCTGGTGAAAATGTGTGCTAGTTCGAAGCAGGCTAGAAAGCTTTGGTGAGAACAACTAGATTACAGGCTGGGAAAGGAAAACAATGCTGATGTCTGCTTCAGTCATAGGCTTGATGAGATGTAAGGGAACAAGAAATAAAAGCATAGATAACCACTCTCACTCGGGCTGCTGGCTGAGCTGCAGCTTACTCTCTAACCTCACTCTCCATTTTGGGCTAATCCACTTTGCTTCCTAACCCCCTGGCTGAACCTCCATTCTTCCTTGGGACTGGGGTAAGGTTGAGAGGGGTAGGGGGAAGGTGAAGGGGTGGTTGGGAGCCCCTCCTGGGGACTCAGGTTTCTGGGAGGGGAGTTGTGTTTCTGTATTACCTTTTGTCTTGTCTATTTCTGTCTACAACTGTAAATACCTGCTTGTATATTGTGCTAAGCTGTAAATAATAATCTTCATTCATGCAACACCCAAACCATCACAAAATGGGATTAGCAAAAAGGGACTAGGAAAAAAAAATATGGGGGGGTGGGAGGGAGGCTGTTTCCTTAGAAATCATACTAAGAATGACAGATTTAAAATGTCACTGTAGTGGCCTTGAAAGAGCATTATCCAAAGATAGTTAGAGATGGAAAGAAAAGCATCTTGGACAGTGCAAACCAGTAGCAATTTAAGTGACTGTGCTTACTCGCACGAAAAACCTCTGAAAAACGGCTTTACTATACGGCACCTTCAGATGGTCTGCCCTCTGTAACACCTCCAGTGAGAAGGTGGTGCCAGAGTCCCAGCTGCTCCTCAACTGAGACAATAATGAATTTTCAAGGCACAATTTGAGAAGCTCTTCTCCTCAAGTGCTGTGAAACAGGTGAGGTGGGTGTGCGTCAGCCGCTCGCTCGGCTACTGGTGTCAGCGCCGAGGCACAACCGCAGGCAGCACAATTGCGCTGCCTCCGCTCAGGAGGGAGGGAGGGAGATGTCATGCTGGCACTTAACTCTGCTCCTCAGGCCACGAAAGGTCAAACTGGACAAACCATAGCCTAATGAAGTGGTTTGCAGGTGGGGGTGAGGCGGCACAAAGCCTTTCAATTAGCGGTTAAATGACAGCGGGAAGAGGTAAGGGATCCCATTCTCTGTTCTCTGCCTAGACAACATGAATTCAGGTGTGGACTTTGCTGGAGCACAAGACTGGCAAAGGCTGGAAATGCCAGCTTGTGCACTGGAGGCATGTGCCATGGGAATGTTGGAAAACCAGGCATGAAGACAGTGAGAGGCAAGAACAGCAGCTGAGACAAACCCTGCTGCCCCGGGGCCAGGGCTTTTTAGAATCATAGAACCATAGAATCAACCAGGTTGGAAGAGATCCCCAAGATCATCCAGTCCAACCTAGCACCCAGCCCTATCCAGTCAACTAGACCATGGCACTAAGTGCCTCATCCAGGCTTTTCTTGAAGACCCCCAGGGACGGTGCCTCCACCACCTCCCTGGGCAGCCCATTCCAATGCCAATCACTCTCTCTGGGAAGAACTTCCTCCTAACATCCAGCCTAGACCTACCCTGGCACAACTTGAGACTGTGTCCCCTTGTTCTATTGCTGGTTGTCTGGGAGAAGAGACCAACCCCACCTGGCTACAATGCCCCTTCAGGTAGTTGTAGACAGTAATAAGATCACCCCTGAGCCTCCTCTTCTCCAGGCTAAACACCCCCAGCTCCCTCAGCCTCTCCTCATAGGATTTGTGCTCCAGGCCCCTCACCAGCTTTGTTGCCCTTCTCTGGACATGTTCCAGCACCTCAACATCTTTCTTGAATTGAGGGGCACAGACAGCAGCCCAAGTTCTTTAGTTCAGTGACAGATTTTATTCAGCTGGCAATGAAATAAGTAATCAACATGACAAAAACTTTTTAGACCAATAAACCTGAAAGAACAGCAGAGAAGAAGTAAACTGGGGACCTGGTTTGTTTCTTCTGATACGTTTTAAAACAGATACTTTCCTCCTAGGGAGAGGAAATACTGTATTTAATTAGATGCATAAATCATTATGCTTTTATAGTTAGTAATATCTTCCATAATGAAACTAAATTAGTTTCTCACTACAAATGCTGTTCACTGTTCAAACTTTATGATAAGGTCTAATAATGGAGGTGCCACAAAACAGTTCCTTTTGAGGGCTTTCTGTTTATATTCCAACCATGTCTGACATTATGTTTGTGTTGTATACATCAGAGGAATTCTGTCTGGCTTTCTACCTACTGCAGAAAAATACACACTGCTGTCTTACAGTAATGCCCCTAAACATCTTATGGGGATAGACTTATCTTAAAACTGGTTTATAACTTAGTCCTCTGTCTGTGATCAAAGCTCAAATTTTAATCCTCACATTTAAAGATGATGCAGATTCTTCCCATCCAAAATGCACCTAACAAGCAGCTCTGCTGTGACAGGATCCATCCTGCGGCTCTCTATCACTGTGCAGCCACAAATGTCACTAACTTAAGCAATTTTCTTCTACAGGACTGCAATTATTTTCCTCTTTTTATTTTCCCCATCCTACAGCAACACAATCAAGATGTAAACACAAAGAAAGTGCAGCAGACACATCACTGATTTCACTGCCATTTAAGACAACCCGAGCAGCTCTGTGCCACAGACTGATGAGGAAAGCACATTAGGCACTTGCAACAGAACATCCAAGTGGACCTGTTTTGCAGCCTGATTAATAGAAACAACCTCTAAGGACTAATCACAAGTCGAGCCCTGTTTTGTAGATTAATAGAACAAAGGCACAAGAGAATAGGGAAGGTTACAGGACTGGAATATAAATAAGACAAGGTGCACACTCTAGGTAGTTTGACTGTTAGTAATTATCAGCTAAAGGCACATCTTTACAGCAAGGTCTTGCTGTTCTGTGCTAAAGCAGCTCACTTCCAGATGGACAACCACTTTGTGCATCTCTAAGTATTTTACCTGGATTTTAATGCCAAAATTTATGAAACAAAGTGCACTCCATGTCACACTTGGAGCATCACTTACATTTCTGCTGCTATCAGACCACTATAGAATCTGCAGGAACTATAGTTTGCAGTTAATCCATACATGGATTGGCAAACACAATACTGGCATATAACGAATGTTACTCAAAAATGCTGCTACTGCAACACAGCAGCACATGCTGAGACCCAGCAGAGATCTCCCACATCCCATCTGATGCTGAGAGGTGCTGCTTGTACTATGCCATCCTAGACGGTGAATTTTGCTGGCCCTGGGCAGGGTTCCACCACATGAGGAAAAGGTAATCAGCCGGGAAGCCCTACAAATAAACCCTGTTGGCATTAAATGCAAGCTAACATACATTTTGTCATTACCTGAGTTTTGCTAACATTCAACAACTAGAAGTTAAGCATGAACTGTGTGCAGAGTCTACACAAGCATCATAAAAGGACAGAACTTTTTCATGCCTCTGAAAAAAAAATGCTTCTCTGCTTTCAAAGTCTTCAAGGTGATTTGCTATAATAAAACGTAGCGAACGTAATGACAACACAAAAAGCTGCATCTGTGCTTGCTTTGAGAGTTCAAGAACAGACACAATTTATAGCCAGAGTTATTAAACATTTGCAGCCTGCTGTCCAAAATCCTACATGAAGAAATCCTTCTAACTTTAGGAAGGATGGATTTCATCCTTTATGTGACAGGGTATCTCTTTAGAGATTAAATAGATTAGATAATATTTTCAGAGAGATTTATGATGTCCAGTGATAGGACAAGGGGCAATGGGTGTAAACTGGAACACAGGAGGTTCCATGTGAACCTAAGGAGAAACTTTGTCCCTCTGAAGGCAACAGAAGTCCAGAACAAGCTGTGGGGTTTCTTTCTCTGGAGACATCCAAAACTTACTTGGATGTGTCCCTGTGTGACCTACTCTAGGTGATTCTTCTCCGGCAGGGGAGTTGGACTGGATGATCTTTTGAGGTCACTTCCAAGCCTTGACATTCTGTGGTTTTCCAAGTTTTGCCAAAAGCCACTGCTATACACACAGGAACACAAGCAATGACATTCTTCAACCTTACAAACCTAGGATCAAGTTGGGCAATGGAAGACATTCTTACTTCAAGTGATAACGTCCAGGTTTCCCAACAAATAAAAGTATATTCACAAACAAAAGAGGAAGACAAACTTCCTAGGAACTGAACCCTGGGACTACAGTGAACTGGGCCATCCCATATCACAAACGGGACTACAGCTTTCAGACCAACATTTAGTTTGCCTTTCTCTTCCAAGAAAGTTTTCCCAAGGAGCCCAGATGGAACGGCAGGAGAGGTGTTAAAGAGAAGACCTTTCTTGTAATTCCTTTTTATTACATTCCCAGTTTTGGAAAGAAAATGCATTACAATCTGTGCCAGCAAAAGGAGACAGAAAGATTCACCTTTCCTTCTTACACAAAGCTGTTGTATAGGGTTTGAGGCAATCCACAGTCTCCAAGCGTATTTCCAGGGTGGAAATGCATAAACCTTAAGGGAAGAACAGAGTTAAGCAGCTGCAAATGCCATCTCTCTTTTGAGTAGGATACACTGATTCATATTTGTACAGAAATAAACTGCCTTTTGAAGAACTAAACCACACAGCCTCCTTGTCACTACTACTCATCTGCCAAATGCTGCTGAAGCACCGAAAGGGAGGGTGAGAGCTCTCCAGAAGCAGAGGACAGACAGGTGGCTGATCTGCAGCTACCACACTCGAGTACTCACACAT
The DNA here is from genome assembly GCF_015220805.1 of Pogoniulus pusillus. Classification (NCBI taxonomy): domain Eukaryota; kingdom Metazoa; phylum Chordata; class Aves; order Piciformes; family Lybiidae; genus Pogoniulus; species Pogoniulus pusillus. The sequence goes on along the minus strand of NC_087287.1, from coordinate 17,878,544 downwards.
TACTCACCAAATAAATACAGTGACATGGTTGTCAGGTGATTTTGTATCATCACGAGCTCATTTTCTGGGAAGCTTTATTTCCTTTATCAAAGCAGCTATAGGTAGCATGATAGGCATATCAGTATGTAAGACAAACAGCCCATGGAGTAAAGGATGCTGTGTTTAGGGTTAATCTAAAGCACTAAGAAAAACAGAGAATAGTTTGCAGGATCATAGGATGTTAGAGGTTGGAAGAGACCAAGGAGATCATCGAGTCCAACCCCCCTGGCTAGAGTAGGATCACACAATCTAGCATAGATTACAGTGGAACACATCCAGACAGGGCTTGAAAGTCTCCAGGGAAGGAGACCCCACAACCTTTCTGGGGAGCCTGTTCCAGTGCTCTGGGACCCTTACAGGAAAGAAGTTCCACCTTGTGTCGAGGTGGAGCCTCCTGTGCTGCAACTTAGACCCATTGCTCCTTGTCCTATGCCAGGCAGCAAGTGAGCAGAGCCTGTCCCCTCACTCCTAACTCCCAGCACTCAGAGGTTCATAAACATTTATCCAATCCCCTCTCAGCCTTCTCTTCTCCAGACTAAGCAGCCCCAGGTCCCTCAGCCTCTCCTCATCAGCCATGCCCTCCAGCCCCCTAATCATCCCTGCAGCGCTCCACTGGACCCTCTCCAGCAGATCCCTGTCCCACTTAAACTGGAGAGCTCAAAAGTGAAGGCAGTATTCAAGATTAGGTCTCAGCAGGGCAGAGTAGAGGGGAAGGAGAACCTCCCTTGATCTGCTGGACACATTTTTCTTAATACACCCCAGGATCCCATTGGCCTTCTTGGCCACAAGGGCACATTGCTGTGCCATGGATGTTACCCACCAGGACTCCCAGATCGCTCTCCACAGGGCTGCACTCTAGCAGATCACCTCCCAGTCTGTGCTGGTGCAGTTTATTATTCCTTCCCAGATGCAGGACTCTGCACTTGTCCTTGTTGAACCTCATTTGGTTCCTCTGTCCCCAGCTCTCAGTCTGTCCAAGTCTCTCTGGATGGCCTCACAGCCTTCAGCTGTATCAGCCACATTACTTGGTGGCAGGTCTCACGACTTTCTCCCAGGTATGCTGTGCATGCAGGATGTGAAATAATGCCTCTGCCTGTACAAAATTCATGGAGGAAGTGGTCAGGCAGCACAGCTTGTGGAGCCTTCTGTACTTACTCAAGGGTGTATGAGATACAGCCACATCTATGAAGGCACCACTATAAGCTGCTGGCATCTTCCTGCTTGTAAATCACTGCTTAACCCTTCTCTGGGTGTGCACATAGCTCTCGGACATGTTAAGGCTCTGATACTTAACTAGTAGAGTCAGAAATGTCAGCAACTCTCCTACTTCAGATGCACATAAACCGTAATACAGACTAGCATCTAAACATTGTAGAGGTGGCTATAAATATCCAGCAGTCTCATTGATTTCCAGCTGAATCCATGAGTGTTGACCACTTCTGAAATAAGGTGCCAGACCTATTCTACTGAATGGATCCTCACAAAAAGCTGATGAATGCAGCTGTCACTCTTGTCTATGCTCAGATGTGGGATTAGTGTTCTCTTCTTTGAAGCACTTGTGCAATTTTTGCTTTATTTCATAGCCTCTATGAATGACTTTAAGCATTTTTATACACATGTTAGGGTAAAAGTTAGCATTCTGATCAATAAGGATTAGATAAATATGACCCAAATCATCTTGAAGACAGTCATGATAAATCTTATCCTCTACTGGGAACTGACAAAATCTACTCACTTGCTCCTTGACTTTTTGTATTACAGCCAAACCCAGCTTTTTCAGACATCATTTCTCCTCCAGTTCTATTGTATTTTATCACCACAACATCACATGAGCTCTATCATCAGCTCTACTCCAAGCAATGTAAAGTTGTCCCTTAGATGAACAACAGAGCAAATCACCTGTAGGCTACATCTGTCTCACATGCCTACCAGTGCTCAAGACGAGCCCTACCTTCTCCCCTGGCACCCCTCCACCCCAATCTCATTCACTGTACCACATCTTGCAAAGACACTTGAAAGCATCCCTGTTTTTCCAGTTACAGTGTACCTCAGCAAAGCTGGTAAAATGTCTTCTCTCTAACTAACTGATAATTATAAATTCAATTAAGTTCATTATGAACCTTGTTGAGCCAGTTAAAGTAGCAAAACTCAAACTTGGCACATGTAAGGTGTCTTGCTGAAGTAGCAGTCTTCCCCTGCACTTTTCTGGAGTGGTTTTGACATTACACTGTTATCAGCCTACGTAGTCTCCTCTCACTCTCAATCACATCCCCCAACTCAGAAGTTATTTGTGCACCCAGAGCTCCTAAAGCAGCAGCACAGCTGGTAATTTCTTCACCAAATGCACTGATGTGTTGTTTGGATCTAAATGTCCAGCTGGAAACACACACACACTCGAGCACATTGGGCTGAACAGGGCTTGTCCTTCCAGTGATACAGTCCATCATGTAGCCTGCCCATCCTCACTGCCAAGTCTTGGTCTTCCGCTCCGTTCCTCCCTGGCATCCTGGTTTCTCTGCCTAGCGAGAGCCTTGAAAGGGCCTGAACCTTCTCTTGCTCTGTGCTCCAGCAGCCAGGCCCTAGCTTGCACTCGTCCACACATCTTCCAACCGCCTCTTTGCCTGTTGCTCAAAGCACTCAACTGATCCCTAATTCTTCTTGCTTAGGGTATAAGGCAATGAGGAAAGAAACCGGAGCTTGAAGAGCACCATCCAATGCAGAATCTGTCCTGATGCCAGCTCATCAAAGCTTGAACCCCTCTCTCACTTCTCCACACTCCTGCTGGGAAGGTGGCTGTCCTCAAGTCAAGTAATTTTTCAGCTGCCCTCCACAGAGTGGCCTTTTAGCTCTGCCTGTCTTCCCCTTCTGCACTCCACCACCACAAAGAGGTATGGTGTACATACAGGTAGAAGGAAATGGAAAGGTAGGAATCCTCAAGCGCAGAAGATGCGTGGAAGAATTTCTCCAAGCAAGCATCAACTTGGCACTGAGTGCAACTCTGCAGGGAACAGCCTAACTTCATTCACATTTTGGTTAACTCTCACCTTCCCTCCTCTTTTCCCAGCTCCTCATCTCTAATAGGCTTCAGACCTCCTCTCAAGAAGAGGTCTAAGAGCAGACAAGTTGAAAGAGTAGAATTCCATCCAATCCCTTCCCTTCCTAAATCCTCACTGGGTGCAAATGCCTTCAGCACTGTGTTCTGTGTGCACAAATGCCACAGCGACCACTACTACTAACTCCAGCTAACAGGGAACTTCTTGCTGGCAGGTGAAAAACACAGAACCAAAGCTAAACTGCAAAGAGAAGCACAACTTGTGGGTTTTGTATGCACAACTTACAGACCATAGAATCAACCAGGTTGGAAGAGACCTCCAAGATCATCCAGTCCAACCTATCAGCCAGCCCTGCCCAATCAACTAGACCATGGCACTAAGTGCCTCATCCAGATCATAATGATGTCATTCTTGAGCAAACCACACTTCAACCTATGAATGGGAAACTACTATAAGTAATTAGCCCCTCAGCAGCACAGCTCGTTATCATTATGGCTCTCTGTTTTTTCTAATGTAGCACTTACTGAATCCTGGGAAAATGGAGCAGGAATTAGAGCGACAGAGAAGATTCCCACAATCATCGACTCTTGAGGGGAAAGGGGATTTAAAAGTGAACAGGATAATATTTTTTTACTTTTAAGTCAATCTGGTATCAAGAAGACAGAAGAAAAAGTCAATGACATTCCCAACAAGGCAAAAACTGTAAACAAAGCACTGCAGTTCCAGGCCAAGTGGAACACATTCTTTGATCCTACTATAAGAGACCTGAATGATAAACGCCAAGAAAAATGAATCAAGCCTGCACCTTTAAACACAACCAAGCTACAGTAGTGGTGTGTTTATTTAACACTGCAACAAAAGACTTTAGTCTTTGCCAGTATTTTCCTCAGTTGCTGACTTCTACTGCATAAATGCCAGAATTCCTGAAAACCTGCTGTAACACCAACAGTTTTGTCCAGAATCTTTGATCTTGGAGGTCTCTTCCAACCCGGTTGATTCTACGATTCTATAAAGCAATACTAAATAACAGTGAAGAACTTTATTGCTGAGTAGTCCAATTTCTATTCTTTCCCCTCCCTTTTTTTTTTAAGGCACAAGCTAATTGCCAACCAGGACTATGAAAATAAAAGAAATGAGATCCATTCCAACCCATCAGTAGAGCTGAATCCCATCATGTGAGTTGCCAATTGGTTTTCCAGTCCTCACGCTCAATATCTGCTGTTAATTTGCTCGCTATTTCAAGAACTTGAAGACTGTCAGCAAAATCCATGATGCATCACAAAACTTATAATTGAAAAGGAAAAAAAAACCCCACAACATCTGATTCTTTTCTGACACGATAAACAACGTCTGAAAGCCCTGATGAGAACACGGGAGAGGTATTAACTTAGAGCCGCTCCTATTAAAGCAGGATTGCAAACGAAGCAGGGAGAGCAACCGAGTTGCAGAAACAATTTCAAAGTGATGCAAAGCCATTTGGTGAAAACCTCCAAAATTTACACCAGGCTAAAAGGAAAAAACGTTCACAGTATCATCAGGGTTGGAAGAGACCTCACAGATCATCAAGTCCAACCCTTTACCACAGAGCTCAAGGCCAGACCATGGCACCAAGTGCCACATCCAGTCCTGCCTTGAACAGCTCCAGGGACGGGACTGCACCACCTCCCCGGGCAGCCCATTCCAGTGTCCAATGACTCTCTCAGTGAAGAACTTTCTCCTCACCTCAAGCCTAAATTTCCCCTGGTGCAGCCTGAGGCTGTGTCCTCTTGTTCTGGTGCTGGCCACCTGAGAGAAGAGAGCAACCTCCTCCTGGCCACAACCACCCCTCAGGTAGTTATAGACAGCAATACGGTCTCCCCTGAGCCTCCTCTTCTCCAGGCTAACCAATCCCAGCTCCCTCAGCCTCTCCTCGTAGGGCTGTGCTCAAGGCCTCTCCCCAGCCTCATCGCCCTTCTCTGGACATGCTCAAGCATCTCAGTGTCCCTCCTAAACTGGGGGGCCCAGAACTGAACACAGCACTCAAGGTGTGGTCTAACCAGTGCAGAGTACAGGGGCAGAATGACCTCCCTGCTCCTGCTGGCCACACCATTCCTGATGCAGGCCAGGATGCCACTGGCTCTCTTGGGCACACTGCTGGCTCATGTTCAGGCGGGTATCAATCAGCACCCCCAGATCCCTCTCTGTCTGGCTGCTCTCCAGCCACTCCCACCCCAGCCTGAATCTCTGCATGGGGTTGTTGTGGCCAAAGTGCAGCACCCTGCACTTGGAGCTATTGAACACCATCCCCTTGGACTCTGCCCATCTGTCCAAGCGGTCAAGGTCCTGCTGCAGAGCCCTTCTGCCTTCCAACTCTGTCACATCTGCCCCCAGCTTGGTGTCATCTGCAAACTTGCTGATGACTGACTCCATGCCCTCATCCAGATCATCAACGTTGCACAAAACCTTATGTTTTGAAGGAGATGGCTGAACCTGTCTGCGCTTTCTTAAGGCTGCGTTATCCACGCCAATTAAAACTTTGCTTCTGGAAAAAAAAGAGTTCAGGCACTTCCTCTAGAGTTACTAAAAAAAGCAAATGAAAGCCTTGGCTTTGCAGAGGTGAGCAATAGTGAGCTATTTGTTCTTGACCCCTGGATCACCCTACAGATCAAATTCTTGGACATAGGAAATACCCACTAGTATTCATTAAAAGCAACTGGGAGGCCAGCTTTGTGCTTCTCTTCTCGAGACCTGAACAAGCTACAACTTGACAAATGTGCAGGATACTGCTGAACAATGCTGCTGTTCCTGTCAGGAGGGAAGAGCTTTATTCCCAGCTTCATTCAGGATGAATTGATTTTCATCACAATGATGCAAATCACAGATTTCAGTCACTATTTAAATAATCAATTTTCATCTTTCACGTTTGCGCTCCTCGGTTATTTCCATGAAGCTGATTCTGTTAATCATTAGAAAGCATTGATTTATATAGAATTAATTTTTATGCTAAACATCATCTTCCCTGAGAAAGACTCCTCTGTTTGTGGTTACCTTGAGTACTGTCTCCAGTTCTGGGCACCTCAATTTAAGAAGGACATTGAGATGCTTGAACGTGTCCAGAGAAGGGCAACGATGCTGGGGAGAGGCCTCAAGCACAAGCCCTAGGAGGAGAGGCTGAGGGAGCTGGGATTGGTTAGCCTGGAGCTGTTCAAGGCAGGATTGGACATGGCACTTGGTGCCATGGTCTAGCCTTGAGCTCTGTGGTAAAGGGTTGGACTTGATGATTTGTGAGGTCTCTTCCAACCCTGATGATACTGGGATACTGGAGAAGAGGAGGCTCAGGGGTGACCTTATTGCTGTCTACAACTACCTGAGGGGAGGTTGTAGCCAGGAGGAGGTTGCTCTCTTCTCTCAGGCGGCCAGCACCAGAACAAGAGGACACAGCCTCAGGCTGCACCAGGGGAAATTTAGGCTGGAGGTGAGGAGAAAGTTCTTCACTGAGAGAGTCATTGGACACTGGAATGGGCTGCCCGGGGAGGTGGTGGAGTCGCCGTCCCTGGGGCTGTTCAAGGCAGGACTGGACGTGGCACTTGGTGCCATGGTCTGGCCTTGAGCTCTGTGGTAAAGGGTTGGACTTGATGATCTGTGAGGTCTCTTCCAACCTTGGTGATACTGTGCTACCTAAAACAAATGCTGAAAGTCTTGGCTCTTCAGTTTCACCTTTTATGGCTGGGATTGGCTCATATATTTTAATAGCTAAAAATAAGATAAATGATTGCTTTATTAGATTTTTTTTTCTTTTATACTTCAGGCTTGTACCATTTTTCAGTAGAACTTTTATGAGGAACAGAATGTAAAACCCACAAGTAAGCCTCTACTGCCTGGTTATTCATGAAATGAACTACCATAAATCTCTACCTACACCAAGTTTATCAGGACGAGCTTTCATTTCTATCATTCCTGTCTTTTGAATAACCAAAAAGCTACCTGTAGAGCTGAACAGCAGAACAAAATAAAACCAGAGGAGGGGAAAAAAAAAAAGCCATTCTCCCTGAACAATTATTTCTGTCAAAACGTGGTTTAAACAAATTCTGGCTTCAGTTAACTGCAGTCCTCTGGTGGTTTGAATGCTTTTAAAGCTTCATTAGAAAACAGGCCTTGCTAGAGTATTTGTATTCCAACGTCTGCAGGTTCCTGCAGTAAATTCAGTCCTTAGCATGGATGAACAATTTCAAATGTAATTTTGCAATACACACATGTTTTGAAATAAGAACCTCTGAATTTAAATAACACTCAGATGTATTTGGCTATCCATATTCAGCACCTGAAGCTGCGGTGAAACCAGACAGTCTCTCCTCACCCTTTCACAGATCCATCAGGATGAATTATCATAGAATCATAGAATCAAACAGGTTGGAGGAGACCTCCAAGATCATCCAGTCCAACCTAGCACCCAGCCCTAGCCAGCCAACCAGACCATGGCACTAAGTGCCTCATCCAGTCTTTTCCTGAACCCCTCCAGGGATGGTGCCTCCACCACCTCCCTGGGCAGCCCATTCCAATGGGAAATCACTCTCTCTGTGAAGAACTTCCCTGTACTTCACAGAGGGAGTTTAAAAGCTTAAAAATTCATATATCCATTACTGTTTGCATTTCTTTGTTCTGTCCAAGCAGTAGTCTTAACCTCCAATTTCCCAAGGAGTAAATGTTGCCACTGGAACCTTTAAGAGTTCCGACTGCACAAGAAGTATCAATTATTTTCCCACCCATCAAGGCTGGTTCATAGGGCAGAGTCAGAAGGCAGAGAAAGGAGGGAAATGGGGTTTTTTTTGTGTGTGCTAGTTTGAAGCAAGCTAGAATGTTTTGGTAAAAGAACTAGATAACAGGCAGTGGAATGAAAACAATTGATGTCAACTTCTCTCACAGTTATGCTGAGAACTCTGGGAAGAAGAAGTAAACTTTCTCCATTTTGTCTCTCACTCTTGCTTTTGCCTTAGACCGAGACACATCTCATTAACCTTGCTCCCACTAACCTTGCTCCCTAACCTCTTGGCTGCACCTCTCTTCTTCCTGAGAACTGGGGTAAGGTTGAGAGGGCCGGGGGGAGGTGTTGGGGTGGTTTGAGAGCCCCTCCTGGGGACTCAGGTTTCTGGGAGGGGAGTTGTGCTTTTGTATTGTTTATCCTTTGTATATTTCTGTATATAATTGTATATAACTGTATATATTGTAAATAGCTGCTTGCAAATTCTGCTAGCTGTAAATAAATTGCTTCATCTATATTCCCAGGGTCCATCTGAGTTAGCTGGGGCAAATACAAAGTGTGGGGGGGCGGGGTAACCCCCAAACCATCACATTGTGGATTGTTATCTACAGACCACATGGAAAAATCTTCAGCCATTTTGCTCCTTCAAGGTACATCAAAGATGCTCCTACTTAAAAGTGTGAAAATGTCAGCTGCATTCTCCACCTCTGAAAACGAGCAGAGCTCTCATCGCGATTCATGTCCCACCCCTGCTCTTTTTTGTCTTTTAGGGGTTTACACTCTTGTTTTCAACTCCCCTCCAGCTAATGCCATTTAATACTCTCAGAACCATCAGGCTAAATTCAAATTCTCTGCTCCTTAGAGGCTGTTGATATGCACCACCGCACATTCCAATTGCAAATACACATGAATGCTCCCGTGTATTGTAAGTTATTTTCTACATACAAATTCTACTAAATTGTAAGTTAGGAGGCACTACTTCAATTCTCCCAGGTCTTTAGAAAGCTTTCAGACATACCATGAGTAATAACACGTAATGAATATGGACTGATATTTCTTTGCTGTAGTTACAGCGAGTTGGCAATTTACATTTTCTAAATAGATAGATGACTTATAGCCAGTTCTCCCAGTATCCTGGCAATTACTTCTTAGAAACCCTTGACAGGCTGAAACCTCCAGAATCACAGCTGTTATTCTTGGGTTGATCCCCTCTTTTTAAATTAAAACCAGTAGCTTTACCAGCAAATGAGAATTTTTCTCCCTCCCTCTCTGGAAATACTTACAAAAATGCACATAAATTGAACACGCCAAAGTATCTAATTTTAGGGTTGGAGCATCTTCTGAGTTAATGACCACTGTTCCACTTCTGTGACAGAACTAATTGGGGTAAGGAGGCCATAAATCCACACAAAAGCCCCACAAATTCTCTTCCTTTGGGGCAATCTGAAGGTTTATAATAGTAGAGTGAGATGTGATTGGAGAGGAAGCAGAAAAGAAATTTAAGAAGTGCCGACAGCCTTGTCTGATCATTCTGTCTCAGTTTCCAGGCACAGAACAGATTTGGAACAGATTCTACTAGTATCTGATGTGATTTTTCCTTCCTCTCAAAGAGCAAAATGCAGGAAACCAGACAAATTTTCACATTTTCCAGGAACAGAGAGCGAGAGAAGAAGGACAGTCCTATCTCTGTGTTCTGGCCACAGAGTGGCTGTTCTAAAAAGCTGTATTTAAAATGATAGCCTCAACTGCATATCAACAGATGCTCAAGAGGTGCTCGACAACAGTCCATCACAGTGAAACATTCTGCAAGGCAGAGGAGCTCAGCATGCCTTTCTAGCAATCAAGCTCCATTTCCCATTGACCATTAACTGGAAAAATCCAGTCACCAATGGACCGAGTATAGGGAGGAACAGTCTTCCACGACCAGGGCAGAACACATGTGCTGTTTATTTGCCACAGTTAAACCAGTTCCTTGATGTGGCACCCCTTAAGATTTCAGAACAAACATTCCATATCCAAAATGGAAGAACTCCCAACTGCAGTTGCTGGAGTTTGTCAGAGACAAAAGGATAACAGATTGTCATTATGGATTCGGGAAGCAAAAGAGGGGGGGTGGAAAAGATTATTCTATTTTGCCAGTACGTATAAATGTCACACAGTTCTTCATTTCAAAATACCAAGCTCTCTCTCCCCTAGATTTGGATTTTATGTTCTCCAGCACTCCTGCAGTAAGCAGAATTCAGGAAAATCTGCCCCAAATAATTCTGTAATCATCAGATGCCTGCAGAATGAAAACCATCAGAGTCTGAGGCATGCACATGAAAGAAACTGAACAGGAGCTCAATCTTAGCAGCAAATCTCAGCTCCACCTCTCCCTTACCCAAAGCCTCATGTGTCCTGTCCTCTGTCACATGCTGCTAGTACTAAAAAAATCACTTTGAAATGTCATAGAATCACAGAATCAAACAGGTTGGAAGAGACCTCCAAGATCATCCAGTCCAACCTAGCACTCAGCCCTATCCAGTCATCCACATCATGGCACCAAGTGCCTCATCCAGGCACTGAGAGTTAATTTGACTCTTCTAGTGAAAATGCTACTCATCCTCTTCCCAGTTCTCACCTTGAGGGAGAATGAGGACTATGACCTCCATATCTCCTCAAGGCCACATGCAACTTCTACTTCCCTTCAAAAGAGTGGTTAGAATCATAGAATCAAGCAGGTTGGAAGAGACCTCCAAGATCAACCAGTCCAACCTAGCACCCAGCCCTAGCCAGTCAACCAGACCATGGCACTAAGTGTCTCACCCAGACTTTCCTGGAACACCTACAAGGATGGTGACTCCACTGCCCACTCCTTGAGCAGCCCATTCCAATGCCAATCACTCTCTCTGTCAACAACTTCCTCCTAACATCCAGCCTAGACCTCCCCTGACACAACTTAGGTCTGTGTCTCCTTGTTCTGTTGCTGGTTGTCTGGGAGAAGAGACCAACCCCACCTGGCTACAGCCTCCCTTCAGGTAGTTCTAGACAGCAATGAAGTCAGCCCTGAGCCTCCTCTTCTGCAGGCTGCACACCCCCAGCTCCCTCAGCCTCTCCTCATAGGGTTTCTGTTCCAGGCCCCTCAACAGCTTTGTTGCCCTTCTCTGGACACCTTCCAGCACCTCAACATCTCTCTTGAATTGAGGGGCCCAGAACTGGACACAGCACTCAAGCTGTGGCCTGACCAGTGCTGAGCACAGGAGAAGAATAACCTCCCTTGTCCTACTGGCCACACTGTTCCTGATGCAGCCCAGGATGCCATTGGCTCTCTTGGCCACCTGGGCACACTGCTGCCTCATCTTCAGCCTACTATCCACCAGTACCCCCAGGTCCCTTTCTGCCTGGCTGCTCTCAGACACTCTGTCCCCAGCCTGTAGTGCTGCTTGGGGTTGTTGTGGCCAAAGTGCAGAACCCTGCACTTGGCCCTATTCAATCTCATCCCATTGGCCTCTGCCCACCCATCCAGCCTGGCCAGGTCCCTCTGCAGGGCTCTCCTACCTTCCAACAGATCAACACCTGCTCCTAGCTTGGTGTCATCTGCAAACTTACTGTCTTTAAGAGGATTCCTAATCTGAGTTAAGATTATCTTTCCCAGTTATCTGATACCAGAGGATTTAGAGGTTGCTGTGAATTTTTTAGCTGATTTAAACTACTAGCCAAAGGCTCTAACTTAAATTAAAAAACTAGTAGCTACAGTTGAGAATGTGAGATCCAGATCCAGATCACAGTCTTAAGCCAGCACCAGCACACACAGTATGACCAAAACAAAGCACAATATGGGCCAAGTGAACAGAGGCAAGATGAGAAGGAAAATTTCTAGGATCTGGATAGGTTTGCCTCATTCTTCGGTTCAAGCCCTGCCATTCCCTCCCCCTCTCCCACTTTCACCTTTAAAGTAAATGTCACATGGTGCACATTTATAATAAACCCTTCTTATAGGTGTGCATAAATTAGCATTTAAATGCTTCAGCTGACAACTGAGAACACTAAGCAGCATAATGATTATCACTGAAGTTCAAGCTTCTGGTAGAGCCTGAAAGGACTGTGGCTGTTGTAAGCCTGAGATTACCCAAGACTCCACTTAAGAGAAGAAGGAAGAGTTTCCTTCATACAAAACTAGACAGCAATTTCTCCTTGCTTATACATGGCACAGAGGTGGAATGAGATCAAAGCTGACTTGAGATTTCATTAGCACAACTTTACATGCAAATGAAAACAATGCCTAAAACTAGATTAGAATTAGTACTTAAAGCACCTGCTGCCCCATACCTTGTGTGCTAAAGGCTACCACACTCAGCTGTTACATCACAGACATAAACACCTAAACAGCACAGAATACAATGGAGCTTCCCTACTCCATATTAAGATGACACTGCAGTAAATCCACAAGCACAAAGTGGATCCTGAGTCCACAATTGCTGAAAGTTATTCAGCAGGCAAAATAGAGATAATTACAATTCCTTTTGCCTTGCTTCACACACGTGGCTAAATAAAGCCTATTCACCCACCAAGGGGGAAAAAAAGTGGTGTTTTATAGCTATGTTTGACACTGTTCTGAAGGGCAATGCAACAAAGCAGCTTCATGCATTTCCAACAGGACTGATTCCTGCTGTGGTTCAAGTAATAAACAGCAAAGAAAGTTTAAAGTGAGACTTACCACGGGGCACCGTATATTCGGAATCCTTTAACTGTTACCTCTGAATCTTGTAAGTAAATACTATTGGTCAGGAGTGACTGAACATTGTCAAAGTCCTCTGGTTTCAATTTGGACACAGAGGGAAAGCGGTAGTAATCTTGTTTAACAAGGTCTGCCATGAATTCCTTATCAAATGTCAGTTCATGATTCCCAGCAATCACTATTTTATATTCATATGGTAGGTTTCCTGAAATAACAAAAAAGAGGACTTAATTAGCACATTCTCCTCCCACACCAGCATTGCTGGCACAATAAGTAGACAGCTAGCAGTGACAGAATGAAATACCCAAGATCTGTGTGCGCCTCCATGTTGAGCACAAGCTATTAATGCTGCCTCTCTTCCACTGAATGAAACTACATGAAACTGTAAAATCATGCCACACAAAGCAATGTCAGAATAGAAAGTGTGTACTGCACAGCTAAACAGAACAAGCTGGAAGGCACCAAACCAGCTCCAAAGGTGGCAGAAACCACCACTAATGACAAACTGATTTGGATCAGATGTTAACACTCAGCCCTACCACTTAACTCATAGGACTGGGTCAGTCAGCAGTCCCAAGTCTCAATCTACTGGAGTGACTGCCAGTGAGATGCCTTAGGTGGCCAGACCAGAGACCACAGCATGTGTCACAAGCATGGGGTGAGGGTACCAGGCACAGGGTACAGAATTAGGCTCATGGTGCCATTGTTTTTTTTCCAATTATGATGTTATTTTAATTCATCTGTCATAGAATCATAAAATGGTTTGGGTTGGAAGGGACCTCCAAAGATCATCCAGTCCAACCTCCCTGATTTGTGTTCATGGCACTTATTGCAGACCCAGCCTGTTCTCCACAGCTTCAATTCACTTGCAACAGACTTTCACTTTATTATCATTATTCAGTTTGTGGTAGTATCTCACTTCTGTAAGAAGCAGGCATGTAGAAGAAACCCTGAAACTCAGGCAATTAAGGAAAAAGGAAGGAAAAAGGAAATGTGGTTAATTTATTTGCTGTGAGGGTCAGACATAAAGAATCCAGGCTTCATCATCCCAATTTAGGTCAGCTTTTCCCATTGTTTGGAAGAAGGCATGGATCAGGCCCACCAGGAGCCAGACTCCTGGAGTTTAGAGACAGATATTGAAGCACTTGGTACCAGCAACAAGTCTCCTATCTTCCAAATAAACACACTGGATACTAAGCTCCCTTAAAAATACGGTCCCATACTGCTGTGTCTTCCCAAAAGTTAGGTTCTTCTACAAAAATCTGTCCCATTGTGGCTTGCCAAACCCCATATCTAAGAATCACAGAATCAACAAGGTTGGAAGAGACCTCCAAGATCATCCAGTCCAACCTAGCACCCAGCCCTAAGCAGTCAACTAGACCATGGCACCAAGTGCCTCATCCAGGCTTTTCTGGAACACCTCCAAGGACAACAACTCCACCACCTCCCTGGGCAGCCCATTCCAATGCCAATCACTCTCTCTGCCAACAACTTCCTCCTAACATCCAGCCAAGACCTCCCCTGGCACAACTTGAGACTGTGTCCCCTTGTTCTATTGCTGGTTGTCTGGGAGAAGAGCCCAACCCCACCTGGCTACAGCCTCCCTTCAGGTAGTTGTAGACAGCAATGAGGTCACCCCTGAGCCTCCTCTTCTCTACGCTAAACACCCCCAGCTCCCTCAGCCTCTCCTCATAGGGTTTGTGTTCCAGGCCCCTCACCAGCCTTGGTGCCCTTCTCTGGACACCTTCCAGCACCTCAACACCTCTCTTGAATTCAGGAGCCCAGAACTGGACACAGCACTCAAGGTGTGGCCTGACCAGTGCTGAGCACAGGGGAAGAAGAACCTCCCTTGTCCTACTGGCCACACTGCTCCTGATGCAGGCCAGGATGCCACTGGCTCTCTTGGCCACCTGGGCACACTGCTGGCTCATCTTCAGCCTACTATCCACCAGTACTCCCAGGTCCCTTTCCTCCTGTCTGCTCTCAGCCACTCTGTCCCCAGCCTGTAGTGCTGCTTGGGGTTGTTGTGGCCAAAGTGCAGAACCCTGCACTTGGCCTTCTTCAATCTCATCCCACTGGCCCCTGCCCACCCATCCAGCCTGTCCAGGTCCCTCTGCAGGGCTCTCCTACCTTCCAACAGATCAACACCTGCTCCTAGCTTGGTGTCACCTGCAAACTTACTGATGCAGGACTCAATCCCCTGGTCCAGATCATCAATAAAGATCTTGAACAGGACTGGGCCCAGCACTGACCCCTGGGGAACACCACTTACATCTAAGCTAACTTTTACCACCTTCACCAAAAGCCTGACTTCTTAGTCACACCAAATAGTTTATTTTTGTATTTGCTCCTAGTAATCATTTAGAAAAGCTTTTTTTTATATCATTTCATGGAGTTTTATGGTCTGTTTTGGCTCCTTATTTTTTGTTTGGGGGATGTTAAAGTCTTTCCTTCATAAGGCAACAAAATATGCTGCTATGGAAATCCATGGGTCCATCTTCCAGTCCTGGTAGTCCCAAGAAACACAGAATCAGGATGCTGCTTGTTTCCTGTGAATCGAGTTCTCCTGAAGAGATGTGGCTTTGCTAGCTTAAAAAAAGAAACCTGTCTTTCATCTTTCAACACTGTTTTGGTTTATGGGTTTCTTAAAAAGCTAAGTTTCAAAGGAAAGCTGTAAGTATTTAACACTCCCCTAAACATGACTTGTGAAGAACCAGTCAAACCCCGAAGCGCTTCGGTATTCACAGCACAGGAACAGGAATTACACCAGATATGTACACAAACATAACCTTTGTATAAAACCAGGCAGTTCTGCAGAGAAAAGCAAAAAGCTACAAAAGCTTTGCAAAAACCAAGTGACCTCTTCATGGACACCTCACAGCTGAGCAAAATGCAGCTCATACCTATTCATAACTCTCTGCAGTTCTGCATTAAAGCTCGGGGAGATGCAAGAAAGGCTCCTCTCGAGTTTACGCCTCATGCTTTTCTCTCTCCCCCTCCCCATCTCTACATACTGCTCTGCAATTCATTTTTACTTAAAAACTCCATGTGGCAGGTACCTACAATTCCTGCTCTCTGTGACTCCTGGGCACAAAGTAAAAATTACTATTATCTCCTCTCTCAGGGAACATAAAAGATACAAGCAGCATGAAATTTGATGCACTTGTCATAACTCTCAATCCCCCCAAACAAGCTAGATGTGAGAACATTATCAGAGAGGTAGAATGGAGAAGTTAAATTCAGGTTTCTGCCAAGTTATCACCATCTGACTGTTTTAAATGGGAAAAGTTCACAGTATCACCAAGGTTGGAAGAGACCTCATAGATCTTCAAGTCCAACCCTCATCTTCTCATCTTACTGGACAAATGTCCAAACTTTACACTTTCTTCCACTGAGTTTGGTAGACCTAAAAATCACTGCATTTTGCTGGGATTATGTCCAGTTTAGTCTGGAATACTTTTGCTTGAACTCAGTGGGTTTTTATCCTGACATTCCAAAAAAGAGAGCTTACTTTGAAGACACACAGGGAACAAAAAGACAAATCAATTGTGGCACCAGCGATTAAACATTATATACATTCCATAAGCACTTAAAATCACTAGGGAAAACCAACCAGGGCCAATTGCTGTCCACACAAATGTTGATTTTATTAAGGCTATAGAGAAGGTCCACTTGGTCAGCTCTTGAGAGCCAGGAAGGCACTGAGGTGCCCTGGGAGCAAACAGCCTCACCCTGACGCTGCTGGAGAGTTCAGAAAATGGCCCCATGAAACTTAAGGGCCAACACCAGGAATGAGCAATAAGATAAAAGAGGCCCCAGAGGATTAATGGTACTGGGACCAAAGTTTGTTAACATCTACCCATACACTCCAGCTCTGCAGCACTGCACACCATAGCCTGTGAGCCACAGAGTAAGCAGTGCTGGCTGTGGATGTAGCAGCTGCAGACTCAGGCTCCTCACCCAGCAACAAGACAAGATGTGCTTCTCTCCATATTGGCACACACTCTACCACAGGATGGACACCAAGGTCTGACCTAGCTCTTCACTTGAGTTCTCCCAACTTTACAAGCAGTCACGTTTTGCTGTTCCTTTTCTGGAGCTGGCTTGGGAGCTAGAAATGAGCCCCAGCACACAGCAAAATGCAACCACACCAAAAGTCAGGCCTAAGCAAAAGGGAGCAGCAAGAGGAAGTCTCATCCATTTCTTTCCCTTTCCCTGAGGAAAGACTATAAAGCACTAATCAGAGTAATAAATTACCTACAATCAGATTAGCTATGTATTTGTTGTATTCAAGCTTTCCCTTCCTGAAAAGCCCTGTGGCAAGGCATATTCTCTCTGATACAATCTATAAAACATTTGGGCATGTTTTCTTTTGGCAGTCTTGACCTTTGTCTATAACCTGCTGACCTTCTGTGTTTAATAGGGAAGCACAAACAGTCAAACACACAAAATCTCCTATTCCATGGTATTTTAGCTTCCTCTTGGCCAGGTTAATCTCTGCATACCTACATCCCTGCTGTCTGTACCCAAAGAGGGACACTGTAGCACGAAGGTGGAAAGGCATTTCCTCATTTTCCTTCACTCTATTTGTTACCTGTGTTTGGTCCTCATTACTCCAACGCCCTCCCTATTAACTTTTCCATCATGCATCAATAATACTTTTCATTGTAATTTATACTGAATCTAGAAAAGAGGCTGAAGAATTGCTTTCCAAACTAGGAAAAGTTTGATCAGTTTGCTGGGATGAGCACTTCAGAGACACCAGTTACCAACTCTCAGGGTAAAAACTGAGTTTAAAAATACTTCAGTGTTTAACAGTTGAGAGCAAAAGGCTAAAATTACAACTACTAAAAAGGATAAGGGCAACAAGACTGTGATGCAAAGTCACTCATACTCAAGTGTTTGAAATCCTCTGTGCTGTACTTGTATCTGTATACACACACAGGGGGGGTTTGTGCATCTTCAATATGTATTTGTAGCATTTTGCCTAAGACAAGAGCAGAGCAGTGAGGGTACAATGTAAGCACTGAGTAAGAAAATACTGCAATTGGACAAGTTGTTCTCTTCTGGAAGACACAAGGTCAGTATCAGTCCTGCTCAGATAAAGGCAAAGATAGTCAATGGTGAACTTGTAAAAGCTTCATCTTTTATAGCAAATAGAATAATAGAGGAGCCTCAGAAGACTTCTGTGATTTCTCATTTAACAAGTACAGTCCCACATAGCTCTGTCCCTCAAGCATTCATCCTCACTGCTGTGCCACCGCACCTCTGCTAACACAAGGGTTTGGGGGCCGCAGCGCACAGCAGATCTGGAAATGGATCCAGCTGAAAACTGCTAGAGCACAAAAGCAATGAGGCTCTGTCCAGGCTGGCAAGGCAGGGATTCTTTTGCTTGGCTGCAACCACTTACATCACTTTTGACTGTTAGCTGAAAAACAGGCTGGCTTTTAGTATACCTCTGACACAGGATGAAGGGGGGAAGCCGGTGGGGGGGCTGCTGGGTTTTTTGTATCCTATGTAAGTAGGTGTTTCAGTGGGGTTTTTTTTTAAGTTCACCTAAAGCACTTGATCCCAGGAGTCCTTAATCTGTTGAACAACCATTCCCATTTTAATGGCATGCTTTATACAAGTACAACCCAAGTTCTGTGGAGCTGCCAGACATGAAAAGGAGTCTGGCAATGAATGTTAACTGCCGAGTCTCTATAAAAATAGAAAATCACATTATTTTTTGACTACTGTTACCTACAAAACCCACAGGGAGGGAAAGGAATGAGAAATAATGTAATGCTAGCTGTCTGCATGGAGGTAGAAACCTTTATTTACACACAATGCTTTTGATGTGAAGCTCTGAATATGCAAACCTATGCATTAACTATTCAAACCACACAACACTTCCATGAAACGTAAAGCATTTTCATGCCCATTTCATTGCCTTACAGACCCTTTGGCCATATGCTGAGAAATGTGCTGAGGAACCTTGAAGTCCAAATCACAGTCTCTTCAAAAAGAGGGAATACCTGTACAAGTGAGATACCTGTGCAAGAGAATTGTCTCTATCTTTTGCCATATACTCTTCAAAAGAGCAAAACTGGTCACAGAGTATTCACCCATAACCAACCACATAAATGTCCTGAGGTAAACACTGCAGGAGCAGATTCTGTGTCCTTCCTATAGGCTTCCAAGCCCCCACAGCTGCCCAGGTTACTATCAGTTGTGTGCCCACAGCTGCTGAAACAGCAAGTGAGGACAAATGGCAGAGGTGGTGCTGGCCAGCAGCAATGTCACCTCTCCCAGAGGTTTTTCAGGGCCAGCTCACTGTATGGCAGGGCCATGGCTACTCTCTTCCCAGCATTTACAGCACAATCACAACACTCACAGGTCTCTTCCCTTTCAGCTTTTTTAAATGACAGCATCTCAAAAGCTCAGATTTCTCCTTCAGCAGCAACAAATGAGCTAGACTTTGGAAATACAGTTGGAGAGACTTAAGCTTTCACATGCTGACTTCTCTTGCCAACAACCAACTGCAGGCACTAAGACCCAAAACTAGGTAGAGAAAATCACACTTTTTTTCTCCAGGATCAGACTGTCCAGCTGACTGTAAAAACACTCTGCTTCAACCAAACATCTTTCACAAAAGCTCCTCAACAGAATAGCTAAGTTTGTCAACCAACATGCCAGCTGAAAACATAACCCATTCATTTCTATGCATTTTACCTTTCTGTCTCTGGAGAAGTCTACAGAACAAAACAACTAAAAGCAAAAAAACAAAACAAAACAACAACAAAACCCAAACAGGCAAATGAAAGGCAGAACAGGCACAAAATCAGAAGGTGCTTCTAAAGATGCTTCTAAAGAAATACAGTGAAGTATGGCATCTCTTAAGATCTGTTTGATGAAAAGGATTCCACCAGCTTTTAAAACCATCATCGGCTCAGACTGCTCCCTGTTTTTTCACCTCCTCTCCAAAAGCATATTTTAGAGAAGGAGAAATAAAGGCAAAACACACAAGGGCAACCCAGCCAGAGCAGTAGATGAATGCAAGTTGAACTGTTTTGCCTTTATGCAAAGAAAACATTAGACCACAGCAGAGGGAGATGCAAAGGCTGAGACCCTTGAATTCCTGCGATAAATCTGAAGCTTGTACATTAAAGCTCCCTTTTGTTGAAAACGCTGTTAGACACAACAAAACAGAAATGTTAGGTGAGTGCAAGCTCTGCCTCTGACCTTTCACTCTGTAACCGTCAGGCTTCATTAATTTTCACAGGGCCTGACAGCTCTGGCGTTAATACTCACACTTGCGATCGAGCCACACAGCAGGTTCAGACTGCTACCTTCTCCTCTGAAACTCATGCATTAGGATTTCTTCCATGCTGGCAATGGAAAACCAAGTCTAAGAAACATTAAACACAAAAGACTACGTTACAATAATGCCAAGGTTGAGTCATAAACCCATGAAAGCAAGGGAAGTACTGAGTGGATCTTGCCTCAGCACCTAGGACTCAGCTATGGGGTGCCGCAGTGCTGCAGCCAACGTGGCCCTCTCTGAACCAGCGCTGATGCGGGCATCACTTAGTCTATGCGGGCACTTAGAAGCAGTCTGATACTGCAGAATCAGCAGTACCTAATGCCAAGTGCTTCCACTTGCTCTTTCTTCATAGGTAAACGCAGTGAGTTTTGCACAACACTGGGCTGTGACACCGCCAAGTGTGGTAGGAGCACTGCCACGGGGACATATACGCTGCAGAACCTAGACAGCTGTGGGTCTGATTTAACCACGCTCTGCTCTGGTAACAGTTCCTTGCTTTTATGCATTTATGTCTCAACCATAACATTATTCTAATGTAACTGTTTGTGATTAATATCCCTCTCCTCTCCGTTAAACAGAAACACTCAGCACAACACAAGCAACAATCTTCTGTTCGGCTTTAAGGTTCCACAGCTTCCTCAGCGTTATTCTGACAACGTGTGCCGGGTTGCCATCCCAAAGCTGTTTGGAATTTCAGCGGGCTACTGTTAGCCAAACTTTCTGTTTGCTTGTTTTGAAACATTGCAAGCTTCACTGAAATCTTAATCGACTAATACATGACAGTTCTTTGTTCTGAAACAGGCAGGATCTGAAGGTTTTGTTTAGCCTAACCTCAGAAAAATCAAAAAGCCTCCAGATTTTGCAGCTCGCAGTGCTGCCAACTTCTAAGTGTAAAAAAAAAGTCCCCCAAATTGACTTTAAGATTATGAAACCTGAAACAGAAGCAGCACCACAGACTCCTTGCTGAGCTGGAAAGGCATTCTTTTCAGCCTTTGAAATTATGTAACTGAAAACGTGGAGCTTTCAAGAGGAGAAAGAGAAAAAAATACTTTAAAAAATCACCTAAATAATAATAGTAAAATCTCTCTGCCATTGCATTTCTCTATGAATTTAGCAGATTTTGAAAACACCACCTTCCCTGGAAATGACACCAGCCTTATTTTTCCCTTTCATTTTCCAACTGCTTCCTGCAGAAATGGTAGTTCCCACTACTCTTTCCAATAGCAAGGCAATACATGAAACACTATGAAAACTGCACTGGTGCTGCACTGCTGCAATTTCAAAGAGATTCTTTACATGAAACAGGATTCACACTTAAGGAAATACATGAGGTTTTCAGGCAGTAGCATCTTTTGTCTGGCTGGGCAGAAGGGTGTTCCTTCAAACAGGAGAGTAACTAAGCTGGTGAAGGGTCTAGAGAATAAGTGTTATAAAGAGTGGCTGAGGAAAACTGGGACTGTTTAGCCTGAGGAAGAGGAGGCAGAGGGGAGGCAGGGCTGGCTGATAGGTTGGACTGGATGATCTTGGAGGTCTCTTCCAACCTGGTTGATTCTATGGTCTATGGTCTATGGTCTGTATGGCATTGCACAAGCCCTACAAGGAGAGGCTGAGGGAGCTGGGATTGGTTAGCCTGGAGAAGAGGAGGCTCAGGGCAGACCTCATTGCTGTCTACAACTACCTGAGGGGAGGCTGTGGCCAGGAGGAGGTTGCTCTCTTCTCTCAGGTGGCCAGCACCAGAACGAGAGGACACAGCCTCAAGCTACGCCAGGGGAGATTTAGGCTGGAGGTGAGGAGAAAGTTCTTCCCTGAGAGAGTCATTGGACACTGGAATGGGCTGCCCGGGGAGGTGGTGGAGTCGCCGTCCCTGGAGCTGTTCAAGGCAGGATTGGACGTGGCACTTGGTGCCATGGTCTAGCCTTGAGCTCTGTGGTAAAGGGTTGGACTTGATGACCTGTGAGGTCTCTTCCAACCCTGATGATACTGTGATTATTGCTCTCTACAAATACCTGAAAGGACAACAGGTCCCCATCTCTTCTCACAGGTCATTAGGGACAGAGTAAGAGGGAATGGCCCTCAAGCTGTTATCAAGGGTAAGTTTGAGTTAGGCAGTAGGATTTTTTCTTTCACTGAAAGAGTGGTCAAGCATTGCAACAGGCTGCCCAGGGAAGTCATTGAGTCATCAGCCCTGGCAGTGTTTAAAGGTCATTGAGATGTGGCACTTAGCCGTATCGTTAGGTGGTGAACTTGGCAGAGTGGGATTAAAGGTTGGACCTGCTGATCTCAAGTGTCTTTTCCAACCTATGATTCTATCATCTACACTTATTGTGAGATATGCACCCAGCCACTTATAGCTTAAGGTGCACGTACACTGCAACTACCCAGAACCATGGTGGTGTGCTTTGTCTAATACAATTTCACATTTCAAGACCTTAATATACCAGGGCTGACAAGTTTTAGATCGATTTCAGCTCAGCATGCCTTCAAATGGCTCAGATCTTGAACTCTGAACACCAAGGCTGACAATGGGAACATAAACTCTGCCTTCACGGTGCCAGTGGGGCTAAGTAGAAACATTCTCCTTCAACTTGATTAAGACTAAATTGGAAAGGAACATTTCTGTTACTATTACATTAGGCTAAAATATAGAAATGAACCCTAATACTACATAAATCTAATAAGAAAAAGCCATCTCTATTTCTAAATTTTCAAAGCATTCCCTATAAATGCATCACAGATCAATTTACATGGTACTTTTGCCAATAAGCAAAACGAAATCACAGGTTCCAATTGGCTTAACTCATATTGGAAAGTGCGAAAGCAAATGCTAGAAAATGCAATTACTGCAAACAAACTCCATTTTCTCCACTCAGGAGGGAATTTCAGGGAACATTTTATTGCCCTCAAATAATATTTCTAAAGGCATCAGTACACAATTCTATTTTCTTTTCGGAGTCCCCACACTATATAACCTAATCCTCTATAAAGAAACTCAAATAATATATTGGGTGTTGATATTACCTTTCTGCACACACAGAATTGTATCAATTTGAATTATTTCCCTCCACCAATCTTTAAAGTCTAGAAGCCAACAGTCAATGTCTGACTGGACCTACTTCCCGTAACATATTCTTTGTCTCCTTAATTTACAATTCCAATTACATCCTTTCCCCCCCCCCCCCCCCCCTTTCTTCCTAAAATAAATGAATAAAAGCCATGAAAAAGGAGGTCATCTGGAGAAACAATTATATAGATGGTAATTAAGTTAATCACAATTATCACAGACAATGTCTTGGTATTTTCACGTACATATATATTTTCAAACTGTAAAAGGCCAGCAAATGCTAAGTACAAGATCTTCCACAGTAAAAGTCTTTACTGGAAAGGGAATGGAGTATCAGTTCCTCACTACTTATTGAAGGAAATGAGAATCATTAATACAGGACCCAGACTTAGATTCTGCCCCAAGTTTTTCTGCCTTATTAACAGGGACTTTTAACATGAGCAGCAAAATTTCAGCCTCAGAATCATAGAGGGGTTTGGGTCAGAAAGGACCTCCAAAGGTTATCTAGTCCAGCTCCTCTGCACTCAGCAGGGACATCCTGTGCTAGATCAGGTTTCTCAGAGCCTTGCTGAGTCTCACCCTGAATACCTCCAGGGATGGGGCCTCTACTACCTCCTTGGGCAACCTGTTCCAGTGCTTCACCATCCCCACGTTAAAGAGCTTGTTCCAAACATCCAATCTAAATCTGCTGTGCTCTAGAGTTTTAAGCCATTGCCCCTCATGCTGTCACTGCAGGCCTTTGGAAACAGTCCCTCTGCAGCCTTCTTCTAGCCCCTTCAGGTACTGAAAGGCTGCTATTAGGTCTCTCTGGAGCTTTCTCTGCTCCAGGCTGAACAAGCACAGCTCCCTCAGCCTGTCTTTGCAGAAGAAATGCTCCAGCCCCTGTCCACAGGACTGAAAACTGCCCCTCTACCAGGATACTTCCAATAGCTGCCTTCCATTCCTAAGATAAACAAATAAAAGGATCAGGGAACACTTATCATCACCAAAACCATTCCTCTGTCTCTTTCCTCTCTGAATTCTTCTCCATTATTTGTTTTCTCACTATTAATATCTTTGAGGCTTACAAATGTACCGAGCAGCAGGCACTTGACTCCTTCTCTCTTGCAGTCTGGTAAAGCTTAGGAAATGTTTCTGAAAAAAAACCCTCCTCAAGTATTTCCCCTTCTCTGCACCACACTGACATCATCAGAGCAGTGCTTATGAGAGGAAAAAAAAAATCTCAAATACAAACCCAAGAAAGTTCTGGTACCTCCACAGTCCTCTTTTTAGAGGACACAGAATGCAAACAGAAATTAGTCAACTGCAACATTCGGGCAGGTCTTAGGAGCATCCTGAATTATTTCCTGAATCCTGTGTTTAAATTTATTATTGTATATAAACCTAAACGTTCCATTACAGCCTTCTGGGATGAACTTGGATACCAGGCATCTCCTGAGTCCTCTAAGGAAGTTCCTTTTAATAACCCTGTGCACAGAGAGGTTTCTGAGATACTAAAGGAGATAAGCAAATCTCCCCGGCCGTATCAAGTTACTATAAGGAACTGAATTCCTCTTCTGCAGCCATTTAGAATTGCCTGAGCAGAATGGTACATAGCCTCACGTACCTTCCTTCTAAGTTTAAGCACATATGGCAACCCCAAACACCAAAAAAAGAGAGAGGGAAGGAAACTTTAAGCCTGATAAAGGTCTAAAGCAATAGCTATGGAAATGGGTGCCAGTGATTCCCAAGCTCCAAATCTCACCTCGCCTACTCACTGCTTCTTGCCACTTCCTCTCTCCTCCTGGCTTTGCAGAATTTCAATCACCAAATGATTTGCCACAGCATCCCAAGACCTCATGACAGATATTTCACAAGTGAAGTCTTTTTTTAAATCCAAGTCAGTGCTCTCTGAACTTCTGCAGACAAACCTATGTGCTGAAATACCTCCTACCTGTGCTTCCAAGGAAAGAGGGACAAGAGGGATTAATAAACAACAGCACATGTAATTTAAGCTCCATTCCACAAGGCAGTTTGTGTGTGCTTAATTTGTGATGGAATTCAGGTGAAACTCTCATCCTTCCTGCCCTTGCTACTACAAGTACATAGGCCCTCTGTTGCCACCACCTCTGGTCCTTTAGAAGAACAATAAGCACCAAACCTACTATGGTAGTGAAATACTTTAAAATCGACTTAAATGGATGTGTGAGATTTATGATACTTCTATCTGTGCATCTGAATCACAGTTACACTCCCACAGGACCTGTGTGATGCAGCATCTGCATTTTCCTTTTGCATACAGAAGTGCACCAAGAACTCCACTAGAGGAATAAATACTTCTCTGTAATTAAATGTTACCATGAACTGCTGGGGTACGCAGCACTTGTGATTTTTCATCTAGTGTGCTTTCTGAAGAGTAGGATCTCTCCCACTTCCCAGACTTAAAAGAGAAAGAGAAAAAAGGAGTTTAAAAAAGCCTGATCTGCAGAGCTGAAGTTTTGCAGAATAAAGTCAATCAGGGCTGGTCATTACGGCAGAGCACTAAGAGAACAGCTATTTCAGTCACTCACACAAAGGTAACACACTTGTTTCTTATTCATACTGCCTCTCTGCTAAGGTTTTGCCCTTTCCCCTCCGAGGCAAGCGTGGTTGTTTTGGCAGCTGGCTGCACGGAAGCGTTGCTTTCTGAATGGCTGCATTGCTTCCACACTAACTGCACGCACATCCTCCCCAGCAACCTGCCCAAACGCCAGCGCACCTTTTAACACGGATAGCCAGAGCTGCCAGTCACCACAGCAGTGACTCTTCCCTCTGGCCCCAGAGCTGCCCCTCAGCCATCCCCTCCCTGCCTTTCACACGCCAGCTAATGGCACACAGGATTGCTGCAAAAGGCGAATGGCTTCTCCTACACTGCTACTCTGGGAATTACTTTGCATGGGGGTTTATGAAGAGATCTTTACTCTTGGGATCACTATGGCTATGCTGCTGTGTTCCCAGCGAGCAGTGAAGCCTGCAGCAGAGACAGGAGAGCAAAAGGAATGCACTCCTTCCCCACAGTGCTCAGGAGACGCAGCAAGCCTCATGGTTGCCTTGCAGCCTTTCTGCTCATCCCTCAGTAGCAAATGTAAATGTCAAATGCTGTTAGAGAGTGGAAGCCTTAAGAGTAAAGCATGGAGGAAGGCAGCTCAGGTATAAGGAAGGAAACATCTGGCATTGACAGCTCTGTGTTAAACCAAAACTCTCAGTGTTCATGTCACTGGTCACACTAAAAAACAGACAAACAGACAGAAAACAACAGAAACACACTGGAGAAAACCATTCACTGTGCTCTGACATCCTATCCCAGCCTGTAATATTGAAGATTCTTGCAATCTAAAAAATATTTTACATCATTCTCAGGTCTTCAAGGTTCACTTACCAACAGTTCCAGAAAATTTTAAGTATCAAATGTTCCCGAGTTCTTTCTCCTTAATTTTGTTAACTCAAAAAAGTAGACATATCATCACCAGTTTAGGTCCTTGGGACTCTCTTCTTTCAAGCCACTGTCCCTCCCCTAGTTTGAGGTTATTGTGTTCTCTTCTGTGTTGTCTTTGTATCTTTTTGTCTCCTCACATTACTGTCCCCTCTTGTGCTGCTTTGTTCTGTCTCCACTAAGTGTCCCACCAGTAGTATGTGAGGGTTTGCTAACTCGCCTCACAGCTCTGGTGCAGGCTGAGAAGAGACCAGAACAGCTCAGAGAAGTGAGCTGAACCTTGAAGTGATCCCAGATCCTAATAAATTCAGTTCCCAGCTCTGTGGAAGGGCCACTACGAGCCAGCCTGCATGTGAGCCAAACAACAAGACCAGCCTAGCACCACAGGTCACGGCAGCAGAAGGGAGTTCTCCCAGCCTTGCAGCAGCCTGAGTCTAACAGAAGATGCTGCCTGTCAGCCTCGCAATCACCCAACAGTGCTTGCTCTGCTCTTCACACTGTCATGCCCAGGATAACACAGAAAATGCCAATTCATTTAGCTCTAGTAGAAGGGGTTCTCTTCACCTTTTCCTCCTCACCAGTGGCACCAGTGTGCCTATGAACGTAACACCTATCCTCTGACATCAATATAGTCCATAAATGCAGTCAATAAAAGACTTCAAGCTCTTCTAACAGGTGAGACAGGGGTTGATGGAAGAGGTAGAGTTGCACAGGTCTTCCTTTTGTGCCAAGAGACGTGATGCAGAATTCACCTGAGCTTAAACACTCAGCTTCAGCACACTGCAACAAGAGGGTCAATTAACAAGATAAGCAGGCTGGTTAGAGCCAGCAAGAAGCAATCATCTATTTTATTTTAACAAAAAAAAAAAGAGTCAGTAATTCTTGGAACATTTATTAACCCCCTAGTACAGGCAATTACTGCAAGATAAAGGTCTGCCAGTCTTGCATTAACAGAAATTGCTGCATATTGCTTTTTCTACAGCACAGTAATGTCTGTCCTCAACAGTGTAAGTGCTAACATCTGAATTTAAGCCTGAGCAGAGCCCCTCCAACCCAACATTTTTAGCAGAGCTTCACTCTCAGTGACTGTTTGGCCACCAAAAAAAAAATAAAAGAAATAAAAATAGTTTCAAACAAGCAAAACCAACCAACCAACCAAAAAGGCAGGGAGGCATTTCATCATTAATCATTCATTTCATCATCATTCTGTAGCTTAGTTTAAGGTAATCTCACACATACCCTGACATGCAGAACTGCAAAGAGGAAGGTGGGAAGCACAAAACACAAGATCATTCCTGCTGCCTGAGAGATTCTGTAGTTGCATACAACATAAAAAAAAAAACAGTGGTGATTAAAAAAAGGCTTTGCAATAGACAGGACGTTGCCAACCAGCTTTAAATTGAATTACACAGCCTGCTAATCTTTATGATGAAATAAAATTTCGTTGAACACCACACATTAGACTAAATTCTGCAGTGCTTTCTCCCCTCAGCTCCAACCTCTCTCTGCTCAAAGCAACTCCTCCACCCTGAAAGCACTGTTCTTTTTAAGAAGGAATGTGATGCTCTAGTAACAGAAAGACTTCTTATTTTAATTAGATATTGTTAGTACAGTGTATATGTGTGATGTTAAAATTTAGGAGAGAAGTACTTTTGCACTCAGTATTTTTGATGCAGCATTAAATCTCTAAGTAATGAAATAAACTGATGGTGTACACAGAACACATACTTTGCTTTCCACTGAAACCTTGAGTACTGTGTTCAGTTCTGGGCCCCCCAGTTTAGGAGGGACATTGAGATGCTTGAGCGTGTCCAGAGAAGGGTGACGAGGCTGGGGAGAGGCCTTGAGCACAGCCCTACGAGGAGAGGCTGAGGGAGCTGGGATTGGTTAGCCTGGAGAAGAGGAGGCTCAGGGGTGACCTCATTGCTGTCTACAACTACCTGAGGGGTGGTTGTGGCCAGGAGGAGGTTGCTCTCTTCTCTCAGGTGGCCAGCACCAGAACAAGAGGACACAGCCTCAAGCTGTGCCAGGGGAAATTTAGGCTGGAGGTGAGGAGAAAGTTCTTCCCTGAGAGAGTCACTGGACACTGGAATGGGCTGCCCGGGGAGGTGGTGGAGTCGTCGTCCCTGGAGCTGTTCAAGGCAGGATTGGACGTGGCACTTGGTGCCATGGTCTAGCCTTGAGCTCTGTGGTAAAGGGTTGGACTTGATGATCTATGAGGTCTCTTCCAACCCTGATGATACTGTGATACTGTGATATCATAATATGTGGCTGTGGTAGCAGTGCTGGAGGAAGAAACTGATGGCAACGCCTATGAAACTTTCTACTTAGGTGGCATTACTTGTCCATGCCTGGTCAAAGCAACAACCATAAATCTCTGTTCTGTTTTAAAATGGATTTATGGGAAAGAGGGAATCAAAAGAAAAAAAAATTACTTGGGTTATTTCATAAATTTGTTTTAGTTATGGTTTGTTATCTGAAACCTGATCATCCTCCCCTGTTAAGACAAGAGCAGCCCAAGGAAACAGATCCAAAATATGACTGAGCAATTACCGTGATTGAAAGCCCTGTGCAAGAATTGTGCAACACTTTCCAGGGCTCACTGGCTCCTTTCTTTCTTTGACAATTACCAAATGAATACGTTAGGTACAAACATACAAAGAGCCACTCAATCCAGAGCATTGTTCTCAACATCTCTCTTGAATTGAGGAGCCCAGAACTGGACACAGCACTCAAGGTGTGGCCTGACCAGTGCTGAGTATAAGAATAATCTCCCTTGTCCTGCTGACCACACTGCTCCTGGTACAGGCCAGGATGCCAGCGGCTCTGCTGCCCACTTGGGCACACTGCTGCCTCATCTTCAGCTCCTCCCTACCAGCACCCCCAGCTCCCTCTCTGCCTGGCTGCTCTCAGCCACTCTGTCCCCAGCCTGTAGTGCTGCTTGGGGTTGTTGTGGCCAAAGTGCAGAACCCTGCACTTGGCCTTGCTAAATCTCATCCCACTGGTCTCTGCCCACCCATCCAGCCTGGCAAGGTCCCACTGCAGGGCTCTCCTGCCCTCCAGCAGATCCAGCTGCTCCTAGCTTGGTGTCATCTGCAAACTTACTGATGCTGGACTCAACTCCCTGGTCCAGATCCCCAATAGAGATATCGAACAGGACCAGACCCAGGGTATCTCTGATCCTGGGAGTCACCACTAGTGCCAGCTGCCAACTGGATGTGGCACCATTCACCACCACTCTCTGGGCCTGGCCCTCCAGCCAGTTCTTGACCCATTTCAGTGTGAATTTGCCCCTTCTTTCTCTTTGAAAGCACATTTCACCTGAGCCAAGTTTGTAATGTCTGTCAAAGAACACCCTAATGCTTGGTTTGATTGATCATGGCAGGTAGTACATAACTTGCAGACAGAATTTCACACTCTAGCTCCACAAAGTCAGTGATCACAGTTCAGAAAACCAAAACAACAAACAAAGTTTCTCTGTGTGCCATTAACAGATAGCAAAAATAGTTTCTTGTGACATTTCTTTATGAAAAGCTGCCAGGAGTAACAAGAGCAAAACAAGAAAGAACTGCTCAGATGTGAGTAAACTGAACACTGCTCCTCATGCACAAACTGCACTGCAGGCAGCAGAAATTTTACTCTCCTGACACTCATTTCTGTGCAACTTCTTCCATGTTAACTTTTAAGTTACACTTTCAACGTTCTGGTTTATGCTCAGAATCTAATATCTGAGTCAGAGCAAAGCACAAATATTAAGAAGCAGCTATAAATAACCACAGCACAAAAGTAGAATTTTGCAATTTCCCCCCTCCCCCTACTTTTTTCCCTTCACATTTTACTGTAGATTGCTACATCAGGAAAACATTATTCAGCTTACAACCAAAAAAAACCCCATGGCTGTGTTCTCCCAATATTTCATAAATACAATAAAATTGTTAATTTGAATTGTTAATTGAAACTGCACTTTGGCCACAACAACCCCAAGCAGCACTACAGGCTGGGGATAGAGTGGCTGGAAAGCAGCCAGGAGGAAAGAGCTCTGGGGCTACTGATAGACAGCAGGCTGAAGAGGAGCCAGCAGTGTGCCCAGGTGGCCAAGACAGCCAGTGGCATCCTGGCCATTGTGGCCAGTAGGACGAGGGAGGTTATTCTGCCCCTGTACTCAGCACTGCTCAGGCCACACCTTCAGTACTGTGTCCAGTTCTGGGCTCCTCAATTCAAGAGAGATGTTGAGGTGGTGGAAGGTGTCCAGAGAAGAGCAACAAGGCTGGAGAGGGGCCTGGAACACAAACCCTATGAGGAGAGGCTGAGGGAGATGGGGGTGTGCAGCCTGGAGAGGAGGAGGCTCAGGGGTGACCTCACTGCTGTCTACAACTACCTGAAGGGAGGCTGTAGCCAGGTGGGGTTGGGCTCTTCTGCCAGGCTACCAGCAACAGAACAAGGGGACACAGTCTCAAGTTGTGCCAAGGGAAGTATAGGCTGGATGTTAGGAAGAAGTTCTTCACAGAGAGGGTGATTTGCCATTGGAATGGGCTGCCCAGGAGGTGGTGGAGTCACCATCCCTGGAGGTGTTGAAGAAAAGCCTGGATGAGGCACTTAGTGCCATGGTCTAGTTGATTGGATAGGGTTGGGGGATAGGTCGGATTGGATGATCTTGGAGGTCTCTTCCAACCTGGTTGATTCTATGATTTAACATTTTGGTATTATTTAACATTTGAATGTTAATTTATTTTTATTATTCTTCCAAGAAGAAGAAAAAAAAAAAACAGTGTTAATTTCTCTTTTTTCAAGTGTATGCAAATAAATGTTGAGCACTATGATTTAGTCAAACCACGTGGGAATTTAAAACTAAGTGTAAATAAGAAGTTAATTGTGACACAGTTCAAGTTAGAACAAAAGCAAAGCAAATATTCCTAAGCAGTGATACTTCAATAAAACCTAAATGAACTTGGAAGAAGCTCTTGAAAATTTTACTGAAAAGTGAGATAAAGAACTAAGAGAACTAATTATGTAGAAAAAAAAGCACCAAAAAGCCCCAAAAAAATGAACAAACAAAAACCTCAACACCTCAAAAAAAAACCCCAAACCCACAACACCAAAAAACAACTTTGAAGACTCTAGATTTTGTTTTCTAGATCTAGGTGGATTTTCTAACTGAAATGGCATCCATGTGCTCCAAACTCCTGAAGTCCAGCATCTATTAGCAGTTAGAATTAGCAAGCAAGCAGACACAAAACTGTCTGCACAGGCTTGCCAGTGCACCTTCAGATCTCATTTTTTTCTCCAGCTCAGAGCATCTCTAAAGCAGGCAGCAATCATGGTCTGGACCACACAGAACTGCCAACAGTACCAGAGGCATAGCAGAACGCCAATAAGGCAGAAGAGTCAACTGTCCTCAGCAGCCAGCTCAATCTCCTACTGAAGTGGATCCCATTCCAGTGTCCGAAGCCTGAAGAAGCTCCTCACCAGAGCATTCTCACAGAGGACACTGCTGTTTTCTATATTAGACCAATAGATTTTCCAGGGAGCTGCTTCCCTCTCTCCCAGAACAGCTGTGCAAAACCTCTGCATACTCAGAGGATTAAAGCTACCTCAGCATTTTCTTTCACTTGCAATGAATGCTTTCTTTTTCCTCCAAGTGCTAAGAGTTTTGTTCATCAAAATGGTATTTTATGTTTAGTCAATTATTCATTCTAGCTATAACAAGCAGAGCAATATAGGGTTCAAAATATGCTCCAGATGGTAAAAACACAAATGAGAAATAAATCAAGTTTATAAAAATAGGAAGAGATTTGCTTTTATTGCCATAATTTTACTTCCAAATATTCCTAAGCTTCCTTCTGGTTCTAAATTAGTTTAGAATACTCTGAGCTAATATCCTCCTGAAGTTAGAGGAATTTAGAGCTTACTGGTTTGTTTCTATTAAAATAAAGTGTCATGTTAGATGCTAAGACAAGTCATACTGGTGCCACGGTCTAGTGGATCAGATAGGGCTGGGTGCTAGGTTGGACTGGATGATCTTGGAGGTCTCTTCCAACCTGGCTGATTCTATGACTCTGTGATAGCAGAAAGGTTTTCTGAAGGTTCTCAAGAGCAAATAGTTTATCAGAATCAAACTGCTTTCAGTGTACTTTAGCAAAAGGAACAGACTCACACAAAACCCTAAATGAAACCTGGACACCTAGATAAACTAAGGGTATAACTGAGCCCAACCAGAGAGACTGAGGAAGGATGGAAAAGGAACGTGACCCCAAATTTTTAAAGAGTGATAAGAAAAGAGCTTGATCTTACTATTATACTATCTGGTTACAGGTAATATTTTTCAGCTTAAATTATACTGTCATCAAGATCAAACAGTATTTTGGCAGGTGTTCAGCTCACAGTTTTGAATATGATTGCAAGTTTCTGCAGCACTACCGCAGAACTCTTAGACTAATGCAGAACCAAGTGGGATCTGCCCATACCTCTGAGGGCAATGTCATGTTTCCAATGCTCTTCTCATTTTGTCATCTATTCCATATAGCAGCCAGCAGCTCGAACCTGAAGCTGCTACTCGCAGTAACTAATCAGCCACACAAAAATGAACCTTAAAAGGAACCGATGGTACACTTCTGAGGACCATAATCGTATATGCTGAGTGTAATGAGAAAAGCTTCATGATAAAATAGCATAAACATTCTTCTCACTTTAAGTAACCTCACTGAGGAACTATGCCACAGAAGGGAAAAAGAAAACACATAAAACACACCACTTTGATTTTTATTTTAGCTCTATCAACAGTTTTTATATTAATGGCAAGCATATATTACACAAAGAAATACCTGTTCCAGTCTGAACCCATATGCATTTATTTGGCCACTCAACCATTCACAAAATTCCTCAAGTCACTGTCCCACAGAAATTAAAAGAAGCATGCATTTGAAACAAAAAAGCAAGACATAAACCATCAAACAGCCAAACTGCTAAAGCCCAGAAGAGCTCTGCTACCTAGGCAGATTCTGCTCAACTCCACAGACATGAACCAGCAGTAATTTCACCTACTGGATTTGTTTGTATCTGCCAACGCAGAATAGTCCATCCAGTAACACGCCTTATATTGGAAATCTTGCATGGAAAAAAACCCACAAAACCCAAAAGTTAACATAGTAAGAGATAACCACCAGACTAAAAGGCACAGAACTGGCCATTTGAGGAAAAAATGACTAATCCAGGTGGAAATTATTCACACGAGTATGGGTGTGCACAATCAGGTCCAACTGAGCACCATAAACCTATCATCACTCATTAAAGATCTATCTGCCTGAATTTATCTTTGCTTTCTTTTCAGTTCTTAGGAGTTATTCAATCACCTCCCATCACACAGCAAAGGAAATAGTGCACAGTGAAAGACAAAGCTATAATTAGATAGTCCTTCATTTCATTTCCCATATATGACTGAATGGAGAATGGATGGGAAAAATATGAGCGGTGATAATAACTATGTTGCAACACTCAGTAAGAAGTATATTGAGCATAGAGTAACATCTTAATTCTTCCTCAGCACATAATGCTGTGTTTACTGCAAGGTCAGTTAAGTTACTCTAAGAGATTTTTAATGAAAACAATTATAAATTTAAAATAACTGTGTTTAAAGCATTTAACAGTCACTAAGGTCAAGTGATTACAGCAGTTACAAGACCCAAGGGACATGTTCACACCAAAACAAAGTGAATAAATTACCTCAGCCAGTGTATGCAATCACTAAGTGACCACAGAGGTTATTCAATGTATAAGCCCAGATGACTTTCATGCAAAACCAATAATGAAAATTTATCAGCCAAAGGGAAAAAAAGCCTAAGAAGTAGTGAAAGTTGCAGGAAGGGCTGAGAGCTAAGAGGAGTGGGGAGGAGAGCATGATTTGGCTGTGGAGACAAGGAAGGAGGATGAACGTTAATAAAATGGATGGGCAAGATGATGAACACTTTGCTCAGACGAGATACCTTGAGAGTTGAAAAGGGATGCAAGGGAAGCAAAAGGGCTGACAGAAGTGCTCTCGGTCCTGTATAATTGGTACTTATAACGCCCAGTGAAGTTTATAAGCAATGTTGTGTTCAGAATTATCTTTTAGCTTTTTCCCTTGCTGTTGCTACCAAAAAAATTACAGGCAGTTACTGTGCCTTAGATATTCCATTATATAAGCCTGAGCAGAGACAAGGCCCTGAGTTTTTTTACCATAGAGTAGGTAAAATACATTGTGGAATGAAGCCTAGCCTTTTGTTTCCTTTGCCTCTGAGTCTTTCTAGCCTAAGTGGTGAGATGGCACCACACAGCCAGCCTATCAGTGGCATGTACAACAGGAGCATTCTACACAAGCTCCTCTCCTTCATTTTGGTCTTCAGCTGTTCCAATTTAATTGCCTTCAACCGTAGCAATACACTATCAAGGCACTGCTACCAAACACAGCAGAATATGAAAGGCAATGCCAAAGAGGCATTGGGTGCCTGCCTTCAAGGTTAAAATGCCAGTCCTCCCAGTTCAAAAAGGCAGCCACCTGAATAGCACTCCCCAAAAATTCTCCTCCTCAAACCATGGTTATTGATTTTGCCATCTTCTATCAGCACAAACTCGTGCATTTGTACAAGCTGTCACCACCCAGCCAGCACACACAAGGCTACTCAGTTCCTTGCTGTGGAAAGACAGAATCTTTTCCCCTCAAGATAACACAGAAATACAGCAAACTCTCTAATTTTGTCTTAATTAACAGAATCCTACTGAAGCTAGAAACAGCACATCACACGAGGACAAGAGAAATAAGGGGGGGGCGGAATTTTCAAGCGCTCTAATTCAATTAGGAAGCAGTGACTGACACTTGGACAGGAGAGGTTAATTGGGGTCACCAAAACGCAGTAATTCCTTACCTAACCAGTCATTAAACTTCTTAACCTCGGAGGGCAGTCCCAGCTCGGTGAAATCGCCCGTGTGGAGAAGGATGTCCCCATAAGGCATCTGGATGCCATCTGTTCTGGAGTGCGTGTCTGAGACGCAGACAAATCGCGTGTGGCCGGCTGGTTTCGGAGTGTCATATGGGATAGGGTCGACCCTAAAGCAGACACATAAAGATCTTGTAACAGTTACAAGGTTAAAAGCCCTCCTCACATCTCTTACTCCAGACAACCACCACGGACCCATCTCTACGGAAGCACACATGCAGGCACCCAGTCACACGCGCAGCCGAAAATCCAGGAGGGGTCCCAGGGCTCCTTCTACACTTAGCTGGGAAGGAAGAGAGGTTAAAAAAATTACACAAAATATGGCCAGTTTCTGATACTAAAGTTAATTTAAACGTTGGGAAAAATAGATTTGAGAGACGTTGAATTCAGGCATATTTTCTCCCCATCATCTGCTTTGAACATGAAGAGGTACAGAGGACATTAAAGAACAGGTCTCAGAGGTGGGCAACAACAGGCTCTTGCTTGAGCTGAGCAGCTCAGTATCTGATTTTGTTCAAGGGCACAGGCAGTTCTGCAGACTCCAGCAGGAATACTGCTTTACACACAATCGGGTACCTTCAAAAGTGCTTTCATGAAGCCTGGAGATCGCAAACCTGAGTCTAAAGATAACTTCTCACCCTCATACAACATCCTGAGCTCAGCGGCCTGAAATCTATAACATCAGGAGGTGATGTGGTAGAGAACTTAGCAATCAGAGATAGAACTTCTTTTCCTGTAACAAACATTGCTTAGAATTTCTTTCAGTTCGTTATTTGCAAGTTATATTTGTTAGTTTGAGCTTATCAGCTGTTATGTGACTCTCTGCAGAAGTTGGGGTTTGAGATGTTTTAGGGCTTGGTTTTTAAATTGAAGCAGGACAGAGAAAAGTAACAGCAAAGAGAAGCACTTTCTACTGGAGAATTTTTAACAGAGTAACCTAAAACACAAAAGGCAAACCATTACCTACTTGGGCATAGCAATCATTTCTCTGCAGTTACTTGATTTGCTCAATCTAACTCAATTTGGTAATTTGATTTGCTCAATCTAACTCAACATTTTAGCACAAGATCTAGATTAACACCACAGAAAACCTCATCCCAACTCCAGAAAACTCCAATCCATCGATGTACCACTTTGACCATGGTTAAGAGCTTCTCTTCAGCTAGAAACATCAAGGTACTCAGGATTTATGTTAGAATAGTCATCTATTTACATCTCGTATCACCAGAGCAGTGAAAAAATCTCCATGCATTTTACAGCACCCAAAATAATGCTGTTCTAAGACTTACTTGGACAAAATGGCACAAGAGACACTCAAAGAATCAGTGCCTGAAAGTAAAATTAAACAGGTTTTATTAGTTTTGCTCTCTACATTGAATGACAACAATTAACTAACTCATCTCTGTGAATCTTCCTCTTGAATCCCTGTAGCTGTAATGAGAGGGATGATCACTAACAGTGAGCACTTGCAGCCCTGGATGCCAGTGACACCCTAGTCTGGAAGCAGCATGGTCAGCAGATGGAGAGAGGTGATTCTGCCACTTTGCTCTGGTGAGTCCAGCCCCCAACACAGGAAGGATTTAAGAGATGGACCTGATGAGGCAGGTCTAGAGGAGGGTCACAAAAATGATGAGGAGGCTGGAGCACCTCTGCAACAAGGACAAGCTGAGGGAGCTGGCGTTGTTCAGCCTGGAGCAGAAAAGGCTCTAAGGAGACCTAACAGCAGCCTGCCAGTACCTGAAGGGGGCTACAAGAAGGATGGAGAGAGACTGTTTACAAAGGCCTGTGGTGATAGGATGAGGGCAACGGTTTGAAACTAGAGAAGATTTAGATTGGATGTTAGGAACAAGTTCTTTACCACGAGGGTGGTGGAACACTGGAATGGGTTGCCCAAGGAGGTAGTTGAAGGCCCATGCCTGGAGGTATTCAAAGTCAGGCTCAACGAGACCCTGAGCAGCCTGATGTAGTGGAGGACATCTCTGCTGAATGCAGGAGGGTCAGACTAGATGATCTTCACAGATCATTTCCAACCCAAACCATTCTGTGATTCTATGATAATAACAAACAAAGCACAAATTCAAAGAAAACACAGACTTTGGATGGATGCCTTTATTTACTGACCTGTATTTGCTGGTTTCTATACAGTGAACTTCCACCAGCATCTTTTAATTTTGGTCCCCCTACACAGGTGAGAAAGGATCAAAGCATCCTCCCCCAAGGAGTAATTCAGCCCCCTACACTGGGGACTCCAGAGTGGTTCAAGAAGTCACATGCCATATGGATATGAACTGGTGTCCAATGGAAAAATGTCCACATGAATGCACTTACTAACAAGCTTTTACTGAGTCTTTTGTATTCAGTGGAATGCTACTAACAGCTAAAATTTTAGCACGAGGGGCAGGGTTAAAGACATTATTCCTAGCATCAGAATTAATTATTTCCAATCAAGCTGTAGTTACCATAAATGTACCACATTTGGTTGTCACGGTCTGCTGAACTCAATTGCAAAATCCAGGCTCTGCAAGATTATGTTTACTTTAATACATTCTTTATCTTAAAAAGAAAAGCTTTTACTGCATGCTGGATTGGATGGGAAAGAGCATTTTGGAGACAATCGCTTTTGGTATTGTACTTCCTATTCTACCCAAAGCACCAGGTACAGACACCCACTACAAAAGCCTGAACTCCAACAATCAATGCATTTTTCTTCCCTGCAAGGGTTGGAAATTAATAAGGTCATTATTAAAGAAGGAGATTTCGTTTCCCCATTGAAATTGCACTGGCAAGCTGGGCAGAATGGCAATTATAAGCCATATGGTTTTGTATTTGGTACCTACCTCCCAGTTATGGAAGGTAAGCAAAAACTTTTTTAGTAGTATGTCACCCTGTTAACACGAGATGCTCTGAAGCAACCTTTCCTCTCTTCCAAGGACATTTACTGCAAACAACACAAAGAATGAACAGCTTTCATCACTACCACACACCTAGCTCAGATCACCTCTGCCTGAGCTACGAACAGCACTGCCTGCTTCCTGGGAGTCCAGTTTGGTTCATACCCAGCAGCTATGCTTTTGCCTTTCTCTGCAGTTTGCTTCCAAACAAACCCTGGTTTGCTTTAGGCAATCTCTATTAGGCTATGACACCAAAATCTGGTTTAGGATTTTTCTATTCATGCAGTGATTGACTTACAGAAAATTCTATAATTGAGATTCATTAAGTTCCTGACCCTTCTTCCTCCTCTTCGAAACACTACAATGTTGCCAAGTAACCTTTTTTCTACATCTTAGCTTAAGTTCTTCTCTTTTTTCAGCAGGGCTTGACTACCAAGTATTTGAAAGTGAGATACTGAAGGTTATTGTGTTCAGTCCATCAATTTATCTGGCTCGAAATAGCTCTTCAATACAAACTTATTAAAAGTGGTGCTGCTGCCAGTCCTAAAGGCTCAAGTTTTCTTTTCATGCACAGCTACAGCATGGCAAACAGTAATGCAGGATTTTTCCTTTTCAGTACATCATGAGAGGATTGGCCTCTGAACCTGTGAGATCAGCTGCTGCAGCAGGCAAGGCACTGCCTTCTCAGAGCCTTTGGTGGCATGCTGCTTACCAGAGGGCTTCTAGCTGGGCTGTGAATGCCATGCACTCTTCTGGTGGCCCAGCAACTGCGGATTAGACACTGACATTTCTGAAAGCACTGTAAGTGTTATGCATCTGACCTTCACCGCAGCTCAGCAGGAGACAAAATCCTTATTTCAGCCCTGCCCACCACCAGCCCCTGCTGAATCAGAGCAAACACCTATGAAATCCTTGGCCGGTAGGAGGAGGGAGGTGATTCTGCCCCTGTACTCAGCACTGCTCAGGCCACACCTTGAGTGCTGTGTCCAGTTCTGGGCTCCTCAATTCAAGAGAGATGTTGAGGTGCTGGAAGGTGTCCAGAGAAGGGCAACAAAGCTGGTGAGGGGCCTGGAACACAAACCCTATGAGGAGAGGCTGAGGGAGCTGGGGGTGTGCAGCCTGGAGAAGAGGAGGCTCAGGGGTGATCTCATTGCTGTCTACAACTACCTGAAGGGAGGTTGTAGCCAGGTGGAGTTGGTTTCTTCTCCCAGACAACCAGCAACAGAACAAGGGGACACAGTCTCAAGTTGTGCTGGGGGAAGTCTAGGCTGGATGTTAGGAGGAAGTTGTTGGCAGAGAGAGTGATTGGCATTGGAATGGGCTGCCCAGGGAGGTGGTGGAGTCACCGTCCCTGGAGGTGTTCAAGAAAAGCCTGGCTGAGGCACTTAGTGCCATGGTCTAGCTGATTGAATAGGGATGGGTGCTAGGTTGGACTGAAGGATCTTGGAGGTCTCTTCCAATCTGGTTGATTCTATGATTCTATGAATCCAATGTGTTCTCTAGTCTTTGCTCCAATCACAGTGCATCCAGCTAACTCTGACACTCCATCACCACCAACATTTGTTCAGTATTCCTACAGTGTCTGCTGCATTTGGAAACGAATGCATATGGAACGATGCAGTCAATTCTACTGCAGAACTTAAATGTTTGTCTGTTAGGATTAATACAGAAATCCTGACATGAAAAGCAAGCTAACAAGAGCATCAAAATGAACAAAGAATTTTTGGCCGTAAGTTATTGAGCTATTTTGGGTAGATCACCTCCTTTACAGCCAGATGGTAAAAGGTATTTATCTATCCTAAGATACTTAGAAAATCAGGCACTTTGGCTTCTTTTCAGAAGTTGAAGTCCCAAAAGGAAATCCCCTAAGGCAGCTGAGCAATGACTGCTTTCTAAGATCGTGACAGTAATGTAAGATCTGTCACATTTAATGCATTTATGACAAGGGTTTCAGAATCAGAAGGGACAATGTAATCTTCATGCACTTCCATAAGGACCTTGTTTATCAGATAATGACTTGGCTTTACTAAACTGTCCTTACCACCAGCTATTTAGAGTCAGGGTCCCTCAGGTACAAACCTCACATCCACAGTTCCTCACACACGACCAGAGCTTCAGTTTGGCTTGCTCAGCTATCACTAACCAGAATCTTCCCCCAAACCCAGGGTTACCATGGCACTTCCAAGACAGTGGGGTCCTGTCAATGAGCAAGACCAATGCTGCCCCTTGCCCAAGCAAGGTTGCTTGTGCTGCTCCTGGGGACTGCACAAGCTGGGAGCTGCCTGCTGCCCTCATCCACAGGCCAGCACATTTTGGCATGGCTTTACACTTTAAAAGCAGTGGTTAAGTAAATACACTACTACAAGCAATGCAGAAGTGCTCAAGGGGATTTTGGCAGCAAGGTATGAGAGTTGAATTCAGAAAGTAAGCCATGGAGGAGAAAAACATTGAGCCTTTCATATGCAAGGACTTGATTTAAGGTGTCAAGCTACAGAACAGACATGTCAGCTGTGTATTTCAGCCCAGGCTTTGATGTCATATAAATCAGCAGCCTTAGAAAGTACCTCTGAGGAAGGGCAGTTGCAGCCCTTAAGGGACTCAGCTGCAGGCAGAATTACACGGGGGCCCTGT
This sequence comes from Pogoniulus pusillus, assembly GCF_015220805.1. Taxonomy (NCBI): domain Eukaryota; kingdom Metazoa; phylum Chordata; class Aves; order Piciformes; family Lybiidae; genus Pogoniulus; species Pogoniulus pusillus. The sequence goes on along the minus strand of NC_087287.1, from coordinate 17,837,688 downwards.
TTTCAAAGAAAATTCAGCACAGACACAAGCAGCATTTTTGAGAAAGAAATTAAAGTTTTGATTGCAAAGGATAATTCTGCATGGGTGAGTTCGAATGCTGAAAACACAAGGCTCTGGCTGGCTTGGCCAGCCCCCAGGAATGCCTGTGCTTGGAAGGACCCACGCCCTTTTCACATCCCTGCTTGCTTGGGGTTTGAGATATGAAGACTCCAAATCCCCCTCTTACAAAACTCCCAAGAAACCAATTCACCCGTGAGGATGGAATAAAGTCATAAACATTAAGCCAGGGAGAATTTCCAGTTCCTAACATTGAATAAATCACTCAGATGAACACAGCACCTATGCAGGACAAAATGCTTACAAGTGATGAAAATCACTTCCCCTGCCCCAAACCAGCACTGCTACAGTACACAATCCACTGCTTCTGAAGCTGATTTCATTGGCTTTGCTACAGCACAAAGACCACCTAATGTTACTCCTTCCCAGGCTCACCAGATGCACGAATAGTCCCCACAGTGACACAGAGGTCCAGGTCCTTCAGAGACTATGTCACATCATCTGCTGCTTGTCCATCACTTACTAATTTCTCCATTGGGTTCTACCTGTGACAGAACTTGTGGTTTGGTTTTTATGCTACCTAAATTAGTATTCATTATAGACCCATGTAAGCTTCAAGTCTGTGTACTGCAAAATTCTGTGTGTTGCTGCAGCTACTGACTTGGGATTCACTTGGAGACATGCTATTTACCAACTACTCTACATGAAAAACATATCTCTACAGCTAGCTTTAGTAAAAAAAACACCTACTCATATTTACTATGAATAGTCATCATTTTATTTATTTACAGTTCAAAGTCCTCCTGCAAAACCTTCATACTCTTCCAGTGAGGACAGGCTGAAGGAGAGGGGCTTGTTCAGCCCGGAGTAGAAAAGGCTCCAGGGAGACCTAACAGCAGCCTGCCAGTATCTGATGTGGGCTACAAGAAGGCTGCAGAGGGACTGTCTGTAAAGGCCTGCAGTGATAGGATGAGGGGGAACAGTTTGGAATTAGAGGAGATTTAGATTGGATATGAGGAGCAAGTTCTACACCATGAGGGTGGTGGAACACTGAAACAAGATGCCTAGGGAGGTAGATGAGGTTCCATGCCTGTAAGTATTCAAAATCAGGCTCAACAAGACTCTGAGCAACCTCATCTAGTGCAAGATGTCACAGTATCACCAAGGTTGGAAGAGACCTCACAGATGATCAAGTCCAACCCTTTACCACAGAGCTCAAGGCCAGACCATGGCACCAAGTGCCACGTCCAGTCCTGCCTTGAACAGCTCCAGGGACGGCGACTCCACCACCTCCCCGGGCAGCCCATTCCAGTGTCCAATGACTCTCTCAGGGAAGAACTTTCTCCTCACCTCCAGCCTAAATCTCCCCTGGCACAGCTTGAGGCTGTGTCCTCTTGTTCTGGTGCTGGCCACCTGAGAGAAGAGAGCAACCTCCTCCTGGCCACAACCACCCCTCAGGTAGTTGTAGACAGCAATAAGGTCTCCCCTGAGCCTCCTCTTTTCCAGGCTAACCAATCCCAGCTCCCTCAGTCCTTATGACTACAGGGCGGTCAGACCAGATGACCTTTGGAGACCCCTCCCAACCCAAACCATTCCATGATTCTATGATTGTGTTCTATGATTTAGCTGTGTTGATCAGGCTGACACAACACAGACATGACACTGAATACCTCAAACACTACCTGATCAAAAACCAAAACCCCAGCATCAAGTGTGGAGCAGACACCATACCCTTAATCTTCATTAGAACTTGCTCAAAATCTTCTGAGCTGCTTCACTCTCCCAAAGTTAAAAGGGAGGAAGCTCTCTGTGCTGTACAAACTATTTCACTAAATGGATTGACAAAGAGATTACGTTCTCAGCACTTGTAACTGATTATCTGGCAAAGGAGAAGTATAAACTTTTGTTGCAGGGGACAGGCAGGTTACTGGATCACGTTGTACCCTCCAATGAAAAGTGGGCAGCCTTCAGACTCACTGCATGAATCCAGCACGTTATACATATCCAGAGAGAAAAATACATACACAGAGCTGATTTTGTGATACAGCACATGCTGAATGACACAAAGCCAAATACTCATTTCCCCTCAATAAAAACAATAAATGCCACTGCTTTAGTTGGCTGCTATCAGCCATTAATTATTTAAATCATACTTATTAGTGCTTTTGCTAACCTGAGTCCATCTTCCAGTATGGTCAAACACCAAGACAACATCTGGAACGCTTGACTGCAAAAGAGGGATGCAAATACCTTTCAACACTCTCACTGGTAGATCTTATTTGTACAAGCACACATATCTATGAACAGACTACTCTAAATCAGCCAGAAAGCCACACCTCTTCTGGCAACTTCCACATACATGTGTCACCCATCAAAAACCTTAGAGAGAGTTCTGGAAGCAGGAAAACAGAGGTCTGCTATTTATTTCAGAAATGGCATTAACTGTGTCTCAGTGCAAAGTGGAAGGGAAAAAAAAGAATTACATTTTCAAAGCCACAGGAGGATTCAATGCACCACTCAGCAGCTTACTGCTAACGTTTCCAACAATTATAGCTGCAGGGAAATGATGGATCTTTTCATTACAGGTTTTGGAGCTGTTTTACTTCCAGTGAGATTGATGAGATTAAACAGAGAAGACCTGCATTGCCCACTGCCATCATTTGGGCAAACTTAGGAACGCCTTCTTTTGTAAGGAACTTAGAATAATGCATCTTCCCAGCCTGATATAAACCTCAACTAATTAAAGAGTCCAAATTCTGTTAAACCCAGGTTCTGGCCAGTCATAAAACCAGAAAGAGCTAGAAATTTAGATTTTCTATGATGTTCTTTGAGGGTAGTCAGCTGTTTGGTTTTTTATTTTTCCTTGAGGTACCTAACCTCCTGTGATATTAATGGAATTCACAAACTGAATTGCTTGAGTGCTTTTGAAAGTCCTATTAATCATCCCTTTGCAGATGAAACTTGGTTTTAATCAACGAAATACTTTCTGAAATTTGGGTGTAAGTAGCTTTCCAAACACTGGAGAAGAAAAACAGACCTGAAAGATCACAGAATCAGAGAAACATTCATGCTAGAAAAGCCCCTCAGGATCACCAAGTCCAACCAATAACCCTGCTCTACAAGGTACACCCTAAAGCACATCCCCAGACACCGCATCCAAACGACTTTTAAACACACCCAGGGTTGGTGACTCCACCACCTCTTTGGGCTGTCCATTCCAATGCCTGACTACTCTTGCTGGGAAAAAAAATGTCCTTCTATCCAGTCTACCCAGTCACAGCTTGAGACCATTCCCTCTTTTCTATTATTAATTACCTCTGAGACGAGACCAGCACCAACCTCTCCACAGAGGGCACCAGCAGCAATTTAAGGCCCAGGCAAAAACTTCCTTTAAATAATATGATAAATTGCCATTTTTATGCTGGTATGATTTCAATTAGAAGTCATTAAGGAATGCTTCTCCTACATTATTTTGTTGTTGTGGGATTGCTATAAATGATACCTTCCTCCTACCCCAAAAAGAACTCAGTGGCTGATAAACAGCAGCTTCTAGGAAGGTGTATGTCAGTAAGTCATTTGTAGATTGATAGAATGGTTTAGGCTGGAAGGGAACTTAAAGATCAACCAGTTCCAACCCTCTGCCATAGGCAGAGACATCTTCCACTAAATCTGCTTGCTCAAAGGCTCATCTAACCTGCCCTTGAACACCTCCAGGTAGGGGGCAGTCACGATTTTCCTTGGCAACCCGTTCCAGTGTTTCACCAACCTCACTGTAAAGAGTTTCTTCTTAATTGCCAGTCTAAATCTGCCCTCCTCAAGCTTCAATCCATTCCCTCCCATCCTATCATCATAGGCCCTTGTAAAAAGTCTCTTTCTGGTTCTCCTGTAGGCTCCCTTCAGGTACTAGAAGGCTGCTCTAAGGTCTCCTTGGAGCCTTTTCTTCTTGAGGCTGAAGAGCCTCAACTTCCCCAGGCTGTCCCCACAGAAGGTTTTCTAACCTTCTGGTCATCTTTGTGGCCCTCCTCTGGACCCGGCTCCAGCAGCTCCAGATCCCTTTCATAATGGAGGCACCAGAACTGGTCACTGTACTCCAGGTGGCGTTTCACAAGAGCAGAGAAGATGGGCAGCATCCCTCGTCCTGCTGGTTACACTGCTTTGGACACAGCCCAGAGCACAGCTGTCTTCTGGGCTGCAGCTGCACACTGCCAGCTCGTGTTGGGTTTTCATCAAGCCCTTCTCAAGACTGCTCTCCCATCCACTCCTTTCAGCACAGCAGCTGTGGAACAGCCTTTTCTGTAGCAACTATCTAAACCCATTTCCAGGTATGGATACACAATCTTGGTTTGCATCTTCATACTCCTGTTAGTAGTTCCTTACAGGGTATCAGTATGTATTCCAATAACAAAAACTCAAGGAAGGCTCCAGCTACTTGAAAATCCACAGTAAAACCAACAATCTGGCAAAACCAAAACACATCAATATCCAGAATATCACAGTATCACAGTATTATCAGGGTTGGAAGAGACCTCACAGATCATCAAGTCCAACCCTTTACCACAGAGCTCAAGGCTAGACCATGGCACCAAGTGCCACATCCAACCTTGCCTTGAAGTGCCCCAGGGACGGCGACTCCACCACCTCCCCGGGCAGCCCATTCCAGTGTCCAATGACTCTCTCAGTGAAGAACTTTCTCCTCACCTCAAGCCTAAATCTCCCCTGGCACAGCCTGAGGCTGTGTCCTCTCATTCTGGCGCTGGCTACCTGAGAGAAGAGAGCAACCTCCTCCTGGCCACAACCACCCTTCAGGTAGTTGTAGACAGCAGGATGCACTCATCATCAGCTGTAGATATCAGGATGCACTCATCATCAGCTACTCTAACTTGGGTATTTAACAATCAAACTCACTTCTGCTCCGACCAAGAATGTGTAAAATTCCATTCACCTACCCCTCCACAGTAATTTTTCTCAGTGTGCAAATCAAGTGCCAGTTCTTTTCTCTGCCATCAGGAAAAGACACCTTCCAGGAAAAAAAATTCCACAACCATGCAAGGCTATAGGGAATTTCAAATTCATTAACAACAACAAAGTTTCTATGAGTTTTCAGGGAGGGAAAAAATACTTAACATTCTGTAAAAGATATTAACTAAAACTTCAAGCATTTTTGACAGATTTACAACTATTGTTGTATTTTCCAAGTAAGGAACCAGGCTAATCCAGTAAGTTGCTCAGGGAGACACAAAAAAAAACCCATCCACCAAGAGAAAACCAAGCCACAACTGTGAAAACCTGGGAACAGCTGTCTTAACTATTTCATCTTTTACACATGGATCCATTTGGGTTTTAAGAGGGTTTTTTTAATAGCTATATATGTATTTCTGCATTTTGGAATTGCCACTGAAATTTCCAGTTGGACAGCATGAAGGGCTTGGAATGGCCACTGAAATTTCCAGCTGGACAGCATGGAGTGCTTGTGGTTACTGAAGGCAATAAAGTCAAAGTTCAAGGTGACCCTAAGGGCACAGGAATGTGGGCTAAGGGAAGCTGTGTTGTTCACATCACTACTTTAACAGTCATCTGTACGAAATAAAATTAGCAGTTAAGATTCTTAGTTCTTTGACTGAAGTGACTAATTTCCTGCAACCTTTCTCCTCCTTCCTCCCCTCCAAACGTTCTGGCAACCAAGAATGGACTTACAGAGTGTTTCATAACAAACACTGCCCTTAAGGGCAAAACTGGCAAAAGATTCAGTCTGTTCCACAAATCCTTTCTGCAACTGATTATTTCTTCTAGTTCCACTCTACTGGTTGGCTTGGCCTATAAAATCTTGAACTCCTTTACCTTCTGCACTGTGAAGAGCTGAGACTAACTCTATCCCTAAAGGGCAAAACTGCCTCTTTCTAGCATTAAGAGACTCTGGTCAATCTGCCATCTGGAAACCAACTGCTCCAAACCTTTCCTCAGGAATGGCTCTGTCTGCAGGCTGTAAGGGTAACACCCTCAGTGGCTTTGCAGCAGCACTTCTGCATAAGAAACCACCTCCAGTAGTTCTTTTTTTCCACTGCCATTAACCTGCAGTAACAAAGATCACATCTATTTCTTCCCTTGTCAAGTAAAATGTTGGGTGTTTTTTTTTTTACATAATGATCACCTTCAGCTGATGAAGAGAATATCATGCAGTTCCAAAAAGCTATGCTCATCTCACCCACACAAATGACACTTTCTTGTCTGAAACATCCCCAAAGCCCATTTCTCACCGAAGTAAGACTTTGCCGTTCCCGTGATGCGACGCCTGCATACCCTCTCCAGTGTGTCAGCAAGGCAGCAGCAAATACAACTTGGTTTAGCAAGCACTTAGTATTTTGCAAAACACTCAATGAAGTGCTGACAATCACGTCCATGTAGATCAGTGACATTTACTGTGTCATGATACCCTTCCTTATAAGTCACTCTCACTCTGCACACTCACGATCCAGTAAGTCACTCTGCCCTTGACCTTTGCTAAACGACCATGCCCAGAGAATAGCCTGAAATACTGACTTGCCACTGAACTATTTCTCAGCATGAGGTGACCTGCCAGGTGTGTAGGCACCAGCAGCCCCAGGACCTCACTCAGTAAGCAGGGCTATGCCTAGCTGCACTCCATTCAGACAAGGCAACCATCCAAAGGGAATCTAACCTCGCAGGAATGTAACAAGGTCTCTGACTCATGGCATGTGCCACTCACTCTTCAGTTCCCAGCCTGATGGCAAAAATGCAATTCCAGTCCAAGCGTGATGGGAACACGCTCATATGTGGAGGGACAACTGCAGTATGGTACAAGGGGAATTCAGCCCTGGGACATCCAGTATGGCCTGCCACCACTTTAACAAGATGTCAGAGCTGCACACTGAGGATAATAAAATGTACAGTCACTTCTGTATTTCAAAGCAACTGCAGGGAAGCACTGCTGACTGCATAAACTACGCTGTGATTTTTCACACCATTAAGCAAAACAGAGGAAAGTGTTAACCATGAAGACCTGTTGTCTCCTGGATTTTCCCTGATGGTTCCCAGCCTGTGATTCTCTCTTTCATGAGTAACTCAACAAGCTCTAACTGATGGGAGGTAACTTGCATCAACAAGCCTATCAATACGATTGCCTTTATGATCCATCCTGTTCACAAATCTGGTCAAGGTTATTGTTTAGACGCAAGACTGTAAAATACACAAGGACAGACTTGCTCCTCCTTAAAAGTCAGAGTGTAAAAAGGTGAGTTATGGACCATTTCATGAGTACTTGTCAGGAAAACAGGAGGAGAAAAAAAAAAGCTTTCTTTCTCTCCCATTAACCCAGAACCTATACTGGGAGCCTACAGACAGATAGCTGGTCACATCCTCCAAACCTTTCCTCACGTCCAGGCATGTGTTCAGTCAAATCTCTTCCCAATCCCATCCACAGTGCAGCTGCACTAACAACTGTATTGTACCAGTATTGCAAGTCAAAATTCCAGGCATCACAGCCTCAAAGGGAGTTGTTTACAAGACAGTTGTGCACACCTAGCCTAGCTGCTCTCTTGTGCCCACCTCACCACTTCCCTCGGCACAACTGCTGATGTGGACTAACCCTGTAAGCTCTGTGACCCCTCCAGGATATACAGCTCACCAGGCAGCCAGGCAGGCTCTGCACCAGCAAAAGGGAAGCAACAGGAGCACTGAGGCTTGTCAGGCATGAGGGCAGTGGGCTGCTCCTTTCAGCAGAAGCTACATATAAGGGATTGACACAGCAATTTCCCTAAATGTTAGCTGATGTAGCTTTCTCCTATTCAGACACAAAGAAGAACCTCCTTTGTCTAATAAGAGTTTTCTCCATTTCTAGACATACTTGCGTCTTGTATCATACGTTTGACTTCCAGATGACTCCTTTCATTAAAGAGAGTATTAGGCTTGGACAGGAGACAGACTTCCTAAGCAGACAAATTAAAAACAAACAAACAAAATGAAAGAAAAGGGGGAAAAAGAGAAGTAAGAGCAATTAACCTCACTATACTGAGATAACAAGAGCCACGGCTGCAGTTCCTTTATTGTACGACGAGGTTGCATTTCATAACCTTCTTCACACCTTTTTTCCCAGCCCTAACCATCCATGCTTTCTGTTAAGTCATTTCTTTATAGCACCCTTAAATACAACTGTAACCTTACATAGTCTCATGCACTTCAAAAGCAGCGAGTGACTGTGGTGTATATAAAAACCAGAGTTATGCTCTGCTCAGTTTTACAGACTTAGGGGGGCTTTGGGTTTTTTGTTTTTCCTACAACCACTTCATTCTTTCCCGAGGGGAAGGCTGACACAAATGCCACATTAACTGCCAGCTCCATGAGGAGAACATTTCAATCACCCATTACAACCAAGAATCAGACCTCTAAGCCCAATAGCCAGATGCTGTTTCGTGCCCTTCCAGTAACCCGGCAGCACGGCTATCACTGCCACTTCTTATCTTATCCCTGTTTCAAACATTGTCTGCTATGGTCAGACAAAGAGCCAAACCTAAACAATGATGTTAAACGAAGACTTCCTCCCAACTCAGTCTTGAACTTCTAATGAAAGTGATCACTCCTTAGCAAGATAACAAAACACGTTGGGGTTTTACACGCACTAAAACTGAAGCAAGCTTTCAGAGCAAGGCAAAGCTACTACTGCATGCAAACATTCTCTCTGGGCAATGGTAAGCACCAACTACATGTGCATGTACATACATACACACATGGTGAAATAAGTGGGTTTTGATTCCTTCTTTTTTACCACCAAACCAAAAGCTGAGCCAAATTCTCCTCTTGTTACACCTGATGAGCAGAAAGAATAAAAAGAAGGGAGAGGGAGGGGAAAAGGTAGGCTTTTTAGCTCATTAGATTTTAAAAGGCAGCTGAAGCAGCTGGGAGTTTTCCAGAATAAAGAACATTTTTGATTTCATTAGAATTCAGACAACTCCAGGCTAGAAAGTGATGTCAGCCAGAGAAAATTATTTTTGCAATGGTTTTATAACAGTAAAAGACCTGATATATGTGAAACAAAACAAAAAACCTAAAGCCAGGAAGGAGCAAGACTTTTTTGCTTTCATAGTTTCTCTCCGTCTGCCTGCTTGCTGTCAAGAGCATAAGCTTTCTTACCAGCATAATCTGCGTCCTCATTAGGTGGATCTGTTACATGATTAACATTAGAACTGTAAGAGCAAACTTCACTAAAATAGATTTGGCCTCTGTTCTGACTAACTGCCCTTTCCTCCAGGGCAGCCACAGGTAGGAGCTCTAAATGAGGATTAAGGTTTGCAAGGAAAGAAGAACATCCTGATCAAGGCTGCATGTGACACAGATCACATCTCATTCATCCCATCCCAGCAGCACAATCTTAACCTAAACTGTGCTGAGTGCCCACAGCTCCCCACAAGCCTCAACACCAGGGAAGATCCAGAGGTGCTATCCTACCTCATGAACCCTGTCAAAAATCACTCACTGGAGCTGCCAACTGTCCTGCTGATGCTGCCCAGCACTCATAGAATGGTTTAGGTTGGAAGGGACATCAAAGCTCATCCAGCTCCAACTCCCCACCATAGGCAGGGACACCTCCCACTAGAACAGGTCACACAAGGTCTCATCCAACCTGGTCTTGAACACCTCCAGAGAGGTTGTGGATGACACAATCACATTCTGTGATTGTGTCATCCACAACCTCCCTGGGCAACCTGTGCCAGCGTTTCCATTACTGTAAAGAACTTCTTCCTAATATTAAATCTCCCCTCTACCAGTTTAAACCCATTACTCTTCATCTGTCACTGCAAGACCTTGTCAATAGTCCCTCCCCAGCCCTCCTGTAGCTCCCTTCAGATACTGGAAGGCTGCTCCAAGGTCTCCTCGAAGTCTTCTCTTCTCCAGGCTGCAGAGCCAAAACTCTCTCAGCATATTCTCATAGCAGAGCTGCTGCAGCCCTCTGAGCATCTTTGTGGCCTCCTCAAGACTCGCTCCAACAGTTCCATATCCTGCTTGTGCTGGGGGCTCCAGAACTGTACACAGTAATGTACTCTCCATACATTAAAGCACTACTATGGCCCTGCAGGAAGTCAAAATCCCACTAACCTCCACAGATGCACTCAGGCCCTTTAGGGTGTAGAAATCATCTCAAACTATTCTCATAGCTTTGAACAAGGGTGGGAAATGCTTTATGCCTTGTCTAGAAACTACATGAAAGTCTCCTGTGGGTTCACTCTAGCTCTGTGATTCACCTACACAGTGAACTCCAAACACTACAAGACACACAAACCAACAGTTTCATAGTTCTGTCTCATGAAGTACTTCTGCAAACACGCTGGAAAAGTCAGCCAGACCCTAAGTACGAGGCCATTGCTGATCAGTCCAGGTACACAGCTCGATAACCTTGCCTTGCAGCAGCAGTGCCAGGCTCTGCAATTCCCAGTCTTGTCTTGCTGGGGCTGGTTCCTGCTTCAGCAGTCTCCCCTGTTGTGCCAGTACTACTGTCTACAGGGACAGATGGAGAACAGCACTGGAGAACTGAACTGGGATTCATATTTTCTCTCGCTCTCGCTCCAGGGGATTCTCTCCAGTTCCCAACTACGGTACACATGCAACACAACAAACACAGTGGTGCAAAGCAGTGAAGGCTATTTGTGATGGTTCTGCACCACAGAGAATTTGAGATTTCCCCCCCCAAAGGTAAATTACCAGGCTTACTCAGAATTTGGAAGTAAAATGAAATTAGTCTTCACAAAACTAGGCTAAATGTAAAAGGTAATAAACATATACAAATACATATACGACTAGACAATAGGCCAGCTGCCCCCCCTGGACAAAGCCCAAGGGCTGTTGCCAGCTAACACAATATTATCTCTCCCTGTTGCCAGCCAGTGTTCCTACCAATAGCCCAAACAATGGTGAGGAGGACAGGCAAGCAAGGCCAGAAGAGAGAAAAGAGAAAAGGAAGCAATAAGAGAGCTGTACTTCAGAGCAGAACAAGCTGTACTTCAAACTATATAGGCTTTTTTAGGCCAATGGAATGGGATAAAGATACCTCTTATATTTTGTTCAGCCTCTTTGAGAGTCAAGACAATCCCCCTGTATTCTCTCAAATACTCTGGGAATCTTTTATTAACAATTTAGGACCCTAGTCCTAAAACTGTAACACTATTCAAGCTGCCAGTACCCCCACCCCCACCCCAAAAAAAACCACCAACGGGGAAAAATATTCCTTACAAAACCATGGCTTCACATATTCATCATCATTTCGAGTTTAACAAGCAGTGGCTTGAATCATCTCTTAAACAGCAGTGCACGTTACAAGGGATGTTAGCTTGAGCAGCTTAAAGCAGCCCCAGGTTGTAGGGGCTTGTGAGACCCCAGTGCAGATCAGATTGCTGACCCATTCAGGACTCTAGCACAGCATCTGAAGGCAGGGAGGAGACTCGAGTAGGTGTGCAAGCAAATGTTGTCACAGCTTGGCTTCATGAGTGATTAAACCACATTATATATATACATATATATATATACACACCAAAAAGGAGGGGAAAAAATTAGAAGCTATTTTTTGCCCTTTTTAGCAACACAGCTCCATTTAGGAAAATATTCCACGACACCTTAAAAGCATCTGCAAGGATCATGAAGACAAACTCAACTCTCTTGATCCCACTAAACCTTGTTACAAAACTTTCAGGCTCAGAGACTGCACTTCCAACAACTTCAAAACACCTCCCCAGCAACAAGGCCTTTCAAATGGATATGCCAGGCTGTGGAACTCGGGGAAAGCACAAGTTACTCAAGTTCTACCCTCTCATTATTTTCATCAACATTTAAGTCAAGGGCTGCAGAGGAGCATCACTGAAAGGTTCAAGATTCACTCCAAGACAGCAAGGAGCTGCAGGAAGCAGAAGAATAAGAGAGCAAGCAAAGCTTTGACAGCTTTAGCTACTTTGCTTTGCTTTACACAGGGAGTTTCCTATATGGTGTTTCCCTGTAAAAACAGAAGCGCTGCAGACCCTCAAAAGTCCTTTCCAGACATTTTGTCACAATTAACAGTTAATAAAACAGGACATTTTAAGTCAAATAGTGCATCAGCCAAAACACCACTGATAAACAGCAAAGTTGCCAGGCTTAGCATAAAAATGAAACACACTAATGAAACATAGTGCAGCTTGTTCGTGCCATGTGCAGTCTAGAATCATGCATAATGTAACAGTGCAACTGCTAACAGCAGGCTCACAGAAGATAATTTACACTTGTTTTTATGGACATGAGGAACTGATCTTTGAAGTTGTCCCTAATGAGATTCTGCTTGGCCCCAGCAGCATCCTGAGAGAATGTGGTGGTTTTCTGCCCTGCATCCGGTGCATATTTATAAAGCCCAATGCAGACCTATTTAAACTGCACATGTGGACTGGTGTTCCCCCACGCCACGGCAAAGTCAGACTCTCATCGTGGGAGAAACAGCTGCTAAAATGTCTCAATCTACCTTCCAGTCATTTTTTGTAATTACCCATACCACCTCTACTAATTACCAAAAGATACAGGGGGGGTTAATGAATAAGGTTCCCTTTTTCTTTGTACAGTTGAACTCCTAAGTTGATTAAGCCGCCAGGTCACCGGCAGCTGTGTCACACATTGCAGAAGACACGTCCAAAAGGCAGTTGCAAGGCTCCTCAGAGGAAACAGAAGTGTAGCTGTGTAATGGATCGTAAGACTTTATTTCCAAAACACAGGCAGCAGCACCGGTAGGGCAGAAAATGCCTTTTGCTATGCTCTGTGTAGTCACTGCTTTAATACTACGCCCATCTGTTTTTAAGAGCCCTTTCAGTTACGAGACCTACAAAAACCATCAAACCAGCATCACTGAACTAATGCAGTAGGCACAATGCCTCCTACAACTTGGAGATACTGTGGTACAGCTTCTGAAAACTGAGGATGAGTGAAACATTGGTCACAGAGAAGAGACCTCAACTCCACTCCCTCAAACAATACAGGGAATCACAGTATCACAGTATTATCAGGGTTGGAAGAGACCTCACAGATCATCAAGTCCAACCCTTTACCACAGAGCTCAAGGCTAGACCATGGCACCAAGTGCCACGTCCAATCCTGCCTTGAACAGAGTGGAGATCATGAGGCTGGGCTCTTTTCAGTGGTGGCCAGTGACAGGACAAGGGGCAGCGAGTACAAAGTACAACACAAGTTTCACTTGAACTGAAGGACAAACTTTTTCTCACTCTGAAAGTGCTGGAGCTGTGGAACAGGCTGCCCAGAGAGGCTGTGGAGTCTCCTTCTCTGGAGCCTTTTAAAACCCATCTGGACACGTTCCAGTGCATCCTGATTTAAGCGTTAGCAGCGAGGTTGGACGAGATAATCTCCAGAGGTCCTTTTCAACCACTACCATTCTATGATGGTTGACTACCACTGTTTCAGGTGAAAGCATTCAAGTAAACTAAGCTAATTTTAATTCAGAGTAACATGCAGAAGCACAAACTACGGCAGTTTGGGAAGCTCTTTTATGCTCCACTCAGCTGTTCCTCCTGCAGGATGTCAGGCTTCAGAAGGGTGCTAGCATCACAACGCTGGGGATGGCAGCTCCAGCAACCACTCATGTAGCTGATACACAATATGCTTAAGTTACACCATCAGAGAATCAACATTTTAGCTCTTAGGTCTCTGCTTTTTTCTGCTTGGAACGGAGAGAAGGAGAAAGAAATCCATAAATCCACAGAACATACTAGTCAGTGCTGTTCGTGCCCTATGAATGCAAAGCATTCATAGGTTAGAAGACTCGGGGGATAGATAGCAGGATACCCCATTTTTCATTTAGAGCTCATTGTCTAATCTGACCCTAAACAAACAGAAATTCTACCCCCTGACAGCTGTTTAGTGCTTTTAAAAAAACCTCAGAGAAGACTCTGCTTTAGTCCCTATAAAGACACTCATGTAACAAAGACCACCATGGCAACTGGTGTTCTCTGAAGAAACTCGAGTTTGAACGGAGGCAGAGACTAATCTACCCTCCTGCTTCCACGTGAAGTCCCTACAGGTAAAAGATGAGAGTCTCTGATGAGGGAACTTATGAGGGAAGCTCTAACAGTAACTACAATAGCTCTGTGTGCATACGTGGAGAAAGAGGATTTGTTCCCAGTGCACTGTCTGACACTGCTCACAAGCACACCAAGCCTAACAAGAAAAACTGTAAAGGAGAAGAAGAAGAAGAAGAAAAAAGTGCTCCTTTAAAGCCACTACGTTCTGGGCACAGCACTGAAAAGTTCAAATGACCTTGCCTCAGTGTGTGAACGTACAACCTCTTGGTCAGCATTGCCAGGTTCCCTTGTGAACCACTACAAGGTACAAGTCTGCAAGCTCCAAATCTAAAAAAACCCTTTTATTAGGAAAATAATAAAACACATATAGATCTGAAAGCCAAGCTCCAGTACTACTGCTGCAGCAATAACCTGCCACGCACCGCCGCTGCGCTTCATGCTAGAGCAAGCCTGCCTTTAAACACATATGCAGACAGCAAAATCGTAACAGATGAAATAGAGCTGCAGGAGCAAGGGGTGCTAAGAGCTATACTTTAAGCCATCATCTCATCTCTGGTTATTTCTAGGTGTTTGAGACCATTTATCCACTTCTAATCTTCCATTTGTCCTGTACTAGTCACCTCCAGTACATTCCTTTTTCATTTACTGGACAAGTGCCTGTGCCCTAAAGAAACTGCACTCCTCTCAATAAATACATATCTGGAAAATTGCCACTTCTTGTACCAAGCCTTCTAGAGATCTCCATTTAATTTGAGCCAATTAATAATTAAAAAAAATAATTAAAAAACTGTCAACTTTCTGGCTCTATGTGTTTTAGTTTAGACCTTTTAACTGCACACCGAACAAAATAAATCAGAAAAGGTCTCTCTCGTTCTGTCAGATAGGTCTTTAAAATCTTCTAAGAGAAGAACTCACTAAAAATAGTCACTCTTGCATGTCACAGTCTTCCAAGATTATATGCATGGACTATCAAGGCAGACAGATGATCCAAAATATTCCTCTTAACAGTCTAGGATGAATGCAAGGATTCTTTTCAGGAAAATATGGTCTATCGTAATGATATCCAAAATGAATAAGCCTGGAAACAAAACAGAAACCTTCTGAACACAGACTGTTTGAATTCCTTGAAACCAGCACCAGGGATTACCTTTCCCCTCTGGCTCAGGGAAAATGAAGCCATTGGAATGGGCTGTCCAGGGGGGTAGTGGAGTTGCCACCCCTGGAGGTGTTCAAAAAAGGACTGGATGGGGCACTTAGAGCCATGGTCTCGTTGACTGGACAGGTTGGACTGGATGAGCTTGGAGGTCTCTTCCAGCCTGGCTGATTCTTACATACATTGTAAAAACAACCTGTTTTCATGGAGGCATAAAATTTATGGTAGTAGATAGCTAACAATAAATGATTCAAAAAACAAGAGTTAAAGATCCTCATTTTGCTGAGAGAAAGATGCACCAGGTTCTAAGAGCAACAGTGTGTGTGATCCATCCATTACCACAGCAACACTCTCACAAAGCAGCAATGCAAAGTAGAACAGCAGAATATCACCAAAGGTCACAGTGGGAAAAAAAAATATATATATATATATATTTTTTTTTTTACTACCCTAGAGGTTTATCATCTTCGTTTTAATTCTCAGAGGGTGTCTGAAACTCGTGTGACAGCATTTGATCCGTGCAGTCTCGTTATACTGACAACACTTCCAGCAAGAAAAACTCTCTTTAAGAACTTCATGCAAACAATCAAAATAGCCTCCAAAAGATCTAAGAAGTCCCAATGAGTCATAACCCAAAGTGGGTGTCCAAAATAGAAGCTTTCCAAGTACAGAATAATAATGATAAAAGAATAAGATGTGGTCTTGTAAGCATGCCTTCAACTGAAAACTGCAAATGTCCTTTGTTTAACAAATAAAAGATGAGGGGAAAATCCCAGTTAATATCAAGAGAAAGAGAGAATCAAAATGAAATCACTTCATTTTTAAAACATTGAGGTAATTTCACGGGTTACACCTGAGTTCCACATAGAAGTTTTTCATATATATGATTATGTTTTGATTTAATTTATTCACTCCTTTCCAGCAGGAGGGAAAATGAATGCCTGGATGACTCGGAACTTGCAACATAAATCATAAAGATGATGATTCTCTCTTCCTTAATATCTGTTAATTATCATAACCTTATATGTACGTTGTTAACAACCAGAGAAAAGAAGCCCCTGAAAGAATCATAGCTTAAAACTGAGGAAACCACATCACCTGGCATCTCTGAGCGACTGTTCCTGTACCACTGGAAGCAGTAAGAGTGCTGCTAATCACTGCCTTTGAATATATATATATTTACTCAATATGCTGGATCACATAGAATTTTAATTCTAAGCACCTACTTGCCCCAAAACAACTATTTCACTAATCACAGGACAGAAAATGACCCTTTGGTAATCCTCAGTGCTGGCCAAAAGTGAGCGGTGCTTTAAGAAACAAAGCAGCCTGGGGTAATTAAAAAGTAATGACTTTTTTCTTTGTGCTCTCTATCTAACAGGAGCAGGAGGGAAGATAGACTGGACTGGCACCTTTTCCTTCCCATAAACTGATACAATAGCTAAACATTTAGGAGTAATGTGCTGACCCTGATGCTCCCAGTCACTGCACTCAATCCCTTATACTAGAGAAATTGTAAACGTGGTAAATAGCAAGTTTCCTGGCTTACAAATACATCAGATAAAGTCCCTCCATCATACTCCTTTCTCCTTCCCTCCCCCATTCTCTCTCCATCTGCTGCTCTCCTGGGAAGGGAGTGCTACACTTAATGGCTGTGTGCTTTTAAGTCTAATGTGCTGGATATAAGTTAATGCCCGGTACAGCAAGTGGGAACTCGGCTATGAGGAAGCCTCCAGTATTTTTTTCCTCCTTGTCAACATCCAGTGGAATCTCTGTAGCCCTCCCATCAAGTGCATGAAAGAGAGGGTCTGGAAATAGGAAATCCATGACAAAGACAGATCTTTGAAGACACCACTCAGCACAATCACTTAAATGATTTTTTTCATAGAAAGAGGAAGAGAGATGGGATTTTTCTGTCTCTCAGCATAGTGATTTGAATTCAGAAAACACACCCATTATACAACAAGGAGTATACAAACAGGGGCAAGGATTTCACTGTCAGCAGAGCACACCAACGAACTCTGCAGACAGCATTCTGATCTACAAGACATAAAAAGTAACATGGACTTGGCCATCAGCATCATCAAGAGGACAACTATTTGGGGATTATGGGTTGACTCACTCTCTAGCCATCCTCTCTGCCCATACCCTGAAAGCTTCAGCAGCATGCAGCACTAGTGCTCATCCACTAGCATTTTGTTTCAGCCAAGCTCCACACAGCAGATCCTGTAGAACACATCCAGATGATGTTCAGGAAAAATCTCCAGGCTTACAGAGGTTAAGACTAAGCTTTATGGTCAACTCTTTGGGAGATAAATAAATTGACTCAAACTCCAGGTACCTAAAGATTATTGTTTGGAATACAGACTTGCAATTTTCTGCTCTAAGCACACAGCACTGCTCCAGGAACGTTACAGATAGGACATTAAATTAGGTTCAAAGAGGGAAGGAGAAAAAACTACATCTACTAGAGATGAGCCTAGGGGTGGCATGCCCAGGTAAGGGGTGAAATCAATGGCCCAGCTCAGGTGCGTCTATACCAAAGCATGCAGCGTGGGCAACAAACAGGAAGAAGTAGAAGTCATTGTGCAACAAGACAGATCTTTACCTGCCAGTTCTTATCTAAATTCTATGGGGTTTTTTGTGTTACTTTCCCTCCTGCCTGTGTGAGGAGGGAGAGGGACTCCCGAGAGCAGGCTGTGTTAACCCAGGACACTCTCACACTTGGAACATTCAGCAAAAGCAGAATCTGCTGCTCCCACAATATATGTATCTTTAAAAAAAAAGAAACTACAAGCTTCCAGTGACAGCATCCAGATTGTAAAGCACAGCTACCATTTTTTTTACCGATTTCACATCAGAGAGCTCCCTTGGTGAGCAGTCTCCCTCTAGCACATGGTACTGTGGCAGGGATCACTGCTGCAGAAAACATTCTTGGTCAGATCCCATCATACAATCTCCTTAGAATAAGAGCACACTGCATATTGTAGAAAGAAGTGAGACTGTAAAACAACTATTACTATGACTGAACCATTAAATACACTACAGAGAACACAGAATCAGTTCACATAATGAAAATGTCCATTTACAGCATCCATCTACCGAAAAGGAGCCTTACCTTTGTTACCTGAAGGCTTCTTTACATGATTAACACAGAATAAAGAACATTGACATGTATGTGCATACAAACAAAGCAATTTTCTCTTTCTCCTTCGCACCTGAAGGGAGGTTGTGGCCAGGAGGAGGTTGCTCTCTTCTCTCAGGTGGCCAGCACCAGAACAAGAGGACACAGCCTCAAGCTGTGCCGGGGGAAATTTAGGCTGGAGGTGAGGAGAAAGTTCTTCACTGAGAGAGTCATTGGACACTGGAATGGGCTGCCCGGGGAGGTGGTGGAGTCGCCGTCCCTGGAGCTGTTCAAGGCAGGATTGGATGTGGCACTTGGTGCCATGGTCTAGCCTTGAGCTCTGAGGTAACAGGTTGGACTTGATGATCTATGAGGTCTCTTCCAACCTTGGTGATACTGTTATTTACCACAGGGGTCAGGCTGACTCTACATTTAACAGCACAATTCTATCAATGAAGAACTAAGGGGCAAGAATAGCCTCTGCCCCTTGCCCTTGGCTGCCCTCTTAACCTGCGCTGACCACTCCCCCACACCCACTACGGGTAAGGCTGCCCCAAGAAAGAGATCACTGAAAGCAGCTCACTGGAAAAAAAAACAACCAACCAACCAGCAACCACCACTGAAGAGGCATTTTCAACCTCCAGTGCTAGGACAAAAGGCTGCTAAGGAAGTGGCAAAGCATGTGGTACAGGGGTAGGGAACAAGCAGCTGCTGAGCGGCAGGTTCAGCACTAAAGTCTGCGGATGGAGAACTTTCCCCCTTCCAGCCCTGCGAGTCACCTCCAGGCACAGATTTTTACACTCAGACAACCAGTGGTAATTGCACAGGGCCCATACCTCACACCGAGGGACTGACTGATTGATTCTGAGAGGTGTGGAGCCTGTTCTGGCAGCCTGTTCCCACTAGCACTGGAGGGAAAAGGTTTTATCACCAATTTAAACCAGACCTGGCTTCCATCTTAGGGCAGGGCAATATGGAAACAGAGTCACTAACAAGGCAGTAGTGACAACAAAATATTTTAAACCCGACCTATGTTTGTACTAACAACAACATTGGCACTTAAACAGCATCAGCTTTGCAGCAGTGTCACAACAGAACATTCTTTTAAAGGCATGTTGGTATTATTCCTTCTTCCTCAGTGACAAAGAGGGAGGTCAGAAACTTAATGAATTTAATATAATATGGCTATGCTGCATAAACAGAATACAAGGGGCCTAAATCTGGATTTTAATTACATCTCAAGCCATGTATCACCACTGCACAAGCACTGCATTTTCAGCATGCTCCACTCAAGCACCTCAAAATGCTTGAAAAATGAACACACCTTTGTGATCTTTTTTTAATTCGTTTTACCTGTATAATTTAAATTTAGAACTTATTTTGTGCTTTATTTTGCAAAAATCAGTAACTTCAAATCATTAAACCCGGTAGAAGTCTTTCATTTGTTAAACTCACACACCTGCAGACACACTCCAGTAAA
Organism: Pogoniulus pusillus; assembly: GCF_015220805.1. Lineage (NCBI taxonomy): Eukaryota > Metazoa > Chordata > Aves > Piciformes > Lybiidae > Pogoniulus > Pogoniulus pusillus. Next base: position 17,817,820 of record NC_087287.1, on the reverse strand, counting down.
ACAGTTTTCTTAATGACACTTAAAATTAGCATCTTTGCAACTCATTTTTCCATTGTTCTGTTGCAGAAGAACCAGGAAAAGCAAACAGTTAATGACCCTCTTCTGGACTGGGGACTATTTATTTAGGGACAGCTGTAAGGATTCTCACCTACAGCTGTCACCATCCTCCCATCCTTCCTGCTGGAATCCCCAAACCGCTGCAGGGAGAGTTCAGCTGCTTCAGGGCAGCTGCTGAAGGGCTGCTGCTGTTGGCTTAAGAAAAATAGGTTTGTTTTACTTAATGCATTGGCTTGTAAGCCTCTGCCTTCCAGCAGCCACCCACGGCACTGAGGAATCAGCAAGGGAAAGGAGACTAAAATCACACAAAGGTAACCTGACTGACTTTGACCTATGACCACGGTAACTCGAGTTTGAACTGCACTCATTCAGTGTACTCAGGTTTTCACAGCTAGAGCTGAAGTGGAACTTGAATGCTTCAGGAAATACAGGGGGGGGCTTATTCAATTTGTTTAGAGAAATAAGCAGTGGAAAAGAGCTTCTGTTGGTCATAAGCTATGTATGCTTTTGTAACAAGTGTTATTAGTGGACAAAGCAACAGCATCCACCAAAACTGATCCTTTATCCCCTTCAGTATCAACTGAAATGGCTTGCTCAGTTACACTAGGTATGGCTAACTAGCTCAAGCCTGAATCTCTGCATTCTCTCTACCAGTATCATTACATCCACAAACTCCACTGTTCGCTAAATGTCGAATGAGTGCATATTCTACTAGTGCCTGCTTTAGTTCTCTCCTCCTAAATATTACTGAATGGCTCAGCTTGAAAGGGACCTTAAGAGCTCACCTACTCCAACCTGCCCACCATGCGCAGGGCCACCAATATCAACTATCACACACAAATACCACACACCTTATATGAAACTGAAGTTGAGAATACTGCAAATCAGATGCATGACTGCCCACTAATCTCAGTGGGAGTTTATAAAACCCATTAAACACAGGTTAGTTTCTCAGGTTAAAAAGAGAAAAAAATAAAAATCCTATTTCTCAAGGGCCCATAAGATCTCTGGGGTTTAACAATTTAAAGCTTCATCACAGTTTAAAGTTTTTCTCCTATGATCACAGAACTATACTTTTTCATTACTATTATTATTAGACATACACATTTACACACAGTCATGCATTTAAACACTTGATTCAACTGTACATATATAGTCCTACTAATATAAAACACTGCTTTAAAATAGAAATATTCACATTGGGATGTAGCCCAGTACAGAAAAGGTTGTAAAATTTTACAGTTAAAGATTGTTCAATGCATCTCCAAGTATGAACAAACTCATTTAGAAGACTCCTGCTCTGGCACAAAACCCTCTATCTCTCATGCTCCCCTACTACTGGATTTAAACCATACCAAAGTTTTAATACATACTTCAAGGATGCTAAAAACAAGCCACCAAGCCATCCTGGTGACACTAGAGCTAATGAACTCATTTAAAAGGCCCTGACTGCAGCTCCAGCTAGTTTATCTCCATAAAACTCCCTCACCCTTTCTAGCTGGGCTTGTCAAAATAGGAAATTTCCACAACAGATACATAAAGTTTCCTTCATTCCCTCCTTTTTTGTCCCGTGAAAGTAAGTGGTATGATGCCCAAACTGGTTAAAACCTACATAAATAATTTTCCATTTGGATTCATCCCATTTTCTTCCCAGCATCTTTCCACTGGACTGAGAGAAAAACTTAACCACATGGGAAGGTTCCACAAAACCAAGCCTTAGTAATTCCTATTAAATCAAAATGGTCTAAAGACCCACTCTGTTGTAAAGCTGCAGTTCAAAGAAACAAGCCTCATAGGAAAAAAGAGAACACCTTAAGCAAATGACCAATACACCTGATGAATTCAATTACCTTCTAACTTCAGTCGGTTTTACTTTTTAACTAGTGTTTGCTTTTGATGGGTGATTTTTTTTCTATCCTCTCTACTTTAAAGCTGCGGTTTCAGAGAACAAAGCCTTCTGAGCAGCCTAAAGCACACCTGCCTTGGGCTGCCAGCCACTCCCCCGTGTGTCCATCCAGTCCCCAGGCTGCATCCCACTGCTCACTGGCACTGTTGGCACCACTGACCTCCTACAGAGCATCTCAAGGGTTAGAAGCTTGGATTTGTTGTTTTGGGTTGTCTTTTCAAAACAAAACTCAACCAAAAGCCAACCAACTTACAACACCTCTGAACAGCAAAATCACTTGCAAGAATCACTTCCTAATCACAATTAGGAATTCCTAATCACAATTAGGAATTGTGACTTTCAAGTCACAATTCCTAATTAAAAAAACGGGGAAGTGTGAAGACTTTCAGAAGAATGATCATCATTAGGAAGCAAAGGCAAGCACATTATTCTGCAGCTGCCCTTTAAAGCAGGGAACTGAGGGGCTGCAGTTAATTAAAACTAAGTAAAAGTAAACATGACTTGTAGAAAGCATTCAAATACAAACATTTTATAACATCTTCAGAAAATAAGTGAAACCTGTGGCTGGGAGCATGGTTTCAAGGCAACAGAATATTTGGCATGGTTATCTTTTGTATCCAAAATAACTGGACAGGAGGTACTACGCTTAGAACACCTTGCAAAGTCACACGCAGGACAGGCACTCTACAGCATCCTTCCTTTAAGGAAGATTGTAACCCGAAGAAATCCTATTAGAAGGCACTGAACTCCTACATTGTGACTCTTCCGGCAGGCTTCTACATAACAAAAATGCAATGAAGTAATGCCATACAACTTGGCCTCCCCTATTATGCAAAATCCTTATCAAACAGTGTGACACCGCTCAAAATCCTGACTAACAATGGCATGCAGGAGGTCAAGAGATGTCTTTGTTTTAGCTTTCACATGCTTTTTAGTCTATTAATGTTAGAAGAAAAAGAACCACAGAAATAAACGATAAAGATCAAACCTAACTAAACAATAGGAAGGAAATTCAGAGTTAAAATTGGTACTTAGCTCTTAACCATTGTGCCTAGGTGCAGTGCAGCAGAACAATACCCAGGAATAATAAGGTGAGGGAAGATACGGTCAGCTGCCTGTACTTTTACTGGCCAGGGACGTGGTTTTGGTGGTATTTCTGTTCTCTGGGAGGAAGCTCCTGGGCAGCCCCCGGCTCCTTTGTGCAGCGGTTTCGAGTGGAAAGCAGCATGCGGCACACTTTCCACTCGCAACCAGGAGGACAAAGGACTCGCTGGTCGAGGTGTGGGGGGGCAATTAGTGCCAATTAGGCCTATTTCACAGCTCGGCGTATAGGCTGGAAGAAGGGAGCTTACATTTGAAAGCAATGGGTCCCTCAGGCAACTTAAAGTGAGGGCAGTAAAACGACTTGTCTGGCTAGGAGGGACAAGTGGCACTGCACTCAGGCAGGAGGAGTCATCTCCAGGAGGTGATGGAGCAGCGTTTCTCAACTGCACCACATTAGAAATCTGATAACCGTTTTGCCTGTTAGCTGGTGACCGAGCAATTGCTCCAGCTTGCAGCCCGCTCCTCCAGCAGCAGCTCTCCCGCTCAGCACAGGAGCAGCCAAGCACACAGGCAGCGGCAGCAATACTCACATATGCACATGCGGAGGCTGGAACCTGCTCTGGTTGATGTTGTAGTGCGTAAAAGCCTGCGTCGGGTTGGAGCTGTATTCATCCACCGTTATGGTAACTTTGCCTTGTGAAGGAATTCCATGAGCCATCCTTCCTCCTTATGGACATGAGCAGCTCACAACTTCCCAAGGCCAGGAGCGGGGTAGGACATTGTGTTCCAGGCAGCTCCCAACACCCAGTAGCTCCTCATCAATTCCACGGACCTCTGCCAGGAGAGAGAGACAGCACATACTGCTATAAACTCAAAGAAGATAGAAACATACACAGACATATTACTTGGTCCTGACTGCCATTCAAAGATGATATTCTGTATTTTTCATGTGCCCACCACTCAGATCTCTAAGCATCACAATTTACCTTATCTTTAAATTACCTCACCGTCGAGCTACAATCATCACTAAATAACATCCAAAAGGTGAATGTTTAAAGCTTTACCGTCTGAAAAAAAAAAAATGTAAAAACAAATAAAACCAAAACACACATAAAAACACTAAAAAGCTCCAGTTAAACACTCTACATTCGCTATTCTTCATTTTAAATAACATCTTGGGCTAACTGCAACCACAAAAATTAACAAGTGGACCCAGTTTCCTGAAGGATAAATGGCTTTCCACAAACACACACGAAATTGTTTTCAAGGCCCTGTTTTAGCTTTACAAAACAAGACCCATCTCGGAGACTTGCAAGAAGCTGAGGCAAGGCAGAAAATGCCACAGTTGCACAGCAAAAGGTATGCCCAGCTACCTCTGAATTGAAGTATTCCTCTGTCCAGAGGAAGGCAAATATCTAGACACCGGCAGCAAAGCACCCACGTTACAGCACACTAGCAATGAAAGTGGTCTGGATTCATCACCAGACAGTAATGATTTATCTGACAGGTTTAAGGGTGATTTTATGCATAAACATTTCCGCTTAAAGTGAAGGAAGGATGCTCTTCCCTCTCTATGCATCCAGTTCTTTCACCTCTTCAAAGTGCTCTTCAATCTTGCATTAAAGCCCCTAGTATTCTAGCTAAGCCCAACAGCCAGAAACATCCCAAACCTGCTATCACTCTGTTAAGTTCTCTGCACAGAATCTGAGCTTCAATTTCTCCAATCAATAACCTGAGGATACCTCAGCTGCCTGCCTTTCAGAGGGACTTTCTGAAAATTGATCAGCTGATGTTCCAAGAATACTTTCAAGATGAGCAACTCTTTAAAAGCCCTTTTTATGAGGTAGCTCCTCAGCTGGGGCACGCTATCCGAGCTGCAAGGACTTACACAAAATCATTACACTTTGCATCACTTGATTTCCCCCCCCCCTTTAGTTGCCACACACAGGAGTAGATTTGTCTTATCTAGTGTGCAATTTGCAAAAGCAAACCAGCGCTTAGCTGGAAGACAATGAGGTAGGAAAGAGAAGAGAGTGATTTGAGAGCCCTGAGCATCAAACTACGCAATATTTTCCCACTGTGATACTCCTGGGCTTCTCCTAGCTCGCAGATAGAAATGTGTTTGCCATGTGGAACGTTAAAACGTTTGGAATCTTTTGATTTGTATTCAAAATATATTTTTAATACAAAGCCTAATTTCCACTTTGGCACGAAGCACAACAAAAATGCCCTGGAAATGGCAGATGGCCTGCTATAGGCCATTTATTTTACTATTTTACAACCTCAGGCCTATGTAGGCTTCCATATGTTAGTTAGGTTAAGACATTCTGCAACCTTCATTCCAGTAATTGGGTTCTATCCTTCATCTCCCTTTACCATTGGAGATTAAAAAAAAAAACCCAAACCTAAACCATAAAGTTCCCATTTAAAAATTGGTCTAAGAGCAAATCTCTGTAACTGAGCTTATGGTCTGGTTTTTGCACTAACTCCCTCTTGTAAGGGTTAAGAGTAGTAAAAAATCGGCAAGGTGAGCTTTAGCAAACCAAATCTTTGCTATGTAAGATGCATGCAACAACTGCTTATAACGTAGGGCTTACCATACCAAGTCTGCAGCTGTTTCCTTCATTTCCCTTACAATTATATTTTAGTGTTACTTTGCATAACAGTAAAACACAACACCTGCTTCAAATTGCGGTCCTGTTCCAAGTACAGTCATTCTTTTGAGACAGAAACTACAAAGAGTGTGCAACACAGAGCAGCATAATTGCCCTGCACCGAAAAGTAAATACAAATGAAAACATCTTCCCGTTAAGAGAAATGACTGTCATTAACAAGAACGCTAGCCATCAAAGCTCCTAGGAAAAAAAAGAAACTCGGAATTTTTCTTTTACACAGCAAGAATTCCAGCATCTGCATAAATTAAGTAGTAGTGTGGAAAATTACATGGCTAAAGTTATTGGGTTTGGGTGTTTCTTTCTTGCAATTAAAAGCTGCAGTGTAAAACAGCACGGTTAGCCAACAACAAAAATAACACTTGGGCTTTCAGAAAGGCTAAATCACACCAGGGTCAGTAATCTAGCATAAGAAAGGTCTGAAGAGTAAATTTCATATTACAGTTCACTCATGGAAAAAAAATGCAATTTGTTCACGAGAGTGAATTATACATAAAGATAATAAGCATTTTTAACAGGGTTTGTAACAACCCCATGCTAAAGGAAGAAATTACAGCTAGCATAAAACGAACGATAAGAGGACACTTGAATAGCTGTATTAAATACTTTAAAGTTGACTTTCACTGAGATTGTCAGTACGTAAACTGCAATTGCTTCCCACTGGTCCATCTTCAATCTTAAGAATAAATCTCTGTACTTAAGACAAAGCTAAACGAAAGCATCTTTTAAAATTAAATTTAGCAACACATGGCAGACTGGGGGGGGAAAAAAGAAAAAGAGTCAAATTTGAAGCTGGCTCCTGTCTCAATTCTCCAGTTTCCATTTAGCACTCCACAGAGTACTACAGCTCACCCGCCAGAAGGATCTAATTATTACCTTCTTTACTGCGAACTGCTCTGAAGAACATTATCAAAAAGGAACCAAACACTTCAAAACTTTACAAATAAATGTATTTGAGAGCCAAGATTTTTAAAAAAAAAATAAAAAAATTAATTAATTTTAAAAAAAGGGAGGGGGGAAGAAAAAAGCTACTTTGAATCACTGTTCTTTCTCCAACTGCAACCACTCTTTGAAGATTAGGCGCAGGGGATGAGTACAAAAGGATGAAAGTTGCATTGTTTTTCACATCTGTCCTGTCAAGTAAAACAATGTGCGATGTCTTCCGCGCCTTACGAAGCCGTTTTAAGAAAGAATGCCTATATTAAACAAACTAAATGAAGGTTATTTGCTGGGTTGGGGTTTTTTTGGGGTTGGGTTTTGTTTTTTTTTCCAGCATATCGATTTTTCCCAAATACAGCTGTTATCCTGGGAGCAACAAACCTTTTCCACAGCGCGGATGCGTAGCGGCAGCGAGGCAGGAGATGTGCCATTGTATACATCTGCTCAGTTTCACAGGTAAAACGCGGCACTTTTCTCACGAAAGGGCTGGCACAAACTTACACGCCGCTCATTTTACACCAGACAAGAAACTATGGCAAAATGCCTTAATCGCGGGTAGGTCATTCTTAAAGGTAAGGTGCGAGGGAGCGCGGCCCGGGCTGCGCGCAGGGCCGGGCGGAGCGCGGCTGGCCAAACACGCGTTTCCCACGGATGAAATATTTACGCCTTCCTCATCTGAATTTCAGAAACCTGCCTTCTGCCTGCTCGAGAAATTTGAAAGGCAGGAGGCGGAAAGGGTTAATCTCGTGTCAACACCTTCTGCTGATACATCCACCATCCCGACACCGTTACAGCAACAACACGCGTTATGCCCCCTCACACACACACCGGAGCGCGGGCACCTGCCTCCTCAACACCCCCCGCAGCCGCGGCTGCCCGCAGGGCATCACCCCGTGCCTCGGGGAGGTATCTACCGGCTGCCCCAACAGCCCCCGTGATGCTGCGCTGCAGTTCGCGGGCAACTCCGAGCTCCTGCCTACCCACCAAGTCCAAGGCGAAAGCACTTTGGGAGGGGGAGGCCGGACCCCGACTGCCCCCCGCCGCCTACCTCCGGTACCTGGGCTCCCAGCCGCTCCCCACCTCAGCCCGCCGCCGGCTCCCGGGCCGCCCCGGCCGCGGCCCCGCGGGGCGCCGAGCTCGCCCACACACCCACATCCCCCCCCCCCCACCCCCGGTGATTGATGGCTCTAGGAGGCCAATGGCTCCAGCGCGGCCCCGTCCCGGCGTGTGCCGCAGCCCCCGCCCCGCGCCCCCTGCCCTGCCCGCCTCTCCCCGCCGGGCCCGGCTCGCCACGGTGGGGGCACTGCTGCTGTAATGTGTATGCAGTACGTGCCATAGTGCGCAAAGTTCACATCGCCTCCTCACAATTGCCACAGAACTGAAATGGTTTGGGGGGGAGGATGCTCGGGGGAGGGATGCAATAAACTCTACTGCAAGAGAGCGCGGCGGGGGCCGGAGAGATGCCCGCTGCTTTTTATTCCGGCAGTGCCAACCGGAGCGTCCCCCGCACATCGCCCCCACCCCCGGAAGGTTTCCCAGTGCTTGAGGCCTCCGGGAGCACGGTTTCAAAGCGGGCTCTCCAGCCAGTGAAAGCGAGAAAGGAAACTCCGCCGGGGAACAGCAAAGCACAACCCCGTTACTCTCCTTACTTTTGCGGCGTGCCCCCCACCCCCCTCACCCACACCCCCGCGTCCCTCCGCGCCGACAACCCCGTTCTCGTCCCCCGCCGGCTGCTCGGCGTTGCCGCCCGCCCGCTGGCCCCAGCTAGCACAATGCTCCCTGGCCTACCCTCCCGGCCCCGCCGCACCGCCCCCCGCCCCGACCCCGCGCCAGGAGCCGGCACGCAGCCTCCCGCCCCCAGCTCACTTCCAGCGCCGCAACCTCTCCCCCAACCCCGGCCTCCACCCCGGCCAAGGAGCGAGACGGCGGCGGCGGAGGGCAGCGGGGGCACGGCCTGGGGGAGGAGGGCAGGGCAGGCTAGGCTGGCTCAGCGCCGCTGAAAACGCCGCCTCGGCTGCGGAGAAGCGCCGCCGCCGCCGCACCGACCCGACCCGACCCAGCGGGCTCGGGGCGGTCACGCCGTGGGAGGCAGGGAGAGCAGGCAACCAGTTTTATCCTTATTATTGTTTGCAGAAGGCTGGCCCCGCCGCCGCCGGAGCTCCTGCCCGTCCCCCCCCCCCGCCTCTCGTCCATGACACGGCACCTCTAACCCGCCGCTTTGTGCGCCGCTGCCCCCGCCGGGCCCCCCCCCGCCCCGGCACGCAGACACCGACCCGGGGCCGCTCACCTTCCCTCCGCCGGCTGCCGCTGCGGGCGGGTCGGGGATGCCTTCAGCGTAAGCAGCGGGGCCGCTCCATGGGGCTGCGGGGGCGCGGCCGGGGCAGAGCCTGCGCTCGACCCCGCGGCGGTGCCCGGCAGCGGCCTGGGTCCGGGTCTGGGTCCGGGTCCGGGGCGGCGGCAAGGGCGGGCGCGGTGCAGTGAGCGGGACTGCCACTGGGGTCAGGGAGCAGGCACCAGGAAACACGGCGGCCACAGAGCGCTGCTCGCACACGCACACACACACACACACGCACAGCTCCTCCCGCTGCCTCGCACTTCACCCCCCCGGGCAGGGAGGGAGGGAGGACTCGCTGCTGCATTTCCCAAGTGCGGCACAGCCTCCCCCCGCCAAGCCGGCAGCAGAGGCTGGCAGGAGCAGCAGTTCAGCCGCCCAACAAGGGTCAAGGCGGGGTGCTGGCTGCCACAGCCCCGGGGCGCGGGCAGTGCTCTGCCGGGGGTCCGCCGGGACCCCCACACTCCTTCGCCGCGGGGCAGAGCCCGGGAGGCCGCACACAACCGGCCAGGCACCATGCATCGCCGCTCCTCTCGTCCTCTGCCTAAATAAATCATGAAATAAATAAATATCAATGACACCAATTAAAAACAAATAAATCCTCGAAACAGGTTTTCGCATCCTCCACACCTTTCGCGTTAGGTATTAATGTAGTGCTCTGGCGCCTTATCATCATCATCATCAACCTCATCTCTCACCATCAGCAACCTGAAAAACGCAGAAAGAAACGCTACCCTAGGGTTAGCCTTTGAGGCTGGACATTTTCCTTGGGTAATTGGGGCCTTTCTGTGGAGAAGTAGAGTCAGGGAGGTTGCTGTTGTCTTTTGGGGTGTTTTTTTTGGTCTTTTTTAGTTTTCCTTCCCCACCCCCACCCCGCAATTCACGGCAATTGTGCCAACAGCCACAATAGTAACGAAGTAAAGGTTAAAGGTGTTGGTTCGTTTACGGACCGGGGGACTTCCCTGCCATACATTTAAAATGGAGAAGAAAATAAGAAAAGAAAGGAAGGGGGGGGGAAAAAAAAAGAAAATGAAATAATTTGGAATAATGGAGCAGACAGAAAATAAAAGCTTCTCCTAACAGGCCTCTAAGACTAAGTAGTGTCCCAAAAATGTTAAGTCATTTTGATTCTGGCCAACCTTTAGATCTACGTGGCAAGTAGGCAGGTTTTTCTTTGTTGTTGAAAACAATGAGAAGGGTTCCTAGTATTGCCAGACAGAAATCCGCTAGGATGGATTGTCCTGTTCAGAAACACAGCAACCTGGAGATAAAAAAAAAATCACAGTATGTAAGTTTTTTTCCCAAATTTGTTATTAGGTTTTTCAGTCTGGTTTTTTTTTTTCCCACTATTGTCATTTTCCCCTTTAATAGAAGTAAGCACCGTGGGTCACCAAGGGAAAATTCCTGTGTCAGACAAAACGTCCCACAGGTTAGTTGTCCTCCTTACCAAATCAAAGATTCCAGGGAATCTTTGCCTGGCATGCAGTATAAGGCCATAGCTTCACAAACAATGTAACTGACTTAGTCTGATACAGATGTAAAATAAGCAACCCAGCCCAGCTACCCCACTTCTGTCCTTGCCCTAGCTCTCCTAAGAACCTCTCCTGCTAAACTGATCCCCTTAACACCAAGGAGAAGCAGTCTGCTCTGGTGTGGGTCAATTTCCTCAGCCAATCCACTTGAGAACTGCACATATGCTTCTGCTGGAATAAGGCAGGGAGTGAGATGAGCAACTAGGGACGCAAAGAGCACAGGATAGCTTCATTGGTATCACTGCCAGCTTAAATACAAACACATGGGGAAAGTAGGGGAAAGCTGTGGAGCCATAGCTTTGGTCTCAGAGCTGCTGCATCCCTTCTCTACAGTTGCAGCAGAAGGGCTCCACCTGTATTTGTGTCTTTATACATTTAGTCCCCCCCAGTACTACAAAAACTGGCTTCTAGCACAGAGGAGGAAACAGAATAGAAGCCTGGATAGGTGACTGGACTGGAAATTGGAAAGCTTAGAGACTTTCCCCCTGATACATGGTGAGAGACAAATCAGACGTTACTCCAGTGTCTCAGTGCCCCAGTACTGAAATAAGCATTTACCTAATTCACTAGTCCTTATCTAAAAAAGCCAAGCATTTACCTAATTCACTAGTCCTTATCTAAAAAACCAAGCATTTACCTAATTCACTAGTCCTTATCTAAAACAAAGGAAGTAGCTTGAAAGTTAGTGGTACTTGGGTTTTGTCCATTTGAATCTAGATTGAGACCTGATCCTAAGGTCCCATCTTTACACAATACAAAACGTTCAGCAACAACACCAAGCTGTAATACAGTCATCAGGAGCACTGCTTTTAATACATGATTTGGCAAACCAAAACGTTTTCTGTCAAGAGCACATAACAAAACTATTCCTTTTTACAAACTCCTTGTTTTCTCTTTCCCTGAGAACAGTATGCTTCCCAGAGATGCACCCACTTTAGAAACACGATGGCCTTGGAGTTGCTGGAAGAAGGAAAAATATTTGTCTTGACTACAGGGCTTTCTGAGGAAAACAGTTGTGTTTTGTTGCCTTTCTTCTCTAATGCACAAAAGCAGCATCGACAGGCAAGTCTGTAAAGACAGAACAAAAGAAAAGTTCTTTGTTTTGTCCAGACCACTATTTGTTAATACACACTTGACAAGGGGATGCCAGAGGTAAATGCGAAAGCCTAAAAAGTAACCAAGCTGTTGATTGTGGGTGTCACAGGACAGATTTTTCTAGCTGGGCAAAACCTGAAACAATGAACAAGCAACTTTTCCATACTCTAATATCACAGTATCACAGTATCATCAGGGCTGGAAGAGACCTCACAGATCATCAAGTCCAACCCTTTACCACAGAGCTCAAGGCTAGACCATGGCACCAAGTGCCACGTCCAACCTTGCCTTGAACAGCCTGGAGAGCAGCCAGACAGAGAGGGATCTGGGGGTGCTGATTGATACCTGCCTGAACATGAGCCAGCAGTGTGCCCAGGTGGCCAAGAGAGCCAGTGGCATCCTGGCCTGCATCAGGAATGGTGTGGTCAGCAGGAGCAGGGAGGTCATTCTGCCCCTGTACTCTGCACTGGTTAGACCACACCTTGAGTACTGTGTTCAGTTCTGGGCCTCCCAGTTTAGGAGGGACATTGAGATGCTTGAGCGTGTCCAGAGAAAGGCAACGAGGCTGGGGAGAGGCCTTGAGCACAGCCCTACGAGGAGAGGCTGAGGGAGCTGGGATTGGTTAGCCTGGAGAAGAGGAGGCTCAGGGGTGACCTTATTGCTGTCTACAACTACCTGAGGGGTGGTTGTGGCCAGGAGGAGGTTGCTCTCTTCTCTCAGGTGGCCATTTCCTGTTCATAATGTTAGAAATGTTATGCTAAACATAAAACCGTAGTTATGGACAGAGTTTGTGCTGGATTTTGGTTTTTTTTTTCACTTTTATAACTCTACAGTGAGTACCATTAAATACCCAGAGGCAGGAAATGCATGTTAACATTTATAAACCACTACAGTATCACTGAAAGTATATGGATTCTTCCAAATCTCTTGCATCACCTCTAATACACTTCATAGGTACCACCTTTTCCAGTTCCTGCTAACTGAGGAGCTAACAACTTCTGAGACACAATTTCAGAGTCCAGAGTGAGCCATGAAAACCTGTATCACTTTGCTTTCTACTTTGGGAAGAATCTTCCCCAACTATCTGTGAAGCAACACAAGAAAAGTATCATTTAAAAGTCACCTCTGAGAACTCACTCCTTAAATAATCAGTTTGAGATATATATATATATATATATATATCACAGTATCATCAGGGTTGGAAGAGACCTCACAGATCATCAAGTCCAACCCTTTACCACAGAGCTCAAGGCCAGACCATGGCACCAAGTGCCACGTCCAATCCTGCCTTGAACAGCCCCAGGGACGGCGACTCCACCACCTCCCCGGGCAGCCCATTCCAGTGTCCAATGACTCTCTCAGGGAAGAACTTTCTCCTCACCTCCAGCCTAAATTTCCCCTGGTGCAGCCTGAGGCTGTGTCCTCTTGTTCTGGTGCTGGCCACCTGAGAGAAGAGAGCAACCTCCTCCTGGCCACAACCACCCCTCAGGTAGTTGTAGACACCAATAAGGTCTCCCCTGAGCCTCCTCTTCTCCAGGCTAACCAATCCCAGCTCCCTCAGCCTCTCCTCGTAGGGCTGTGCTCAAGGCCTCTCCCCAGCCTCGTTGCCCTTCTCTGGACACGCTCAAGCATCTCAATGTCCCTCCTAATCTGGGGGGCCCAGAACTGAACACAGTACTCAAGGTGTGGTCTAACCAGTGCAGAGTACAGGGGCAGAATGACCTCCCTTCCAGAAAATAATCTAAACCAAAACCCAATCCCAAACCTAAACCCCTCATATCAGGACCTTGGTCTGGGGTTACAGTACTGTCCTGATAGAGATCTCATCCAGCTGGGAGTTATCACACCATGTGCTGCATTACTGTGCTCCATATTTGGTGCATGCTACCTGCTGAGACTACTCTCAGAGTAAGGTCAAGAACATTCCACCACCTGACCTGAGGGCAAACCTGACTACAAGGCCCTGTCACACTGTACACAATTATCAACAATGCTACTTCAGTGGTGTTTCCATAACTGTCCCAATTCCCCCTTACTTCTTCCCACATACTGCAAGGATACAAACAACACACAAAGAACAAACTCATGTTTTTACAATAGCTTCCTACCACAAAGGTAAAATAAGGGGTTTAAAACAGATCCATTTCCCAGTCAAGTTCACAAGTGCCACACTCTGCAGTGTGTAACCAAGACCTGCCCAGATGTGCTACAGGTTCAGAAAAAGTTAGACTGTCTTTTAATTTGGACACAGTACCAAAGCAGATTTGTTTGCTTAATACATGCATTTCCTGGATATGTAGCCATTTTCAGAGCAGAGCATCAAGGCTTCTCATTTCTACTGCAGACAGAACTCTGTTTCAGCCTGCAGAGATTGGGACATGCTGGTACAGTACTAGACAATGCATATTTTCATTTGGTAACGTTTTAAGAAAGCAGAGTTGGATCCAGTGGACAAGCACTGGTAGCAATCTATACTGAAAGTCACTGGGCTCATCATATTTCAATAGACTGCCATGATTCTGACAAAAACTCTGTCTTAACAGCTTGTTCCTCTCATTACAGTAAAAATTCTTCAGTAACTGTGCAAGAGAAGACTGTGGGACAGGAGAAAACTGCAGTAGTTTATTAGGTTGGGCTGGATGATCTTGGAGGTCTCTTCCAACCTGGTTTATTCTGTGATTTAGGCTTTGTGCCCCACTGAGCAAATACTACATTCCAAATTTGCAGATTAAAATATCCTCCTTTGCTCTCTTCCTCCATTTGCACCCTGGAAGTCACAGTGCATTTGGGGTGCATGCTGACCAACAACATCAAAACAACAGACAAACACAGCATGAGATAAAAGGAGCAAGCAAACAATCAAATAATAAAAATCCAGGATTGCAATTCTGAAGAACCAAACTGCTTTCTTAGCTTGCAGAGCACTTCTCACCCTTACAAAAATTGGACTGCAACTAGTAGATAATTAAATCCTAAAACAATGAGTTATCAAAAGAAAAAAGCCTCTTTGCTTTTGGTTTTTGTAATATATACTGTTAAGTATTTTAATCTGGCCTTTTTTTTTCTCTCACCAACGTGACCCCATACACTAACTTGTTCAACACCCCAGGAAACACCACATCTTCAGGAAGAATCCATGGCCTCTCATAGCTTTTAGAGAAAAGTGACAAGTCTGAAAAGGAAGTGAAATTTGAGCCTTCTGCCAGAATCTGCAGGCAGAGAGGAGCGTTCATTGTAAAGCTGACAGGGCACCAGGTAAGAGGACTGAAGGAAATATCACTGGTTGTCCTTTGGGCATTCTTTTTACATTCGATGAACCAGAACACAGTTACAGGATAATGGTTGCCTGCTGCCTTGCCTCTATTAAATTAAATTAAATATTTGATTGGAGCTTTCCTGCTTGTCCTCTGTAGAAATAAAAAGGGGTGCACGAAAGCTGCAGGTGAATCATTTGCCCTTCTAAAACCTCTCAGTGTAATTGCTAGGCAAGGTACCTAGAGAAGAAACCATTCCTGTTAAATTTTGTTTGCTTGTTTGTTTCGAATATTCCAATTGAGGAGGGTGATTTGTTCCTTCACAAGAGAGTAGGCAGTGACTGCAGTCTGGTATGCACATCCAGATGCAGGTTTTGTTTGGTGCACAGCAGTTACCGCAAAGACTTTGCTGCGGGAATTCCCAGATACTAAAGGCTCAAGACAAGGAAAGGGCTTTGGTGGTCATAGAATCATAGAATCAACCAGGTTGGAAGAGACCTCCAAGATCATCCAGGCCAACCTAGCACCCATCCCTAACCAATCAACCAGACCATGGCACTAAGTGCCTCATCCAGGCTTTTCTTGAAGACCCCCAAGGACGGTGCCTCCACCACCTCCCTGGGCAGCCCATTCCAATGCCAATCACTCTCTCTGTGAAGAACTTCTTCCTAATATCCAGCCTATACCTACCCTGGCACAACTTGAGACTGTGTCCCCTTGTTCTATTGCTGGTTGCCTGGGAGAAGAGGCCACCCCCCACCTGGCTACAATGCCCCTTCAGGTAGTTGTAGACAGCAATAAGATCACCCCTGAGCCTCCTCTTCTCCAGGCTAAACACCCCCAGCTCCCTCAACCTCTCCTCATAGGATTTGTGCTCCAGGCCCCTCACCAGCTTTGTTGCCCTTCTCTGGACATGTTCCAGCACCTCAACATCTTTCTTGAATTGAGGGGCCCAGAACTGGACACAGCACTCAAGGTGTGGCCTGAGCAGTGCTGAGTACAGGGGCAGAATAACCTCCCTTGTCCTACTGACCACACTGTTCCTGATGCAGGCCAGGATGCCATTGGCTTTCTTGGCCACCTGGGCACACTGCTGCCTCATCTTCAGCTTTCTATCTCTCAGTACCCCCAGGTCCCTTTCCTCCTGGCTGCTCCCCAGCCACTCTGTCCCCAGCCTGTAGTGCTGCTTGGGGTGGTTGTGGCCAAAGTGCAGAACCCTGCACTTGGCCCTGTTAAATCTCATCCCATTGGCCTCTGCCCACCCACCCAGCCTGTCCAGGTCCCTCTGCAGGGCTCTGCTACCTTCCAACAGATCCACAGCTGCTCCTAGCTTGGTGTCATCTGCAAACTTACTGATGCAGGACTCAATCCCCTCATCCAGGTCATCAATATAGATATTGAACAGGACTGGGCCCAGCACTGATCCTTGGTCAATGAGCTGTGTAGTGAATGTGCAACTGTGGGAGTGGTGAGGTGTTCAGACACTATCTATTGCATATCAGTTGCATACCTGTTTAGGAGCAGGTGGATGCCTTTTTCCTCAAGTGATCATTTTGTCACATAAGTGGTCAACAGAGCAACTTTTGGTTCAATTCAGCTGCGGTTCAAGCACTCAGATCTCATTGTACCGAATAATTCCAAAATCTGAAGGTCTGTCAGGAAACAGACACTTAGCACTACAGTAAAGAGTATTACAAGCCTCTTCTCTCCTTGACCTTTAACTTCTTCAACAACTCCCTTCCCTCTTCATCACGCAGATTATCTCATCCTGTGGCAGACTGTCCACACCACATTTCTGTTTCTGGATGTAAGATGAACTGTATCCCCACGAGTTCTGAGAAGTCACAGTGATAGCAGACAGCTTCCTGTCTACACTCTCCCTCTAGCCATGTCCTTCTGACTTCTCTAGAGAGAAGATTGAGTGAAGTGGCTTTACATCACATGGAGTGCATGCTGCAAATGACAAACTCCACAATCTGAAATTCCAGCAGAGAGAAATTCTTCTCTCTGTTCCTGAGAGGGGGGCCCTGTTGCACTGAGAGTTATGTATGAAATTCTCAACATCAGTCAAAATTCCACATGGAAAGCAAATTGCAAAACTGAAATAGATCTCAGCTCACAGTGCAAGGAAAGCAATTTACATGGTGCTGCAAAAGGCAGAATATTACTCTTAATGCTATCTTGAAGGGTTTTTTGAGGACTACAGATTTGATGGCAAATTAATCTGATGACAGTGACTGTTGCCAACAGTTACTCAGAATTAACCTCTTTACATCTAAACAAATAGAGCTTCAATTCATGCTTTGCATAATTAACTTTACACTTCTGACAGCCATTAAGAACCACAGTCTCCAGCACGTCTACATCCAGTTCCAGTTTATGAACTCCAAACTACCTTTGGGTCAGGAGTGTGGTCCCCTTAGAGAAAATTGTAGGGAATTCTTGAATGAACCTAATGGAAAGCCTTTAAAGGGGTCACATATTCCAATAGAGAGATCTTTCCAATTTGAGCTTGAAGTTAAGAATAAGACTCTGTAAAGGAAAGACTGTCACAGTCACTCTCAGAAGTCCTGTCACTTTGAATGTCCCCAGTAACACTGCTAATCTGAAGGTACATATAAACCTAAAGCCTGGAGCCAAAATCTTTGTTATGTGTTAATGATCATAATTATACAGGAAATAGAGTTTGGGATGCTAATGAATCCTCTCATTCTGGGTGAAAGAACGAAGCTTGCACTTACATGCAGTGCCCTCTAATGTAAGGCTAGCTTCTGGACAGTAATGGATAAGTTCTGATGGTATCATTTCTGGTTAACATTAATTTTTATCCCTTGATTAGATGTTTTAAAATCAATATTCCATAGAAGGTGTTGTCTAGATTTTTAATACATCCAGGATGAAAAAACTTGCTAAGAACAGTGTGATTCTAGGCTCTTTGCCTCAGATACCTTAGGGGGAAAAAAATCCTGTATTCCAGTTACTGCCAGGCATTTCAGTCCAGCCTTGGCAAACTGGTCCCTGCATGTCTTTGAGGCATGTGGAAATTGATGATGAAAGTGTCTAGTATAACCAGAAGTATAATTTGATGAAAACTGAAGCAGCTGACTGTGAGAAACTGCTAAATCAGTATCATCAAACTCTGCTTGAAAAATAATGGAACAGAAACACCGCTAGGATGTGAGAAACGCAGGGTGAGGGCTGTGAAACCAGAGCATAAATACAAAATTAAGGAAACACATGAGATGTAATTTTGTTGGTTTTGATATACACACCCAAAAACACAATACAACATTCCTGCCCAAGTTCACTTTATGGAGACAGTGACATCATGTCTCCTCCAAATTGTTCAAGCCCAAACCTTGGCACAAGCTCTCCCAATAGAATACCATGTTTGGCCTTGGCACTCTCGCCTGTCTACTTGTAACCATGTGCAGAATAAGAACAGCAGTGGCCAATGCAAATCCTTGTTACAGCTCAGGTCCCTTGGGGCAACAGAAAAAGACCAACACAGAAAACATATTACACTTTTAAAGTGATAATGCTGCTAAGGAAAATAGAACAAATGTAACCTCAGAACTAAGATGACATTTATTGCCTAAAAGTTAACAACTCCTGAAGCTGTAAAAGTAGTCTATAAATAAGACCTGAAGATGGCAGTGAAAAGATCCTGATATTGCTTTATTCATACATTTTGAATGAAAACAAAACAAGCTTACATAGAAATCTGAGAGCAAGAGGACACAGGGAGAAGATACTCTGTGCTTTGTGGGTTTGCCTACATCAGTAAATACACTCGAATCTGTGGGAAAAAAACCCAAACCTGAAACATGAATGATTCTATTCACTTGTACCCATGTTTTAGATAGCTCCACATGTATCTAGGCTCAAGAAAGGGATACTAAGCTTGCATACTCAAAGACTTGCCAGAAAATTTGTACAGAAAGATCACAGGCAGACAGAGACAGCTGGAAAAATTGGAGCAGGGGCTCCAATTTTCATGCCAGTGTTACACCTAACGCAAAGGGAATGCATGTGATGGGCTGCAAGCTATGTGTTATTCCTTCTGCCACTTAGCTGTGTGCTTGTAGAGCTGAACAAAGACCAGGAAACAACAACAACAACAAATCAAACACAAACAAACAAACAAAAAAACCCAAGAAATGGAAAGTGTGCTATTGTAAATTAAGATGTTAATGTCAGGATATTTATTACAGCCACACCAACACTTTCAGGTACAAAAGGCAGCCACCAAGATAAGAACTAATTTCTCTAAAGTGTAGTCTGAGTTGGAAATTTCACTGAACAATACTCTCACTCTCACCCTGGTGTGCACATAGCAGAAACCATGAAATGGAAAACATCTATAAACAAACATCTCTTGAAGGTCCTTATCATGCCTTAAAAGAATGATAATGAGAAGTGTCTGCAGATGGATTTATCCAGATTAATCATCAATAAGCCTAATTAGAAAGTTGTGCTCACAAATACCTAGAAGGCTTCTTTCTATTAGGGAATATACAGATAGGAGGCTTAGTAGAAAAAGGGTAAGTGGAATCTTGAGAGGATTTCCTGGTAATACATTTGAGTTTCTGAACTAATCTGGGCATGATTTCCATGGGTTTTGATATCATATTTTCCCATGAGGTAGTCTCAAAACCTGCGTGTTAAAAAGTCATTTTCTCTGTCAGTTACTGTTAACCCAAACTATGCACTTGAGGAGTCTTCTTTCAGTGTCTCCCTCTTTTCCCCAGACCTATTAACATCACAAAGGCAGAAGTGTGGTCAGTGCTGCAAATTCAAAACTGATCCTTCTGTAAAAGAAGTCCACTAAAAGAAAGCCAGTTTATAAAATCAGTTCATGAATCTCAGTTAGAATTTAAGGAGGGTACCTTTCTGTACACATATGGTTCCCGTGGGTTCCCATTGCACATTCAGATTTGCACTCAGCATAGCCTCTGGGAGAAGCAGAGTCATAATGTCTGTTTGCAGCACCTTCCTTGTCACAGTCCATTGAGATGTCTCACCTCTGGAAATGAGAAGTGAAAAGGGAAAAACCTGGAAATACAGAAATGGCAATGTAAAGACAAAGGAAAACGTAGAAGTTCAGGTTCCCAGTTCCCACCAGCCCAGTGGCATATCCAGGATGGGGCTATGCCTAGCAAACTCTGTAGCTTCTAAACCAAAGCCAGACACAAAACTTCCCCAGATTAGCTGCTCTCTCTCTCCAGACACAAGATAAACTAATAGTCTGACAATGACTCTTTTCCATTAAGAACAAGCTGTTAAACTTGGAAAGCCAAAATCTAAACCAAACCTGCACAAATGTATCTTTAAGCTTCTGCCCAAGCTTTAGCCTAAAGGCCATCCTTCGTGTTGTTTGGTCAGAGAGCAGAAGCTACAGAATCACCTTCATCCCACTGAAATGTTTGGCTTCACTTTCTAGCTAAACTGATAAAATTGAAAGGAGCAGATGTTTGGCTCTACCTTGAGCTCAGACCCTTATATCTGAGATGCAACAAAGGGAAATTTAATTCTTCCTGTCTGGGGATCTCTATTAAAGTGAATAGTGTGAGCCAATGAGCAGTAAAGGAAGAGATCACTGCTGTCAGCCTAGACTTTAGTCCTGTCAGTTCAGAAGCTGACTCTATGCACACTCAGGTTACACTGCAACATTCACTCATCTTCTGATGGATTTTCATCCGTGTGTTCTACTCCATGTATTTGCTGCCACATTTACTTAAGTTAAATACTGCCAAATTAATGAATCAAACACTACAGCCTACAAGCCACAGGATTGTCAGCTGCTTGATTTCCCCATCTTTTAAAAAGCCACTCTTCTTGTTACACTGTTGTAAGGTTCCTGTGCTGTTGTTCTACATTGGAAGGTGTATGTGTACCTGAAGAAGTCTTCTGTGGCACCGCTGCTGAACGAGCTCTGGTCTCCCAGAGATCAGACCTGACCCAAATACTGCACTCAGAGGGAGCTCCACTGACTTTTGCTGTAAATATCTCTTGATAGCAGGTGTTAGAACCTCTGACAGAAGAGAACTCCAAGGTTTTGGACTCTGGGCTCTGTGTGCATTGCAATAACCAAATTATTTCTTTGTGTGACTCACAGGGAAAAGAGTCTGGCTCTCAGGATTTTAAAAATGGAAACAACAGGAAAATGTGATCCTAAACTGTCCAGCAGGCATGGTCTTAAAATACCTCTGGCCACACTGATACTGATTTATTACTATTGTTTTGTACTCCCCAAGAGGAATGACAGGACGAGAGTCATCAGACGAGGTGTTTCATCTGACATCAAATGGCAATGCTGTGTAAAAACTAAATGGTAGTTACAGAATAAGAGCAGTTGGAGGGGCTCAAAAGATAGCCATCAGCTAGGTATGGACTCTAGAGACTAAAACTGCTCTTTTAAACACAAGGCTAGAGCACAAGTTTCTCAAAGGGCTGAAGGCTTCGGTCAGGCATAGTGCAAGCACACTTCTAAGGTTCTCCTTAGTAGGACTGGAGCAGGGTTTTGAGAAAGGAATTAGATATGAATCAAAACTCATCTTAAAAGCATTCCTCTCAGAATCAGCCTCATTCCATCACAAATCAGAGCTTAATCTTAGATTTCTTTCCCCCTACCAAATGCCACTATTTTCAGAGACAATTTGGGATTTACAAGGAATGCAGGATCAGTTTCCTTTCAGATACCAAGTAGCTATTTCAAAGTCCCTCTTGCTCCAGCTGAAAGAATTTTAGAGGTGTTAGAGATGTCCCTCAGTAATGCAGTATGTTGACAACGGTGTCATCTAGTGTGCTAGTTTGAAGCACAGTAGAATGCTTTGGTGAGAAGGCTGCACAAACCTATAGAGATCCTGTTTTAAAGAGTAGCTGGTGCCAGATTCAAAGTTCTTGTTTGTGAGCTGGACAGACTGCACCAGCACTTGATGATTTACACTGCCTGCTCCAGAAGCCATGCACCTTCAGGGTTTGGCTTTTTTTTTTTGCTAAACTCCTCTTCACACATCAGTTTGAAAGTCTCATCCAACAGATACCAGGGGAATCTCAGTCAGCAGTTCATCAGTACACAGCCTCCTTTACTGAAGTCATGACCTGTACAGTCATGAGTACCTGTACAGACTGAGTACAGTCTCAAGTTGTGTCGGGGGAAATACAGGCTGGATGTTAGGAAGAAGTTTTTCACAGAGAGAGTGATTGGCATTGGAATGGGCTGCCCAGGGAGGTGGTGGAGTCACCGTCCCTGGAGGCCTTCAAGAAAAGCCTGGATGAGGCACTTGGTGCCATGGTCTGGTTGACTGGCTCGGGCTGAGTGCTAGGTTGGACTGGATGATCTTAGAGGTCTCTTCCAACCTGGTTGATTCTATGATTCTATGCATTTTCTGTTTTGAGTAAAGACAATTGTGAATTGGTGGACCTAGATATATTTTATTAACAGAAGCCTCCATGTCCCACACCCCACTTGTAGCTGTTCTTAATTTTGTTTCTCATAACATTCATTTGCTACACTTTAAATACCTACACTAAAAAAAGTTAATATTAGAACATCCTATATTGTATTTCACCTGTCAGAGGTCACCAGAAGCTGTATATCAAGAAATCTGAAAGCATTAGATGTAGTTTGCCCAGTAGATTAATACTAAGCTGTGAACTTTCATCCTCTGCAGCAAGATTTCCATCCAACTGACACAGAACTGACATGCAGTAACACTTACAACCAGGGGGATCCAATTCAGACAGAGTTCAAATGGTTTCAAGCTACTCATAGGTCACAGAGGTAAAGTATGCATAAGAGAGCTGGCTTTAATCAAAAGGTTTTCAGTAATGTCACACCAGAAGTGATAGGCCACATTGGAAATGAATTGGATGTTAGGCTTAAATTACCAAACATATTTCAATATTCTGTATATATTCTTTAAGACATTTTCACAAGTCCAAAACAGTTTGGTGGTTTGTTTGGCTTTTTTCTTTCCCCCAGAGCAATAGGAAAAGACACTGAATTTTGCACAAGCATAAAAACCCCTTCCTTCCCAAGTGGCATCATATTTGTGCTGTCTATCTTGGAAAGCCTTTGGGGAAGAAACGTGATCCAAACCAAACCCAAAACAGCTCCACTGTGAGTGGCAGTCTGGAAATAATCTGAAAAAAGACTCAACATGTTCTCCATAATGGAGCATTAGAACATAGGAAAATTGAGAGGGACAGGAAGGATTACAGTGAGAGAGAGGATTTAGGAAAGGCCAATTTTAATGCAGTTATCAAATGCTGACCTACTTGTGGAACAGGCAGGTGGAATCTCCGTTTAACATTTCAGACTAAAGAACAATGTGAAAATGAGAGGACTTGCTGAAAGACATGTCACTGAAAGACAATGTGTTATTCTCTTGAGACTTTTAAAGGCCATATTCCACCCAGCAACCCCTGAATCTGTCAAGTGTTCTTATTTCAAGCTTCCCAGATCAGTTTGGCTGTATCCAAATCAGCCCTGTGCCCTTCTTTTCATGTAGACAGGCTGTGAGCTTTGTCTCTATGCTGTTAGAGATGCCAGGAAGTAAACTGGGAAACAGCTCAGTAATACAATGGAAAGCATCACACCTTTTGAAGTTATTCCTACTGGTTTGCACTCTGGTTAAGAACTTCTTCTCAGCAGAAGTAAAAAAGAAACTACTGCACAAAGCCTAGGAGACAAGGTATATTGAGTTTCTGAAGATTTCCATTGAGTTTTGTTATGAAAAGGACTAAAAATCCTTACTGCTGTGCCTGTCTACAGTCTCCTCTCTGCAAAAAAAAAATCAAATCAATGCCATGAAAAGAAGGGGGAGCTTAAAGTCTGTCACTAGAAACACAGTGCTGGATTTCATGTCATATTACAGCAAGTGTATCTCAACTCAGATCAGCAAAGCAGAAGGAAGGAACCTGGCACAGTGGGTTCCAGGGTTTTCTCAATGAGTAATCACCCAGAAGCAGCATCACCACCAACAAAATTACACCTTCGTAAGCCATTAATTCCACTGCATCTCATGCTGATGATTTACAATGTATAAGCAGGAAAGAAGAAACAAGGAATTCAAACCAAGTATTTTCTTAAATAGCATAAATTAGAGAGTGTTGAGTTTCTTACTATTAGAAACTAGATTGTTTCCAGTATCTGGCTTGTTCATTTCTCTCTAATTCTCTCACATCACTCTAAGATGTGTAATACAGGCTTAACTTTAAACACTGGACCAGCTAAAGTGTTCCCATCTAGGTTAGCAAAATAAATATTTACCTTTTTTTTTCCCCCAAACTAGGAGGCTTTTAAAGAGTGATCCATCACTGCTTTCAAAGTCCATATCCATTCCTCTTCCTCCTGCTGAGAGAGTAAGTGGTTTATCAGAGTCAGAAAATCATTTGTCTTATGAAGTTGTGTCTTTCATGTCGCTCTCACTCAGTGGCCAGACCAGTATCACAAAATCAGATGCACTATTCCTCAGATCTAATGATACTGTATAGCTCCATTTCCTACATGGTCTCAACTCTGTAGGAAAAATAGCTGTACTGGGTGAATAGTCCACAGAAAACAAATATTAAGAGATTCTTTCTTCTTTTTTTTTTCCCAAGTTACCAGGTCACATATTTCTTGAATTACAAAAAAGTTATTTTTTCTTACTGGAATTTGCACCTTAACAAAACAAGATTCTAAAATAATATGAACTAGGAAATTTCCAGTTGTTCCAAATCTACCACATAACCTGTGTGATGGTTTGGGTGTTACCCACCTACCCCCCTCTCATGAAATCATCCAGACTAGACTCAGCTGAGCTGGAAAATAAGGAATGAAGCTTTATATTCGCAGCTTAGCACAAGATACAAGCAGATATTCACAATGTATGCAGAAATATACAAGTTAAAAGTAATACAGAAACACAGCACTCCTCCCGAAAACCAGAGTGCCCAGGAGGGGCTCCCAACCACCCTGCCACCTTCTTTCCACCCCTCTACCTTATCCCAGAGTTTGCCTTACGTCCAAGGAGGAGGGGGATAGAAAGCAGGATTAGTTACACAGAAACAGCCCAAGGAGAAAAAAAAAGCACAGGCTCCCAGAGACTCACACCGACTGTCTTATCTACATTTGTGTTCTTGTTTTGATACATCTCAGCAAGCCCATGAGTGAAGCAGACAGCAGCACTGATTGCTTTTCACAGCCTACAATCTAATTTCTCTCACTAAAATATTCCTGCTCGCCTTAAACTAGCACAACCTGTTCAACCCTTCCTCTATTCAACATGTGTAACTCAGAACCCTTTGCTTACCTGTGTTTCCATTGCCACATGTAATTCTAAGCAGATGAATTTAAGAGTACAGGGAGTGCCCTTAAGCAGAAGTGCAGCATACCCCTGAAATGAAAACATGTTGCAATAAAGTGAGGTCATAGAATCCTAGAATCAACCAGGTTGGAAGAGACCTCCAAGATCATCCAGTCCAACCTATCCCCCAACCCTATCCAATCAACTAGACCATGGCACTAAGTGCCTCATCCAGTCTTTACTGGATGTAGCATTCCTTCATCTTCTTTGCTGGCAAACCTTAGTGTGCTGCTTCTTTGCCTTTTAACACATCTTAATGACTCATGGCATTCAAAGTGGAGTTAAATATTTTTCTTAACACAGCTGCATATGTTTTAGTTCATAGTTTTGCCAAGATTCCTCATATACTCTTCCAACTCTCCCAGTCTTCCTTTCATGTTTTAACTTCTTCATTTTCATGGTTTCTCTGAGCTCGTGGCTGGAAGTATCTCTTTATATCACTCCACAGCCACACAGAACCTTGGCCAGGCATTAACACCCATCCTTATGGGATTCTTTCCAGCAGCTGTCCATCAGACTCTGGTCCCTTTCTTGCTTCCTTGAAGAACTCCATCATTAAAACACTATCAAAGGTTCTCTTTCCTGCTTCCGCTAATCATGAGTGTTATTAGCTCTCTCCTTAGAAATACACAGGTTACTATGTTTTCCCACCTGAGAACAGCTGATGCAGCTGAGGTTTTCATCCTCCTTGAAGGACTGTATTTATTTTTCAACAGTCACCAGCCTCCCACTCTTGCTGCAGGACAGGGACACAGCCGCAGGCACATGTACCACATCCAGCGCAGCGAAGGTGCAGCAGAGCCTCCAGATGGATCTGGCCACTGGTTTAAGTGCTTTGCTGATCTGAGTTGAGATACACTTGCTGTAACATGACAGCAAAGCAGAAGGAAGGAATCTGGCACAGTGGGCTCCAGGGTTTTCTCACTGAGTAATCACCCAGAAGCAGCATCACAACCAACACAATGACACCTTCATAAGCCATTCATTCCACTGCATCCCATGCTGTTGATTTACAATGTATAAGCAGGAAAGAAGAAACAAGGAATTTTTCAGTAGTGAAATGGAGAATAATAATACAGTGTTAGGATGCATTTCAGATCAGGCAAACATAAAACAGGAAGCATGCTGGAATCTTTCTAGCAGAACACCCCTCTGTGGCAGTGAATGGGGCTTCCTTCAATCTGCAGCTAAGTGACTCCATCCTATCCTGCTTGTTAATGCTCTGGCTTTAGTCATCTCTCTTACCAGTGCAACACATCTGGCACAGAAGATTTTGTGCTAAAGAAAATCCAATAAGTGCAGAATGCTTCAGTAGCTCCCTTTGGCAATGCGAACTATCATGCTTTCACCATCATATCCTCTACTCTCCACACTGGAAAGCCTGTGAAGCTTTGAACTGAACTACTCCCTTTTCCAGTAAAATTACTCTAAAGCAAGAAGGTGAGGCCCATGTGGAAGGGAGCAAGCACTTCCATGAAAGCTGGCCTAGGACTGTGGAATGAACTGCCTTAGAAAAAGTCCTATCAACTCTCCCCCACCATCTGCTCCAACTTCAGGGCACATTTTAGGAACCTGCTTTAAATTTAACGTTGAAAAGGAATCCACATGCCTTAAAAACTAAACAAAACCACCCAAATAAACATAAAGAAGAGAAGAAGCCCAAACTCTATGTTGTGGAAGGTTAATAGGCCTAAAACATGTCCTGGCTTGCCTCCCCCTTCTGCTGATGGGGGAAGCAAGAGCAGGAGGAAAACAAAGGCTTGGGCCATTATGTCCCCCCCCAAAGGTGTTTATGCACTTCTGAGTGTCTTGTTCACATAAGGGTAAGCACCTAATATGGTCAGTTTTGCAAATGCCATTCTGATTGGTGAATCTCTGTGGCCAAAGCAGCCATTACACATATAAATTGAGCCAAGATGCAAGCAGTTGTGCTACTTCTGCCTTGCTGCCTCTGCCTCACTGTGTGCTGCTCTGCTCACTGCACTCTGCCTCACTGCTCTCGGCTTGGACAACCTGTTCTGCTCTGCCTTGTGCTTCAGACCAGCTTAGCCCTGATGTTTTGTGCTTGAACCACCTGGAAACTCAAGTGCCTCAAGTTTCCCAGGAGATGGCATTAAATGCCTCACACCGCGGTAAGAAGTGCCACCGACATGGTGCTCTCTGCACATCTACAAGAGATCCTGCCTGCACCTCTGCAAACCTCCGTGCCAAAAGGAACCAGGATCAGCTCAAAGACCATCTGCCCCTTTCCCAGCACCCTGCTAGAGCCTGGGAAGATCTAGAAGCCTCTCAACAGCTATCAAGGTGCCAAGCAGTTCCAGTACTGCCACAGAGGAGCCAGAGACTATCTTGAAATTCCTATTCCACCACTGTGGGTAGCACAGACATTCCCTAGGGCTCCAAGCTGCCTTTTATTTTTAAGTGAGGCAAAGCCATTTTGTGGCTAAACTTTTGCAGTTTTCTGTTTCTCTCCTAAATGAATGAATTGCCCATCAGCATCCTTGTGAAGATCTTCCCAACCGAATCAGGACCCAAATTTAACTGCTTTGTACGTAGTTTGTGGGCAGGGCTTTTTGCAAGTAAATTAACTACACATTTTACAATTGCCCCAACTAAATCACCCTACCAAAAGAAACACCCTACAGGGTATGATACCTCACTGGGGATCACCAAAAATAAGACAACCTTCCCAGCTGCTACTGACAGCTGCTAGAACATGGACATGAGATAAGTGTTTTCTAGCCCTTCCAAAGGGCTACCTTGGAGTGCTTCCTAAGGAGTCAAGCACAGTACTGCCCAGAACAGTACTTTTGCCATAGAAATAAAGCTGACAGAATGGAAATAACTATGCCTTAACATCAACATTTTATCCACACCAAGCATGACTTACAGATTTCCCCCCATGCTGTTTTTGATTCATTGCCTTCCCAGGCTGTGCTCAGAGCTTACAGATCTCTCCAATGATTTTCTCATCTTATTTTATGTTAGCTGAAAAAAAAAAACAACAAACCAAACCAAACCCTCATCTCAATTACAAATAATGTTTTCCTCACTGAATTAAAAAAGCACAATATCCATTCCCACTGAACTGACACTGGATAGCAATGCTACCCAGGACTCGAGATGTTTCATGTCTTCCAAATTATTACCACCAAGAACCCTCTCTAAAAATAGTGACAATTGTAACAATTAATCTGTGGCTGCACACCACAGTTAAAAAGATCAGCAGAGGATGTTTTGTTACAGTCCTGAATATGGTTCACCTACTGATTCTTCAGCATTCACATTTTAACAGCCTCCAGACTGTTAAGTTACCCCAGAAATACCCTTAACTCCCTCCATATCCAGAATATGTGGATCTGAAGATTCTGGTTAGCTGGCTTACAGTGGCTAAAGAGTTCACTGCCTAGGAAATGACAGAAACCATAAGGGTTAACCTGTGGGCTACCTCAGAACACATTTGTGTTCTTTGCAATAAAATGTCAAACTCAACACCCAGCAAATAGTGGTTGCATGAGCTGAGATTTGGAAAACCTAGATGCATTCAATTGCTTCCTCTGATTAGGTCTGCACTTATTTGGCATTGCCAGAGATATCTCAATCCCTAAATAATTAACCTACAACCAATATGTATGAAATTGCCTCACTAAGCTCACTATCCAGGACTGTTTGCTGTTAAATTAGTAGAATAAATAATTTACACCAAAAAAGTGTGCACAAGATCGTGCCAATAAACCAGGGGGAACTTGTTCATTATTTGCAAGCAAATTGGATGAAACACAATTCCCCCAGTACAAGCCATTCTGTAGAGTAAAAGGTGTATTAGTGTTATTGCAGCATGTAGGGGATAAATGAAGTCTCCTGACTGTTCTCTTCAGAGCATGCTCTCTTCCTTAGCCTTTTTCACCACAGCTACAAATACCTGCAAAATACTGCACCTACAAGAACACAGGAGACTGAACATTTGCATTTCTTATAGGGAAAAAAATAATGACAAGAAGTATTGTAGATTTATCACTGCAGAATAAGCAAGGAGCTTAAAGAGCAGTAGTCTACAACTACCTGAGGGGTGGTTGTGGCCAGGGGGAGGTTGCTCTCTTCTCTCAGGTGGCCAGCACCAGAACGAGAGGACACAGCCTCAGGCTGTGCCAGGGAAGATTTAGGCTGGAGGTGAGGAGAAAGTTCTTCCCTGAGAGAGTCATTGGACACTGGAATGGGCTGCCCGGGGAGGTGGTGGAGTCGCCGTCCCTGGAGCTGTTCAAGGCAGGATTGGATGTGGCACTTGGTGCCATGGTCTGGCCTTGAGCTCTGTGGTAAAGGGTTGGACTTGATGATCTGTGAGGTCTCTTCCAACCCTGATGATACTGTGATACTGGAGAAGACGAGGCTCAGGGGTGATCTTATTGCTGTCTACAACTACCTGAGGGGTGGTTGTAGCCAGGAGGATGTTGCTCTATTCTCTCAGGTGGCCAGCACCAGAACAAGAGGACACAGCCTCAAGCTATGCCAGGGGAAATTTAGGCTGGAGGTGAGGAGGAAGTTCTTCACTGAGAGAGTCATTGGACACTGGAATGGGCTGCCCGGGGAGGTGGTGGAGTCGCCGTCCCTGGAGCTGTTCAAGGCAGGATTGGACGTGGCACTTGGTGCCATGGTCTGGCCTTGAGCTCTGTGGTAAAGGGTTGGACTTGATGATCTATGAGGTCTCTTCCAACCTTGGTGATACTGTGATGCTGTGATAACACTGGAATGGCAGCTGTGGGTCATTTGGAAACTCCACAAATGGTCTTTTCCAGGGGCAACTTTCTGAAGTTGCAGTTCAGGGTACAGGGTACAGTTGCAGTTCACAGGGTTTGTATAAGTTTAAGACCATTTCAAAATGAACTGTTGATAACATTTCTCTCTGGCAAAGTTCTGCAGGGTCACTCACAGAGCCTTCGCTTCGGCACGGAATGAATCAGTGAGCGTCTTTGCGCTGATGTCACCAGGAGCTGAAACAGGCCCTGCCAGCAAAGAAAAACAATACTGACTCTTGTTAAAACTTCAGAAATAGTTTCAAAACAGTTACTCTAAAGGCACATTCAGAATGCCTAACTAAAAATTGACATTTAGAAATAAATAAACACCATCCGCTGAGAACGCTTTGGCACAGAAACGATGCTGAGGCAGAGCCGATGACTCTCACATGGGCCCATTAGCTTCCTGAGAACTGCAAGCTGCTCTGCTCAGGCTGCTTGGACTGCTCCAAGGGGCAGCTCTCTACACACCACAAGGTGCAAGAAAGAGAATCCCTCTGTCCACTGTGGCTTGAGTTTTTGTTACGGAAGCGCCACTTCCCTGCCCTCCCTGGATTACACAACCCTTTGAAGATATGCCCAGGCAGGGAACCAGCTCTGAGCACTCTCTGTTTTTCCCATAAAGAGATGGTCACCAGCCTCCCACTCTTGCTGCAGGACAGGGACACAGCTGCAGGCACATGTACCACATCCAGTGCAGCAAAGGTGCAGCAGAGCCTCCAGATGGATCTGGCCACTGGTTTAAGTCTGAATTAAATGCTAGGGCCTGGGGGTACTGGTCAACAGGTGACTGAGCAGGAGCCAGCAGTGTGCCCGGGTGTCCAAGAAGGCCAATGGCATCCTGGCCTGTATCAGGAACAGTGTGATCATCAGGACCAGGGAAGTCCTTCTGCCCCTATACTCAGCACTGGTTAGGCCACACATTGAATACTGTGTCCAGTTCTGGGCCACTTAATTCAAGAGAGATGTTGAGGTACTAGAACGTATCCAGAGAAGGGCAGCAAGGCTGGTGAGAGGCCTGGAGCACAGCCCTGTGAGGAGAGGCTGAGGGAACTGGGGGTGTGCAGCCTGCAGAAGAGGAGGTTCAGGGCAGAGCTCATTGCTGTCTACAACTACCTGAAAGGAGGCTGTAGCCAGGCAGGGGTTGGTCTCTTCTCCCAGGCACCCAGTGAGAGAACAAGAGGACACAGCCTAAAGCTGCGCCAGGGCAGGTTCAGGCTGGATCACAGTATCACAGTATCACCAAGGTTGGAAGAGACCTCACAGATCATCAAGTCCAACCCTTTACCGCAGAGCTCAAGGCCAGACCATGGCACCAAGTGCCACGTCCAATCCTGCCTTGAACAGCTCCAGGGACAGCGACTCTACCACCTCCCCGGGCAGCCCATTCCAGTGTCCAATGACTCTCTCAGGGAAGAACTTTCTCCTCACTTCCAGCCTAAATTTCCCCTGGTGCACCCTGAGGCTGTGTCCTCTCGTTCTGGTGCTGGCCACCTGAGAGAAGAGAGCAACCTCCTCCTGGCCACAACCACCCCTCAGGTAGTTGTAGACAGCAATAAGGTCTCCCCTGAGCCTCCTCTTTTCCAGGCTAACCAATCCCAGCTCCCTCAGCCTCTCCTTGTAGGGCTGTGCTCAAGGCCTCTCCCCAGCCTCGTCGCCCTTCTCTGGACACACTCAAGCATCTCAATGTCCCTCCTGAACTGGGGAGCCCAGAACTGAACACAGTACTCAAGGTGTGGTCTAACCAGTGCAGAGTACAGGGGCAGAATGACCTCCCTGCTCCTGCTGACCACACCATTCCTGATGCAGGCCAGGATGCCACTGGCTCTCTTGGCCACCTGGGCACACTGCTGGCTCATGTTCATGTTACAAAGAAGATCTTCATGGAAAGAGTGACTGGCACTGGAACGGGCTGCCAGGGCAGATGGTGGAGTCACCATCTCTGGAGATGTTTAAGAGGTGGCTGGACGAGGCACTTAATGCCATGGTTTAGTTAATTAGAAGGGTTAGGTAATAGGTTGGACTCGTTGATCATAGAGGTCTTTTTCAACCTGGTTAATTCTGTGATTCTGTCATCTGTGGCAGTTTGTTGGTTTCTGCTATTTGCTAGCAGCTATCCTGGGACACGTTTCCTGACCTTGCTCTGTATTCATGCTGAAAACACAACAATCTTTTTCATAAAAAAAACATCAACATCTCTCCCCAGATCATGAATCATGTAGTTGCATGACCTGGCTCCCAAGGCTTCCTGCAATCTGTCTTAATGCTGAAAAAAGTCATTGCTTACCTCTTCTAGAAAATAACACTGGGGCTACCAAGTTCACTCATTTCACTCATCTTTATCCCTAAAGGACAACAACAACAACAACAACAGAAAGGTTAGCCCTGCGGAGGAAAAGGTGTCCCAGTGTCATTGTTGCATGCAAGGATCAGATAAGCACCTGGTTTGTTCTGTCTGTGCAGACAGCTTTATCCAAATAAAGCACAGGGCATTTTATCATTCAGTAATGGAAAAGACCTGTCACTCTTTGAATATCATCATATGGTTGGTGGCCGGCAGATAATGGACTGTTAAGTGTCAAGGTGACTAGCTCTGAATGTGCACAAAACTAAAAATTATAGAGCTGTCATTCCATAGGCAGGCCACAATTAGCTGGCTGTGCAACTTGAAATTCCCATTTTGCCAGCTGAATAATCAATTGGCTACAGTTTCTCAATACAGATGCATTTTTAGGCTCTTTGCACTCAGGATTTTCTCTTTTTTGTGAGTTTTTTCCCCAATAGCTGTGCGGTGCACTTAAGCAGATGGGGTTAGGAGTGAAGCACGCAGTGATCTCCTCCCCAAGCACATAGACAAATACATTCGCCTCTATTTTCTAGTCAACACCTTTTGTGTTAATTTCCTCTAGCTGTGCTCTACTCTGTAATGTTTCTGCCAGGGCTGTGGTGCGAAGGAACACAAGCTACACAAAATGCACAGCTTCTGATGTCCCAGCTGTTGCTTTCCATTAACAATGCAATACTCTTTTCCTTTATTTTGCTACCAGTCCACTTTGATAGGAGCTAATAATACAACATGACTTTGAAACAAAATGTTTTCAAGGGACACCTTCAGAAAAGGCAAAGTGATTCTTTTCTGGACATTTTGGGTTTTCACTATTGTTTGCTGAGAGCATTTTAAGATGGCTGGGGAAGAGACCTTACTTTATGCTGCTAAACCAGCAGAGACAAATGGTGCCTGAACATGAGAATAGCTTTACAGAACCCAGTAAGCTCTGAGTTTATAAACAACAGAGCATCAGGGCAAATGCTGTCTGAATGTCTTTCTTGCATAAAAAACAGTCTTTTACAGATGTATGCCTCCACAACTTTTTATTTTAGTTTAATACTTGTTTTCTTTTTTTAAGCTTGGCCTGACTTGCAGCAAATGATGGGCACAATTCCTCACAGCTAACGTGGAAATTCTACACACAGGCACTTGGAATAACAGAAAAGACATCTGGGATTGTCACTGGACTTTGAATCAGCCTACAATATGCTCCCTTTCATTTTTATGGCATTTCATTTACTGATAAAGCCTTCATGTGCAGTCCTGAGAGGTACACAGTGATGCCCTGATAATCTAAAGAGGACTGCTGATCATCAAAATCTATGACCTCCAAGATTTGAGTCCAACTGTTGACCCAACAGGTTCATCAAGAAGGACCTGCCCTTTGTGAAGCCATGCTGACTGGACCTGATGACCTGGTTTCCCTGCACATGCTCCATAACAGTAGTCAAAATGATCTGCTCCATCATCTGCCCCGGCACTGAGGTCAGAGTGACCGGTCTGTAGTATTCTTCATCCTCCTTTCAGTTCTTTTTGTAGGTGGGCATCCTATTTGCCAATCTCCAGTCAGATGGGACCTCCACAATTAGCCAGTACTGCTGGTAAATGATGGAAAGTGGCATATGGGCTGTAGTGATGTCTGGTTCAAGTGATAATGCCTTGAGGAGCTCTTAGCCTTTCCTCATATACCTAAGTTCATTTCCTTTCCCACAGCAGAATTTGCTCTTCCCTCATTTGTTCCCCCCCCCCCCCCCCCATCCTTTTTGGATGACTTTTAACAGCAGTTATTTGAACAGTGTAATCTAGAAGTAGCTGTATGTACAAAGCTGAGGACGTGGCAAATTACAGTAAGAGAACAGGATCAAGAGGCTGGAGGGAGCAGAGGGGAGAGTTCTTAAATGCACACTGCAGGCATACACCGTTAGCCTGAATTTCCTCCCTGCCTTTTCTCCTCTCTCCCTCTAGAAATAGAAGGTTAGGCCATTAGAGAATTCAATTGGTTCCAGATGGACCCTTAACCCAGCTCTTCTAATAAAAACATTTTCCTGTTAAACAACCTGTGTCACATGGAATAGATGAAATTCATCTTTAGTATACTGCCACTGAAGCCTGGAAAGCCAAACCTGAAGTATGAGTATTTGCATCTCAAATATAAAAGGGCAATGCAAAATTGATCTTTCTCACAATTAGGCAGCAATAATGAAAGAAAAGGTAATACTGCAGCAGACAAACAACACAACCTTCTAAGTTACACCCCCCCCCCAGCTTTACATAAAGGCAGCATTCCATCTGTATGCTTTTTACTAACTACTTCAGAAAACTCAAAATGTAACATTTGTCAGTATGACTCGTACATCATCTCTGTTATAGGTTACTGCCACTGCCAACAAATTCTGGGGTATCTACTTCTGGTTTTTAATATGTAAATCAGAGAGCTGTGTTTGCTTCTAGAGACATCAGAGATAAAAATCTGCAAGTTTTCTACTCAGACCATTGTCAATCCTTTTTGCACATGAGAACAAAAGCCTCTAGTGCTGTACATCAGCATCTGAGGTACTTGCAAAACAAGGATAGACTGTGATTTTGCAGTCAGCAGCAGGCTGCTTAAGCAGCTCCCATCCTCCTTCCTCTCAGCCTTGGTTCCGCCCCACGTGCCAAGCAGTGTTTTGGCTGGCACAGGCGTTTGTGTTGCCATGTAGCCAGCATATATTTTATCTTCCACCAGCTGGATCTATTCCTTCATCAACTTCACTGCACTGCTGTGCAAACAGTTGTGGCAGCAAACACAGGAACTGGGAACAGCCCATGAGGAGTGAAGGTAGATGCCTGAGCTGCTTAAGCTATGACTGCTAGTGAATAAATGCCTTCAGTACCACAGCTTATGCAGTCTGTCTGTCTGTCCTAGGTCCTTAGGGAGCTGCTGTTTTGTTTGCATTTCTCTCACATCTATTTATTCGCACATCACCTTTGCAAGAAGTGCTACAATTCCCAATTTCCAGCTACAGAACTGAACTGCAGCTTTTCCAAAAACACATTTTAGAGGTACTTAAATTCTGAGTACCTACAGTGCTTTCAAAATGAACTTTTAATGGATCTAACCGCTTTCAGAGTTATTTGCTTAAAAAAGCAGCAAAGAAACGGGTTCTAGGCTAGCATCCTAACCAGCAAGCTACCCTGGCACTCATGCTTTGTGCATTGCCTCCCATTTTCCCACCAGAGAGGACTGTGATATAATTTATTATGATCATGAAACTGATTATGCATTCTAAAGTCAGCAGATTTACCTTAAAATAACACAGTGCCTCGGTGAAAACCATTACATGTTCACAGTGGAATCTGCCTGGGCAAATGGGGGGGGAAAAAAAAAGGGCAAAAAAAGAAAGCTACTTGGCTCAGATTCCACCCACCCTCCCCCCAAACACACACAGTCACTCTGTTTTATTCAGTTACTGATGAACTGAGTGAAAAACAATTAGTGGTTTTGTCCATTCTAGAAATTAAGTCAGGCTTAGTTGATTTTCCCTCCATGATTTTGGAGGGACCTATACTCAGAAGAGTTTGTTGTTTATTTGCTCTTACAGTACTTTGCTTTGAGAAAACAGAAGAGCTGTTGTACTGCATTTGTAAAGCCTCAGTCTATACGAGCAGTCTGTATACTTTGCTCTATGTTAGTAGAGGTCTGAAAGGGAAGAAAAATACCACACCTCCACCTTTTACCACTTTGCTGTATGTTAGTGGAGGTCTGAAAGGGAAGAAAAATACCACACCTCCACCTTTTACCACTTTGCTCTATGTTAGTGGAGGTCTGAAAGGGAAGAAAAATACCACACCTCCACCTTTTACCACTTTGCTCTATGTTAGTAGAGGTATCATAGTATCATATCATAGTATCATCAGGGTTGGAAGAGACCTCACAGATCATCAAGTCCAACCCTTTACCACAGAGCTCAAGGCTACACCATGGCACCAAGTGCCACGTCCAGTCCTGCCTTGAACAGCTCCAGGGACGGCGACTCCACCACCTCCCCGGGCAGCCCATTCCAGTGTCCAATGACTCTCTCAGTGAAGAACTTCCTCCTCACCTCAAGCCTAAATCTCCCCTGGCGCAGCCTAAGGCTGTGTCCTCTTGTTCTGGTGCTGGCCACCTGAGAGAAGAGAGCAACCTCCTCCTGGCCACAACTACCCCTCAGGTAGTTGTAGACAGCAATAAGGTCACCCCTGAGCCTCCTCTTCTCCAGGCTAACCAATCCCAGCTCCCTCAGCCTCTCCTCATAGGGCTTGTGCCCTATGTGTCTGAAAGGGAAGAAAAATACCACACCTCCACCTTTTACCTTCTAGCTTCTCTTCATTTCAGCAAACCACTGTGTTGTCCAATCACTCACAGAAGGCTGAAAGAAATACCTCCCCACCAAACTGGCCCTTGGTCAGACCAGAGCCACACATACGTGGTTATCTGCTGCCTTGTAGAAGCACAACATCTTTTCACTAAACCATGTTTTCCTGTGGAAGTTTCTTAGCCTTGAGAAAGGAGAGCACTACACCCGTCTAATCCCTGCTTAGAGCATGTGAAAACGTCTTTGATCCTCAGTTATATGTAAACTTAGGAGAAAGGAGAACCACTAACTGGCAAACTGAAGAGAGGGCATTTGCACAAAGGGCTAGATTGCCTAATGCAGAACTGAACGAGCTCCCCACCACCCTTTCTGTGCGTTCACTTCTTGGAGTAACGCTGCCTCTGCAACACTCTTTGTGATCCCTTTCCCTGTTTGTACTGGTAGGCTTTTCAAGACGGAAGGGGCAATACTGGGATGCAAGGTGTTCAGCAGGGTAACTGCTGCAAGGAAGAGAATCACACGGGCATCCCCCTGCTGCTGTCTGAGGTGCTACGAGACACACTGCCTCTGGCAGCACTGGATTTTGATCTACAGCTGTATAGAGAGTTGGAGAAGTTACCATGACATCAAATTACCCCCTCCCTCCAGTCTGCTACGTGGCATTTACATCTCCCTTTGAGGTGAAAACAGACGAAGCAACAAATACAGCACGAAATAAGCCTGAATCTACCCCTGCTCCACCTGGAGCTCGGCCACTGGCTTCGCCAGAGCCCTTTACCTGCCCAAGATCAGTGTAACTTTGACCAGAAACAAAAGAGTCTCTGTTGGCTCTGGGCTTGTACGCACACCTTACAGCTGAAGTCCAGCCAATTCACCACTCCAAGCAGTTAATGCTGTCAAGACACCCAGCTGCTAAATGAGGTGCGGGCAAAAGACTTTGTTTAATTTCTGAAGAGTGAGAAAATATTTGCTAAAAGCTACCACACTCTGTAATTCTGCTGCTATTTCACCTCAAAAAGCATTAGGTCTCCCCAAGCTGAGTGCGAAAGCAATGCCATTTTCGTCCCTAAAGCTGAGGGTACATTTAGACTCTACATTAAGACTACCATAAATAATATAGTGACTGCACGTGTCAAGTTAATCTTGCAAACAGGGCTCGCACGGTGCATACCAAGTAGCAAGGCTCTCCATCCACAGCACAGAACGCCGGTGGGTTGCACCCAGTAAATTCGCCCCCCGTGTTTTGGGAGGGGTGCGCTGTTACGGCTCCCTCCCCAGAACAACCGTGCCACGCCGAAGGCAGGAGGCCGCTTGGCTGCCGGGGCTGCCGCACCAGCCCGCCGAGGCGGCCGCGGGGGCCTGAGCGCCAGGGCCCGGGGCGGCTCGGCAGCCCTCTGCCTGCTCACGCTGCCATGCTCCAGCCGCAAGCCGGGCCCCGGCGTGCTGACAGACTCCATTAGCATGACTGCTGCTCCCTTATCTCCCGGTGGCTGGCCGGTGACGGCTGCCTGCCACCGCCAACGAGGCCCAGGCCGCCAATCGGCTCCGGCTCGGCAAGGTCACCGCGCTGGCCGGGCTGGGGATTGGCTCCGGCGCCGCGGCGTGTTATTACTGTCTGATTTGATCGGAGGCAGGGGGTGGTCTCCAATCAAACAGAGAAAAGGTCCTGGAGAAGGTAATTAAATCCTGTCAGAGGCAATTATCGGTTCCAGGGCCATGACTCTGGCACTGAATGCAGATGATCTGAAGCTCTATTCTTGTCGAAATTCAAGAGGGCTTCTGGCACGGATCAGTCAGACATAAAGGAAGCAGCAGGCTCTTTGCAAACAATGCCCGGCTGTATTTTGAAGCTTTTTTCTTTGCACATCTCTTCTTTTTTTTCTTTTCCCCCTCCCCGTTCTCAGAGTTTAGTTACTGCTGATCAAAAATATTTCCTTCTCCTTACATTCTCATTAATGTAATAGACAAGATTTACTTAGGTATCATCCACACAATGACAACCCGCATGAGAGGGATTTCGTTCTGAAGCGCTGCCCACTTAAAACGTCTTTCATCAAGACAAAACCACTTTAGACAATAGGAACATATCAAATTATTGATGTTTTACTGGAAAAAACAAAAGCATCAGAATTGGATTATGTATCCAGGAGGGCAAGGTCTCGTCTCTACATCCTACGGATGCCAAAAGGGGGATGAATAAATGACTTCCTTCTTCCCCGGTATAATGATGCCAACACAAGTGTATCACAAGTGCCCTGGCATGGTGAAAAAAGGCACACATCTCTTCTATGCAAACAACATCGAGTTTGCTTTTAGGTCACAGTATCACAGTATCACACACAAAGCCCCAAAGATTAGTTATTATATATTATTTTACTGCGGTGTGACAAGCCCATCTGAGGAAAAGAGAAAAGAAGAAATTATTTGGTGTTTTTTTTTTTCAACCAGAGATCAAAACCACAACAAAATGAAATCATAAACAAATAAATTTCATCGTCCTTCCTTAACAAAAGCATTTTCCAGACTTTACTTACTTTCCCCTCGAGCACACATCAGTTTATTATTTCAGAGCCGGATTACAAGCTCAGTTGTGCCACAGTAAATCTGGATTGACACCGTTAAGGTACTGAGAACTCGTTCAGGTTTTACAGAGAGCAGAAGCAGGGCATCTGCCTGCCTCAGCCTTGGCTGCCATCACTGCTTGCACCAGGCATGGTGGTGTGGAAGGCAAAAAGCTGTGGGGTGAGAAAGGCTGTGTGGGAAAACACACCTATCAACTGCAGCTGTAGGTCCTCCTGAGCAGGCTGCATCCACAGGTAACCTGTTCTCAATTGGCTTTATTTGTCTCAAAATCCCACTCACTCAATACAAATAGTAATTTTTTTTAAACCTAACCCCTGCCTTTCACTGGATTTTGATTTGCTGAGATGGCTTTTTAAACAGCTGCTTAACTATAAATATTGCTGCTGCTGAACCATTTCCCCCGGCGTTATTGGAAGTTCTCTGATGTCCCCGTGAGGACACGGTTTTTTGTCTGGCTGCTTCCCTTGCATTTCAAGCCCCCAGCCCTGCAGAGGCCATGCACTTGCATAGCATCATTTCATTTCATATGAATGCACACCTGGAGAGAGGGGATTATAGCTGCAGTTTCATGTTTCCTCATGCAGATAAGGCACTGGGCTAGTTGAAAGAAATGAATGCAAGCGTTTTTTCAAGATTTCAGTCACCTCGTAGTGCAGGAAGAAGGTGTGTGTGGTAGGTCCTATAATTGCTAAGGAGGCAGCAGATTACTTCCCCGCATGAGCAAGCACAGCAAAGGGAAAAGCCTTTTCTCCCCAGCACCGTGCCTGTAGGCAAGTCCTTCTGTCAGCCTGACCCACAGCTCACTGGGGTCTTGCTCCTGCAGCCAGCGTCTCATGAAGCATCTCCTTTTGGGCAGTAAGCCCACATTAAGAAAACATGAGAAAGAAAATCACACAGAGAAACATAAAGGGAGAGACTCTACTGTAAGCCTAAGAGAGCCAAGGCTCAAATTCCATGAATCTATAAATCCAGATGGACTCTTTCAGTTGGAAAGAGAAAGGCCACTACAGCTTCAGTAGCAGAGGAACTTCTAAATCTCTGTAATTCATTCATTCGTTCTCGAATTTCCGTGCGTTGTTACTGGAAAGGGCATTGGAGGTGGTGATCACCACCACGGTGCTTTCTGAGATCCAAGGCATTTGCCAACTAAGAGTTGAATGAAGCATGAACTTGGTTTACACAACTATCAAACAGCTGCCAGAGAATGACTCCTTTCAGCCGCTGTTTCCAGCAGTTTCCAGCCAGTGACACATTGTCTATCACCAATTAGTCTGGCCTCACCAGCCGCACTCCTCCCCAGCATCGATCAGTTGAAATTCATAACTTTTTCCTTTTAACCCCTTTTGGAAAAGGAAACTTGTGCTTCTGACAAGTGTCTGTGAAGACAAGTGCTTTTGACAGAGATTTTTGAGCATAAAATGGCAAAATTTCAAGCTGTCTCTGGCTTTACAGTGCCAGCAGTGTGCCCAGGTGGTCAAGAGAGCCAGTGGCATCCTGGCCTGCATCAGGAGTGGTGTGGCCAGCAGGAGCAGGGAGGTCATTCTGCCCCTGTACTCTGCACTGGTTAGACCACACCTTGAGTACTGTGTTCAGTTCTGGGCCCCCCAGTTTAGGAGGGACATTGAGATGCTTGAGCGTGTCCAGAGAAGGGCGACAAGGCTGGGGAGAGGCCTTGAGCACAGCCCTACGAGGAGAGGCTGAGGGAGCTGGGATTGGTTAGCCTGGAGAAGAGGAGGCTCAGGGGTGACCTTATTGCTGTCTACAACTACCTGAGTGGTGGTTGTGGCCAGGAGGAGGTTGCTCTCTTCTCTCAGGTGGCCAGCACCAGAACAAGAGGACACAGCCTCAGGCTGCACCAGGGGGAATTTAGGCTTGAGGTGAGGAGAAAGTTCTTCACTGAGAGAGTCATTGGACACTGGAATGGGCTGCCCGGGGAGGTGGTGGAGTCGCCGTCCCTGGAGCTGTTCAAGGCAGGATTGGATGTGGCACTTGGTGCCATGGTCTGGCCTTGAGCTCTGTGGTAAAGGGTTGGACTTGATGATCTGTGAGGTCTCTTCCAACCCTGATGATACTGTGATACTGTGATCTCTGTCACTGCGCTGTGACAGTGCAGACCCTCACCCAACTCGTTTTAGATTCCTAGCTTTGTCAATACAAACATGTTACATGCATATTCCTGGGCCTTTTTATAAAGAATAATCTGAAAGAATAATTTACTGGGGTTTCTTCAGGATTGAACAATATTATTGAGAGAACAAGCTGTCTTCCAGAAGCTCATTTGCACTATCATTAGCACACACTTCCAGTATTCTCTACAAAGGCACATCAAAAACAAAAGACTAAGGTAGCTCCCTATACTGTAGCTGTCAAAGCTGACTTCAAGATTCCATAGATTTCTTGTGAAGTTGATACAATCCTGATTATGCAAATGCTTGGCTATTAGAAGATAAGCACAATGCCTTAAATTCTTATCTGTATTTTATAACATGCTCACTCATCATTTGCCTCTCCTCGTATATAAATGTGTGTGTGTGAGAGAGAAAATCTTTCTGTACGTTCCTTTTATACCATAGCCTTGTGAAGGTTACTGAGCAGTAATTAGGGAATATTAGTAACTCATACACCAAAATTGGGTTTTGATTCACAGGCAGGTTGTGTAACTAGTTCTTATTTGTATGAAAGTGAATCTTAATCATCAAAGTAAACTCAAGGTTTTGTTTGTGATGCAAATGTCCTTTGTTTCCCGGACGCTCTACAACGTCTGGTTCAAATCTACGATTTCACTTGCTGGGAAATTGGAGCAAGCATGCTAATAAAACTTGAAATGAAAGCAGAAACAGCGACTACCAACATGATTACAAATTAATGCTTGCTGAGATTTTTTGCAACAGTTGCTTCTGTGATATTAATATTCATACTTTTAAAAACACAGAACCAGAAAGGTCAGTAAAACAGTAGAGCCTACCAACCATGAAGGGCTAGATTCTTTCAGATAATCCACAGTCATCACATTACATACGTAAATTTCAAGGAGCCAATATCCAATTTTCTGTGGTTTCTTTCTTCCTACACATGTCACACTTCAAATTCGTTTTGACAACTAAACAATGTTTCCTTTATTTCATTATAATTCCCTTATCTAGAGTCAAAGCTTCATGACAATTGTGTAGAAAGAAACATGAAAAGACTTTCTGGTAGATAGGTTCCTTATTTTAAAGATATCCTACAAAGACACATCGGTAAACAACCCAGCTGCATGGGATTTTGCAGGCAGTATCTGACTCTTACCTCCACCTCACAAACACCACCACAGATCCCATTCTCATGATAGAAATTTCACCTCCTAAAAAAAAACCCCACAACTACAACAAACAAAACCCCATAAACAAACATAACCCAGACATAAACCCCACACCAGGTTATTCTTCATACTTAATTTGTGAGTGGTTTGTTTGGGGTTTTTTTGTTTGTTTTTCTCTTGAGACTGATGTATCTGTGTTAATACCCTACCACCAGCATATATAGTTTTAATTTACTTAATGCAAGTTAAAAAAAAAAAGAGTTGTCATTTGTTTAAGATGTATTCATTCACACTTTCTTCTTGTTTGTGTATAAAGGTGATTTCATCCATTAAAGCATATGCATTTCAGAACAGGGATGCAACCACTGTTTACTAATGCACAGCAAAGTGAATTACTGCTTAGCCAGGTTCCTATCACCCAGTAACTGCAGAAAAACTGAAGGCTTACCAGAAGAAAACTGTGAAAAGGAGTTGGCAGCACAGCAGCTTTTTGATTATAGGATCAGTTTTCATGCCAGGCTTGAGTCTGAGCATGTCTCAGAGAGCCACAGAAAGGCCCAGCTGTGGTTCACAACAGGGCTGCCCCATCTTACATTGATCAGTGAAGCTCAAGACCGCTTCAGTCATTGCCCTCTGACTCCCACATCCATTTCTGAAGTGCCAGAGGTGTTAGGAATCACAGAATCATAGAATCAATCAGGTTGGAAGAGACCTCATCCAGCCCAACCTAGCACCCAGCCCTGTCCAACCAACTGCACCATGGCACTAAGTGCCTCATCCAGGCTTTGCTTGAACACCTCCAGGGACGGTGACTCCACCACCTCCCTGGGCAGCCCATTCCAGTGGCAAATCACTCTCTCTGCCAGCAACTTCCTCCTAACATCCAGCCTAGACCTCCTCTGGCACAGGAGACTGTCTCCCTGTTCTGTTGCTGGTTGCCTGGGATAAGAGATTGACCCCCACCTAGCTACATCCTCCCTTCAGGTAGTTGTAGACAGCAATGAGGTCACCCCTGAGCCTCCTCTTTTCCAGGCTAAACAACCCCAGCTCCCTCAGCCTCTCCTCATAGGGCAAACCTACATGTAGCCCTTAACTCTGGAGGTCCCTTTCAACCCCTAACATTTTGTGACACTTTCTATTCTCATTAAGAACTGTGATGCTTCTGTGACAACCAACTTCAACTGGTTAAGCCAACTAGATTATTCTCAGTCTACATCTCATTTACATC
This sequence comes from Pogoniulus pusillus, assembly GCF_015220805.1. Classification (NCBI taxonomy): domain Eukaryota; kingdom Metazoa; phylum Chordata; class Aves; order Piciformes; family Lybiidae; genus Pogoniulus; species Pogoniulus pusillus. The sequence goes on along the minus strand of NC_087287.1, from coordinate 17,774,066 downwards.
AAATTCAAGTCTGACTTTCTCTTACCACCTTCTTTTCTTTAAAAATAGATAAGAAACTATTTACCCTTGGTTTGAATTTGATTTCTTTCTCAAGTCTAAGACATCTTGACTTTGGCACTTGTCATGCCATAACTTACAAGTTTTCCTAACTGTGACAGCTCCCTTCTTCTGTTCCTTGGCATCCTTCCTAATTCTTTAGGTGGTAACTCATCTTAACAATACAAATTTGGACCTCAAAACCATTCTTACATGCTTATTCCCTCTTGGTTAGGATGTAAATCTCAAACATTTTAAAAACCAAAATCAGAGAGTAATTCCAAATCCTGAGTTCTAAACTCTAAGTGACTTCACTGTATAGCTCTTTGCTTTGATTTCTTGAAGTCACTTCTTCAAAACCAGTCTGGGATATATTTCTGTTTAATTTGCTATTAATCAAAAGATGGTCGAAGCCAAGGCTTTTCTTTGTGAACAGCTTCTTACTCACTGCTTACTGTCACAGAGGATCACCTTTTATTTCTTCTGACCTGATAAAGAAACTCAGAATTCTCACACTGAATTAAATTCTGGTCCTACCACCAATTTTCCACTTTTTCACCCATTTTTACATGGGATGTTAAACCTTTTCACCACAATACCATTCTCACACTGCCCTGTCAAATCACGTAACAAGGCTCTTTCAGCTTAAACTTACCTTGGTAATATATGGCTCACTGGTACTTTTTCATTCAACTAAGATGGAACTATTTTAGTTCCAACCCCCTTGTTTTAGACATTCTATTCCTTTGTATTCATTTACAGATTCGTTAGCACAGAAAATTCCCTATCACTTTCTATTCTATCTTTCCTAAATATCCTTTGACAGTCACAATTCATAGAATCATAGAATCAACCAGGTTGGAAGAGACCTCCAAGATCATCAAGCCCAACCTAGAGCCCAGCCCTATCCAGTCAACCAGACCATGGCACTAAGTGCCTCATCCAGGCTTTTCTTGAACACCTCCAGGGACGGTGCCTCCACCACCTCCCTGGACAGCCCATTCCAATGCCAATCACTCTCTCTGGGAAGAACTTCTTCCTAACATCCAGCCTATACTTCCCCTCGCACAACTTGAGACTGTGTCCCCTTGTTCTGTTGCTGGTTGTCTGGGAGAAGTGACCAACCCCCACCTGGCTACAACCACCCTTCAGGGAGTTGTAGACAGCAATGAGGTCCGCCCTGAGCCTCCTCTTCTCTAGGCTAAACAACCCCAGCTCCCTCAGCCTCTCCTCATAGGGTTTGTGCTCCAGGCCTTTCACCAGCCTTGTTACCCTTCTCTGGACACCTTCCAGCACTTCAACATCTCTGCTTTTAGACTGTCCAGTTTCTGGTGTCCGGTCCACACAAGTATGCCTATTCATCTTACTGTTGAGGCCATTGGCATTGCTTAGCCCATAAACACTTCAGGTGTTCCTTGTGGCATCTGCCAGTTTTCTAATCAGATGAGACAGTTCTTTCAATTACCTTGCCACATTCCTGACTATTGTTATAACCACCATTATGCCTCTCCTGATTGATGTTCATAATGAGTGCCACGAGGCTACAGTGAGCTAGGGGAATTGTCATCAATTCTTCTGAAGATTCTTTTTCTTATAATGATGGATTTGTATACTTTTATCTTCTTTGTTTCCACTTAAAGGGTAAAATTATTTTACACAATTATCAATAGTTCTTTATATCTATATTAACAGACTCAGCTAAGATGCTGTAGTTGTCACAGAGATTTTCTTTATATAATTTCCCCTTTTTACAAGAACTTCTATCATTGGCACAGTAATGCTCGAAAAGCAAGCAGACAATATGGCTGATAGTGATCAGCTCAGGGTCTGAGCACTGAGAGCAACTCATCCAGTCCTCACTTGTAGTAACAGGATTGAGATTTCATTCTAGCCAGTAGTAGAGTCAAGCCTTAGACCCATTACGAGGTTTGATGTTTGAGATCAAACACATTAGTTTAATTGGCATCTGGAAGATCCTAATAATTATACTACTGAGTCCACCTTTGCTATTATGGGTATTACTTAAGCAGAAGTCCCAAGCAGTAGCTCATAAAATTGGTTTGGGAAGAAGAGACTGAACCCAGGGTACAGAAAAATAAATTAAACCATTTTTGCCATGTACCTTACATTAATCCTCTTTCCCATTGCAGACTTTAGAAAATACCATAATTGATGAGCAATTTTATACCTGGACCCTCTTTGACATTAGGTTATTATTACATGATAGAAATATTTCATTTTGCAGCAGAGTGTTTCTTCTTGGGAAGTAAAGAAGTATAGTTCTAGCAAAGGTTAAGGTCTGGGGTTTTTGAAGGAGTTGACTTTTTTTCTGTGATGTTTCACGACCCTTTTCCCTTGAAGGACCTTATGAAATGACTCAGGCTGTCAAAAGAATGTAAGAAAGTTTGATTCTTCCACCAAAAAAAAATGAAGTTAATTGCTGGCAGTGTGCCTTTCAGGAAGCTGTTACATTTCTACTGCTTTAGGACTAGTGTTTCTGGAGATGAGCAAAGGTGTTAAAAGGAAACCTCATTAGAAAGACCTGGTGCTCTTATAATTGAACTTCTCAAACAGCATAATATATTTGAAGTCAGACAGGTCTGAGAGAGAAAGTTCTGCAATATTTACGGCTCTGCTGTGGCTCAGGTGTTCATCCTTATGTACAAAACCCACACACACAAGAACAGGATGGGAAGAGACACAGCCAGTTTCCTGCTTTGTTCTCTTCTGACACCTCTGTATTTCTGCCTGTATCAGAAAGGCTATCTGACAAAAATGAAGGTAGCATTTCACAAGTAATCACAGTGATTATATTAAGAGTAATTAGAAAGTCTGCAGTACTTGAGAGGTTGATTTTAAATAGTAACTTCTGTTTTTATAAAGAGCCTTCTGTCTATTGATTACTGTATACACTTCCAAAAGCATAGAGATGTTATATCACATTTACTGCAGATTAGAAAAGGAACTGTTCTGTAAACAACTTCTTGAAACTGTAGGGAGAAATGAAAAAGAACGTAGTTACCAAAAAAGAAATTAATACAGGAGGAAAAAAGATAGCTTGGGACTTAGAGTTCTAGTCAGCTTCAAGCCTCATTTGTAAAGCAATAACCTGAGCACTGTGTACAGTTCTGGAGCCCCCAACACAGGAAGGACATGGAAGTGTTGGAGCAAGTCCAGAGGAAGCCATGAAGATGCTCAGAGGGCTGGAGCAGCTCTGCTATGAGGACAGGCTATAAGAGCTGGGGCTCTACAGCCTGGAGAGGAGAAGGCTTTGAGGACGCCTTGGAGTAGCCTTCCAGGATCTGAAGGGGCCTACAGGAAGGCAGGGGAGGGACTATTGACAAGGTCTTGTAATGACAGGATGAGGAGTAATGAGATTAAACTGGAAGAGGGGAGACTTAAACTGGATGTTAGGAAGCTGTTCAAGGCAGGATTGGACGTGGCACTTGGTGCCATGGTCTAGCCTTGAGCTCTGTGGTAAAGGGTTGGACTCGATGATCTATGAGGTCTCTTCCAACCTTGGTGATACTGTGAAGAACTTTCCAGGGAGGGTGGTGAGACACTGGCACAGGTTGCCCAGGGAGGTTCTGGCTGCTTCCTCCCCGGAAGTATTCAAGGCCAGCTTGGATGAGGCCTTGAGCGACCTGTTCTAGTGGGAGGTGTGGGGTTGGAACTGGCTGAGCTTTGAGGTCACTTCCAACCTAAATCATTCTATGATTCTATAAAACAATTCTCTTTGCACTATCCTGACCATCACGAGAGACTGTCTAGTACAGGAGTCCTCAAACTATGGCCCATGGGCTGGATATGGCCCCCCAGGGTCCTCAGTCCAGCCCAACGGTATTTACAGAACCCCCCCGCCAGGGGCTGGGGGGGAAACCAAGCAGTCACTTCCTGCCACTTAATCCACTTGCCAGCCTCCCAGGCACCCACCGGGACTGGACTGGAACCAAACTATAGTCTGCCCCAACACTACTGGGCTGGAACCAAACTCTAGTCTGGCCCCAACACTACTAGGCTGGAACCAAACTATAGACCAGCCCCCGACACTACTGGGCTGGAACCAAACTATAGACCAGCCCCCGACACTGCTGGGCTGGAACCAAACTATAGTCTGACCCCGACATTACTGGGCTAGAACCAAACTATAGACCAGCCCTCGACACTACTGGGCTGGAACCAAACTATAGACCAGCCCCCGACACTACTGGGCTGGAACCAAACTATAGACCAGCCCCCGACACTGCTGGGCTGGAACCAAACTATAGTCTGACCCCGACATTACTGGGCTAGAACCAAACTATAGACCAGCCCTCGACACTACTGGGCTGGAACCAAACTATAGACCAGCCCCCGACACTACTGGGCTGGAACCAAACTATAGTCCAGCCCCTGACACTACTGGGCTGGAACCAAACTATAGACCAGTCCTCAACACTACTGGGCTGGAACCAAACTATAGACCAGCCCTCGACACTACTGAGCTGGAACCAAACTATAGTCCAGCCCCTGACACTACTGGGCTGGAACCAAATTATAGTCTGACCCCGACACTGCTGGGCTAGAACCGAACTATAGTCCGGCCCCCAACACTACTGGGCTAGAACCAAACTATAGTCTGGCCCCCGACACTACTGGGCTGGAACCAAACTATAGTCTGGCCCCCAACACTACTGGGCTAGAACCAAACTATAGTCTGCCCCCGACACTACTAGGCTAGAACCAAACTATAGTCTGCCCCCGACACTACTAGGCTGGAACCAAACTATAGTCTGGCCCCCGACACTGCTGGGCTGGAACCAAACTATAGTCCACCCCCCAACACTGCTGGGCTGGAACCAAACTATAGTCTGGCCCCCAACACTACTGGGCTGGAACCAAACTATAGTCTGGCCCCCAACACTACTGGGCTAGAACCAAACTATAGTCTGGCCCCCAACACTACTGGGCTAGAACCAAACTATAGTCTGGCCCCCAACACTACTGGGCTAGAACCAAACTGTAGTCCAGCCCCCAACACTACTGGGCTAGAACCAAACTATAGTCTGGCCCCCAACACTACCGGGCTGGAACCAAACTATAGTCTGGCCCCCAACACTACTGGGCTAGAACCAAACTATAGTCTGGCCCCCAACACTACTGGGCTGGAACCAAACTATAGTCTGGCCCCCAACACTACTGGGCTGGAACCAAACTATAGTCTGGCCCCCAACACTACTGGGCTAGAACCAAACTATAGTCTGGCCCCCAACACTACTGGGCTAGAACCAAACTGTAGTCCAGCCCCCAACACTACTGGGCTAGAACCAAACTATAGCCTGGCCCCCGACAGTGTGTGAGTGACAGTGAACCAGCCCCAGTTTAAATGTCTGAGGAGCCCTGGTGTAGTAGGTCACACACTGCACACACAGTACATGTAAATACAGTTAGGAAGGAGAAACAATCTGCCAGAAAAGGGGGGGAAATCAGAACACCCAGCAGAAGGTGTGAATTGCTAGGCAAAGCCCTGGTTATACTGACTGTGTGTGGCTGTGCATGGAGACAGACCCTGACTGCAAGCAGTTGCATTTAATGCGATGCCTCACATTAGCTGCACAGCACCAAGATGCCGCAGAGTGAAACCGGCGCTGCAAGTCTATATGCTGAAGAAATAAGATTGCTGCCTTCCCAAATGATGCTGTTAAAATGCTTTGCTGCCCTCTCCCTTTCCAAGCAGCATAAGGGGATTATTTTTCCACTGGGAAGAGTCAAGTTCTGCAACACATTCCTAAAATTCATTATGTTGTGCTAAACAGCCAGAAGATTGCTTACGTTGCTGAGTTTAGCACATGCGACTCAAAGAAGCTTTTCTGTCAGTGTCTGACTGTCTGTGCCTACCACTGTCTTTTCTAGAGTACTGACACAGTTCCTGCCAATGTTATTCCAAGGTAGCAGCATCATACTGCAGGTACCAAAGTCGATGTAGTCTGCCTGGACTTAAGCAAAGTTTTTTGTTGTCTGCCACAACAAGGTCCTGGCACAGATGGCAGCTCCTGGCTTGGATGGATTCACTCTGATATGGGTCAAGAACTGGCTGGAAGGCCAGCCCCAGAGAGTGGTGGTGAATGGTGCCACATCCAGTTGGCAGCTGGCACTAGTGGTGTGCCCCAAGGATCAGTACTGGGCCCAGTCCAGTTCAGTATCTTTACTGATGATCTGGACCAGGGAATTGAGTCAGTAAGTTTGCAGATGATACCAAGCCAGGAGCAGCTGTGGAGCTGTTGGAGGGTCGGAGAGCCCTGCAGAGGGACCTTGACAGGCTGGATGGGTGGGCAGAGGCCACTGGGATGACATTTAACAAGGCCAAGTGCAAGGTCCTACAGTTTGGCCACAACAACCCCAAGCAGTGCTACAGGCTGGGGACAGAGTGGCTGAGAGCAGCCAGGCAGAGAGGGACCTGGGTTACTGGTAGAGAGGAGCTGAAGATGAGGCAGCAGTGTGCCCAGGTGGGCAGAAGAGACAATGGCATCCTGGGCTGGCTCAGGAATAGTGTGGCCAGTAGGACAAGGAGAGGTTATTCTGCCCCTGTGCTCAGCACTGCTCAGGCCACACCTGAATCATCTGTCCAGTTCTGGGCTCCTCAATTCAAGAGAGATGTTGAAGTGCTGGAAGGTGTCCACAGGAGGGCAACAAAGCTGGTGAGGGGCCTGGAACACAAACCCTATGAGGAGAGGCTGAGGGAGCTGGGCCTGTTTAGCCTGGAGAAGAGGAGGCTCAGGGCAGAGCTCATTGCTGTCTACAACTACCTGAAGGGAGGCTGTAGCCAGGAGGGGTTGGGCTCTTCTGCCAGACAACCAGCAACAGAACAAGGGGACACAGTCTCAAGTTGTGCCGGGGGAAGTCTAGGCTGGATGTTAGGAGGAAGTTCTTCCCAGAGAGAGTGATTGGCATTGGAATGGGCTGCTTGGAGTTGTTGTGGCCAAAGTGCAGAACCCTGCACTTGGCCTTGTTAAATGTCATCCCATTGGCCTCTGGAAACGTGACATAAAATAAAGCACAGTTTCTTTTAGGTAGCTCTTTGATACTTGTGGCATTTACCACAAGGCCATTTGGTACTTGCAACAGCAGCAGCATCCGTGCGGACACACGGCTCACGCACGGCTTAGGCAATTAGGAGCTGTTTTATTTGGAAGGAATACATTAATATTGGCCAGAACAGCACAAGGATAAGTCATGGTGTTCCTTGTGTGAGACTGACCGTGATAAGGAGATTATATGAGCTTGGCAATGTGATAAGCCTCTGTGGATTGAATAATTTCAGAAGCATGAGAAGACTGAAAGCATTTATGCTGTACTAAGTAGCACAGAATGCAAAGATCCCTGAACCAGGGCTGAGCATGCTACCAGCAGAACCAGCAGCAGAATAGTCACATTGGTGTAGCACTGTACTATGCTTAATTACCCAGTTTTGCAGTTCACTGTAACCATTCAGAAGGGAGGGGTGTGGGTGTGGAATGACAAACACGATCCACAAACAAGGGAAAACAAACAGCAATAACCAAATGCGCTGGAAACCCTTCACCAGAACACCCACCCTGACCATTCAGTTATCATTTATCTAAACATTTCTCCTCCATCCTTGCAACTTTACCTGATTTATTCAACTTTTGTGAGCAGAATGAAAGGGTGGTAAGGCAAGGATATTATTTTAGAAAGCCAGGTACAAATGGCAGAATCAGCATCAGTGATTTGTGACTACTACTGAAGAAATTAGAAATAATTGCAACCTTTCATTACAAAACCTGTCATTTGGTATCTGCAAGCAGCTTGGTGTAAAACTAATCTTGACAACTGAGTCATTGCCAAACCTCATAATTTGCTGCATAAACCTTAAACCATGTAATTGCTCAAGGTGAATGCAAGAACCTATAGCATTAACTGTTACTATATCAAGGCCCAAATCACAGAATTCTTGATTTAAAGAAATTGGGACAGTAGGATCAGGCTCTTAGTTGGGTATTTTTTTCTCTTTGAACATAGTGTGGGTTAATAGGAACTTAAATTTCATGGGAAAAAAAATCCAGTGGACAAAGATATAACCTTTCCATTTAGCAAGCTTGCTTTGGATTACTCCCACGAGCTGCTGAATTCCCTAACATTGCTTGACTGGGGCTGGAAAGGACCTCAAAAATCATCTAGTTCAAACCTTCCACCAGCTTGACTGGGTTTCAAGTTTTTGCAAACTTATGCATAAACTGCTTCAGTAAAACCAACAAACATAACTGCTCAAAGTGAGAGGTCCATTAGTATTTGTCACAATCCTCATTATTGATACAGGCTGGAGGATGAGGTGATAGAAAGCAGCTCTGCAGAAAATGATTGGGGAGTTTGTGGACGAGAAGCTGGACATAAGCCAACAGTGTGCACTTGCAAGTCCAGAGGGTCAGTGTCATCCTGGGCTGCATCAAAAGCAGTGTGGCCAGCAGATGGAGAGAGGGGATTCTGACACTTTGCTCTGGTGAGCCCTCATCTGGAGTACTGCGTCCAGCTCTGGAGCCCTCAACTCAGGAAGGACACGGATCTGATGGAGCAGGTCCAGAGGAGGGCCATGAAGGGATCTGGAACACCTCTGTTACGAGGACAGGCTGAGGGAGCTGGTGCTGTTCAGCCTGGAGAAGGCTCTGGGGAGCCTAATAGTGGCCTTCCACTATCTGAAAGGGACCTATGAGAAAGCTGCTTCCACATCACATGAACATATACCAGTTTCCTGTAAAGCTGATGTAAAAAATCAACACCTGTTGTTACCTGTGATGGAAATTATCTCAGAAAGCTCCATTTGCAGCCTATCTTGTTTTACTACCTACCACTGTTATAAACAATTAGCATATCCATGTATATGGGGCATACAGGGTTTTTTCTGTTCATTTTGTTTCATGGATTTGGAGAGAAAGGTGGATTGGCAAGGGACTTCAGAAGCTCCCACGACAAGTGAAAACAAACTTTGTGCCACAGCATGGTGCAAAGCATTACTGGAAGAGAAAATGAAAGAACTCTGCCTTGCAATGTGTTGAAAGCTTCCCCAAATGGTGAGAGTTATTTCAGAAAGTTTATTTTAGGTAAAAGAAAGCTTTGGTTTTCTTCCCCAAGGATGTGATTACACATTACAAAAGGTTGCTTTCCAAAGCAAAGTGGAATTATTTTACGTCTACTACTGCTAGCAACATATCCTACTTCTCTGGGAAAGAAAATGCTAGCAAATGTCAACTGGTTGGCAGCACACAGTATGCTGTAGATTTTACTAATATCTTTACTGATGATCTGGGTGAGGGGATTGTGTCCAGCATCAGTAAGTTTGCAGATGACACCAAGTTAGGAGCAGGTGTGGATCTGTTGGAAGGTAGGAGAGCCCTGCAGAGGGACCTGGCCAGGCTGGATGGGTGGGCAGAGGCCGATGGGATGAGATTGACCAAGGCCAAGTGCAGGGTTCTGCACTTTGGCCACAACAACCCCAAGCAGCACTACAGGCTGGGGACAGAGTGGCTGAGAGCAGACAGGAAGAAAGGGACCTGGGGGCACTGGTAGATAGTAGGCTGAAGACGAGCCAGCAGTGTGCCCAGGTGGCCAAGAGAGCCAATGGCATCCTGGCCTGCATCAGGAACAGTGTGGCCAGTAGGATGAGGGAGGTTATTCTGCCCCTGTGCTCAGCACTGGTCAGACCACACCTTGAGTGCTGTGTCCAGTTCTGGGCCCCTCAATTCAAGAGAGATGTTGAGGTGCTGGAAGGTGTCCAGAGAAGGGCAACAAAGCTGGTGAGGGGCCTGGAACACAAACCCTATGAGGAGAGGCTGAGGGAGCTGGGGGCGTGCAGCCTGGAGAAGAGGAGGCTCAGGGCTGACTTCATTGCTGTCTACAACTACCTGAAGGGAGGCTGTAGCCAGGTGGGGGTTGGTCTCTTCTCCCAGGCAACCAGCAACAGAACAAGGGGACACAGTCTCAAGTTGTGCCAGGGAAAGCATAGGCTGGATGTTAGGAGGAAGTTCTTCCCAGAGAGAGTGATTGGCATTGGAATGGGCTGCCCAGGGAGGTGGTGGAGGCACTGTCCCTGGAGGTGTTCAAGCAAAGCCTGGATGAGGCACTTAGTGCCATGGTCTGGTTGACTGGGTGGGGCTGGGGGATAGGTTGGACTGGATGATCTTGGAGATCTCTTCCAACCTGGTCGATTCTATGATTTATGATCTACTTTATAGCACAAGTCAGAGCTAGAGATTTGCTCCTCTAAACCACAAAATTATTAAATGAAAAAAAACCCTCTCCTTTATGTTAAATACTGAGTAAAAATATACCAGGCTTGCATACAAGAAGTATCAAGATTCTCTAGAATAATATTTTCCCCACGTTTCAAGGAGCTTCAAAGAATGAGATGTTAAAATGTCATTCTACCAGCTCTACCCTAAATCAAGTAGCTGCATCATAAGGACCAAATATGTCTTATGAACTGAAGCTTTAATTTCATGAGAGCACTGAAGCTAAACAAAGTTCCTCTCCCTCCTCTCCTACACCTCTGCTTCAGCACAGCTCCAGATTCTGAAACCAGTCTTCACCAGAGGCATGGCTGAAACCTCAGTGTGTATGCCTGTGGGGGAGAGAAAAGTTTTAGGTGCAGCCTTCTGTGACATTTCCTAGCATCCCAGAGGTCAGTACAGTGTCTGTTATCAGTCCTGAATGAGACACCAAACTCTCTGCTGCAGGTTCAACTAATGGCCTGAGACACTCCCTTTTGTATTTAGTTCACTCCAAGAGGATGCAAAGCAGCCCAGATATATAGGGCGAGTAATCAGTTCGCTCTTTGCAGGGGTGATCCAAACCATTCCAGGGAGAAAAGCAGATGGAGTCATTATGTCATTAAAGACATATGGATATTGTCAAGATTGTTATCTGTCTGGCACACACTGCCACAGTGGTTATATCTACTTAAACCTGCACCTTTTGATAGCTAATCATCATTTCTGCTGCATCTTTTGCCAGAGATGGGGGGAGCAAGAGAAGAGAAGAGCGAGCAGATAGAAAGCAACCCTGTCTTTAACAGATGCCAGTACGTCTTGGAAGCTCACCAGCAGGTAAAGTCAGCTCACAAGGACAGTGAACTCCCATGAGTGTAAGCGTGAGGCCTTTTACAATGAGCCTGCACAATGGTACTTTGTGCCTGGGCAGCAGTGAAGCCAACTGATAGTCCAAGAGATTAATAATTGAGAAAAGAATTTGACTATGATGTTGTGAAGCAAAACTGGACAAATAGACTGGGAGGGTTTTGTTTGCTTGTTTGTTTTAGGTGAGCTTATAGAGAAAATTAAATCTAGGAATTTTTGTTTGTTTGTTTTCATTATTGCTCCTACAAACCTCATAGAGACTATAAATAAAGGAGCTTTAAGAACTGAAATTAAGAATTAAGTCCCTGGAGGAATGAGTAATTTTTTACATATTGAAGTTATCTCTAGATTCAACTAAAGCAGGTAAAAGATTTTATTTCTTTGATGTGTTTTTCCAGTGCCCTCTGTGTACAGCCAGGCTCCTGCATCAAGTGTGGAGTTAGCCCTGTTAATACAAACAAGTTCTTTATTGATCTACTGTAGCGAAGACTTGAGCCTGCACAGTAAAATAATAAGGGGGAAAATCCACATACAACTAAGGAAAAAAGATGTTTTTCCCCCTGTGTTTTAGTGCTAACCACCATCAAAAACTACTTGAGTGAATTTCACATAAAAGTGGAAATCTTCAGCCATTTTTCCCCTTTATCATGATAGCCCAAGTATTCCAAGGTATAAATAACTACCACAACAAAGAAAACAGAACAAAGTTTTATCTTATTAAAGCTATTCAGAGAAGTTATTTCCCTCCTTGAACAGAGTGGTATGAATGGAACAAACAGGCACAGTGTGGAAGGTCTGGGTCATGTGAGTAGTAACAAGCCATTGCTTATTGATGAGACAGTAAGAAAATACATACAGCAACAGAAAGGGGAATCTTTACAAGGAAAAACAGTAAATGTGAGATCAGTTTTGCCCATTCATTCCTGCTGTAATTGAGTTTCCAGTTTAGTTAGATTTTCTCTCTCCTCTCACCTAGACTGTAAGCAAGCAGTGTGTTCAGTGACTGCAAACGGTCTCTGGCTTTCTAGAACCCAGGAGAGCATGGCTGCTCACTAGCATTTATGTAAAAATAGGTTCATTTTGGGCCAAAGGTCCTCTTTGTTCTCCTGAAGATTCAATGGTGAATAGATTTTGGGTGGACAAGCACAGCGAGATGAATTTTACTTCAGTCAGAGCTGGCAGGTGTCCACACTGCAATTCAGTGAAAAGAAATCCAAGTTTTCTTCCTTTCATTCCAAGCAATGTCATTACTCCACTAATTAATTTCATCACATAAATCATGGAGACCTGTAGGATATCACCTCAAATATTTTCTTAACTGTTACTAAGTAAGAAGGACAAAAAACTTGGAAGACTTGTAAGTACTAAGAAAGACAAATAGTTGCAAATAGGAAGGTGGTCTTTGCTACTCAAAACAGCTGCTATGATTCCTTTTGCAAGGGTTCCCTTTCAGCAGTGAACATTGCCCTTAGTTTCCAATGCCAGTACACACAGAAATAGGCTTCAAAGTTTGTATGGAACTTCAAAACTTTAAAAAAAAATGAAAACAACAAAGAAAGAGAGCAAAAATAACCCAAAGCACCATGTTTTTGCAAGATTATATTTGCATAGATTAAGCTTCTGTAGATAAAGCATACAGAAGGCAGAAGTCCAGTTAGTAAAAGGAGCTTCAAAATATCTGTTATACAAATATTAAAGTTATTTAACCTAAACTCCTGGAAGTCCACCATAATTGCTTCTTTTATAGCTGGCATTGCACTTCAACTGCTGAATTCCTTTGCTTCCAAGAGCAGACTTATGGAGATGCTGTACTGTTTGATTTGGCACTCTTCACAAGCCTTGGCAGATGATCAAATAGAGGGCACAGAAGAGCAGGAAAAGCCCTAAGAAGCTGTCTGGGCTGCTGTTGTTGCTGCTTCCATAGAGGGAAAACTTAGTAGTAAGCACAAAGTAGCTGTGTGTCTCCCTTGTTTCATTTCATACTGCTTTTTATCTTAACAAAATAAGCAGCATTTCTTCAATAGATACTGATTTGCATCCAGCTTAATTTACATTGCTTTCCAACAGGTAGGCTTTTCTTTTCCTCTGCAGTGTTTTGGAATATATGAATCACTAAAATATCCTAGAGTAACTGAAAACTCCAGACAAAACTTACAAAAAAGCAGCAGGAAGTTCAGTTAGACAATTTAAAAGATCTTCTTTTTAAAAATCACAACTCACAATGTGATGAAGACTGAAAGATTTAAATATCCAGGGACATAGAATTGGGTTTTGCAACACAGTTCAGGTTCAGAGTAGTGTTTGGAACTTCAAGAGGTCCCAGTAATTAGCTGAGGAGCCCTGAAAAGCTGCCAAGAAGATTCTGCTCATATATAATGCTGGGGGGAGAGAAGGGGTGGGATGTCCAAGTCACCTAGAGGCAGTAGAAAGCAATCTCAAGATCCTCACACATGACTGGAAATGTACAGAAAAGCCTTCCATGTAAACAGGAGTGAACAACTATCGACACAATCACAAAACATACAGTGTTTAAGTCCTCAAAATATCAGGCCATGGCAAGTGGTGGGGCCCGGGGGAGCCAGGAGAGCTGCTTGCCAATATCCCTGTCCTCCTGTTCCTTACAGCAGGCAGCCTACACTCGAGACAAACCACACTGTGTAGTGACGTCTTCCCAGCTTCTTCTGACAGCATGAACCCTTCATAACCTTCATGGGCATAGGATGCTTCCACTTCTACTCAACATTGCTCCAGCGGGAGCAGGGAGGAGAAAGAGCAGGCTCATGACTGTAAGGGGAATTAATGCTTCGAGCAGTTTAACTCCTATTCAGATTTCATCTTGGAGAGCTGCCAGGTTACCAGGGAAGCAAGTCATACAGAGCAGCTGCTGCCCGGTTATGATCTTCTCTCTCCCCAGACTTCCTCCACATACGTGCAGCAGATCCTTGTCAGCAATCTGGGGCCTGATAAAGCTCCCACGGCAGGGAGAAAGAGCGGGAGCTCTTTGCTTGGCTGCAGTTTTGGCTGTAATTCTCCCCTAGACATATGCAGAGTAAAACATACTATGCTCTGTGCTGTATGGCAATGCTGGACAATACCCTTAGAGGGATGGGCAGCTGGGATGAAAGCGAGCTTTTCCAGTCTCTGCCAGAAATAATGAAACCTCTTCTAGCTCAAGAGTTATAAGAGTCAGACTCTTAACCTATGGTCCTATCACCAGTAAGCATAGAGACACTTTGTGAATTCAGCATCATGCTCTGATACAAAGGTCAACACGACTTTGATGCACATGAAGTTAATCTTCACAATGGATTACATTCTTCTCACTATCTTCCTTCCTTTTCCAAGATTTTGAGATTCCTTTCCCTTTCCTCCTCACCTGCCACTCCTTCATACAGCATGCTTGAGGACAGATACTGTGGTTTAGGCTGGGTGAATGCAGAACAAGTGTCCTTTCCTGAATCACAGAATTAACCGGGTCGGAAAAGACCTCTAAGATCAGCGAGTCCAACCTATCTCCTAACCCTTCTAATTAGCTAAATCATGGCACTAAGTGCCTCATGCAGCCTCCTCTTGAACACCTCCAGGGATGGTGACTCCACCACCTCCCTGGGCAGCCCATTCCAATGCCAATCACTCTTTTCATGAAGAACTTCTTCCTAATGGGCAGCCTGAACCTGCCCTGGTGCAGCTTGAGGCTATGACCTCTTGTTCTGTCACTGGCTGCCTGGAAAATGAGACCAACCCCCTGCCTGGCTACAGACTCCTTTCAGGTAGTTGCAGAGAGCAATAAGGTCTCCCTTGAGCCTCCTCCTCACCAGGCTGAACAACTCCAGCTCCCTCAGCTGCTCCTCATAGAGCTGTGCTTCAGCTCCCTCACCAAATGACACTTTCATCTCCTTATCCCAAGGCCTTGAAGTCTTTTATGGTCAATGATGCTCAAATTCAGTACATCACAGAAACTGAAGAAAAGCTTCCTAAAATCAGATATTTAGTCTTGTGTTCAGATTGAAAGCAAATCTAAAGGCTCTACTTGCATATGTACCTGCACAAGTGCATTAAATCAAAGATCTCTGGCTCTATAAAGTGTGCATTTTAAAATCATAGACTCAACCAGGTTGGAAGGGAGCTCCAAGTTCATCCAGTCCAACCTATCACCCAGCCCTCTCACTTTTATAATAAGAACTTTTGCTCTACTTCCAAGTTTTACAGAGAGAGATCCTGGTGTCCTTTGCTCAGCCAAGAAAGAAAACAGTTTTATCAAAGTCTTCTCTGCCTACTACACAGGTACCAGTATATAAATGTAATTTCCCTCAGTGTTTGCCTGCTTTACCATATGCTTTGACAGGTAGTCTTGTGACAGCTGAAAATAGAAGAATGTGTTCTCTACAGACAAACACCTTTTACTGATTTCCTTCAAACCTTCCACTGTATGATTGTTGAGTTTCCTGCTCTCAAGTAGAACTATCTGAGCCAGCACCACCCAAGAGTGATGAACATTGCTTTAGACAAAAAAAAAAAAAAAAGAAAAAAGAAAATCATCTGGTGGCCAAATTCCAATTGCAGTTATGGTTCCTTAATGAAATTACATCTTAATGGAACTGACCTACTTCTACATTAAAACTACTGTACCAAAAATCTAACAGAGATGGAAACATATTCTTTGTCATTTTCGCTGCAATTTGCAGTATCGATTTGAACCTCGGCTTGGACCTTGAGCTAACTCAACGTACTGTGAATCCAAAACTCCTGACCTCCAGACCAAACATTTGTTCTTTATTAGAAGTGCAAGCAGGCCACCTTGCATTTGGGTGATGGATGTGACCCCAATCTCTCAGTTAACATTCTGGTTCAAAGAGTAATCCTGCTGCATACAACTTTATTGTTATGAAAGCTATATGAGAGTGCTCACCAACACAGAGTGATGACACCAAGCACCACCAGGGTATTGTCTTGTGAAACAGGAAAAACAGCAAGCCCCAAAGGTTGGGTGCTACTTTGTGAGGAGAAAAATAAATCTTTGGTTCCTTTACACAAATGGAAGTTAGAGGAGCAAAGAGGGCTTTAATTTTCTTTTCAAACATACGGAAGCATTCAGCCTCCCCATCACAAGGCCCTCTTGCCCCCACTGAGACAGTCTTGAAAGATTTATTCACTGCAAGTAGAAGCATAGAATAACTCCAGGGATTTATAATAGCTATATGCTGACCCTCCCTATAGTAAGTGAAGCCTTGATCTTTCACAGGTATTCAGATGCCCATTTGCTGTTGGTTTAACTGGGCACCTAAATGCCTTTGAACCCATTTATGCTTTCCTACCCCTCTTCCTCCCAGTAAATGAAAGCAGTCCAGGCTCCCTGTTTCAAAGAAGGTTCTTGACAATCATAGAATCAACCAGGTTGGAAGAGACCTCCAAGATCATCCAGCCCAACCTATCCCCCAGCCCTATCCAGTCAACTAGACCATGGCACTAAGTGCCCTACCAAGTCTTTTCTTGAAGACCTCCTAACATTGCTGTGTCATTTCAGATGATATTTAGCCACTAAACGTCGAGGACTCCAAAAACATAGGCAGTGTTATAGAGTTGCTACATGTAGTGAGTTTCTGAAAAGTAACTTAATCATAACAACTGGGTTTTGAAACAAGGCAATTGTGATCCTAATTCTCCTACAAGTACAGAAGACAAGTTCTCTAATTCTCCTCTGTGCCTTTCAAAGAGTCTCTCTAAGGAGTTATTAGACTTTTAATGACTGAAGTACCCACTCCTCACAAAGTTGACTCCACATCTAAACCACAGAGCAAATCAAATGTAGTGGACCCTTTTAATCCAAGAGAGCCTCTCTATGTGAGCAGAAAGAAAGACTCTCTTCAAACTGATCTATTTCATTTCATAGGCAGTTCTAAATGTTCATCTCTCTTTTGTCCTTGCAGGCACGAAGAAGGGAGCAGTGCTGTCGCAGGACTCATACTCTCCACATCATTCTGCATTGAATCGCTACAAAGAAGTACCACACGGAAAGAACAGGAAGCAGAGGCAAGTGTTCCACAATACTGTAATTAGTAGACTCTTCATTTTTGAAGAGGGCAACCTATAGCAGAAAACCTCAACAAGCAATCTGAAATAGAATCAACTGACTTAGAAGGAAGCAGTGTGGTCTGCAAGGAGCAGAGATCAAGACTGCCCTTGCTGAACCACTGGTACTTCGAGGTTGTAAACAGAAATGCAAAACCTCACAACTGCAGGAAACTTCAGAGCATTATCTAAGTAGAGAGAACATGTTGGAGACATGAAATAAACTTATTAGGTGTCTCTAGGCTCTACTGAACAGCAGTAAACTTAGCACAAGCTTTCAGAATGCCAAATGTAAAAGAGTTTCTGGCTTAGCATGTGGCTTCCAATCGATCATTTTGCCTTTGGCCCACCGCTTCCAGATTGTGTTTACCTACTCATGACAGTGTTGCACCGACTTGGTGTGGGTTAAATAAGTTTGGTGGTGGAAGTAGCTCAATGATCATTATGGATGAGGATGAGAATGCTTTGCTTAGTGTGTCTGATCTCAGGAGATGGTGCTAGAAAAGGAAACTACTTTATCTTCACCGCTACAAAAGGCAGTAACAGCGCAAAATTCTAAACACTTCAAATATTTTTGCATGCCTCAGTAAGTCTTCAGGGTAAGATTCTAGAACAAGGACTCAACACTTTTATTTAGTAAGCAAATACAGAACACTAAAGACAAAGAGGGTGTTACAAAAGAGAAAAAGGAGGGGGAAAAAGATTACCACTTGATAGAAAAGCAAAAGTGTGCTCTTCACACAGTCGTTCTCCCTACTCTGCCACAGTTTATTTTATGCCTACATAATTCTTCTAATTATTAAGCAGAATAATACAGGAATTGTTGGGAAGTTAACCCTTCAGGATTATGATATAAAGTCTTCAATGGTGCAGGTGAGGTTAGAGAATTCTGAGCTTGAATAACACAAAATGTAACATTCTGACCAGCCTACGATCAAGGAGATTGGAAAAGATCTAAACCATTGTCAGCCAGAGGAACAATCCTACACAACTCAGCCCTTTTCCCAAAAAAGCAAGCAGTAGGACTGCATCCCTACCAGGGCACAGAAGAACCTTCTTTCCTCTTCTCACAAAAAGATTCACAGAAGAGAAGGCTCAAAGAAGAAAGTCTGCATTTTGATAGATACCCTGGATGCCAAGAGAACATGTTATCTTTTGCACAGCAGCTAAGTCACTGCAACTGTGCTTCGTAAGGTCTCCTGTACACAGCTCCAGAACACACTCAGTTATCACCTTTCCCCAAGAGCCTCTCTGGATGCCTAAAATCTGCAGGGAAGACAACATTAAAATGTTAAAGGGAGTCTGTGAGAGGAAGCAGGGGGAAAAAAAAAGTAGATCCCAGCGTACTTCAGCTATTTTGAAAGCATATATTACATTTGCCCTTCAGCTCAGCACAGTGGTAGCCTTACATACAATGTGCATGTCTCAAGTGATATATTGAAGCTCAAGACTTCTTTAGAGAATAAAAGAGTTGTATGCAGGAAACGAGAAGTAAGTGTACTGAAAGCATCTTAGATTCTAAGCAACTATTGATTTAAATAGTTGTATGGATAGGATAGATAATTTTACATCTGCTTATCTGCCCTTGGACTGAGGGTCCCATAAGGCACAAACAGGAGCTTTTTGGAAAGCATCCAGCTGACCTCATCAGAATGATAACATTTGCATAATGAGAATAAATTCAGTTACAGTAAAGCACAGCAAATAACAAGGATGCTCTGGCTTGATTTTCACAGAGACAAGTTGCAGTGAAACTCCAAAACAAATGATAATGCCAAAGGAAAAATTCTTCACTGTTGTCAAACTGCTCAGAAAGCGTTAACGTGGCTCATTCATTTTCAGCTGCAATACCATGCTGAAAACATATTTTTGCTGGTCTGCAGTTGATTGATGTACATTACTCATATCAGGCTAATGGCACTTTATTTTCCAACAGTAGCAAGTAATGAGTGACCTTGAGTGCATATTGTTTTGCTGAAAGGTTTTGTTGCTCTGTGTACTCTACGAGCACCCCCAAGGAAATGAGGGCCCTGTATTGGTGTTTTGCAGCAAACCTCATTTCTTTCATGGCTTTCTGTAAAAGAATTTGATACAGGGATAGAAGCTAGCCTCAGTGAGTAAATGAAATATTGATCCACACTCCTCTGGCCTTGCCTTCACCTTGTCCCAGGGCTGTGAGTTACTGACTTTTCCGTTTTGGCTGTAATAGGAATTATTACAACAGGCCTGTGCGAGTAATTACTTGGCATGGCAAAAAGGAGGGTCCATCATATATTTCTGTTTCCATCAGCCTAGCAGTCTGCTTTTTTGGCCCTGTCTTTGCTACTCTTGATTCAATTCTTTTAACCATCATTAATCAAGTTCCTTGTCAGTAGAAGTTTATCAAAAGTATTAAGTGAGCAAGGCTGCATGGCCTCCTCCTCCTCCTCCTCAAGAAGAAAAAAAAGAGAAGCTAAGAAAAAGAAGCACCAATGCAGGGCAGTAAATTTCAAAATATGGAAGGTTGGTTCCATGATATATATGAGTGTCTCTTCAGCTGGAATGAGCAGTTTGTTTTAGTGATAGATATTGTAGTTTGAGCTGTGATAGAATCCTTTGCAAGTTTATATGTCATAGACCATCGTTTATGAGAGCCCATGTGTTTCTAAACAGTGAAGGTCATGGCTGATGGCAAAAGTAAAAGCTATGGTGATTCATTAAAAATAGTTAATAGGCCTTGCTGTTGACAGGGATAAATACCAGCACGTTGCTTTTTCAACCCACAAGCAACTAGTTTAGGCAATGTTTCTTCTGTATTTTCCCCTGTTCCTGATTGTCAGACAGCTGTGAACATACACAGAGACATAAGCAAGATTGCTTCCACCTTGTTCATAATAGATGCAGGATGGGTTTCCTGTGTGAAGGACTTTACTAGATACAAACTTTCCAACCAGCAGCTTTGGCAGCCTGACTGAACACTCAGCTTGCAGTGATTTGTTATCTAATCATCAAGTTTACAGTGCACAATGAATTCTTAGAAACCAAAAACATTTGCCAGCTATACTGTTGGGATCCCATCCCTCAGTTTTAACACCAACTAATGTCCCAGGTAGAGCCCACGTAACGTCGCTGGAGTCTTTGCTTGGCTGAAGGACACTCAGATGGGTCCTCATAGCATAGGAATGGCTAAAATATTAATGATTTATATTGTACCTTCAGTCAGAAGAAGCTAATTTCCTTAAGCTCTTTCTGTGCTACTCAGACAGCAAACTCAACATCCAGATAGAAATAAGTTTCAGCTGGTGGTTGTGGTGTTGCTCCTTTAGTTTGGCTTTTAGTTTTTAAATGCAAACAAACACCAGGCACTATTAAACCAGAGGTTTAAGACCACTTAGATAACCTTACAAATATATTTTGCCAAACAGATTTGGGGCTGCATTTGAGAGAAGAGTTTGGTAAATGTTCTCTTACAGATCATAGAATCAACCAGGTTGGAAGAGACCTCCAAGATCATCCAGTCCTACCTAGCACCCAGCCCTATCCAATCAACCAGACCATGGCACCAAGTGCCTCATCCAGTCTTTTCTTGAAGGCCTCCAGGGACGGTGACTCCACCACCTCCCTGGGCAGCCCATTCCAATGCCAATCACTCTCTCTGGGAAGAACTTCTTCCTAATATCCAGCCTAGACCTACCCTGGCACAACTTGAGACTGTGTCCCCTTGTTCTGTTGCTGGTTGCCAACTCTCTAGTTGATTCAAACGGTACCCATGGATTAGCTGTGGTTCTGTTTGCTTGGTTTGTTTTTAAATACAGAGGACTATGCTACTAGTATATAGTCATTACTGGTTAAAAAAAACAGAGCAATGATTCATAAATTCTAGACATAACATCAACTCCACCTAATTTTGTCACATCTGAATGTTTTGGGTCAGTGGAAAAATGGGATAGTATCACAATATCATCAGGGTTGGAAGAGACCTCACAGGTCATCAAGTCCAACCCTTTACCACAGAGCTCAAGGCTAGACCATGGCACCAAGTGCCACATCCAATCCTGCCTTGAACAGCTCCAGGGATGGCAACTCCACCACCTCCCCAGGCAGCCCATTCCAGTGTCCAATGACTCTCTCAGGGAAGAACTTTCTCCTCACCTCCAGCCTAAATTTCCCCTGGCGTAGCTTGAGGCTGTGTCCTCTTGTTCTGGTGCTGGCCACCTGAGAGAAGAGAGTAACCTCCTCCTGGCTACAACCACCCCTCAGGTAGTTGTAGACAGCAATAAGGTCTCCCCTGAGCCTCCTCTTCTCCAGGCTAACCAATCCCAGCTCCCTCAGCCTCTCCTCGTAGGGCTGTGCTCAAGGCCTCTCCCCAGCCTCGTCGCCCTTCTCTGGACACGCTCAAGCAACTCAATGTCCCTCCTAAACTCAGTATTCTGTTCTAGTAGACAAAAGACACAGATTATCTTCAGTGTAAGATGGTGCAATTGTACTGATGAACATAAAGTGTTTGCTAAAACCAAAGGACAATCTCCTGGCCCCTTAGCTTCATTAAACACACTAGCTTCAGCCCTAACAGATTCTCACCCTGAACAGAGCAAATCTCTCTTATCGACCTCATTGTAACAATTACATATTGCAGTATGGTTTCCTGTCTTCATTTTTAGTGACTGATCAGGCAGATATGACAGACAGCTGGAGAAGGATGTGGCTCACATTTGAGTTCTGATCGTCCTTTGCCAAGCAAGCATTTTGTTCTGCCTCTCTTGGCGTTTTGCTAGCGTTCTACCTAGCTAACACAGCAGTGAAGAAGAGCATGGGGAGGAGATCTTCTTTTATTTTAGGAACAAAAGATGTTTATCATTCTGCTCAAGTGGTTCCCTCCATGATCTCTGTCTCAGTTATTTGGAGAATTCCATTTCTCAGTTGATCATGACACACTATCAAAGTGAATAGGAGGAACAACTTCACACTCTGCTTGAGTGGACACTGGAAGAATAACAGCAGCAAATAAAAGAAAAAAGGAAAGAAAAGGAAAGGGGAAAGGGAAAGGGAAAGGGAAAGTGTGGCCAGTAGGACAAGGGAGGTTCTTCTGCCCCTGTACTCAGCACTGGTCAGGCCACACCTTGAGTACTGTGTCCAGTTCTGGGCCCCTCAATTCAAGAGAGATGTTGAAGTGCTGGAACATGTCCAGAGAAGGGCAACAAAGCTGGTGAAGGGCCTGGAGCATAAACCCTATGAGGAAAGGCTGAGGGAGCTGGGGGTGTGCAGCCTGCAGAAGAGGAGGCTCAGGGGTGATCTTATTACTGTCTACAACTACCTGAAGGGACATCATAGCCAGGTGGGGGGGGGTCTCTTCTCCCAGACAACCAGCAATAGAACAAGGGGACACAGTCTCAAGTTGTGCCGGGGTAGGTATAGGCTGGATGTTAGGAGGAAGTTCTTCCCAGAGAGAGTGATTGGCATTGGAATGGGCTGCCCAGGGAGGTGGTGGAGTCACTGTCCCTGGAGGTCTTCAAGAAAAGACTGGATAAGGCACTTAGTGCCATGATCTAGTTGACTGGATAAGTCTGAGGGATAGGTTGGACTGGATGATCTTGGAGGTCTCTTCCAACCTGGTTGATTCTATGATTCTAGGAAAAGAAAAGAAAAGAAAAGAAAAGAAAAGAAAAGAAAAGAAAAGAAAAGAAAAGAAAAGAAAAGAAAAGAAAAGAAAAGAAAAGAAAAGAAAAGAAAAGAAAAGAAAAGAAAAGAAAAGAGAAGAGAAGAGAAGAGAAGAGAAGAGAAGAGAAGAGAAGAGAAGAGAAGAGAAGAGAAGAGAAGAGAAGAGAAGAGAAGAGAAGAGAAGAGAAGAGAAGAGAAGAGAAAAAAGAGAAAAGAGAAAAGAGAAAAGAAGCATGAAAGGAAAAAGGAAAAAAATCTACTGGTTAGTTAAAAATAGTAACAAGGAGAGCAAATGAAAGAGCAAATCCATTAAGACTTGGTTAATTCTGCCATCTCCAGTCCTTTGTTCTTCCTATGATACATATGCTCTGCAGCTGCCCAGATCAGAGCTGAAATCCTGTAATTACAGATGTTCCCTCACTTTCCTTCCTTTTGCTCTACTGAGGAAAAAGGAGGTTTTGGCTTGGTTTGTTTTTTCTCTTACTTGCTAGCCTAATAAAAATGCTTTGGTTTTCTAAAGCAAGCTAGGAGATAGGTCTAGCTGAAAACACTTCTCAAATGTAGTTTTATCTCAAATGTAGTTTTATCTCAGATGTTTTTAACCTTTATTTTTAGGCACTGATTAAATGCCACTTCCCGTGGCCAATCATATGCAGGAACAACCCCAGCCTCTAAATTAGAGAGGCAGCCAGTGCAAACTATTTGATTACCAAGTAGAAAGGTAAATGAGACATCCGTTGTGATTGCTTGAATGCTTCTGTTTTGCTGCTTCTGCAAGAGTAGCAGCTACTCTCCTAGAGTCATCTTGTGAAAGACAGTCTGCAGCAGTAACAAATTGACTTTTTATGGAGAAAATAAGTCTGTTCCTAACCTATTGCACCCATATTAGTTTTTGTTAATATTTTATGAAATAAAAGTCCTCCCATTAAGGGTGGCAAATTGCTTTATAATTACAGGATTTCACATACTGGAATGACTGCTTCATTTTATGGGGAAAAAAAAAACCCTCCTCAAAATACAATTTCATTACCATCCAGTGGCTTTCCTTCCTCCTGAAGATTTCAGCAGAAAGCGTTCTTATGTGCATCTCAGACCTCTCCTTTTCCAAATCTTAGTTCAATTTAAAGAAAATAAAATGGTGGCTGCCATTCCACACTGCTCCATGCTAAAGAAAGAGCTGTGCACAGTGACTGTTTGTACACAAATGCAGGTGAATCAAATTAACAAAGTGAATGGCTATAAAGTCTGGACCTTTTAACTTCTATGTTGAGTGGCTGATTTATATGCAGCATGGACATTACGTTTACTCAAGTGCTTTCAAAACAGATTTAGTTAAACCTGTGCAACTTCCTGGTGCAGCCTCTCTTAAATCAGTTCAAGAGAATCTTACATTGCTTAGGCCAACGGGATGAGATTTAACAAGGCCAAGTGCAGGGTTCTGCACTTTGGCCACAACAACCCCAAGCAGCACTACAGGCTGGGGACAGAGTGGCTGAGAGCAGACAGGAGGAAAGGGACCTGGGGGTACTGATAGACAGTAAGCTGAAGATGAGCCAGCAGTGTGCCCAGGTGGCCAAGAGAGCCAATGGCATCCTGGCCTGCATCAGGAACAGTGTGGCCAGTAGGACAAGGGAGGTTCTTCTGCCCCTGTACTCAGCACTGCTCAGACCACACCTTGAGTACTGTGTCCAGTTCTGGGCCCCTCAATTCAAGAAAGATGTTGAGGTGCTGGAACATGTCCAGAGAAGGGCAACAAAGCTGGTGAGGGACCTGGAACACAAATCCTATGAGGAGAGGTTGAGGGAGCTGGGGGTGTTTAGCCTGGAGAAGAGGAGGCTCAGGGGTGATCTTATTACTGTCTACAACTACCTGAAGGGACATTGTAGCCAGGTGGGGGGTGGCCTCTTCTCCCAGGTACCCAGCAATAGAACAAGGGGACACAGTCTCAAGTTGTGCTGGGGAAAGTACAGGCTGGATGTTAGGAAGAAGTTCTTCCCAGAGAGAGTGATTGGCATTGGAATGGGCTGCCCAGGGAGGTGGTGGAGGCACCGTCCCTGGGGGTCTTCAAGAAAAGCCTGGATGAGGCACTTAGTGCCCTGGTCTAGTTGATTGGATAGGGCTGGGTGCTAGGTTGGACTGGATGATCTTGGAGGTCTCTTCCAACCTGGTTGATTCTATGAGTTCTATGAGTTAATGTGGTTTCTAATTTAGCTAAAATTGGTATCCAGGTTATAATCAAACAACCTCTGAGTCAACCACACTGATCTTAGCCTGAATCAGTAGACTTTTGCAATTCTCAGAGGAGAGTAAAATTGCAGTACCAATTGGGTTGGGTTTTTTTTCCATATTTTCTCTTCAAATGTTTTGATTGAACCATTAAATTCTTCTGCTGGAAAGAATCAACAGTCCATTATATACAATCATCTTCTCTCCTACCTGAATACACCAGTGACAGTTTTGATGCCTAAGACTGCACACTCAAAGGTTATTTGATTTCCAGTGGAGTGCTTTGTTTGTCTGCTAGAAAGATCATCGCTGCAACACTCTCGATATCACAGTCCCCATACTGCAAATGAAAACTTAGCTGAATCATTACTGGGAAATGTTGTCACTAAAATATTCTGCTTCTAGAGGCATTAATGTAAAAATACTCTCATTGGACGAGATGCAGAAACATTAAGTCCAGCATCAGTAAGTTTGCAGATGACACCAAGCTAGGAGCAGGTGTGGAGCTGTTGGAAGGTAGGAGAGCCCTGCAGAGGGACCTGGCCAGGCTGCGTGGGTGGGCAGAGGCCAATGGGATGAGATTGAAGAAGGCCAAGTGCAGGGTTCTGCACTTTGGTCACAACAACCCCAAGCAGTGCTACAGGCTGGGGACAGAGTGGCTGGAGAGCAGCCAGGAGGAAAGGGACCTGGGGGCACTGATAGATAGTAGGCTGAAGATGAGGCAGCAGTGTGCCCAGGTGGCCAAGAAAGCCAAAGGCATCCTGGCCTGCATCAGGAACAGTGTGGCCAGTAGGACAAGGGAGGTACTCAACACTGCTCAGACCACACCTTGAGTACTGTGTCCAGTTCTGGGCCCCTCAATTCAAGAGAGATGTTGAGGTGCTGGAACATGTTCAGAGAAGGGCAACAAAGCTGGTGAGGGGCCTGGAGCACAAATCCTATGAGGAGAGGTTGAGGGAGCTGGGCCTGTTTAGCCTGGAGAAGAGGAGGCTCAGGGGTGATCTTATTACTGTCTACAACTACCTGAAGGGGCATTGTAGCCAGGTGGGGTTGGTCTCTTCTCCCAGGCAACCAGCAACAGAACAAGGGGACACAGTCTCAAGTTGTGCCAGGGTATAGGCTGGATATTAGGAGGAAGTTCTTCCCAGAGAGAGTGATTGGCATTGGAATGGGCTGCCCAGGGAGGTGGTGGAGGCACCGTCCCTGGAGGAGTTCAAGAAAAGCCTGGCTGAGGCACTTAGTGCCATGGTCTGGTTGATTGGTTAGGGCTGGGGGATAGGTTGGACTGGATGATCTTGGAGGTCTCTTCCAACCTGGTTGATTCTATGATTCTATGATTCTATGATTCTAACAGTTATCAATCATAAAAGCAACAAGAAAAAAAAACAAACAAGGCCCCCTCCCTCCACTGCAAGAACATTGTGGGACAGTATTGACTTCACATTGACACAGCAGGAGCAAAAGAGGAAACTACCAACAAACCCCCAACCAAAACAAAAATTCAACCTAAACAGAGGTATTTTTGCTTGGCCTCCTGAATAGCAAATAAGTCTGAAATGTAGCTTTTACATTCTGAAGATGTGAGTCTATTTAAATGTCAGAGTTGGACTGAACTGATTGTCCTTGCACAAACCAAACATGTAAGGACAGGAAAAGGATCAAGAAACTCTCATTCTTCAGTATTGTAAACCCCTTCCAAACACTACATAATATATATATATACTCTCCTTAAATATAAATTTTACATATATTTAGCAACTGGAATGGGCTGCCCAGGGAGGTGGTGGAGTCACCGTCCCTGGAGGTGTTCAAGCAAAGCCTGGCTGAGGCACTTGGTGCCATGGTCTGGTTGACTGGCTAGGGCTGGGGGATAGGTTGGACTGGATGATCTTGGAGCTCTCTTCCAACCTGGTTGATTCTAAATTCTTTCCCTTGTGAACACAGAGAGCAAATCTTTTTTCTCTTTTTGCTTTCCTTTTCCTTCCCCCCTCCTCACTTTTGTTGACTGCCATGGTGCCCTGTGCTCCAGGTTTTTTTTGTTTTCAGGTTTAATTGCTAAGCAGTGAAGCTCAGTGCCTGGGCAAGGTGCAGGATGCATCTTCCAACATCTGTAACAAAAATACCATTCCCTCCGCATGTAGAGCACTGCTCCTGTACCATGTACATTTAATAAAGTCAGGTATTTATTTGCCAAGAAAACACAAAGCTAGAATGCCTTTAACTCTGCTACCACAATTATATGTTATGAATTTCAGCCCTTCAGAGTCAGCTCACTGCACAGAAATAGTTGGTTTGTTTAAAAAGGTAAAATCTCCCTGTGGCACAGCTTGTAAGGTCAGACACTGAAGAAAACATGTCATTATTTTTGCTATGAAAATGGTTCTACCTACTGGATTTTCACTTAAGTGTATTTCTGAGCTAAGAAAATGGTAGAAATCAACAGAACCCTAATCACTGGACTAAAGACACTAAAAACTAGACACACCTTTCTATCCCCTCTGTCCCTCTCCATAGATAAAATGCAGTTAGGACTTTCTTTTAAAATGAATGACCAATACATTATTTAGGATTTTATGAGGTTATTCATCTGCAATAATAGTTTTATTATTATAGATTCACCCAAAGGCATAAGTAAAAAAAAAGGAAAATTAATTTGAGGGTGAAATTATTGATCTCCTTATTTTTGCCTAATGGTGTTTGGCATGATGCTGTCAATCTCTGTTCTAAGGGACCTTAGAAGAGAAGTATGAGGAGCACTGAAAGGGCAACCAAGACACTGAGTCAATACTATATACTCCCTATATAAGGCACTTCCACATCTATTCTTCGTGCATTTAAAGACTGGAATAAGAATGGCTTCACATCTCTGTTACAGTGTGGAAGGAGAGAAAGGTAACAGCTGAACAGAGAGTGAGTGGGGAGGGATTTTTTACTATCTTGTTCTAGCTTGCAGGCCCCCCCTTCTGACATGGTTTCTGAGCTCTGCAATGACATCACTGCAATGGCAACTCAGACCTTTGTCTCCTTCCCAAATTTCATTACATATTACAATTTTTACATATAAGTACCCTTCAATTATGTCTGCACTGGCTCTGCACCAATATAAGCGCTGGCAAAAAGTCAAAACATTTTCCAAGTGCATGATTAATTGTATCACTGTTCTGAGATATACAAAAATAATCACTCCTTTGAGTTGTTACCCTCTTAGGCTCTTACTGGCAGAGATGACATTGCCAAAGTTCATAGAACACCTTGACTGATTCCAAACAAGAATGTCAGACGTGTATGCAGCAGCCAACAGTCAGAAGCAGGTTAAGGAGGCATTTTTCTCTTTGGCTTCTCCTATATGACTTCAAACATTTATTTTTTCTGTAATCAAAAACATTACTGCAGGCAGCTGTAAGGCCTCATTGACTCTAACATAACACAGTGCCACAAGTTTTGCAGCATGTGTGCTTTCTGTTCCCACTCCAACAGGGTGCCACAACTGTTGGATGGTACCTGAGGCACTGCCCCAGCCAGTCGTGGTTCTTCTACACTTATGTGGCCTTTCATGAGTGATTTAATGCAGAAGCAAGCTTTAATGTGACACTAAAGATGTAGTGATTTTCTCATTAGTATATATTTACCACAGAAAGTAGGAATGAATCTTTGTTTTCTGTGGTTTTGGGGAAGGTGACCACTCTGCCATGCATACCCTGTATGCTTTTGCAGTACTTGTGTCACAGATCAAAACCCATCTCATAAAAGTGTTTGATGCCCTAGAGGGAGTGCATGGGCTTCTTATCTCAGTACAAGGCTTTCTTCAGTTGGGGCTTATTATGTGCTCCCCAACACTTTAAATTGCTTTGGTACTAGTCAAACAAGCCAAAATCTGGACAACTGAAATTGATCACAGCATGTTAGGGTTTGGAAAGGACCTCTGGAGATCTTTAAGTCACAGAACTACAGAAACATTCAGGTTGGAAAAAAGCCCCTCGGGATTACCAAGTCCAACTCACATTCCTGCTCCACAAGGTTCACCCCAAACACCACATCCAAACGACCTTTAAACACATCCAGGGTGAGACTCAGCCACCTCCTTGGGCAGCTCACTCCAATGCCTGAGCAGTCTTTCTATGATTTTTTTTTCCTAATGCCCTGTCTAAACCTTTCCAGTTACAGCTTGAGTCCAACCCTACTGCCAGAGCAGGACCATTTAATCTAGCACAGGTCATGCAGGAACACATCCAGACAGGGCTTGACATTCTTCAGAGAAGGAGACTCCACAACCTTTCTGGGGAGCCTGTTCCAGTGCTCTGGGACCTTTACAGTAAAGAAGTCCTTCCTCATGTGGAGGTGGAACTTCCTGTGCTGTAGTTTCCATCCATCGCCCCTTATCCTACCCCAGTGCACAACTGAGCAGAGGCTGTCCCTGGCCCTTCCTTCCTGACTCCCAGCCCTCAGATATTGATAGACATTGATTAGATCCCCTCTCAGCCTTCTCCTCTCCAGTCTAAAAAGCCCCACTGATGGGTACTGCTGTAGCTTTGTAGATGGACCCACCTGGGAGAGATCAGCCAGTGCTGTCTGTTTCTTTCTGACTTTTGTTCCTTTTCATTTTCATTCAAATGACAGAACTTTCACTGCTCTAAACAAAAAGGTGACACAAATGCAGACTGAAATCACAGTATCACAGTATCATCAGGGTTGGAAAAGACCTCACAGATCATCAAGTCCAACCCTTTACCACAGAGCTCAAGGCCAGACCATGGCACCAAGTGCCACGTCCAGTCCTGCCTTGAACAGCTCCAGGGACGGCGACTCCACCACCTCCCCGGGCAGCCCATTCCAGTGTCCAATGACTCTCTCAGGGAAGAACTTTCTCCTCACCTCCAGCCTAAATCTCCCCTGGCACAGCCTGAGGCTGTGTCCTCTTGTTCTGGTGCTGGCCACCTGAGAGAAGAGAGCAACCTCCTCCTGGCCACAACCACCCCTCAGGTAGTTGTAGACAGCAATAAGGTCTCCCCTGAGCCTCCTCTTCTCCAGGCTAACCAATCCCAGCTCCCTCAGCCTCTCCTCGTAGGGCTGTGCTCAAGGCCTCTCCCCAGCCTCGTCGCCCTTCTCTGGACACGCTCAAGCATCTCAATGTCCCTCCTAAACTGGGGGGCCCAGAACTGAACACAGCACTCAAGGTGTGGTCTAACCAGTGCAGAGTACAGGGGCAGAATGACCTCCCTGCTCCTGCTGGCCACACCACTCCTGATGCAGGCCAGGATGCCACTGGCTCTCTTAAATGCAGCCTATCACATCTGCCAGTCGCTCTCAATGGCAGCAAACTGTCAGAATGGTTCAAACCAGCCACTATCAAGAGTCTCCTGCTTCCAGTAGTACAAGGAAAGAAGCAGCTCACATCAGTTAACTCAGAGTCTTACTTTATCCTTATATCTCATTGCAAAAAAATGTTGGCATCTCTTTAAGAGTTATTTTTGTGGAAAATGCATATATATATATATTGTGGGGGGAAAATATATATACACTGCCACAGTGCAAAGTAAATATTTGCACTTTTTGGTAGCAAAGAGTGCATCAGAGCCTACAGGGTTTTTCTCTCCCTTCTGTTTCCTGTTCTCATTAAAATATTCTTTAATGAAAATGTCATTGGCATGTCACATCATTTCACCCACAGTCAACTCTCAGATGCTCATTATGCTCATTCTTGAGACAAATGTTGGACTAAGAACAAAAAAGAAGTATTTTTTTTTCCCCTTAGGAGAAGTAGGATACTATCAAAAAATACAATATAAACCAACTCATCAGCAAAGCCCTTTTGTTTCAGGACAGGTCTAATATTAATTAAATACCCTAAAAGGGCAATAGCACTTCATTCTAAGTGTCATCTTAATTTTCTTCAGTGGTTGTTTGGTTTTGGAAAGGGATCCTATTTAATAAATGGGAAAAGATCCTGGAATTCTAAAAGCAAATGAGAAACTTTGATTAAATGTTTAGAGCTAGACACAGAAAAATGCAGATTCACAGAACAGAAGTCTTGGGAATCTACTGCTGCTAACCAATGCTCTCAACCTGTCTGGGGTAATTATTGTTTTCCAGATCATCATTATTCCTAAATGAATCTCCACAGCAATTATTAATCCCTAGATAAAATTATCAGCACACACACATACATATTCTTCCTAACCAAAGGAGTCGAGCACTAAAGAACTGAACGCATGAGAAGACAAATACTGGCAGCAGGCTGAGTTCCTGGAATGTTAAAGCTTTGTATCCAAATTTCATCAGCCAGAGAAAACCCACCCAAGCCTTGAAATCAAAATCTTAAGTTGCTTCTGCCACGCAGAAGTAAGGATGCTTTAGTGTAAAACTTACTTTACAAGATGCCTGAAGTATTTTAGGGTGACCCTACTAGTTAAGCAGATCTCCTGATTGCACCTTTTATGATCAGGTTACCTGCCTGGTGAATGTGGGGATGGCTATGGATGGAGTCTACCTGGACTTCAGCAAAGCCTTTGACACTGTCTGCCATAACAAGATCCTAGCCAAGCTGGCAGCTCATGGCTTGGACAGATTCACTCAGTGCTGGATCAGGAACTGGCTGGATGGCAGAGCTCAGAGAGTGGTGGTGAATGGTGCCACATCCAGTTGGCAGCTGCCACTAGTGATGTGCCCCAGGGGTCAGTGCTGGGCCCAGTCCTGTTCAATATCTTTATTGATGATGTGGATGAGGGGATTGAGTCCAGCATCAGTAAGTTTGCAGGTGACACCAAGCTAGGAGCAGCTGTGGAGCTGCTGGAAGGTAGGAGAGCCCTGCAGAGGGACCTGGCCAGGCTGGATGGGTGGGCAGAGGCCAATGGGATGAGATTGACCAAGGCCAAGTGCAGGGTTCTGCACTTTGGCCACAACAACCCCAAGCAGCACTACAGGCTGGGGACAGAGAGGATGAGAGCAGCCAGGAGGAAAGGGACCTGGGGGTACTGAGAGATAGTAGGCTGAAGATGAGGCAGCAGTGTGCTCAGGTGGCCAAGAGAGCCAATGGCGTCCTGGCCTGCATCAGGAACAGTGTGGCCAGTAGGACAAGGGAGGTTCTTCTGCCCCTGTACTCAGCACTGCTCAGGCCACACCTCAAGTGCTGTGTCCAGTTCTGGGCTCCTCAATTCAAGAGAGATGTTGAGGTGATGGAAGGTGTCCAGAGAAGGGCAACAAAGCTGGTGAGGGGCCTGGAACACAAACCCTATGAGGAGAGGCTGAGGGAGCTGGGGGTGTGCAGCCTGCAGAAGAGGAGGCTCAGGGCTGACCTCATTGCTGTCTACAACTACTTGAAGGGAGGTTGTAGCCAGGTGGGGTTGGTCTCTTCTCCCAGGCAACCAGCAACAGAAGAAGGGGACACAGTCTCAAGTTGTGCCAGAGGAGGTCTAGGCTGGATGTTAGGAGGAAGTTGTTGGCAGAGAGAGTGATTGGCATTGGAATGGGCTGCCCAGGGAGGTGGTGGAGTCACCATCCCTGGAGGTGTTGGAGCAAAGCCTGGCTGAGGCAGTTAGTGCCATGGTCTGGTTGACTGTCTAGGGCTGGGTGCTAGGTTGCACTGGATGAACTTGGAGGTCTCTTCCAACCTGGTTGATTCTATGATTCTATGAACCAATTATAGTGATGATTTACAGGCTTTGTGGGTGACCTGGATCATTTTTCCAGACAGTGAAAAGCCTTCTAATGCCATCAGTGGATGCATTTATTAAAGCAAGAAACACTGTCCAATTTGAGACAAAAGTTTCATGACTTTGATGTTACATTACCTGCATTTAGAAAGACCTTTGCCTTCAAACAGCACAACAAACACAGCTTTTTTTCCTTTGAGGTCACTCTTCAGGATCACAACCCTGGGTCCAGACTTAACACACATACTTTTGGGGAGACTTTTATCTTGAGGCCATTTCTGACAAGTGCAAGGTGGGAAATAAGGGGCACAGGAAGAATTTGTTTTCTGCATGTAATATTCACAGCAAAAAAAAACCCACACACTCAAATGCTACCTTAAAACCAGCAGGTGAAGTTATTGCCTCAAGTAAGCTTATCAATAGAAAACACAACATGAGGCTTTTGAAGTCTATAATTTGAAACTTTTACTTTCAGAAGGTCTGGGGTCAAGGCATGGCCCAAACCAAAGTAAAGGCATAGCTAATTATGAAACAGAAACTTCAGATTCCATCTTTCTGATCCACAAAGTCTGTTTTTTCCCTAATGCTTTCCTTTAAGCCAAGTAATGAGTGCTTTCTGCAAGATCCTAACAGTAAAATTGAGGCTCCATCTATGGCTGTTTATACAAATTTTGTATCTCCTTACATTTTTCTAGTGGTGCAAGAGAGAAAAGTGCACTGCATGTACTGCACTCACCTGTGTTTTCTCACTATGGTGCTTTTACAAGCTACATTTTGGTTACAGAAGAAGGAAGTAAACTTTTGCTAAGACAGTGATCAATCCTCCTGGTTAAGGGGAAGGTGTTTGAAAGGGCAACAGATACATTACACCATTTTTGCACTGAGATCATAGTTGAAGATCATAGAATCATAGAATGGTTTACGTTGGGAGGGACCTCAAAGATCATCCAGTTCCAACCCCCTGCCATAGGCAGGGACACCTCCCACTAGAACAGGTCACTCAAGGCCTCATCCAACCTGGCCTTGAACACCTTCAGGAAGGGAGCAGCCACAACGTCCCTGGGCAACCTGTGCCAGTGTCTCACTACCCTCACTGGAAAGAACTTCCTAACATCTACTTTAAATCTCCCCTCTGCCAGTTTAATCTCATTACTCCTCATCCTGTCATTACAACACTTTGTCAGTAGTGCCTCTCCAGCCCTCCTGTAGGCCCCTTTCAGATACTGGAAGGCTACTCCAAGGTCTCCTCAAAGCCTTCTCTTCTCCAGGCTGTAGAGCCTCAGCTCTTATAAGCTGTCCTCATAGCAGAGCTGCTCCAGCCCTCTGAGCATCTTCGTGGCCTCCTCTGGACTGAAAAGCAGAGATGGGGGCAGTCAGCCTCTATGCAAAGTGACAGAGGGGTGGAAGGTCCAGTCAAGTTCCCTACCAGCCTTCTTGGAGGTCTGGGTTGATGAAAAGCTCAACAGGAGCCTGCAGTGTGAGTGCAGCCCAGACACAACCCTGTGCTGGGCTGCAGCAAGAGCAGTGTGGCCAGCAGGGCAAGGGAGGGGATTCTGCCCCTTGGCTTTCATCAGACCCCACCTGGAGTCCTGTGTGCAGTTCTGGAGCCCCCAGCACAAGAAGGATGTCAAACTATTAGAGTGAGGCCAGAGGAAGGCCACGAAGATGCTCAGAGGGCTGGAACATGTCTCCTATAAGGACAGGATACAAGAGTTGGGGCTCTACAAGAAGGCTGGGGAGGGACTATTGACAAGGTCTTATGATGAGAGGACAAGGAGTAATGGGTTTAAACTGGAAGAGGAGAGGTTCAAACTAGATGCTAGGAAAGGGCTCTTGCCAGTGAGGGTGGTGAGACACTGGCACAGGTTGCCCAGGGAGGTTGTGGATGCTCTTTCTTTAGAAGTGTTCAAGGCCAGGTTGGATGAGGCCTTGAGGGACCTGTTCCAGTGGGATGTGTCCCTGCCTATGGCAAGGGGTTGGAACCTTTGAGGTCCCTTCCAACCTAAACCATTCTATGATTCTTCCTTGCCCACTTTGTCTCACCCTGCTGCAGGCACAGGGCACCCAAGCCTCTTCCCCATTATAAAGCAGTTCCCACAACAGCAGCAATATGCCCAGCACAGCCTGAGCATCTATGAGAGAGCAGTCTTGACAAAGTCTAGAAGGCAGCTGCTGTCCCAGGGAAGCTCTCCTGGTACAGACTGAAGCTTCAGGGCTCTAAAACCCCCCTGTAACATTGCAAGACACTCCAGCACTGCCATCTGTTTGATGTGCCAAACCTTAAATATTGAATGGATCACATGAATGGTTGTTTTTCAGCTTGGTATTCCAAAGATCTCCAAAGGCTGCTCATACATCAAGCAGTATAAAAGATAATACAATTTCAGGAGGTATAGTACATGGCCAAGGTCAGGGACATTTTCTCTCTACTGGCACTTTCCAGGCACTTAACAAAACCTGTCTTAAACAATAGATCTGTTATGATAAAGACAAACCAGGCTCCATTCCTGACAAGCAATGATACTGTCTTTATTGGTTTAACTGTTGCAGGCAGTGATAGTTAGCAACTGAGACATCTAAGGTAATGCACAATTAAGGGGCTAATTTGCATGGTTATTTATCACTATTTCTCACACATATCAAGCCCTCCTTATGAATGGCCTGCTAAATATCCACTTGTAAATGCAGCTACAGGATCTGCACAGAGCAGACAGCAGGCACAGTTTGACTACAATCCCAAAACATTACAAAATAATGAATGTGTGAAAACTGGAATGTGAGTATTTGAATAATTCAGAACTACAGCATTCTGACCCAAGGTTCTGCCTTATTGATGATCTGGACGAGGGGATTGAGTCCAGCATCGGTAAGTTTGCACATGACACCAAGCTAGGAGCAGCTGTGGATCTGTTGGAAGGTAGGAGAGCCTGCAGAGGGACCTGGACAGGCTGCATGGGTGGGCAGAGGCCAAGAGGAGGAGACAGAACAAGGCCAAGTGCAGGGTTCTGCACTTTGGCCACAACAACCCCAAGCAGCACTACAGGCTGGGGACAGAGTGGCTGAGAGCAGACAGGAAGAAAGGGACCTGGGGGTACTGATGGATAGAAAGCTGAAGATGAGGCAGCAGTGTGCCCAGGTGGCCAAGAGAGCCAATGGCATCCTGGCCTGCATCAGGAGCAGTGTGGCCAGTAGGACAAGGGAGGTTATTCTGTCCCTGTACTCAGCACTGCTCAGGCCACACCTTGAGTGCTGTGTCCAGTTCCAGTTCTGGGCTCCTCAATTCAAGAGGTGCTAGAAGGTGTCCAGAGAAGGGCAACAAAGCTGTTGAGGGGCCTGGAACACAAACCCTATGAGGAGAGGCTGAGGGAGCTGGGGGTGTGCAGCCTGCAGAAGAGGAGGCTCAGGGCTGACCTCATTGATGTCTACAACTACCTGAAGGGAGGCTGTAGCCAGGTGGGGTTGGTCTCTTCTCCCAGGCAGCCAGCAACAGAACAAGGGGACACAGTCTCAAGCTGTGCTGGGGGAGGTCTAGGCTGGATGTTAGGAGGAAGTTGTGTATAGGGTTAACACTCCTGGGGGAGTGACCCTGAACCTGACCCTAGGGGTCTTGGCCCCTCCTCAGGGGTGGGCCACACTCCAGGTGATGGTTAGCCCACTCCCCCCACTTCCTGTGGTATAAAAGACAGGAGTTCTCCTGTCTCTTCCTCTTTTCGCCCTCTTGCTCACTACCTGCGTTCATGACCGCACACACACACTGATACTGTATACCAGCCACGAGGCAGAGACACCATCACACTACTCGGGTTGTATCCATCCCTGTTTTGTATTTTGCTGTTTTCCCTTCCTCATCCTTTGTAAACTCCCCTACCTCCAATCCCTTTTTTCTAAGTTATTGTTAAACTTTTCCTTTTTAACTTCCAAATCGAGTGAGATTTGATTTATTCGGGGTGTCCCTACCTTTATCTCTCTCTCCCTGTCTTTTGGGGAAAGGAGGGGGAGGAGGAGGAGGGCACTCTATAAACTCTATAAATCCTATAAATTGTCATTGGGTCTACCAAATTTATAAGAGTCTCTGGGAACCTGCATTTGAACCCAAGACAATTTATTTGGCGTCTCAACGTGGGGCTAGGTAGAAAGAATTCTTTCAGAGAAGATTTGGAAGTTAAAAAATGGATATTCTGAAAGTCTTAATCATTAACGCTTTTGCATGGCTGTTGTGGGGCTGGCTGTTAAAGTTTATAAGTTACCATGTCTTCTGGATTGTCATTGATATGCTCTGGGAATATTCTAAGCATTTGCCTGCCCGAGTCTATGCCTATTTCCTGAATTCTGTTAGTAATATCACTGTGTTTAGAAATGTTTCTGGAACATGGAATCAATCTGAGTATATGCATTGGAGCACAGAAGCTCCAGATATTTTGGGCGAGAAATGGTACTGGATAGCTGTTATTTCACTGTGTGTAAATGTGGGTTTGGGAATTAATAAGATAGCGGTGAACTGGGACACGTGGAAATATCGAGTGGGCGCCGCCATTAGGGTGCTTAGGGGGAGGGGTGGTCCTCACTGCCCCAGCTGCAACTGCGGGGGATGGGCGACAGGGCAGACCGCCCCTAGCGCGGCTCCGCCCCGAACTCCGCCTCCGGTCCCGCCCAGGGCAGCCCCCCGGACCCTGCCCCCTCAGCCCAGCCCCCTTCACCTGGCGCCAATTACGACGCGGCCCGCAAGATCAAATCAAAACCCTCCCGCAGATACCGATCCAGGGCAAGGGACCTCTTCGGGAACCAGCACCCCCCAGCAACAGCAACCAGCTGGAAATGGACCTGATAATGGAGTGATCCTTATCAGCTCCACGCCCAGAAAGGAAATCAGGCACATAAGGCAGGAGTATGCAAGGGCAAACGGACAGTCCCTTTTAGCCTGGCTTTTGAAATGCTGGGATGCAGGAGCAGAAACAGTGGACCTAGATCACAGGGAGGCGAAACAGCTGGGATCCTTGTCGAGGGATGGAGGTGTGGATAAGGAGCTGGGAAGGCTCGATGGTACCCACTCACTTTGGGCCAGGCTTCTGATAGCTGTGAGGTACAGGTACCCGACTAAGGATGACATGATTTTCCATCCCCTTAGATGGACAGATATGGAACAGGGGATCTCATACCTGAGGCAAATGGCGGTTCAAGAGATAATTTATGGAGCCGACCAGAGGCCCTCGGACCCTGATGATGTCCGCATGAAGCCAGCCCTCTTAAAGAAACTGACTCAGTGTGCCCCTTCCACATATGCCCCCACATTGGGAGCACTGCTGCTGGGCAGAGACCCCAACAACCTTCCCACAATCAGGGAGTTTGTGAATGACCTAAGACAGTTTGAAGACAGTTTGTCGAGGAAAACCTTAATTGCCACTGTAGAGACCCTCACCCAAGAAATGAACGAGCTGAAAGCCTCTTTCTCTGAAATGCAGAAGGCAGAGGATGACTGCTCCTCACCTTCAGAATGGGTGCAAGTCTCAGCTGTAAGGAACACACGCCGCCGTGCTCCTCCTCCTCCCCGCAGGAGACCAGCCCAGAGCAGACAGGGTACACACAGGGGGTCACTCTGGAGAACACTGTGTGACCATGGGGAAAACATGGATAGATGGCATGGCCAGCCCACCTCAGCTCTATCGGCCAGGGTAAGGGAACTGCAGGGGACAAACACAGGGAATAACTCCTCCAGAAGAGGGGTTGCCCCAGTGTCCCGCAGGCAGCGCTCTCGCTCAAGGGGTGGTGAAGCCAGTAACTCAGGTCCATGTGCCTCATGCAGTCACACTGCTCAGAATTAGAGGTGCCCTGTCTCCAGCCAGGCGGAGGCCAGGGATAACAGAGTATATTGGGACGTGTTTGTGAAATGGCCTGGCACTTCTGAAGCCGAGAAGTACAGAGCGTTGGTAGACACCGGTGCCCAATGCACTCTGATCCCCTCCAGCCACAGGGGGACAGATACTGTTACAATTGCAGGAGTCACAGGGGGGTCTCAGGAGTTGACTGTGCTGCAGGCTGAGATAAGCCTCACCGGGAATGTGTGGGAGAAGCACTCCATAGTAACTGGCCCTGATGCACCTTGCATCCTGGGGATCGACTTTCTCCGGGAAGGGTACTTTAAAGATCCGAAGGGGAACAAGTGGGCTTTTGGCATAGCAGCTGTAGAGACTGCAGACAAAGAGCAGCTGTCTATCATGCCTGGCTTGTCAGATGACCCTTCCGTGGTTGGTACCCACAAGGTGGAAGATGTCAAGTTACCTATTGCTTCTCGTGTAGTTCATCGCAGGCAATACCGCACCAACAGAGACTCCCTGCTACCCATACAGCAGCTGATTCGCCGCCTGGAGCAGCAGCTTGTCATCAGCAAGAGCCACTCGCCCTTCAACAGCCCGATATGGCCAGTGCGAAAGGAGACAGGGGAGTGGAGACTCACGGTGGATTTCCGAGGCCTGAATGAAGTGACTCCTCCAATCAGCGCAGCCGTGCCTGATATGTTGGAGCTGCAGTATGAACTGGAAACAAAGGAGGCCAAATGGTATGCCACAATTGACATTGCTAATGCTTTCTTCTCCATCCCCATTGCAGAAGAATGTAGGCCGCAGTTTGCCTTCACCTGGAGAGGAGTCCAGTACCACTGGAACAGACTGCCTCAAGGGTGGAAGCACAGCCCTACAATCTGCCACAGCATCATCCAGACTGCACTGGAGAAGGGTGGAGCTCCAGAACATCTGCAGTACATCGATGACATCATTGTATGGGGTGAGACAGCAGAGGAGGTCTTCCAGAAGGGTGAGAAGATCATTAATATCCTGTTGGATGCAGGTTTTGCCATTAAGAGAAGCAAAGTGAAAGGGCCTGCCAGAGAGATCCAGTTCCTGGGAGTTCGATGGCAGGATGGCCGACGCCACATCCCTATGGATGTGGTGAATAAAGTGGCCACTATGGTGGAACCCACTAACCGGAAGGAGACACAATCCTTCCTGGGGTTTGTGGGCTTTTGGAAGATGCACATTCCCGGGTACAGTCAAATTGTGAAACCCCTCTTTGACGTTACAAGAAAGAGGAATAACTTTGAGTGGGGACCTGAGCAGCAGGTGGCATTTGACCAGATCAAACGAGAGGTGGTCCATGCCATGGCCTTGGGACCAGTTCGAACCGGCCCAGAGATTAAGAACATTCTCT
Organism: Pogoniulus pusillus; assembly: GCF_015220805.1. Classification (NCBI taxonomy): domain Eukaryota; kingdom Metazoa; phylum Chordata; class Aves; order Piciformes; family Lybiidae; genus Pogoniulus; species Pogoniulus pusillus. Next base: position 17,734,123 of record NC_087287.1, on the reverse strand, counting down.
ACACAGCAGCCGGTGAGAATGGTCCTAGCTGGAGCCTATGGCAGAAAGCTCCTGATGAGACAAGAGGCCGCCCACTCGGGTTCTGGAGCAAGGCGTACAAAGGCTCAGAGGCCAATTATACCCCCACAGAGAAAGAAATCCTAGCTGCCTATGAGGGAGTCAGAGCTGCCTCTGAGGTGATTGGGACGGAGTCACCACTCCTTTTAGCTCCAAGGCTTCCGGTCCTGACTTGGATGTTTAAAGGGAAGGGTTCGACTCCGCACCATGCCACAGATGCCACTTGGAGTAAGTGGATGGCTCTGATAACTCAGAGGGCTAGGATGGGGACTCTCGAGCGTCCAGGCATTGTGGAGGTCATCACCAACTGGCCAGAGGGCACTGACTTTGGAAAGCCAACAGAAGAGAAGGCAGTGACCCGTGCTGAGGAAGCCCCCCCATACAGTGACCTTCCTGAGGAGGAAAAGGCATATGCTCTCTTCACAGATGGATCCTGCCGCCTGGTAGGCAGCAAGCGAAGATGGAAGGCTGCCGTCTGGAACCCCACACGCAGGGTTGCAGAGGCAAGAGATGGAGAAGGCGAATCCAGCCAGTATGCTGAGGTGAAAGCCATCCAGCTGGCCCTGGACATTGCAGAACGAGAGCAGTGGCCAATGCTATACATCTACACCGACTCATGGATGGTAGCAAATGCCTTATGGGGGTGGCTGAAGGAGTGGAAGAGAAATGATTGGCAGAGAAAAGGGAAGCCTATTTGGGCTGCTGATCTCTGGCAAGACATTTCTGCACGCCTGGACAAACTGCCAGTTAAAATCCGACACATCAGTGCTCACATCCCAAAGAGCAGAGCCACTGAAGAGCAGCAGCATAACCACCAAGCTGACCAGGCTGCCCACATCTGCCAGATTGACCTGGACTGGAAACACAAAGGTGAACTGTTCTTAGCTCGGTGGGCACATGACTCTTCTGGTCACCAAGGAAGAGATGCCACATACCAATGGGCCCGAGACAGATCCGTGGACATATCCATGGAGGCCATAACTCAGGTTATCCATGAATGTGACATCTGTGCCACCATAAAGCAAGCTAAGCGCATGAAGCCTTTGTGGTACGGGGGAAGGTGGTCAAAGTACAGGTATGGGGAGGCCTGGCAGATTGATTACATCACTCTGCCTCGGTCTCGCAGTGGCAAGCAGTATGTGTTAACCATGGTGGAGGGAAGCACGGGGTGGCTGGAAACCTACCCAGTACCTCATGCTACTGCCCGTAACACCATTCTGGGTCTGCAGAGCCACATCCTGTGGAGACACGGTACCCCAGAGAGAATTGAGTCAGACAATGGGACCCATTTCAAGAACCACCTTGTAAGCAACTGGGCAAAAGAGCATGGGATAGAATGGGTTTACCACATCCCATACTACCCACAGGCTGCAGGAAAGATTGAGCGACACAATGGTCTGCTGAAAACCACCCTGAAGGCTATGGGAGGTGGAACTCTCAGAAACTGGGAGAAGCACCTTGCAGAAGCCACTTGGCTGGTGAACAGCAGGGGATCAGTTAACAGAGCTGGTCCTGCTCAGTCTGCCCTACTGCCCATAGTTGAGGGAGATGGAGTTCCTGTAGTCTGTGAAAGGAATCTACTGGGAAAGACTGTGTGGGTTGCTCCTGCCTCTGGTGGGGGAAAACCTATCAAAGGGGTGGTATCTGCAGAGGGTCCTGGTCACACATACTGGGTGATGATGGAAACTGGTGTTATCGAGTGTGTCCCTCAGAGAAATCTCTCTTTAGCTGAAAAGGTTTTGAAATCTCAGAGTTGATTCCATGTGTTCCAGATACTTTCAGGTTATCTTGTATTATAGTTGTATAATAGTTGTATCATAGTTGTGCAATACTTGTATCATAGTTGTGCAATACTTGTATTATAGTTCATAAGGGGTTACAAGTTGTTTTTTGTAGTTATACCCTCACCACTACACGGCGTCCAACAGAACCTACATGACAGCAGCAGCTATCCAGAGTCCTACAGCATCGCATCACACCACGGCGTCCAACCAGAACCCTGCATCTGATTCGTCACTGATGCCCTGCAGTGAGAGACTGTTCCTGATTTCCCTCCAGAGGATGTCTACAGCCATCTCATCTACACCTGTTCCCCTGATGCCAGACATGAAGAGACTGTTCCTGATGTTTTCTTCGCAGAGGGAAAAGACTCTTTTCCTGAGTACCAACAAGAACTGTTCCTGATTCACTGACTTTTCTTCCGTTCCTGCCCTGCTCACATCTCAGCAACCTGCACCGGACCAGAGGAACACATCGCCTTGGGATACAGCCGGGGACCAAGAAGGACTTCACGAACTCTTAACCCATGGACACTTTTCCCATCTTTGGAGAAGAAGACTGTTCTTAGGAAGGTGGAAGTGGTCTAACCAAGGGGTGGAATGTATAGGGTTAACACTCCTGGGGGAGTGACCCTGAACCTGACCCTAGGGGTCTTGGCCCCTCCTCAGGGGTGGGCCACACTCCAGGTGATGGTTAGCCCACTCCCCCCACTTCCTGTGGTATAAAAGACAGGAGTTCTCCTGTCTCTTCCTCTTTTCGCCCTCTTGCTCACTACCTGCGTTCATGACCGCACACACACACTGATACTGTATACCAGCCACGAGGCAGAGACACCATCACACTACTCGGGTTGTATCCATCCCTGTTTTGTATTTTGCTGTTTTCCCTTCCTCATCCTTTGTAAACTCCCCTACCTCCAATCCCTTTTTTCTAAGTTATTGTTAAACTTTTCCTTTTTAACTTCCAAATCGAGTGAGATTTGATTTATTCGGGGTGTCCCTACCTTTATCTCTCTCTCCCTGTCTTTTGGGGAAAGGAGGGGGAGGAGGAGGAGGGCACTCTATAAACTCTATAAATCCTATAAATTGTCATTGGGTCTACCAAATTTATAAGAGTCTCTGGGAACCTGCATTTGAACCCAAGACAAGTTGTTGGCAGAGAGAGTGATTGGCATTGGAATGGGCTGCCCAGGGAGGTGGTGGAGGCACCATCCCTGGAGGTGTTCAAGAAAAGCCTGGATGAGGCACTTGGTGCCATGGTCTGGTTGACTTGATAAGGCTGAGGGAGAGGTTGGACTGGATGATCTTGGAGGTCTCTTCCAACCTGCTTGATTCTATGATTCTAGGTAGTGGGAAAAAATACACCCAAAACAAAGGTCTCCTATTAAAGTGAAGCTCCAGAAACAAAACCCCCTTGTATTCACAAATCATCTGTTCCCATAGACTATTATTTTTTTCTTAGTAAATATTCACAAATCAAGGAAAATGTGGTTTTAATATCAGCAATGAGAATTAGGCATACATTTACCAATGCTTCTTGAGAAAGGGTGGAACATAATTAAATGCATCATTACCAAAGGCAAAAAAACCCACCACCCATTTTGGAGGCATCTGATCATTAGCCTCCCTCACGAAAGAAATTGTTCAAAGAATAAATAAAACATACAGTACTTTGCCCATGCTGTAATTTGTCAACTGTGGAGGAAATTGGCATGTCTTTTCTGCTGATTTATTGGTTAATCCCAACAATTCTTTGTGGAAAAGGCCAACAATGAATTACAATGCGAGGGGAAAAATTAGGCAGTGCATTTTAAAAGTGTTTAACTCTACAGCCCTTAAAGCACATTGCAGAGTTCTCCAATTTCAGGCTAAAATACTTTAGGTACTAGTGTAGATCATGGTGTAATAGTTTCAAATGTTATCTCTCTGCTGAGTGCTGCATCCTCTATAGCAGCTTTGCTAATATTGTTTCTTGTAATTGATTTCAAGGATGTTTGAAAAATATATAACCCTTGGGTTCCCAAAATTAGGCTTGGAGGATTGTGGTTGGAGTACAGAAAGGGACTTGGGGGTTTCTAATCAACAAGCAACTCAATATGAGCAAGCAGTGTGCCCAAGTGGCAAAGAAAGCCAATGGCATCCTGGCTTGTGTAAGAAATGCTGTGGCCAGCAGGGACAGGGAGGTGATTGTCCCCTTGGACTCAGCTCTGGTGAACCCACACCTCAAGTATTGTAGTCGATTTTGGGCACCTCATTACAAGAGGGATGTGGAGGTGCTGGATCCATGCAGAGGAGGGCAAAGAAGCTGGGGAAGGGCCTGGAGAATAAATCTCATGAAGAGTGAATAAGGGAGCTGAGGCTGTTTAGTTTGAAAAAGAGAAGGCTGGGGGCAGACCTCCTCATGCTCTACAGCTACCTGAAAAGATGTTATGGAGAGGTTGCTGCTGGTCTCTTCTCAGAAGTAATTAGAACAAGAGGGAATGGCCTCAAGCTGTGACTGGGTAGGTTCAGACTGGGCATCAGGAAATTTTTTTCCCAGCAAGAGTAGTCAGGCATTGGAGTGGGCTGCCCAGGGAGGTGGTTGTGTCTCAACCCTGGAGGTCTTGAAAAGTCACCTGGATGTGGCACTTGGGCATGTGGTTTATGGGGGACCTTGTAGAGTAGGAATATGGGCTGGCCTTGGTGATTCTGAGGGGCTTTTCTAACCTGAAAGTTTCAGTGCTAATATAAAACATGAAGGGAGCACAGGATATATTATGCTGATTCCTTAAGCACTGTGGCTCTGCATAGTTCCATGCATGGGCTAAGCAGATTACTAAGTGTAAGTCCAAGACTGATCTGTTTATTGCTAATGGATCCACTTCTTGTTTGTCATTAGACAGCTTTTGAAATACATAAATATGTATGACCATATTGTGTTGCAGCAAAAGGGGTGCCACCTAAACACAACGGGGGACTTTACTGTAAGGGTCACAGAGCACTGGAATAAGCTCCTCAGAGAGGTTGTGGAGTCTCCTTCTCTGGAGATTTTCAAGGCTTGTCTGGATGCATTTCTCTATGATCTGTGCTGGATTATGTGGTCCTGCTCTGGCAGGGGAGTTGGACATGATGATCTCCTTGGGTCCCTTCCAACCCCCAACATCCTGTGATCCTGTGACCAGACACTTGCAGACTTAGCTTGGTTCTGCACAAAATAATCTGCACATCTTTAAAACACTGTTAAAGATTTCAGACAGGTGTAATAAAAATCAGAGGCAGAGTTTCTTGGAAGGTAGGAGAGCCCTGCAGAGGGATCTAGACAGGCTGGATGGGTGGGCAGGGGCCAATGGAATGTGATTGAACAAGGCCAAGTGCAGGGTTCTGCACTTTGACCACAACAACCCCAAGCAGCACTACAGGCTGGGGACAGAGTGGCTGAGAGCAGCCAGGCAGAGAGGGAGCTGGGGGTGCTGGTAGGGAGGAGCTGAAGATGAGCCAGCAGTGTGCCCAGGTGGCCAAGAGAGCCAATGGCATCCTGGTCTGCATCAGGAACAGTGTGGCCAGTAGGACGAGGGAGGTTCTTCTGCCCCTGAGGTTCTTCTGCACTGCTCAGGCCACACCTTGAGTGCTGTGTCCAGTTCTGGGCCCCTCAGTTCAAGAGAGATGTTGAGGTGCTGGAAGGTGTCCAGAGAAGGGCAACAAAGCTGTTGAGGGGCCTGGAACACAAACCCTATGAGGAGAGGCTGAGGGAGCTGGGGGTGTGCAGCCTGGAGAAGAGGAGGCTCAGGAGGGACCTCATTGCTGTCTACAACTACCTGAAGGGAGGTTGTAGCCAGGTGGGGTTGGTCTCTTCTCCCAGGCAACCAGCAACAGAACAAGGGGACACAGTCTCAAGTTGTGCCAGAGGAGGTCTAGGCTGGATGTTAGGAGGAAGTTGTTGGCAGAGAGAGTGATTGGCATTGGAATGGGCTGCCCAGGGAGGTGGTGGAGTCACCATCCCTGCAGGTGTTGAAGAAAAACCTGGATGAGGCACTTGGTGCCATGGTCTGGTTGACTGGCTAGGGCTGGGTGCTAGGTTGCACTGGATGATCTTGGAGGTCTCTTCCAACCTGGTCGATTCTATGAATGCCAAAGAGGAAACAACTAAGATAGGACCTAGAGTCCTCTTGTCCCTGTTCACTCCCACATGCATACAGAGTCTACACCAGGACTGAGCTGTCAGAGTCAAGTCATGTAGTGGTTTTCATGTGGTGTCTCTATGCCTGCTTTCTTCCCCTCTCTTGAAAATATCTGCTGCAGGTGCTAAGTGTAAGATTAGTAATCAGACTTTTCCTTCTCTTAGGCTTTACCATGCAAGAGCTGGAAAATAAGGACTCCCTTCAGCTGAGGTACTAGGAGCTACATAAATTAAACCCCACTTGCTGCTTTGGGATGTAATTCAAAGCCTATTTATAGTCAATGGGAGCCTTGAAAAAGTACAGCAGGTTTGCAATGAACACATTTTTAGGTTGAACCTGCACTGCACAATATTGTGCAGAGGAATATCAGAGGCAGTTTATGGTTCATACATGATTTACACCCTCAGCTGCTTTTCTCTTTTCAGCTACAGTATATTGGTCTCCACTGTAACTCCATTTAGATCTTCCGTCTCCTGATGCTTCTTTTGGAGAGCAGTGCCAGAATCTCAATAGCTACTTTTCAACCCGAATTTATTCAAAGCAAAATTATGCACATTTGTTCTCCCTCCAGATCTGCATTAGCTTAATTATAGTTTCAGGGTACACAATGAACATGATTGTTTGTGGGCTGCATCCCTTAATGTTGGCCCTAAATCATCTCTGTAGTAACTGTACCTGATGCTCTGTAATTAGGTCCTTGGTTGCAAATTTCACACTGTACCTTGGAATTTCTTTAAGTTGAAGTTCCAGAGCACTTTTCAGGTCCAGTTCATTACATGGGTGTCTCTCAGATTCTCCCATTCTGAAATTTCACTGATATTTACATACATCCTTCCATGTGATTTAAACTGAACCATTTGTGATCATTTCTTGCAAAGTTATTATCTCTACATTCCATGAAGTTAAACCTGAAGCATGATCATCATCCTCTGCGTGGCTCCACAGAGGACATGCAAACCTGGATTTTACCACCTCAAGAATAAGCATTTGCCACCTTAAACATAGGCTTTCCAGAAATTCACTCATTCTCTTCTCGGGCACAAAGCCTTCACCCTGCTACCGAAAGCATGCAAGCAACCACTGCCTTTGCCATTGCCACCTACTCTTTGAGGCAGTGAACTCACAGCAATTTAGTCAAGAATCATAGAATCATAGAATTAACCAGGTTGGAAGAGACCTCCAAGATGATCGAGTCCAACCTATCACCCAGCCCTAGCCAGTCAACTAGACCATGGCACTGAGTGCCTCATCCAGTCTTTTCTTGAACACCCCCAGGGACGGTGCCTCCACCACCTCCCTGGGCAGCCCATTCCAATGGGAAATCACTCTCTCTGTGAAGAACTTCTTCCTAACATCCAGCCTATAAAGCTCTGCTGTAAGTGGGAGATGTCCAACCATTGTGACAGTCCATAACAGTCCCAGTTAGCCAACTCTGCACCACTGATCAAACGTCTGCAAAAATATTGGTGATCAGCAGCATGAGAAAGGTGCTGGAGGTGAGGAGGAGGAGGAGGCAAACACAAATCATAATACACAGCTCCCAGCTGCAAAATGGTCCCTTGGCCATAGCTGGGAGCTGGCTGAGAACAGTCCAGCAATATTGTTCAAATATCAAGAGCTTCCCTAGAGCGCCAACAGGATCAAGGATAGCAGAGAAGGTGGTTTGTAACCACCTATAGCACATGGTTGAAGCACAATCCCACAGAATGTATGAGGTGCCCAAATTCATTCTGATCTTAATGCTTATTGATTTTATGGTACTGCTCTTACATGTTGACTGGTAGCACTTTATAAATGTTTTATGTAAAATAAATAATGCAAGAAAGACACCACTTTCTTCAGTGAAGTCTATGACATCATGAGAGCTATTTTTTGTTACTCTGCTGACTGCAATGATAAAAGAAAAAGGAAAACTGGGATCTAGACACCTCAAATGTGACCATTTTCTAAATCACAGCTGTCTTTTGTGTTGCAGCAACACCATGTTCAGGGCAGTGTAAGATATACAACACAGTACTGTTCCTTTCTACTGCTGTTTTGAATATTTTTGTCTCCCCCTCTGACCCTTTGTTACAAATCCAGGTCCTCAAAAAAACAGATTGCAGTGTGCTGTGTTTTAATGTTATTTCCCCATTACTTACTCTCCTTATGTTTTACTGCCTTCAGTAGTGCTTGCCTTATATCAAAGGGAGAAACTGCAAACTGAAAAGCCACTTTCAACTTAACTGCATAAATTGACATCTCCTTTCTGAAACCCTTCTCAGCCTACTGACATGGCAAGAGCCAACCACTCACAATAGCTAAGCTCTGGCTGCCAAACTGCTTCTAATAAGACTATATCCTTCCTTTGGTACATTCTCCATTCCAGTCAATTCTTGTAGACCACACTGTAAGATCAAGAACGTACCTATACAATATCTCTAACAGTAGTGTCTCAGTGCCAATGGATTTTATGTCAGCACAGTAACATTTACATTTGTCACTGGAAGGGAATGAATTGATTATAAACCACAGCTCCATATCTGTATTTCTTATAGCTGCAAACCTAGCTCTTAATCCTTCTGTACAGAATGTTTCCTGCCTTTACAGAATCACTGCAGCATATTGTAAGCTACATGAGATGAGTAAATCCAGCCTGGGGCACACATGCACAGAGGCAGTGTCATGCAAGTCATCATAAAGTCAGAATACTCCTCACCTCCCAGGAGTCTGTTCTGGAGGGCAGACAGCAGAGAAGGGGATCAGGAGTCAGAGGCATTCTACATTAATTTTGTCCACAAGGGTTTTCTTACATGTTTTTCTAGTGGTCTCAAAATGTACTCAAGACAGAGCAGAAATCCAAGGATAAGTCCTTTCTCTTGAAATGTGGTATGTATGGGGTCACATCACTCCCTTGCCTTCACTCCTGAGAAGTCATCAAAGCACTTCATAAAAGAAGCTTGCTAGACTCAAAACAAGCTCAAAACTCACAAACAGCAAGTAAATAAAATGAGAGATTCTATTCACTTTTCAGTGAAAATACTGAGCCATTCAATGTCAAATACCATTCACTATCTTGCACTACCCTACTCACTAAAGACTACTACTTCAGCATGTCTTTGCTCTCACACTGTTCCAAAAATGTTTAAAAGTGCTAAAAATGCCAGGGGAATTAAAAACGATGCTCAAAAAACCCCAAACCAATAGAACAGAAAACAAACAACAACAACAAAAAATTGCATTGTTTTCAAGTGTAAGGAACATCACTGGCATTGATTTTGGTCTTCTGCATCCATACTTTACATCCTTGTCACAGCCTTAAGAAGTGGCACAGTTTGAGGACAGAACTATCTAAAAAAGCAAACCCTGACAAGTACTGAAGCAAGGTTAACAGACAGTTGGAAACCATGATGGATTGTTACTGCAGCCGAGTCGCACACATCAGTGCTGAAACAGAGATATTTTCAAACCACAGTGCAGTTGGATAAGAATCTTCTCACCTGAGGTACAACCAAAGAGATTACAGCTGGCAGCAGTAGAAAGGAGATCCTACTGTCAGAGAGCAAAGTGTCTTTCTGAAGGAATGGGAACCCTATGCTAATGCCTGCAGAGATTACAGGACCAGAAGGAATAGTTATGATCATTTAATCTTCTGAATATACACAAATCTTTCCCTCTTGTAACTTGCTCTTAGCTGTTCAGAACTGGAACACAATTACCTAGCAGTTCTAGATGATGGGAAACTGATCTGGGTGAAGTGGCAATACATCAAAGCTACAAAATCTATGTGTGGTATGATCATTAAAGCTGTTATAACTTCTTCTGGTAGAAGTAAAACGAAAATTAAGACTAAAAACCATACCACATCATTTTTCAGCCTTAATTCATTGTTTGCTGGTACCTTACTGAAAGTTTATATCTGAGCTTTCTGATCTCCCTCCAGATTCTGTGTACATGATGTACATTTTCTTTTTTTTTCAGATTGAAAATACCATTCCAAGCTATCATTAACACTAAGAAATCAAGTAACTGAAGACAAGATATGTATCTAAACATTTAGGGAACTGCTGGTGTGAAATGCTTCATCTGCACTGACTCCAAACGTGAATGGTCCATGAGAAAGAGAAATAAAAGTTTGGTACACAACTGAACATGACTCTTGTAAAGCACAGAATCACAGAATCATAGAATCAAGCAGGTTGGAAGAGACCTCCAAGATCATCCAGGCCAACCTAGCACCCAGCCCTAGCCAATCAACCAGACCATGGCACTAAATGCCTCATCCAGTCTTGTCTTGAACACCTCCAGGGATAGTGACTCCACCACCTCCCTGGGCAGCCCATTCCAATGCCAATCACTCTCTCTGGGAAGAACTTCCTCCTAACATCCAGCCTAGACTTCCCCCGGCACAACTTGAGACTGTGTCCCCTTGTTCTGTTGCTGGTTGCCTGGGAGAAGAGACCAACCCCCACCTGGCTACAACCTCCCTTCAGGTAGTTGTAGACAGCAATGAGGTTACCCCTGAGCCTCCTCTTCTCCAAGCTAAACACCCCCAGCTCCCTCAGCCTCTCCTCATAGGGTTTGTGTTCCAGGCCCTTCACCAGCTTTGTCACCCTTAAGTTAGGGTTAGAAGGTTAGGGGCTGGAAGGAACCTCAAAAGATCATCCAGTCATGCCAGAGCAGGATCACCTAGACCAGATGACACAGAAACGCATCCAGGCAGGTTTTGAATATCTCTGGAGAGGGAGACTCCACACTCTCCCTGGGCAGATTCCTCCTGACTCAGCTGAGAGGAAGCCAATGCCTACAGGTATCCTATTCAGCAGGTAATGTTGCCTTCTCATGTCAATGATTCCACAGTGGACTACGTCCTTCTGCAGAAGGCCAAGTAACTGCTGAGTACACTGTGTAGCAAGCTAACTCTCCTTTTACCTTCTGCACCCAGTCCTGATCGATCAGCAAGCTATTCAACAAGCAAAACACCAATGCCATCATCAGGATACCAGGACATATGTGGCTGCTTCTTATTTTCGTGGCTCAGAGCACTTTGTACATAGTAACTGCAAAGCATTATATGTAGCTTGGAAATGAAAACAAGTGCTTACCTCTAAAATGAATTTGCAGAAGTATTTTCCCTTTCCCCCCTTTATTTTCAAGTCTAAACCAACCAATTCATTTCAAAATTAAATTGTATACTATTTGCTTCCTCTGAGCTGGTTGTCCTAAAGTTCTCAAGGATGACAAAGGTGGTTTAGGTAGCTACAAGACTGATTAAAACCAGGGGCCTTGCTTGTTTTCTGAACAAGAGCTTTCAGCATGGATGGTTTATATAGCTATCAATAAACCTCCTCATAGAGGTACAAGGTTTCTTGCTGAAACTCCAGTGAAAACATTAAACTACTTTTAAGTGCAAAATAACATACATATATGCATGCATTTTTACTTAGCAGTGGAGTTAAGTCCTACTGAAAGATGTTTGCTGTTAGCAATACAGCAGCACATTAAATGCCCCTCCTGAGAGAAGGGCATTTTGTGTCAGTCTTTGTGCAGCCAGGGAGACGCAGCTATGAACAGTTTCTGATCCAAACACCTAAGGCACTGAAAGAGTTAACAAGGCCTGTTGTTTTATTAATGCAAAGGTTTGAATACAGGTGGCACTGTATGAATTGTCAATCTCCACACTTTTCACTGCCATTTTTTCATACATATGCCTGTATGAAAGTCAGATGGGATAAGGATGCTTTAAAATAGTTAGCACAAGAAACTAGCACCAGGAGCAGTGCAGAATCAGGTCCTCTGTAAGGTGTGACATAACTCAAGTTGTGTGCCATAATCATACATTAAGGTTGACAGTTTCACCTTCCATGTTTGCTTTTTCAGCTGCCTTCCATGTCTTAAATGGCAACGTTTCTATGCAGCTTGTGTTCAGACACTATTTGGCATGTTCAATCAACTCCCAGATTCCATCTTCTTTATCTGGATACTGAGGCAGTTTTGATGTGCCCTTGTGCCAGCAAAGGGTTAAAAACTTTTCTTATGTTCCTACTGGGTTGTAAAAGAAACTGCTGAAGCTGATCAATGACCACTGTTAAGACCTGGAAACCAATTATAAACCTGAAATTTGTGATGAACAAAGCTCTGAAACACTAGGATGAAAACTACTGAATTAGTCCAGTTCATTAAAATCATTAATAGTCATGAAATGAAAACCACCAGAGTCCAAAAAGGCTTAATGCCCTATCCATATTAATTAGATGGGAGCAAATCTGAAGTGAAAAGCAGCACATGCTTTGTAGAATTAGCAGTTGCTCTCTACAGACTACACAGATCTCTATTAAAATTCAGTTTAATTAAAATTGATCACGTTAAGAAACTGATGTGGTTAATTAACTGAATTCCTGGACTTCTTTTATACATTTCACAAATGCATTGTACACTGCTTTCCTGGGTGACAGCTTAGGTTGCAGTGAAGATCTTGATTTCACAGGTTAATGCTGCACGTTCCATCAGGCAAAGTTCCTCTGCATCCCTCAACAACCCTGGCAGCACAGGGAAAAGCAATGCACTTCAGAGTATACTAAAGCCTGCCACCAGAAAGCCTAGCTGGAGTCTAAACTTTGTCTTGTGGGTCAGTGCAAACCAACAAGGAACATGGGCACATAGAAGGAAGCATCATAAGAACTGAAGTCTTATCATTGGAACTACACAACAAACACAGGAAAGCAGCAGCCATTAAATGGCTCAGGGGAGACCTTATTGCTGTCTGCAACTACCTGAAGGGTGGTTGTGGCCAGGAGGAGGTTGCTCTCTTCTCGCAGGTGGCCAGCACCAGAACAAGAGGACACAGCCTCAAGCTGTGCCAGGGGAAATTTAGGCTGGAGGTGAGGAGAAAGTTCTTCCCTGAGAGAGTCATTGGACACTGGAATGGGCTGCCCGGGGAGGTGGTGGAGTCGCCGTCCCTGGGGCTGTTCAAGGCAGGATTGGATGTGGCACTTGGTGCCATGGTCTGGCCTTGAGCTCTGTGGTAAAGGGTTGGACTTGATGATCTATGAGGTCTCTTACAACCTTGGTGATACTGTGATACTGTGAAATGCTGTGGGAAAGGATCACAAATGCTTGATATTCTAAGGCACTGGAAACTGTCTTTGGTAGGAAGATTTCAGGGTTTTTCTTTTCTGACCTACTCAGTGGCATGGTTTGGTTTATGGAAGCAACTTGATGGTGAAGTACTGCTGCAAACAATTCCCAGCTTACTAAGTATCAGTGCTTGCCTCTTACATCAAGCTGCACAAGAGGGCATCAATGCAGCTGTGGTTCAAAAGAAGGCAAACGGACAAACACCAGCACGGAGGATCACGCTGCAACATCTAGGTTATCATCTGAACTGCTATCCAAGTGGTTGCCCAACCTTTCAGATAGCAGTGACATGTGGAATCTCAGAAGATTTATAAGCAATGATACCTTGGATCAGCTGAGAGGAAACTTCAAGGACAAAAATTAAAATGTTTAGTGGAAAGAAGACTGTGGTCAGAGCAGGATCTGAGGTCTGAAAACAGCATGAAGTCTAGATGGGGGCTGAAATGATTACCAAGGAATTGGAGTACAATAAATATAAAAACCAGAGCACAGTTTTACATAGCTTTGATTTATACTCAAGTCTATATGAATAACAGTGCTGAACCTGATATAAGCACACCTTGTTCCTCATTCATTCTGCCTACTCTGAATGCCAAAATGGGATTCTCCTCAAAGACCAGCTGAGATGGCTGTGAGCACTCAGTGATAACACTGTACTTTACATACAGAGGTTGATGCAGGCCCCCTGTGTGTGTGGATGGACACACATAAGCTCTTAAATGTTTAAACAGAACTAACTGCATTCAAGTGCAGTGCCTTTTATTTTTTTAAAGGAAAAGGCTTCCAACATCTGACTAGGATATCAGATACACAACTGACACTCAATTCCCTCCTGGCCAAACCCTTGTTAATGTCTTGGCCTGTTTCAGTCAAATGCTCATGGTTCAAGTAATGTAAAACACACACATTCAATCGTTTTCCTTTTCCCTAAAGGCAAGCACTTTCTTATCATGGTGAAACAGGAGTCATGTGCTGATGCACTGGAGAGCCAAAGTTCCTTTAAGCCTCATCAGAAAATTGAATACTTACTGCAACCTATCATTTGGAACCGCAGAGTAAAACAAAAGCATAATGCAAACAAACGCAGGAGGTTCAGTCAGCATTATCTAGGGTTGCATAAGCCAAAACAGCTGCCTTACAAAATGAGAATACACAAGCAAAGAGCCAAAATCAGATCGAAGAATTTCACTCCAGGAAACAAAAAAAAAAAAAAAGAAAAAAATAATTGCCTCTATTCATATTTAAATCAGGATTTCATAGTCAATAGTTGAAATACAATCAATTGAAAGAGATGATCCTGATATGCTCGCCTCAGGAGCGAGGTTATTTTAGGACATCGTTCTCCCGAGTAACCACAAAGGCAAGATCTTAACACAGCAGGTGTGCACCTTTAACTTGAGCAGCATCTTTCTGTAATCCTCTTTTTATAATGAAAAAGGAATAGTCATATATTTGAAAAACTGAATGTCAGTAGCAGCACAACTGGGTAAAATAGAACAGAATAAAAGAAGCCATGTGGTAATTAAAGTAGGTCCTGCACTGGCACAAAAACCTCTTAGAAGATGACCTCCTAAGTTGCCTTACTTATGTTTCTTAGGGACTCCTATTTTAGATTTTTCTGTTTCTCAGAGGGGCTTCAAAGTCTCCTGGGCTACCAGATCAATCCATATCTCTTCCCTGCACAACAGAGGAATGAGCAGGAGTTGTCCCTTTCAAAGTAAAAGCCAGGGGAGCTGACAGGAGTCACACAAGACAAGAGAAAATGAACGAGAAATGGATGAGGATCAAATCCATCCCTTACAGAACAGGCCAGACCCCAAATTTTGAGAGACTTCTCAAACACTGAGGGTCAGAGTTTTCCATGGCTCTTCTGACCTGACTCTCTCCTATCTTGCCCTCTGGAGCTGCAACTCAAGTTATATGAAGGGCCATCTCTCCTACCAACGCCCTTCTCTCATGGTTTAAGTAAGTTAGATCCTTGGATGACAACCTCTTGTCAGTGGTTCAGAATGAAACAACGACTGGGCAGCAACCTTCCCTAGTAATTTAAAACAGGTTCAAATTCAGAGTACACTTTCCAGCACCTTCAGCCCCATAAATGAAGAATTACAGTTTATTCAGCCCTTTCTAGCACGACCTTAGCCTCTAAGTATTGCTCAGGCACAGCAATCATTTGCACAGTACATGTTTTATATAAGTTTCAAGGGAAAGAGGAAAAGGGCTCATAAAACAATTCCATGCTATGAACAGGCACACCACTTCCAGCAAGTCAGACTTACAACACTTATGAAGGGAATTACACCCAACAGCACTCAATTATACTTGACATAGAGACCAAATCTTCATCTCTTCCATAACCACACAAAACTACTCTAAGGCAGCGACTTACTCCTGATTTACACATGAAACCAACAAAAGGAAACAGAACCCCCTTGATCTACCAATGTAAAGACAGAATATGTAGCAGCCCTGCTTAAACAGTTTAGGAGGATGAAAAAACAACCAAAAAACCACACCAGCTTCCTTCAAGGTTAAGAGCCAGAAACATCAGAGCCAAAGACATGTTTCCCTAAAAGCTAGCTTAAAATCAGTAATTGAAAAGTATTATACCCCTTTGTGTTGTCAGCATCAGTCAGACTATTTTGTATGCCTCATACACCAAGTATGTAAATTCAATAAACCCTCCTCTGGGCTTCTAAATACATCTTGGGGCCATTACCTGCAGCAGTTAGTACAGAACTCAGCCTTTGGCTGGGGACAGGCCAGAAGATGATGTAAATCATTAAAATGAACATGTGGAAAATGTAGGCACTGCCAGAAAAAAATTACTGCTGGACCTCACTTCCAAAGTCTGCCTAAGTGCATTAAAGGGAAACTGTACACTACAGAAATTCTCACAGCTGACTTTGGGAAAAAGGCAATATTTAGTCTCTGCAAAGCCATGCTAAAGCTACAGCAGGGTACAGCTTAGCTCAATATCTTGTCAACTTGTTAGCATCAAATCAATGAACAGACAAAAAAATGTGTCTCAGGCCTTCCTCTATGCACAGATTTAAAGACTGCATGGAATATTAAGGGTTTTTCCATTACTTCTTGATTAATTCCTAAGTAGGTAAGATGAAGTAAGAGCTGCAGTCAGGATGCAGAGCTGGTATGGACTTCTTTCTAGTTTCTATTTCATAACTTCATTTTACGTTCATAATGATTCCATAATGGCCATAACTACCAACATTATTATTTGCAGTCCTGGGTAACTGCAAGGAGTGCTGTGTTCATACACTGCATAGAATCATAGAATCAACCATGTTGGAAGAGACCTCCAAGACCATCCAGTCCAACCTAGCACCCAGCCCTAGCCAATCAACCAGACCATGGCACTAAGTGCCTCATCCAGGCTTTGCTTGAACACTCCCAGGGATGGTGACTCCACCACCTCCCTGGGCAGCCCATTCCAATGCCAATCACTCTCTCTGCCAACAACTTCCTCCTAACATCCAGCCTGTACTTCCCCCAGCACAACCTGAGACTGTGTCCCCTTGTTCTATTGCTGGTTGCCTGGGAGAAGAGGCTACCCCCCACTT
This sequence comes from Pogoniulus pusillus, assembly GCF_015220805.1. Lineage (NCBI taxonomy): Eukaryota > Metazoa > Chordata > Aves > Piciformes > Lybiidae > Pogoniulus > Pogoniulus pusillus. The sequence goes on along the minus strand of NC_087287.1, from coordinate 17,717,434 downwards.
GGCTACAATGCCCCTTCAGGTAGTTGTAGACAGCAATGAGCTCTGCCCTGAGCCTCCTCTTCTCCAGGCTGCACACCCCCAGCTCCCTCAGCCTCTCCTCATAGGGTTTGTGTTCCAGGCCCTTCACCAGCCTTGTTGCCCTTCTCTGGACACCTTCCAGCACCTCGACATCTCTCCGAGTCTAGGCTGATCAGACATTTATCTTGGCTGTTACCTTCTAACTCGAGGAAATTCTCAGCAGTGCCTGCCAGACTGGTTAGTGTCCTATGTTCTGTCTTTTTCCTACATGTGACCCTTCATCCTATCAAATCTGTCAAAACTTAAAATGCTTCAAGTGGAAATGTGCAAGCCCAAATTTCAGCAAAAGGAATCAGTGATTGGATTTCACATGTGAGAGTCTCTCACACGATGTAATTCCACTTGAATGAAAAATCTGTTTCTTTTTGCAGTTTGGGAAGGTGTTGCTTGCTTTGGATGCACAAAGTACAGAGATGCTCCATGCAAATTATGTACCTAGTGATGCTGTGCTGAAAACAGAATTATAATACTCATCTAAGCACAGAAAAGATTGTTATTGGTACAACAGATTAGGTTTTCCTACAGTCAGATTGAAATCTGTATCTTGTGGCTGAATGAGGAAACAAATATATGAAAAAAAAAATGACATGTTCAATCACCTAGAACGACAGGAAGGAAGACATCCAAAGTGCCCATCCTCTGTAACTTCAGTTACAGTTCATCATATCATACTAGAGCCCCTGTTTCAATCATCTATTCTTGTGCTATGGGTGGAACAAGGAGCTTTGAAGCAACCTCTTGTGTTCATTTTGCATGAAAACACCATCTGGCCCAAAACAACTATCTAGGCTATGGATCTGTTAGAGCCTAGATATGGTCAACATGATATTGAAAGGTCAAAGAAAGGTCTAATTATATGCCTTAGTACTTAGAGGGCATGGTCACTGGAGCATGAACATAATCACTCAGGCCAAACAAGACTCATTTATAGTTTTAATTATCAGTGAATCAGACCTCTCTCAAAGAGTTGTTCCATGTAAAAGAATTATATGACTGTTGCTCAAAATAACTGTCTTGTCTTGTTTGTCTCTAAAATAACCCCTTGAGACACACTCAGTTAATTCCCTGCTGATATATTTAGAACCCATCAATCTTCTCCACCACTGCATATTAACCTATTTGGAGTACTGTATAATTGCACACAAAACCTCCCTTGTGTTCCAGCAGCATGATCTGTTACACCAGAGTTTTCCAAAGTCCAGAATTCCAGACCTGAGAGATATCAAACTAGGGCTCACCATACAAATCCATTCACCCCTTTTTGTGTAGTGACTCAGCATGGACAAAACAGACAGTAATGCTATTTGAACAAGTCTCATTGCACATGATAGAGGGTTTTGAGGAAGAGGGGACTGAGTTGTAACTAAAAAGAACATCCACTTTGGTTGTTGGGGGAAAAAAACCACGGCCAATGAACTAACAAAACCCAAAACCTCACAAAACAAAACCTTTATATTCTCAAAGGAACCAGAGTGATAAAACTGAAAGACACATTAGTTGATAAGCTGACCTTCTGAGTGTATACAACTTCTTCACCTGCCATGGATTTTATATGATGCTACATAAATCACTTGCATCACTTTTTTTTTTCCTCTCAGATGGTCACTAACTCCCTGGTTTTACTTTTGCTAGACTTGACTTCAAGGCATGGGGTTTGATTTACAGAAGAGTGAATACAGTTCTTCATGTAGAGCATGTTCAAAAGTGGCCTCAATTCAAGCTAAGCTTTCAATATATGAAGTGCTTTCTGCCACTACATATTCTAAAGCTGATCCTAGACATCTTATATCCAGTATCCAAAAATCAATGCAGTGGTTTCCAGATCTTCTGGAACAATCCTTGTAAGCACTGTCTTCCCATCCTATCCCAACTGTTGTCAGTTTTACTTTCCCACTGGACATTCTCTTTTCTCTCCACCTCTCATCTCTACCATTAACACTTGGCCATCTGGAAAGAGCACAGCTCACTGAGGCTTGTGAACATAAACTGCAGCCAAAAAGGACCACTGGAGCCATGAGCACTACTGGGGGCATGGCTGTGTTGGTTAAAGTAGCTGCAATCATCAATGAAAGGCTTTTAAGAAAGTTGTTGATTCAGGGTCAGACAAAAGGCACCAAGATAAACACCTCAGACTAGAAGATCACAGAATGGCTTAGGCTGGAAGGGACCTCAGAGAACACATACATAAGCTGCTTGCAAAACAGCCTTTCTCTAGGAATAAATGCTTAGCACTACCATTTAAGTCTCAGGGCAAAAATCTCTCACACACACAAACAGTTTCAGCACTGTATTGAATTTGCAAATCAGAAAATGAATGCTTAACATATTTGATTGAATCCAGTGCTACATCATATACTGCTGTATTTACAACCCATTTTACACCCACACAGGTCAATGCAGATTTCTCCTATGCCTACACATAGCTAGACAGAAAAAGAACAGGTACTGGTATAGGCAAAGCAGCTGGAGTAAAACAGAACTAGAGTCAAAGACAAAGATACATATTAAACAGAAAAAGGTAATAAATTGGATCATTTGCTTCCATATTTATGCTTTCAATCGTTAATCAAATCCATTTCCATTTCTAATTTTACAATTTTTCTTTTCTTTTGACCTTTAATAAAACGTTTCAATTGATCAGGGTAATAAAAATGTGAATTATATGAGCTGGCACAGACAAAGAAAGACCATTGAGTAATCTGTGTTCCAGATACATCAAGGATTTGCCTGTGGTTAAGTATGGGCTAAAAGATACCTTAAAAACCATTCAAGTAGCATAGTTTTCACTTGAGAATTTGACATAGAACAAATTAAAAGGCAAAAAAAACCCCAAAGCAACACCCCAAAGAACCAAAATAAAAGTTTGTGGTGTGTGGCATTGTTCAGTTGACATGGAGAAGCTCTGATCATTAATACCAACATTTCTGCAGCACAGATGAGAATATGTTCTTGATGTTTACTTCAGCTGTGTTCCAAATGCTAAATTGCTTAGCTTTTTTCCTAGCATAAGCACTTAAAATTGGGCTTGGGGTTTTCTAGACACCAGAGCAGCACTGTGTCAGCAAGAATGTAATCAAAGCAAACAGCCTGCTGAGCCTGCCAGCCAATAACATCATTTGTTTCAATAGCTTTCCTTTGAAGAGCAAGTATTGATTTTCTACATCAGAACTCTTATACAAAGAGCATTCAAAGAGAAATTATACTTCCTATTTTTCTTCTACCTTATTAAGGACCCTTGCTGAAGACTAACAATACAGTCACCATGGATTGGAAAGTCTGAAGTGAATAGATCAACATCTAAGAAGCCTAGGGAATTTTTCTTCTTGGAAAAAAAGGAGTTCTTGCAATGGGGCAAAGCCACTTCTGCCAGAGAGGCCAAGTTATTTTCTTGGACAGAGGCAATTAGCTAAAATGCATTATTTCCTGACTATCTGGCCTCAGTGACTTGTCTTCCTCAAAGTATTCCTTACATAAAGTTCAGGTAGGTGAAGGCATCATGAAGGAAGGAAAGAACAAAAGCACAGAATGAAGAGTGCCAGGGGACTGGTGGAAAGAAGAGACTGAACTCTGGGAAAAGAGATCAAGGTCAGAAGTGTGTTTCAGAGGCAAAGGAAGGAGCAGAGTATGTATAGGAAGACTGGGAAAGCAATAAAAAGACTGCAGGAGAAGGGGCAAAGGGAACTATAGCTACCAGGAAACAAAATTTCTAGGCTCAGCACTTCAGATGACTTTTCAAGTTCAGGAAAATGCCTGTGCTCAAGGAGAAATGCAGAATGACAGGTGGCTCAACAGGTGTGCCCAAGGAGAAATGCAGAATGACAGGTGGCTCAACAGGTTTGCCTCCTCCTTAAGCAACATCCATAGGCTGCCATACTTACCAACATCACAGCAGTCTATGAGGACCTAATGGGTCTTTCAGCAATGCTTTTTAGCATCTTTCCTTAAAGTGGTAGGAGCAAATTTGCTTTTGCTTCCTAATTTTTAACTTCTTTTTTTTTTTAATGCCAAAGAAAAGGAGAGTTGATACAGAGTCAGATTTAGTGGAATTAGTCACATCCATGGGGGAGTGAAGGCTGGGCTCAGACTAAGACTTTGACTTAGCAAGTACCTACATTTATTAACGTGACGATCAGTTTCCAGTGGATGCATTTCCATTTTATTATGCTAATTTTGGCACAGTTTCTTTTACATCAGCATATTTTAATTAGAGTTAACAGCTAAAAAGCAAAGATTTGGCCCCATTATAGTTACAATACTGTTGCCAACATCTAGTTGAACAAGGGTGACCCTGGAGTACCCCTGGTGACAATTACTGCAAGAGGATCACTAAAGAGACATATTGTCTTTGCACTCTGCCTGCACACTTGGGATTCAGTATGTCCAATAAAAGACACAGGGCTCCATAAAGAATGAGCAATGACATTTAACTTCTAGGCTTCTGATCCCAAGGAGGGAATTCGGATTTCAGAGTCTGTTGTCTGCAATGCATGGAGGAAGTTGGCATTTCAGAGTGGGACTCAAAACAACCAGTGTGGTGCGGTCCAGAGAAAAATCTGAGCACACAGAGCAGCTTAAATGCCAGACTGAATGCATTTATCCAGAGAGGTAGCTGAGTGCCAACACACCCAGGGCTGGACCTTCTGAGGGGAGGCTTCTGCATTTATTCTTTATGAGATTTGATCAGTTTCCTGGTTTATTACAGAGGTTTTCCAAAAGTGACAGCAAGCTGGTGATTGCACTGTTCACCTTTGTCTGCTGTCCCCACACTTTGCTTAGCATGTCAGGCCTAAGACATTGGGGTCAGGCTCAATGCCTTCCTTATCTAATGAGGTTCAAGCCTATATTTTCCAGCTCTAAGGCAAGTTCCTTTCCCCTAGGGTGTATATCAAGCTACAAGATGATTCCTGTGACTCCTCCTGCTAACCCTGTGTTATTATGCAGAAAGGAATACTGACCCAGAGGGAAAAGATTAAAGAAAGCAAAGCCAATGAGAACATGAGGAAAAATGAGCATAGCTGGTTTTACAGATAGAGTACTTTGCCTCTAGGTTCCTGGATTATGATCTCAGTTTCTGAGCCTATTCTGGGATAAATTCTACATTTTCTGCCAATGTCCAAATTGTCCTGAGATGAGATAGTTGAGGCTTATTTCTAACACTGCCCAAGCACATGTACTCCACCATCTCAACATTCAGCTGTCCCACAGCAGCACTGTAATGTCACTCACTCCCTGCAAGTTTCTGGCTTTCCTTTATAATTATTCTCATTCATTTTTCTAGATTGGAATCCATTCTTGAGCACAAATATATTTTAAGTTATCAACAAGGGTGGTGAGGGGCTGGAGCACAGCCCTGTGAGGAGCGGCTGAGGGAGCTGGGGATGTTCAGTCAGGAGAAGAGGAGGCTTAGGGCAAACCTCATTGCTGTCTACAACTACCTGAAATGAGGCTGTAGCCAGGCAGGGGTTAGTCTCTTCTACCAGGCACCCAGTGACAGAAGAAGGGGACACAGCCTCAAGCTGTGCCAGAGCAGGTTCAGGCTGGATGCTAGGAAGAAGTTATTCACTGAAAGAGTGATTGGCATTGGAATAGGCTGCCCAGGGAGGTGGTGGAGTCACCATCCCTGGAGGTGTTTAAGAGGAGGCTGGATGAGGTACTTAGTGCCATGGTTTAGTTAATTAGAAAGGTTAGGTGAGAGATTGGACTCGATCTTAGAGGTCTTTTCCAACCTGGCTAATTCTGTGATTCTGATTACCCCAGTGGGGCACTACCTCTCCACAGATAAACTCTCCACTTTGTGCTTGAGGAACAAACAAGTGACTAAAACTTCCACCTAACAATATGATATCGGAAAAGAAGTATCAAGAAAAAGAAATGAGGTGGAGGAGTCCCATTAAAGGAGAACAGCTGAGGTGAAAACTTTACCAATGTGTAAGAGGAAGTTCGAACTAATACAGAGTGTTTGACTACCAGCACCAGTTATAGAATCATAGAGTGGTTTAGGTTGGAAGGGACCTCAAAGATCATCCAGTTCCAACCCTCTGCCATAGGCAGGGACACTTCCCACTAGAACAGGTTGCTCAAGGCCTCATCCAACCTGGCCTTGAATATCTCCAGGGAGGGAGCAGCCACAACCTCCCTGGGCAACCTGTGCCAGTGTCTCACCACCCTCACTGCAAAGAACCTTTTCCTAACATCTAGTTTAAATCTCCCTTCTGCCAGTTTAAGTCTATTACCCCTCGTTCTGTCATTACAGGACCTTGTCAATAGTCCCTCCCCAGCCTTCCTGTAGCCCCCTTTGGGTACTGGAAGGCTACTCCAAGGTCTCCTGAAAGCCTTCTGTTCTCCAGGCTGAAGAGCCCCAACTCTTGTAGCCTGTCCTCCTAGCAGCTCTGGACTAATCAAAGAATATTCAAACAAAAAAGAGTATTAACTCCAAGTGCACACTTTTATTTAATTAAAGGTAAAACAGAAAGAACAGTAATAGGTCAATAATAATGACTTATTACTTCCTTTATGTGGCACATTTACAATAAATGGCAATTTACCATTAGAGAGAGATATTAATTCTTTTTCTTCTGTTAAAGAAATTAACATTAGTCATGTGGGGGGGAAAGAAGGCTTTCCATTTCCAGCCTGAGGATTTGCATTCAACAAGGCAGTCTGAGGACATTACAGACCCTATTCCCCCTTTAGCAATGCAGGAAGAATTAAAGCATAACCATGTATGACATCATTCCAGCTGTACGCTGATGGGCTACAGATCGTTTCATCTGTGCTATTCAAAAAACATTCCACTTTCCAGTCATTAGACTTGCTAAATGGATTCACCTGCCCTACCCTTTGAATCACTAAAAAGAGAAGACAAAAAAAAAAAAGGCTTTGGCATGAAAGATCCTTGCTTTAGTTTTGTTCTTACAGGTGATGTACTACTTTTACTTCTTACAAAACCCAAACCAACTTTAAAGAATGATTCACTGCACTGGGAGGGGGAAAGCCAGACATTTGCATCTATGTTTCCTGCTTCTGTTCTTGCTCCAAACTTATTGCAAAGTTTCTGATTATCTTCACAAAAGAGATGCAATCTGACAAGTGAAAAAAGTTGTCCATACCAGGCCTGTGCTGTGCCTTACTATTTGTAAGTATTTGCCCGTTCCAAAGCAAGAAGGATCAGTTACTGATCTGAAGTCTACTTCTGGTAATGTCCTTCATTATTTGACATGAAGATAGAGAGTTGCTGCTTAACACTCCTTCCAATCCCAGGAAAATATTACACCATTTGTGCTCTCATTATGGCTGCACTCTTAACTTCAGACTCATTTAAAAGCTTCAACTCTACAGGTGGGATTTTTCAAAGCTGCCTCTAGGTCATTAATTTCTAATTGGACACCCAAACCCTCTAGGCAAGCTTTGAAAATGTCATCCTAAATAATCAATATTCTACCTCCTAACAACCTAGTCTGCAAAAAAGCACACAGGACAAAACATTTAGCAACTGAAGGGAGACTGCTGTGAACGTGGCACAAAAAAAATCCCCCCAAAAAATCCCCCCCCCCCCCCCCCCAGATGGTACACTGTTGTCTCAGTAGTAAGAAGGGACAGACTGACAAAGGAGGGAGGAAAACCCAAACAAATGAAGAAATCAGGAATGAAAGCTTTATATGTCTCATGAAAATAGATTTGACAGCACTGTGCACAGCTTGGGTGCATGTTCAGATTAAGTTTAAAACAATATAGCCATGATGGAAAAAAAAGAACCTGAAAGATGGGTTTAAGAGGGTGTTAAAGCACTGCATAATGCTACAAAGCAACGTACTTGATCCAAATCAAAACAAGTAAGTGGAGTATCATTAGAAATTTAACCCCACATCTTTGAAATGCAGCAGATGGGGATTTAAAATAGCAAGGCAACTATCAGATCCTATTGGGTTAGGTATGTTATAACTACTAGTTAAATATCAAATAAGATGTTATTTAGGATATACATTAGCCTTAGGGACCTAACAAAAAGGAGAGAACTAATTACATTAAGTCTAAGGCAACAGCAGGAAAAAAAAATAAGATCAGTGAAACATTTGGGAATATCTCACTAGTACAAGGCTAGAAATAATTTGAAACACACCTCTCCAAACACACCAGAAAGGAGGAGGAGAGAAGGTAATCTAATACAGACCATCCCAACTCTAATTAGCAGACATTTGAACAACTCAGTTTTCTAGGAGGGAAGAAAAATAACCTAGCCCAAACACCACACTCACTTCAGATTTTAATTATTAGTTTCTCTGAGTTTCCTGCATTCTGTAACAGTTCCACATCTGTGCAATAATTACTTTGTGTAGTCTTTCCAAAGTAGAATATCTCTAACCACCTTGAAACAGAAAAAGGATGCCATCTGTTTTAACATACTGTATTTAACACAAAATTCACCCCCATCTTTAAGTTTTATCATCCAGGTAATTCAGTGTAATCAGAAGGATACAGCTCCTTCCCTTATGCTTCAGCCTATTTGTTCTACCTGCCACTCTGAGCCCTGCCACAGCTTAGGGAACTCCTTATCACAAAGACTTGATCCTTAAAACGCTAATTACAGGTTGGCATTTACAGGCTCAATAGAACACTGCGTTTGATGTTACACTGGGCAGCAGAGCGTGAGGAACAGCCACGTCAATCTGGCACAGCAAAGTAAAAACTGGCAATGAGCATGGCCACAAAACCCATTTGAGGGTGCAAATCAAACAGCTCCATGTAGCAAATATGTGTGTGTGTGTGTGTATATGCACAGCCACTTCAAGTTCACAGCAAAGTAAAAACTGGCAATGAGCATGGCCACAAAACCCATTTGAGGGTGCAAATCAAACAGCTCCATGTAGCAAATACGTGTGTGTGTGTGTATATGCACAACCACTTCAAGGTTACAGCTAAAGGACATTCCATGCAGCAGGCACCACTCTTCTGTTTTCATATATATCATCTGCAGATTATTTTAAGTAACAAAATGATCATAATAAGCACCAGTGCAGGTTGTATAGAAGTTTTACCAAGAGTTGTACCTCTCCAGTGGTTCCCAGCTTCAAATTTTCTAGGGTCTGTTTTGCCTCTGCCTTTATATTTTTGCCCGAGTTACTTGATGATATGGATTATGCATGCAAAAACACAATGCTCATTATACATCTTCAACTAATTATTGCCTTTTGAACCACCCTTTCTTGGTAGTAGGTGTACCAAACACAAGGAGGATTTTAGTACAGAACATGCCAAGCAAATTCGTTTCCCTGCTTTCCTAACTCTGCAGCTGACTCCTGTTGTGTTCTTGTAGGTGACTTATTTCACATTTAGCCTGAATGAAAGTGGCAAACTGAAATGTTTGACAATATTCCACTACTACAATTGCTCAGTTAGTGGATCTATAACATCTGGTATGATGTGGTGTTAGAAACCTCAAATATTTCCAAATACTTTAAATAGATATTTACATTTTAAGCATAACTAAGAAATGGTTTTCTCACTGTTATTTTATAAACTCACTGCATGCATTAAAGGAAATTTTGCCTAACAAAGGAGTTCAGGTTATACAGTGATGAGGCAGCTTGGATTGTGCAAGTGGAATTCCTGAGTAGGGTCTGCATCAGGATGTAATGTGCACAATTCTTCCTGTGGCTTTGCCCATCAACGTAGTTCAGACTCGAGTAATTCTGCATTCTCCACACTTCAAGCTATGGCAAAGCAGGAACACTGAGACTGATAATATTTGGACATTCTTTGAAATTCTCCCACTCATAAAATACCATAATGAAGCTTTTCTTTCTCACAGATCAATAGCAGGTGACTTTCTTGCTTTGCTTTCAAGACATATTGCTTCCGTGATGCATATCAAACTCGAGAGCTGCATCCAAGAACAGTAATTGGTTTTTAGTAAATCCTGGTGTCGATTTCAAAGCACTGGGAATCCATATTGCAGACTGGCTACTCACATCCCAGAATTCCAAATCCCATTCAATGGGACAGGGCAAGTATTTCTGCTAGACTAACACTGCAGCTTCCAAAAGGTGAGCAACACTGGATGCCTTCTAACCAGTAATTTCTCTCTCCTGTTTTGATATTACATTTTGAATTGTGAACAAAAGGGACATGGTGTCTGCAGGGATCCTTTTTAGAAGACTACTGTACATTGAGGAAATAGTGATCCACCCAACAGTTAACCTGAGCAGTCCAGGGCTGGTGCTGTGCTGTGTGTAGCTCTTGGCTGCAGGATAAACTTGGCACTAATTGTACCGGAGGAGCCTGTGGGCAGCTCCCACTTGGTATTGGCAACTAAGCCACCTGCCTGGCCTTGTCTTTATCTAACACGTGCAGCAACAAGGTCTCATGTGAGCATCCTTTCTGTTTGACAGTAGGAATGGGGAATGGGCTTGGTTTTTTTGTTAGAAAGTGCTAGAATAGCTTGACTGACCAAAATGTGGCAACACTCTCTATAGACAGGTCTGCACAGTGTGGACCAGAGCCTCATTTTGATGCTGCACAACTCAAGGTTCCCAGGTCTAAAAGGGATGTAAGAATTTACTTTTCTCTTTCTCATTTTAATGTTAGCTTTAATAAGCACTGCTTTAAATGACACTTTACAGACCCTGAGTGCCTTTCCTACTGGGAATATAACATTTCAACACCTCCTGGTGCAAAACAGTCTCAAAACAGATATTTCTTCCTAGCAAATCCAGGCCTGTTTTGCACTGCTCATGGCCACTGAATTGTGATGAAAGGTGTACAAGTATCAAGAGGATGCTTTAAATGCCTCTAAATAATCAGGAAATGGTCAATATCTGCCATTTTCCATTTCTCATTGACAACACAATTTTGCATACAGCTGTAAAGATTCCAGTTTCTTATCTCTGGCACTTACACTAGCATCCACTGTTTAATATTAGGTTAGTCTTTCAAAGTCTAAGTGAACATCTGGGTGACTGAAGTGAAAATTAAGCAATCAGACAAAACCTGGGAACTAGTGAGAAGTAATATCACTACTTGCCCTGAATAACCAAACATGCACATAATATGAAATTAAATTATTTTTAGTGCTTTTAATTAAAGTAGATCCAGTTCTGCAGCCCCTCTAAAGAAAGTGAGGCAGGCACTTTACAAGAGAACAGCAAGGGGGTTTGAAGTTACTTCACCTCAATGTGAGGTATGATACTATCCAGGAAGCAGCCATACTTATCCATAACCTGATCAGCCATAAGATGAAGTGGAGCATGGTGTATTGAAAATTATGCATACACATATTTCTTGTCCTGCTGCTGATCCACACACAAGAGGCTCTGCACCCTGGGCATTCCCAAGTAGCACAGGAAATGGCTTTATCTGGTCATTTATTAAACACACTATGTTAGAGGTAACTTTAACCCACCCCCTGATTCCTTCTGTGAAAGCCACTGGAAAGATAATGCCCATTTTCCTACCTAGGATAGAAGAAATGCTTCACAACTGCATATGTATGGCTTTGGAAGAAGAAGTCCTTCATAGCCTACAATGTCTAGGTGGAGAGAGAAAGGACTGAGGAGACACCACAGTGTGCATCAGTGGTAACACAGGCAAAACCTCAACACCATTTTCTGCTGCCACTTATGCTCACACACTAAGGTGTGCTGTTCCCAGAACAGCATCTATCATCTTTGTCCCGACTTGGTCGCCTTTACATCGTTCTGAATCACCTCAAGCAGCTCTTCTGTGAATATATACAATTTTCCACAGAGATGAATAGGCAATTGAAATCTAAAGGCCCATGACCACACACTTTTTATACACCAAATGCTGTAATCTTGTAATCAATATGCTATTTAACACAAAGTCTCTGCAGCCCCTGGGAGAGGGAGGTGATGCTGTGAATATTTAGTGTGGGTGATAAAGTTTGCTGATGCTTTCCTGTTGCGTGGAAATAGACAGGACCTTAACATTACTGCTCAACAATGTTCTGTGATGGTCACAGTCTCCTGGAGTCATCAGAAACAACTACAGGAAAAAACAGGTAAGGCAGCCCTGGAAAGCAGAGCATAAGGATACCTTGGTGTCCACATTCTAAGTTTCAGAGGGGATTCACTGCCATGCTAACAGCAGCACTGACAGTGGGGGTTGAAAACTTGCAGCCAGCTTGGGAGAAGCAGAGAAACTAGAAAGAAGAAAATGCAGCACTGTTTGGCAGAGCTAGAAAAGCAGGTGCACTCCTACTGAAAAAGTGAAAGTGTTAGATAGAAACAACACTTATGGAGTTTCAAGCCTGAAAAGAATTCAGAGGAGCAGCAGGATAGCATCTACTGAACACCACTGGTTTACAGAGGTTGCTTCAAAACTGATTACATCATTAATCCACTTTTTTAATCTGCTAATGTTCTATTAGGTGAATGTAACTAATTTTCTTTAGGTGAAGCATCTCCTTTACACTTAAATAGACAATAAGGAATTAAAAGCCAGTTAGATAAAACTAGAAACAGTAAAAACTAAATCATTACATTCTTTCTAGACATGTATTTAATCAAGCTGGTGCCTTGTCCTTTTCTACTGATGATCACTGGTGGAGCTAGAAGAGTCAATTACACAGATAATAGCTCTAGCACTGTATAGCAATTGACTTGAAGCAGATTATTAAATATAGAAGCTGCCTCATGTGAAATAGGAGGGCTGTTATTTTGGTTTCAGTTAGCATTTTCACTTGTAATTAGGAAAACTGTGAAAAAATGTACTTATAATATCTGCAGCTGGTAGCAGTTGGAGATAAACGTCAAAAAGCATGAGACAACAAAATCTGAAGCATCCAGGTCAATCAGAATCACATGCAAGCAATACATGGCAAATCTGATCTGAAGCACAGAGGGAGTAAACAAGAGGCACAGAAAGCAAACTATCAAAGAACATCTCCTTGTAAACTCTTCCAAGTCCAGTCAAGCCAAGCTTAAGTACTTGCTTGCTGGTGGCCACCTTATCTTCTGCTGAAAGCTGAAGAGGCAACACCAGGTGTCCATTCTTCAGTTTCCAACTGGGAGCCAGGCATATTATAATGTAAACCACTATTGATTTCAGTTCACTTTAATACCCTGGACTGTGAACTGTGGTGGTGGAGGGCTCTAATTCATAATCCCTGTCAGATTTAGCTGCCACAGCTAAATCCACAGAGGTTGTGAATAAGAGACCTCAGAAATCATTTCAAAGTGAAATATGATCCAAATGGGTAAGTACAGTTTCAGGATATATACACTGAATCACAGGGTAAATTATCAGCTAGCCTTCTAAGATGGACACAGACAGTTAAAATTGAATGGATACCACAATGAACCTGGAGCTCAGGCACACTCTGTTCTGAAACCACTGCCTGAGTGGCAAGGGAGAGATGAAGCCCTGGCAGTCAGCAGCAGTATGAGCACCTTCTGTGTTCTGGACACTTGTTTTGACCTCTGCATTGCAACAGAGCAGTTCTTTGGGGAACTGATTCTCTGTTTCTTCATTCCTCCCAAAAAACAACTCCTGCAGTATTCAGTGTGGCTACTTCACTAAGCCAGGCCACAGCACACCCCCACAGATGTGCTGCACACCTTGAGTGGGCAAGATTACCAAGAGCAGCACTGCTAAGAAGTCCGTGGCATGCAAACAATGCACAAATCATTTGCTGGGGTCCTCAATTCGAGAGAGATGTTGCAGTACTGGAAGGTGTCCACAGGAGGGCGACAAAGCTGCTGAGGGTCCTGGAGCAGAGCCCTGTGAGGAGAGGCTGAGGGAGCTGGGGGTGTGCAGCCTGCAGCAGAGGAGGCTCAGGGCAGAGCTCATTGCTGCCTGCAGCTGCCTGGAGGGAGGCTGTAGCCAGGTGGGGTTGGGCTCTTTTGCCAGGCAAGCAGCAACAGAACAAGGGGACCTTATCAATAGTCCCCAGCTTCCCTGTGGGCCTCTTCAGATACTGAAAGACTACTATAAGGTCTCTTTGAAGCCTTCTTCTCTCCAGGCTGAAGACTCCCAACTCTCTCAGCCTGTCCTCATAGCAGAGCTGCTCCAGCCCTCTGAGCATCTTCATGGCCTCCTCTTGACTCACTCTTAACAATCTGATGTCCCTCTTGTGTTTGGGGCTCCAGAACTGCACACAGTACTGCAAGTGGGGTTTGACAAGGGGCAGAACCACCTCCCTTGCCCTGCTGGCCACACTTCTCTTGAGGCAGCCCAATAACTACATCCAAGCACTTTCTGCATGCCATTAAGGTATATAAATTTTGAAGATGCCAGCTGAAGCTGCCATATACATGGAGAAAACCCTGGGGCCCACCCAATTCATAGCCCTGGGGAACTTGGCAGTTCACAGGGGCCATATCAGAAGCTGAGATATTTACAGTGACAAACTGGCACCACCGAGGCAAATACTAACGAAGCAAAGTCAGAGCAGTGCCCACAGGGCTCAGGATCTTCTACAGGTATTTTAAGAGAAACCTATGATCTCTGGTATCAAAAGCCACAGGAAGATCAGTAAGAATTAAAATTGACAATGTGCCAGAATCCACCTACTATAAAACAGAAGGTCACTACAAATCCTCATTAAAGCTGTCTCACTGCTTTGCCCCGATTGAAATGTTTCAAACAGTTGATTATTACCATGAAGGTAAGGGCTGAAGTTGCCCTGCCACAACCTTTTTCCAGGACCTTTGCTGGAAAGGTAGATTTGAAACAAGGTGGAAATGTGAGAAATTGCCTGTGGACAGCAAAAGGCTGCTTAATCAACTGCTCCAATCTCCAGCAAAGAAGAAACTCTGATAGATGCCAAAGAGGTGTTAATGATAGATATTATGAAAGGGAACTGCTGCAGTGTATCATCCAAGGACTGCTACAAAAGCCCCGCTGGCAAAAGATCAAGAAAACAGCTTGCAAGTGCAGGACAATCTCTCTAATAAAAGTACAATGTGACAGGTTTAAAATCCATAAGCTATGCTGAAGTACATAGTTCAGAATCCCAATGACCTAGCTGGAACTGAAGTTGTTGCAAACCTTGGCATTTAACTACCACAGGAAGAGGAAAGACCCTAAAGCCTCCTCTCATCTTCTTACATCTCCTCTCCACTAGACCTTATGCCAGGAATCACAGCTGCCCTGATTACTTTTCTGTGATCAGCTGGTTTCCATCACACTTGGAAAACTTTGGCAGCTGTTAATTGTGAAGAACATTCAACCATAACTGAAGGGTAATACCAAACAGCACAAAATACATCCACTGAGCCCACCAGAGATGCTCGAAACAGTGGGACACACTCAGCAGCTGGGTGTATGAAGATGGCAATGATGGTCTCACATGAGCTTCCCTCATCCTGGAGGCAATGTTTCAGCAGGCAGTGTGGCCATCCATTCACACAAGTACAGCAACTTCCCAACTCACTTCCTCTTGCTTCTTAACTTGCTATGCTTCAGTTCCTTTCACTCATCACATTCATCACGGTCCTCCCTGTCCTGTGCACAGCTAGGAAGACTTTGTGTTTAACCTTGTTTATAGTTCTGACTTAAGGATAACATCCTTAAGGATAATCTCCCTTGTGATAACTCTGTATCAATCAAACAGTTAAGCAAAGACACCTAACAGGCAAGCATTTAGAAATGCCTTGTTTCACTTGACTTTTAAACTTAAACCTTGTCCTAATAAAGCTAGGACTGAATAAAAACACAGCTTAAAACAGATCAGCAGAGATAAAAGAAAACCCAGAATGAAACCTCATTCTTAAGTCTAAAGAAAACTAACACCTCAGCAATGCAGCCATCTTTCTAGGTTAAAAACCAGAAAGGAAATCTGGAAATGTTATCAGACAGTTGCTCCTGTACCCCCAGATCCCAGCCAAACCAAAAAATAGCACCCAGCAAGCCAAACCTTTCCCCTCCCAAACCCCGAGGATGACAAAGGAGCAGCATTTCAATACGATGCTTTGGGTTTAGTCTCAGGAGGATTGGTATTTGTTCAGGTCTCTGCCAGTCTCTCTTCCCTGGAATTTTGTGCTCTGATATTATTTTCTTCTCTTTAACTTAGAAGAAACTTCAACTATATTTGGGTCAGGTGAAAACTCTGCTTGCTCTCCAACAGATTTTATTTACTTCATCTTTACTACAAACAATTATCTGGCTTCTCCACTTAAGCTCCTTCATCTCTTGTTATTAAACCAGTGCTCTACTACTTGGATGTCACAGAAGGCTTTTAATTTTGGGGCTCCTGCAGGACTGCTGGGAGCAATTTAGGTGACATTCCAATAGTACACTGCAATAAATGCATTAACAAAAACTTTACACACTTTCTTATAACCTGGCTTCCCTCAGACTGAGCCAAGCAAAATACAGAAGTGCATTGCATGTGTGCTAACAGAGTGCTGCTAGGTGTGATTGGTACCCAGGTCACACAGTGAGCATGCTGTGAGCTCATTTTTCCTGAAATGGAGGTGTAGGTCTCTGGTCCAGCATCTAAAGATGTGAAACTTTGCAACAGTGTTATAAAATCCATCACAGCTTTCACGCAGAGCCAGGTCCATATCTCAGTTCTATTGTTCTGGACATGAGGAATACATGGATGTACTACAAATCTAGCTAAGGGAAAAAACCAGCCACCAACCCACCCCACCCAAACAGATGGGCATCTTCAAATTTTTGCCATGAGAAGAATATAAAAGGTGGAAAATGCAATTTTACTGCCTGTGTTTTCAGTTCAACTACTCTATGCTTGATTACAAGTTACCCTGATACATGATATTTTTGTTTTGAATTCATTCATTCATTAGTTTTTGGCCAAGGGAGCAGTCTGGAGTCTTTTTATGCTGTTGCTCAAAGTTCCTTGAAGTTTTGTCTGCTCCCAGAAGCTCAGCAATCATATCATGAGAAAAGCAGGACACAGAATTGCCTAATTCCACAGCTCTGTCCCAAGGAATAAATCTAGTAGAACCCTGCAGTTTTCCCATACATGGTCCTCTTACAGCATGATCTATTGCTTAGATGTCCACATATAAATCAAGTGGTATTGCCTGATATTGTTTCACCTAAGAGTTATGCCTGAAACTTTTCCAGGAATGCAGTTCACATAGTTACCCTCTTGCCTGCATGCAGGAATTCTCACAAAAAACCATCCAATTAGCAATACCTCTGGGGAAAAGAACATATTTCACATCCTGACATTTTCAAACAGTCAGAAAAGCTCAGAGTTTCCACCTGTTTTCATAACAGCAGGAGCCTGGGCCCTGTTCATCTGAAACATCACATGGGGCTTGCAGATGCAAATCATCATCTGCTTACTCAGCAGACAAGCATTTTACCATCCCAGTTTAACTTCCCCACCATGGCACGCAGATAACTGGGCATGATATCAGCATTTCTGTTAATGAATGAAGCAGGAACATAACTGTCAGTACCCGGGGGATACATGGGTGGAGATCAACCCTCCAGTGCCTGGCCATGCCTGCGTGGTGAACTTGAAACTGATTAGCAATCTGGGGACATGATTTTTTTCCAGGTCAGCTTGCAATGACAGAATACAAAGGGAAGAAACATGGGGGTGGAATTTCTGCTTCCCACAATCACCTGTGATTTTGATTTGTCTCAACCCCAAGTATTTCAGAGGACACTAGCCACATATCAAAGATGCACATACAGAGCACTGGGACCAGTTGCCCAGGGCTGTTGTGGAGTCTCCCTTGCTGGAGATATTCAAGAAGCGCCTGGATGGATTCCAGTGTGATCTGCTCTAGGTGATCCTGCTCTGGCAGAGGGCCTGGACCAGACAACCCTTCGAGGCCCCTTCCAGCCCCTGACATTCTATGATTCTATGCTGTGTTATGTAGTAGAATCTCCTGAGCCCATTACAGAGCACTAGAAACAGCTGTACAGCTGGGCTGCAGATGGTCTGCAGACCTTTCAAGATTCAATGCCTGTCATGTGGTTTCCTGACATTGGAAGAGACTGTCCTTGGGCAAAGAGCACCATGCTCCCAACTTTGTGCTACAAGCTTCTCTTCATTGCAAAGATCAACCAATAAACTGAAATAAATACAGGAGAGAGGGAGCTAAGAATCACCATAAACCTCCTCACTTCCAACTCAAGCAGAAAGCAAACTGTAACCTCGTCTTTGCCAAGAAGGCCTATTTACAGGCTTGTCCACAGAAGAAAACATTTCACCTGTGTTAGCAGTGGGGGTTGGACTAGATGAATTCCAGAGGTCCTTTCCAACTCCTGCCATTCTGTGATTCTGATTCTACCTTCCCTTTCAAAAACCATCCTCTCCCCCTGGGAGCTAAGGATCAGCCAAAACACTAAGATACTGTTGATTAAGGAAGGCATTCAGATGCCAGGATTAAGAACCAATACAAGAAGATATTTGCATAAAACAAAATAAGTAACAATGAATAAAAATCCATTCTGGTAGGAGTTCAGTCATTTTTACACTATTATATGTATGCTTTGACAAGCAAGACAAAGAAGATCTAGTTACACTGTTCACATGCAGAACATATTCTCATTTGTCCATAAAGCACAAGCCAAACGAGAGTAAAGCCATTGCTTGCCTGGAAGCTTACCAAATACTCCTTTCCTGAAGTAGCAAAGTACATCAATAATACTCCTCCAAGTCTTTTATTTTTCACTTAGTAGTAATTGCTTTACTTACTCTGCATCACCATTTCATCTCTGTAAAGACACGTGCAGACCCAAAATAAGCTGCTACTTCAGCACAACATTTAAGTGCATGTTGAGCTTAGTTCATATGCTAAAATCATGCTTCTGCTTTCTGAATATAGACATAAACATCACTGTCAGTGGGGACAAGATATCACTGAGCATATCCCTCACCTGTTCATCACAACTGAGAGAAATGGTATGCCCCAACTCCATCACCTCCCAACTGCTTTTACATGTATCTAAGCACCCTCATTTTTACAGGGCAAATACCAAACCAACTTCCCTGAGGAGGGACAAGCCACTCCTCCTCCAGCAGGAACTGCTATAGCACTGATGCTGCACTGCCAAGAGCAGGAATATTTTGCTGTAACATTTAAAGTGCTATTAGAAGTGCCTAGGGCTGTGTGAAAGAAGTGCTTACGATGAATAAAGCAGCAAAGAAACTGCCATAATGGACAAGATCAATTCCATGTTTTCATATAGCATTAGATACCACACACAAATGAATATGTAAAGCACTCTGGCCTGGGCAATTAAATGGCAGTCCACAGTGAAAACCTTACTGTAACCTCAACATTTAAAGGCTGCCTTCTACTTACAGCACAAATTTGTCTCTCTCTTAATTTTAAAACTCTAAGACATGCCTGTCTGAGTTCTTCTGTGCTCCACAGATGAATAAGGAGGCCTATATTAGTTCACAAAGGCTCAGAGAGAAAAATTAGTACATCTATTAGAATAAAAAAAGCTGGCAAAAAATATTGTGCCTTGAAGTTCATGCCAAGCACCAGCAAGAACCACCTGATTTTGATAACAAGTATTTTCAACCTCAGGTCAAGGATACTTGCTATGTGCTCTGTCAATACACTGTTAACCATGATTGATTTGGTTCAGTGACAGATAATCTATTATGCACTCATACTTCAACCCCACTAAATCAAAGATAGTTTGTCTAGCAGAACAAAATGACACAAAATAGGAGAAAGCACAAAGGCAAAGTAGTAGCTTTCTTTTTCCCCAGCTTAGCCCTGCTATGAGAGAAGGAAACTGAATATAGTGAATGTTATAGCAAAACTCAAATTCATATTTTCTAGCAAAACTCCAACAAATATTTTCTGGAGGCTGTAGGGGAGGGAAAAGAATACTGCAAATAAACATGCACACAGATGAAAGAGAAGCAATAGAAGCTCTATCAGAGAATTGGAAATAGGCTGAGTATAAAAAACAAAAGGGGGGAAATAAAACTGCCCTCAGAGTCAGTTTGTGTAGATATATAAACCCTTGGGATGGGAGAATAGAATCAGGCTCACCCTTTGTCATCACCGACAGCATATGGAGTAAAGGGACTAAGTCAGATTCTCTCAGAGCATCAATTAGCATTGCTTACACCCTTTTCTGTTATTGCCTGGGATAGAATTGCAGCTTCCACTTTATTCTCCCTTCTACTCTTTCCTCACTTGTTGTGAATATCAGCCCAATATATGTGTGGACATGGCACTTCAGGACATGGTTTAATGGCCACGGTGGTCTTAGGTTGGCAGTTGGACTCAGTCTTAAAGGTCCTTTCCAACCAAAACAATTCTATGATTCTATGGACAAGATGTCTGGAAACAACACCTTCTTGCTACATAAATTCCAACACTGATATCCTAAAGCTCAAGACTGCCAAGCAAGTCCACCAGACTGCATGAAAATGGCATGCATTCACTCGCTTTCGTTCTTCACTCTTAGTGCCCTGATGCTCACAGCATCAGTAGCCTGCATTAGGGACAGGTAACACATTTCTATGAGGCAAATGATCATTACTCTGCCACTCAGACACCCTTTTCTGTTCATACTGACCTAAGAGGAATGGACCCATCAAATATAAAGAAATAGCAGACGACTTAATTAAACTAAGATAACAACAGGTGCCCTATGTAAGTAGAGAGCATGAAGCTGAACAAGAAGCACTCTGCTGAGTGGCATCCCTCCTATACAGCCGTCCACTTTCATATGGATTATGAAATAGCAGGCAGTTGCCCTGAGACAGATAAAAGAGTGACAGGTAAAAAATCAAAGGACTGTAAAGATAGTTGCACTAAGCCCAGGCCAGAAGCACTATTTGGACTTTCTATCCAACTTTGCCAGTCCAGGACTAGAGAGATATGCTGCTGTTAGCCTGCCTCTGAGCTGGACTATCCTTTGTATATGAACCTTTCACAGCTGCACAAATCCATTTCTGGCTGTACCGAAGCACTCAGTTGTTATGAGAAGGTGTAAAGTGTTATTAAATAAAATCTTCCCCTCAGGCTTTTTCTTTTAGAGGTCTACATGGCATGGGGCAAACCTAATTTTTTCAACCAACCACATCTAGTGAGAACAGCTCAGCCATATACAGGAGCTGTGGAATGTTTGATGAGGACAAAAATCATGGGAGAACAGTGAAATACTCACCTGGAGACAGTGTGCATCCCCTCGTTTAATATGGGACAGAAATAAGTGGGTCACTCAGCATCACAGAGTAAATAAATGCTATTTACATCACATTGGGCAAGTACAACATATATTAATTAGTTAATTAGAAGGTGTTAGGGGATAGGTTGGACTTGATGATCTCGAAGGTCTTTTCCAACCTGATTAATTCTGTGATACAAATTCTATGCAAGTCATTTTACCAAAGCCAAGTAGCCTGTAGGCACTTGGGAGTTTCCTCAGCATGCTGATTCTCTTCCTTCAGAGTACACCAACTTGGTATAATTTTTCTCCTCAAGCCTTGTAAAGTATTGTCAATAAAAGGAGGAAAAAACCCCACCAGAGCAGCAGCGATGGTGACATATTTCACTATGTGCAGCCAGCAAAATCAAATTCACTTCACTTTAAATGCATTGCCAACTTGAAAAAATGAACATAAGGGTTTTTCCTTTTATTAATAGAGACCCTTAATAACTAACATTTAAAGTTTCTGTCCAGACTTCATAAGATCTCCAGCTAGCAAACCTGAATAGTCTTGTATGGGTTGAACTACAGAAGACCTCTCAAGAAATGCATATGTATCAGACATTTAGCTTGCAAGAACCTTCAGGGCTTTCAAGAGAAAAAAAACCCCAAACATTTCAACTTAACCTGGCTGAGAAAATTGCCTGTGGCTTTAAAATACATTTATTTTGATGCTCTGACACTCTGCATAGCAACTTTAATCTAAGTATTTAGCCCACTCTATGCATCACTGAATTAATAGTATCCACGTGAGAGGAGAAAGAATTGTTCTCAATTTATAGACAAAGTGTAAGGGAATCATTTGCTTGCTCCAGGTTACAGAGGAAGCTAGAGCCAGGGCAATAAAAACCCAGCTTGTCTGTCCTGACAGTGGATCCTGTATCTGACCAAGAAGCTGGTACGAATGAGCACAGTTACTGTGATGTCAGTACAGTTATCTTCTGTTTCAGTAGCTGAGCTGACCCAGAGTTCATTTACACAAATAGCAACTAAATCCATGAGCAATAGAAAGCTTAAACAAGTGAAGGTGTATATAAAAAGCTCAAATTCAAACAACTTAATGCTACAAGATAGTTAAAATAGTTGTTTTTAAATCTGCCCCTGCCTCCCAGCAAGCAGTTAAATCAGGGTGACGAGAAGAGCTCCAGGGGATGTATCTGTGTCTTACTCCTGTAAGAAGTATCACCTCCTGGGATGGATGCTTTTACTCCTGTAGGAAGCATCACCTCCTAGGATGGATGCTTTTACTCCTGTAGGAAGTATCAGCTCCTTGGATGGATGCTTTTACTCCTGTAGGAAGTATCAGCTCCTTGGATGGATGCTTTTACTCCTGTAGGAAGTATCAGCTCCTTGAATGGATACTTTTACTCCTGTAGGAAGTATCAGCTCCTTGGATGGATGCTTTTACTCCTGTAAGAAGCATCACCTCCTAGGATGGATGCTTTTACTCCTGTAAGAAGCATCAGCTCCTAGGATGGATGCTTTTACTCCTGTAGGAAGTATCAGCTCCTGGGATGGATGCTTTTACTCCTGTAGGAAGTATCAGCTCCTTGGATGGATACTTTTACTCCTGTAGGAAGTATCAGCTCCTTGGATGGATGCTTTTACTCCTGTAAGAAGCATCACCTCCTAGGATGGATGCTTTTACTCCTGTAAGAAGCATCAGCTCCTAGGATGGATGCTTTTACTCCTGTAGGAAGTATCAGCTCCTTGGATGGATGCTTTTACTTCTGTAAGAAGCATCACCTCCTAGGATGCATGCTTTTACTCCTGTAAGAAGTATCAGCTCCTAGGATGGATGCTTTTACTCCTGTAGGAAGTATCAGCTCCTTGAATGGATACTTTTACTCCTGTAGGAAGTATCAGCTCCTTGGATGGATGCTTTTACTCCTGTAAGAAGCATCACCTCCTAGGATGGATGCTTTTACTCCTGTAAGAAGCATCACCTCCTAGGATGCATGCTTTTACTCCTGTAGGAAGTATCAGCTCCTTGGATGGATGCTTTTACTTCTGTAAGAAGCATCACCTCCTAGGATGCATGCTTTTACTCTTGTAAGAAGTATCAGCTCCTAGGATGGATGCTTTTACTCCTGTAGGAAGTATCAGCTCCTAGGATGGATGCTTTTACTTCTGTAAGAAGCATCACCTCCTAGGATGCATGCTTTTACTCCTGTAAGAAGTATCAGCTCCTAGGATGGATGCTTTTACTCCTGTAGGAAGTATCAGCTCCTTGGATGGATGCTTTTACTTCTGTAAGAAGCATCACCTCCTAGGATGCATGCTTTTACTCCTGTAAGAAGTATCAGCTCCTAGGATGGATGCTTTTACTCCTGTAGGAAGTATCAGCTCCTAGGATGGATGCTTTTACTTCTGTAAGAAGCATCACCTCCTAGGATGCATGCTTTTACTCCTGTAAGAAGTATCAGCTCCTAGGATGGATGCTTTTACTCCTGTAGGAAGTATCAGCTCCTTGGATGAATGCTTTTTAAAGAAACCCTATGGTGATGGTACCGTTTACCCACAGTTAATAACTTTCGGGTGCATGAGAGGCAGGGTTTAGTCTTAGCACACTTAGCCATTTGACCATACTCACTGTCTAGCTCTAGCAACGCAAAACAATTTAGCCACATATCTACATGTACTTCACTCGGCAGAGAGCCCTTACCGGACGCATATTGTTGGCTACTCCCCAGAGCAAACAGAGAAAAGAGAAACTTACCTAAAGCGCGGGGCCGTCCCGGGAGGGAGAGCCGCCGGTGGGGGAGGAGGCTGCCGGCGCGGAGACGCCACCTGGCGGCAGCGGCTGGGGAAGGGCGCAGCGGCGAGTTTCGCGTAACCGATTGGTCCTTAATTACGGGGAATCCCTGCCCTCTAATTAATAACAAACCCGGGGGGCAGATTAAGGTCCACCCGAAGGACACGCCTTCGCTTACCTCTGTAAAGCGAAGAGACCAGCAGGGGCCTGATGTAGTCTCAGCAGCGGGTGAACGGCAGCGGGCTTCTACCAGCTGTTGAAGCCTGGCGTCCCTACAGCTCGGAACAGCAGGAATGTTGACATTTCGCTGAAATTGTTATTTGGTCTTCCCATCAGTCGAATGGTCCAGCAAAACGTGGGACGAAAGCAGAAGATTTCATGGAATGAGAGAGTGCCACTTTGCTGAGTTGCCCTGCTCCCTGGCCGGCATCCCCTGCGCTGGCGGTTGGTAGAGCAACAAGAAAAGCAAGAGATAGTACAGCAAAAACCTTATTTAAAGAGCTTCCCCGCATAAGAGGTCAGGGAAGCTATGTGCATGGGGTGCAGAGGGGATCCCCAGAGGAAGGTCTGAGGTGTAGGAAATAGAAAAGCAACACGGTACAGAGCCACAACAATTTGATCAACTACTTGAGTGGAGTTATAGTATGTACCTAATTTCTGGACTCCAGAGAGATGCTGTCCAGAGTCAAATGTTTTACACTTGGGCTTTTATGTCCTGTTTTCTATTACAATAACAAGAAATTGCTAACTGGGTGCAAAGAGTTTTTTAAATGCTACATCAATTGTGCAGGATGGAGGCACAGCCTCCATATTCGTGTGGCAGTTAAACATAAAAAAATGACCTGTGTTGGCTGCTAATAGCACTTTGTTTGTTCATTTGTTTGTTTTCCTCCAATTTTAAGTCTTCCTTCTCTGTACTAACATCACAAGCCACTCTGGTGTATTTTCCATGTCAGCATGAGGCAAAAATCTATAATGATCATTATTCTGTATCATAAGGACTGTGAATGAGAAGTCTGGTGTCACGTTATTGAGCTTAGTGGAGCTAAGCATTCTTGGCATTTTGTGTGTGCCGTTACAGAAATGAAATATTAGAGCACCAAATACTATTTCCTGACACATATAGTTTAAAATATTTACATGTAATATGATTGTGTTCTGTGGTACTCCCCCTAGATATGACAGATGTGTTTCAGAAATGCACTACTGCATTTCCTGCCTTACTAACTGCCTTCATAACAGTTTAATACACTACAGAGAATCTTACAAGTACTAGGATCAATATAAAAGCAGCTTAAATTCCATCAGTCTTTTTTTATTTTTAAGGAAAATAAAGTCTTTTTTTAGCCTTTCTTATCTTGGGGTCTCCCTCCTGAGCCCACTCCTGCAAGTTATTGAGTGGTGGAACCTCTGAAGACTGAATTGGAAAGGAGTTAAAGGAACTAATCTCTGTCTATTAAAGCTTCGTTGCCATAAAAAAGGTAGCAAAAATTAAGAAGGAATAGAATGTACCAACTTCTTGTAGCTACCTCTGACTAAAATCATGCTCTCCTTCCTCCAGAAAATGCTACAGTTATTATCAGAAACAAGTTTTAGTGATGCCTTTAAAGCACTGTGTGAATCAAACTACATTAACAATCACTGTACATATAAGTGGATTAAACGTGCTGATATGGTAAGTTTTCACATGTCTTTAAAGAGGTACAGAATCAGACACTAAACCAGAGTATCTGGAACTCTGAAGAAAGGTTGAATTTCTGCTTGAATCTGATAGGTTAATAATTTTTGTGATTTAAGTAATAGAGGGGGAAAAGCACAAGAAGCCATAGCTTCTTATGGCACAGGTCCTTTCTTTGCCTTTAAGACTTTGCATTACTTTAGTGTTTCTAAAGTAGCCAAGTACTGTAAATACAAATCCACCAGTGTTTGTCCCAAACACCTTGCTTCTTGGCTACACCACCTCCTCTGCACTGTTTCCACATTAATCACTGTATGTAAATGTTTTTGAGTTGTATATTGATTTGGAGGGCAAAGTTCAGTAACTCTCACAAGATTTTTAAACTCATAATTTGTTCTTCATGCTCAGTCCATGACTGTGCAAGGGCACATGCACGTGCTTTACTCTGTACAAACTGATTTCAGTGGAAGTGTTTCATGAACTGGCTCTAAAGCCACAAGCCTGGTTTATTTCACTGGTTTTTTTTTTCCATTGGTTTATTTCACTGGTTTTTAAATTACACCTGTGGTGTGGAATATTAGCCAGACCTGTAACTCCTTTCTGACAGTGACCTTGTTCGTGCATTTGAAGCTGCATTTGATTTCAAGACACTTAGAAACTGAGGTCTAGGTAGGTAAATGCTTAACAGCAAACATGAGATCTTGCTGTTCTCACTGGTTCATTGTATATAAACCAGTCTAATATTTTCATGTGTAAAAATAGTTTCCTATGCAAGGGCATTAAGGTAACAGTTGGTAAAAAAGACTGCTTGGGCATGACTCAGCCTGGTATGAGTGTGACTCACCTGTTACTTGGCTGTTAGGTTCAGGACACCATTGAATCATAGAATCATAGAATCAAGCAGGTTGGAAGAGACCTCCAAGATCATCCAGTCCAACCTAGCACCCAGCCCTAGCCAGTCAAGTAGATCATGGCACTAAGTGCCTCATCCAGTCTCTTCTTGAAGACCTCCAGGGACGGTGCCTCCACCACCTCCCTGGGCAGCCCATTCCAATGGGAAATTCCATCCCTCTTTTACTGGACACAGTCAACCTTGCAGAGTTTTACAAAGATAAGCTTTACAAAGCTCCAACTGAAAAGAAAAGAAACAAACACAAACCCAAAGTTAGATATTAAACAGTAAAGAATATATATGTAAAAAAACAACAGAAATACAGGTTACATCCATGCCAAATTTAGATGCCACTGGAATTAATAATCATAATCAAGGAATAACAAAGAATTCAGTCTTGTGGCAAAGAAGCCAATCACATTTGAAGTGTCTTGTACCATGCCTTTTGAAAAGCTAGAAATTACTGTCTGTACATCCTGTGCTAACTCTAGGTGGTATATGGCAAACATACACAAAGGACACATATTAAGATATTATCATGATTCCCCAATATAAAAAACATGCATTTATTCCTAATTATTAATTTATCCTTGAAAGCTTTGCTCGTTGGAGAAAGCACTCTGCTGCTCCTCTTGATTTAAATACAATTACTACTATAAATAAAAGTTAATTATGTGAAAAAAAAATTCAAAGGATAGATTTTATTGTCCTTTGTTCATTAAACAGCAGATATTATATATGGTTATTTGAGGAAACAAAAAAACCACTAAACAATTATATTAGTCAATTAATAGAGCACAGCAAAATTAAAGTTAGAAGATTATGATTCAGTAAAGCTTTTAAAGAGGCTTCCTAATTTAACTCCAGTGACAACCAGTCATATATTCTCATTCTCTTTCTGGTGGGGGTCGTTCTCTGAAGCACTTTTAGTTAACTGATGTAAATAAAATACCTGGAGAATACCCTTGAGCATGAATATGAGCCTGCCAAGGTCTTGGCTGCCCACATGTGCTAGTTTGAAGCTAGCTAGAATGTTCTGGTGAGAAGAACTAGATCATAGGCTGTGAAAGGAAAACAATGGTGATGTCTGCTCCCCTCAGAGTCTTGCTGAAGGAGAAATGAAAACATTAGATAACACTTTCACCATTTTTGTCTCACTCTGCCTTGGGCTCTGACTGAGCTGCATCTCCCCAACCTCACCTTCCATTTGGCCTAACCCACCTTTGCTTCATAACCTCTTGGCTGAACCTCTATTCTTCTGTAGGACTGGGGTAAGGTTGAGAGGGGCAGAGGGAAGGTGCAGGGGTGGTTGAGAGCCCCTCCTGGGGACTCAGGTTTCTGGGAGGGGAGTTGTGTTTCTGTATTACTTTTAACTTGTCTATTTCTGTCTATAACTGCATATACTGCAAATATCTGCTTGTATATTGTGCCAGCTGTAAATAAATAGCTTCATTTATAGTCCCAGAGCTGGCTGAGACTAGTCTGGGTGATTTCTAAAGTGGGGGGGGGGGGGTGGGTTTGGGGAACACCCAAACCATCACACCACACCTGAGGGTGGAGAGTAACTGAGTCTAAAATTTACCTCTACTTTTACCTTGTGGTTATTTGCCCTGGATTGGTGGCTCCTGTTTTCTGAATAATAGAATCATAGAATCAACCAGGTTGGAAGAGACCTCCAACATCATCCAGTCCAACCTAGCACCCAGCCCTATCCAGTCAACTAGACCATGGCACTAAGTGCCTTATCCAGGCTTTTCTTGAAGACCCCCAGGGACGGTGACTCCACCACCTCCCTGGGCAGCCCATTCCAATGCCAATCACTCTCTCTGTGAAGAACTTCCTCCTAACATCCAGCCTATACCTACCCTGGCACAACTTGAGACTGTGTCCCCTTGTTCTATTGCTGGTTGCCTGGGAGACAAAGCTGTGGCTTGTGTCGTGGAGGGCCTGTAGGCCCGAAATAGGCTTATTTATGCCTTGCCCTGCCTGGACCAGAGGCAAACACATAAAACGAGCACAAAGGGGCACAACAGACCTGGTGCCATAAAGTCTGGCCTGCCCAGGAGCCCTGGCTGTGTGAGGTGGTTGTGTAAGCCCCCATGCCCAGCTCATGCCTGCCTAGTGTAAGGCCCGTGTGAGTCCCGCATTTGGAAGGTCCAGGCCTCTGGCTTTTCCCATTAAGGTCAGGTTTGGCTGGCTGCCAACCTGAGTGGTCATTCTAGTGGCCAAGGGGCCGTTAATCTCGGCCCACGTTTAACAAATGGGGGTACACAGGTGAACAAAGTGCTCGGGCTCCCCTGCATGGCTCAGGCTCAGGCTCAGGCTCCCTTGCTTAGGCTCACCAGCACTGCTGTCTGTTCATGCCTGCCTGCGTGCCCACCCGCACTGCATCTGCCTTTATGGAGCTCAGTCTCCCAGCCAGCCGTGCACACTATTGCACACCACTGTGGTGACTTACCAGGACCAGATCCTGTATTGCCTGCCTTTACCTATGGAGCTCAGTCTCTCAGCCAGCCGTGCACACTATTGCACACCACTGTGGTGAGTTACCAGGACCAGACCCTGTATTGCCTTCCTTTACCTATGGAGCTCAGTCTCCCAGCCAGCTGTGCACACCTGCACACCACTGTGGTGAGTTACCAGGACCAGATCCTGTATTGCCTGCCTTTACCTACGGAACTCAGTCTCCCAGCCAGCTGTGCACACCTGCACACCACTGTGGTGAGTTACCAGGACCAGATCCTGTATTGCCTGCCTTTACCTATGGAGCTCAGTCTCCCAGCCAGCTGTGCACACCTGCACACCACTGTGGTGAGTGATCAGGACCAGATCCTGTATTGCCTGCCTTTACCCACGGAGCTCAGACTCACAGCCAGCCGTGCACACTATTGCACACCACTGTGGTGAGTTATCAGGAGCAGACCCTGTATTGCCTGCCTTTACCTATGGAGCTCAGTCTCCCAGCCAGCTGTGCACACCTGCACACCCACTGCCTTATCATTGCCTAGTAAGCGCCACTGCTGCTGAGTTAACCAGGAGCAGACCCCACTTGTCTGCACACGATTGGCCTATGTAGCCAGCGAGAGACCATGCTGACAGTGCACAGCATCGTACTCCTTCTGTACCTGAGGTGCTGCCTAGGAATGCCTGGACTAAGCATCCAGGAGAAGCCAGGAGACAAGGGCAGAGATTTCATCCATTGCCAGGAGAACAAGGGCAGAGACTGTCATTTCTCCAGAAGCCAGGAAGATTCTCCTTTCCCCTGCAGCCAGGAGGATTCTAACCTCAAAGTCCACAGGCAAAGACTCCCCTGAAGTTTGGACACTGGCATAGGCTGTGACGTAGCCCCGGAGAGTGAGTGATAGTTAATCAGAATTTGTGAGTAAATGCTTTAATGCCTTTGTAATTTCTGTTGCCTCCTGCCACAAAGCAGAAAGAGCTTTCAGCCCACCTGCTGGGCAAATAGTATATTGACCCCAAGCGGCATTAAGCTGCAGGAAAACTCCTCCCTCTGTTTATAGTTTGAACTGTTTGCTGGTTATTAATAAGTTATGGTGTGGTATTAATCCCAGAATGTCATATCATATCATAGAATCAAACAGGTTGGAAGAGACCTCCAAGATCATCCAATCCAACCTAGCACCCAGCCCTATCCAGTCAACTAGACCATGGCACCGAGTGCCTCATCCAGGCTTTTCTTGAACACCTCCAAGGATGGTGCCTCCACCACCTCCCTGGGCAGCCCATTCCAATGGGAAATCTTTCATAACCATGAAGATCCTTTTAATATAAAAACACAGTGGTTGGGGGTGGCAAGAGCTCAGAATATTGAAGTTAACAAATATGTGTTTTTATAGAATATTATCTCACACCAATTAATTTCTCCCCTCTGCCACAATCAGTGTAGGTGGCAGAATACCCCTCCACGACAGCTTGCCATTGTGTCGGCCTGGTATAAATGTTTTTGTCCAACAAAGCTATGCAGCAATGGGTATAACTTCTTATCACTACTGCCTTGAAAAGGAGTGTTTTAAAAAAGACTGGCAGACTATGATTTTTCCAAAATGGGAAGCTGCACTTCCTCCCATCACATCTATATAACGTTTCCAGTCCTGTGTCTGGGAAAGTTCAGGAAATGTCTTCACTGCTAGAGGACCCAGCCTTCTGGAATCATCCAAATTATGTTTCATTACAGAAAGTCCTTTTATGAAAGCTACTCTCATTCATGATTTTTAAATAGACAGTTCAAAAGACAGGATCTCACTCGCAGTTACATTAGAATAACCTCATCAACTTCAATTATTTTATAATAGCATGAAGATCAGAGACTCATCTTTGTCCACTTGCCGCTGTCTACGTAACAGAACACTGTGGGCATCAAGTTTAGCTTTTCTTCTGTAGAAAATGGTTTCTCTTTCATACTTGGAGTAATGAGATCTAACATAGTAAGAATCAAAGTGACTTTTAAGAACTTATTTGTTCCCTTTTGATTAATTTTTTTAAATTAATAGACCCTCAAAACTTTAACCAAAATATAGAGTAATGAGATCAAAACTGTTTAAGCACAACATGTCTAGACTATTGAGCTAGGTCTGCTTAAATCACATCAGTACCAGCTGAAGATCCATAGCTTCCAGTCAAATCTTTTGTGTGTTTGGAAAAGTTTTATCTAGCTTCTGTTAAAAACTGCCTTAAACTACAGGAACATTTTCACAGTATCACCAAGGTTGGAAGAGACCTCACAGATCATCAAGTCCAACCCTTTACCACAGAGCTCAAGGCTAGACCATGGCACCAAGTGCCACGTCCAATCCTGCCTTGAACAGCTGTTTATTAAGGTAGACTGTACAAATATTAGTTTGAAGTTACTCAAGAACAGTAACTGGCTTCTTAAACCTGCTTATTGCATAGGGCACCTCAGGTGGTATCAGCTATACAGTGATGTAGCCTGATATAAAGTCCCTTAGGAGAATATGCTTGTAAATTCCAATGGACTTACAACATCAGGGCTAGGGGGAATGGAGCAAAGCTGGAGGTGGGTAGACTCACACTGGATGTGAGGAGGAAGTTCTTCACCATGAGAGTGGTGAGAGCCTAGAATAGGTTGTCCAAGGAGGTGGTTGAGGCCCCATGCCTGGAGGAGTTTAAGGCCAGGCTGGATGGGGCTCTGGCCAGCCTGATCTAGGGTAGGGTGTCTCTGCCCATGGCAGGGGAGTTGGAACTAGATGATCCTTGTGGTCCCTTCCAACTCCAACTGATTCTATGATTCTTTTCTTTAATGACTGTCAAAGAAAATCTCATTTGTGCAAGGAAAGAAAATACATGGTTAAAATTTTCAGAGATAGGAGAAGAAACACACATTTTATCAGAACAAATGCATTAAGTTTAATAATGACTTTAAAGCTTAAAGATGCAGGCCCCTCAAGATTTCAGGTGAGTTGTGAAATGTAATTTTATTCTCATAACTCTGCAATAAAGTTTTATATATGTTATAAAAAAGGTTTTTACTAAGAGTGAACAGAAATCTGAACTATCAAGCCAAGTAATAAAAAGGCATTCCTTTGTTGCTAAGCATCAGACAAGAAGGTTTACCTGAAAATTGATCTATAAGTCTCCTTTTTCCACTTGAGTGCTTTAATTTTTTTCTTCATAGGATAATAGGGTTTTTAAATGTTTTTTTTTCCCCTTAACTGCTAGCAAAAAAAAAAAGAAGACAAATGTAAAAAAGAAGAGAGGTAGAGTCAAGAAGCAGTTTAGCAATCTTTGTTGATGTGTTACAACTTCACAGTGGGTTTTGTTGCTCTCCTTCCTCACTCATTACACTGAATGACACAGCTCTAGGCTTGCTCCAGCAGGGCAAAAGGTGTTGAAAAAGGAATTTGACCATCCTGATGCTTGACTAAGCCAGAGAAGCAGATGTGATATCACTTGAGATACAAACCTGGAAAGGATGTTTCAATTCCAAGAAAATTATCTGCTGTGCAGTATTCCAGGTGTCTGCACTTAAAATGGCTTCTGAACATTGCTGTCCAGAAAAGATTACACCACATTGCTGGAGCATGAATGATTACTCAGACATCCAAGTGCTGGTTATTTTGGATAGGAAACCCTGATTTTTAACGTGGTTTTAATAAAGAATGTGCATGATTTAGACAATACTTTTTACTGCATTTGTTAACATTGGTTGCTGAATGCCACTTCTATCACTCTCAACACTGCTTTTGCAACTGAAGATCAATAATTACTTTCTCACTATCATCGAAACATAATGACATGTCCACAGACTGTATCAGCTGCAAATTAGGCCCCTAGCTAAATGCACCCACACCTTGGACAAATGAGCCAGGATAGAAGAGGCAAATTATTTTGCTGTCAGACATGCCTTCACAGCCAGGCAGACAGAAAGCAAAGCATAGGTTTGTTTGGCCATCTCTTTTCTTTCTGAAGGTAATAAGCATACCTGAGGAGATCACAGTTATGGTCAGTTTCATATGGTCCAGCTCAGGCCATGTGAATTTTTAAAGTGACCTGTAACAGAATAATAGAATCATTTAGGTTGGAATTAGACCTTTAAGATCATCAAGTCCAACCATTAACCTAGTCCTCCACTAAACCATGCCCCTAAGTGCCACATTTACATACCTTTTAAATACCTCCAGGGATGGTGACTCCTTATTCTACCTATTTGACTGAGAATTTCATTTGCACTTAGCCATTAATTCATATGATGAGAGTTAAAGAATGCATTGCTTCCAATTTTACTCTCCCCTCCTTGCCCAAATATTATACCTCCCAAATATTATACTGGTGTGTTTATTAGCCTGGACTGATTTCATAACTTTAAAGACTGTTGTACTATTCTTGGAGAGGACTTCTTCTAAAAACATACCTGATAGCCAACTGGAACAGACACTTTGCCTTCTTTTGTTGCATAGGAAGCTGGACAAACTCCAGTGACTGCTGGTGTTACCATCTTATAAATTGGTGCAATATATTTCACATAGTGCTGAATGGTTTTGGCAGCACAAAATGGGTAATGTGAATTAAGTTTAGCCTCTAAACTAATTTTCCAGATGTATGGAAACTCTGAAGAAGCTCAATTTTCAACCAGAGAACTATTTTCAAGTCTTGTTCCTTGCATATTAATTATTCTGAAAGGAACAACACAATGACATAAATGAAAAATAAAGAAGAGAAATAGGAAATGGAAAAAAAATACACTCTAAATAAAATGGGGAAAAGATACTCTAAAGAAAAAGAATTAAATCTTGTAGCACTTTGGTGAATAAAATACACATTTCAACTAAATCAATTAGATCCAACTCCATGCAATTATCCTGAATGCAAAAACCCAACTTGAATTTAACTTGCTACAGGAACTGTGCTGTTTGCCTGTTTAAAAAGACAGATTTTATCACCAGCTAAAGGCAGTTCAATTAAAATTGGAGGCTTAACCACCCAGAAGCCTGCTGGCACTGTCTTGATGAGCTGTAATTCTAATTGGAAACTCTTTGCAGTCAGCACACAACAAAGAACAGGGTTTTTTTTCCAGTGATGCCCACGTTCTTTGCAGATGTTTGCTAAGTAGCACGTCCAAAGTGTGTGTGTGTGGGGGGGTGGGGTGGTGGTGTTACATGAAGTGCTGTGTAGATGAGGGGAGAATGAAGATGATGTCTGGATCCACCTAGAGTACAAAGCTGGTTCATTCTTCTTTCATGAGAAGTCCTGATTTTCATTTCTCTGTATCCTCCTCCAAACGTTTTTACTTAATTATTTTGCTGACAAGGTTAAAATCTATTCTGTGCCCCCAAGCAAAGGCCAGAGGGGATTGATTATATGCTAGAAAGCTTTTACAAGACGGTGACTAGCTTGAAGCATGTTAGAATGAAAGCTGTAAGTCAAGCAATTATACTTGAATCTCTTTGTATATTCAAGAGTTTATGATAGCCAATTCAGTTCAGTTGTAGCTTACAGAGCCTTTAGAAGGAATATCAACATCATTATTAGTATTTGATTATTGTTAAAGAACCTTTGGGTTAATCTTGGGTTACCTCACTAAATGTTCATTAGTTCAACAGGAATATAGACTAGGGTACTTGATTGTTTTTCTATGCTCTATTTCCTTACCATATTTCAGCCACTGAATTTGGTGTAAAAAGCCCTCATGCCCTTCTACTATAAACCTCAAAAGCCAGGATGCTTTAAGAAAACCCAATCCCTCCCCTTGAAAACAGACACCAGTTCCAATTTCAGCTGAAATACTTTCACAAGACACTGCTTGCAGTTCATTAACTGTGATACTTCAATAATTAAGATAGAAAGATGACATTTTTATTACCCTCTATATTACTATTTGAGGGTTTGAGGAGATGTTTATGATACCACTTGCAATTATGATAGCCTAAATATGTTGATTATTGTTATGCAAATGCAAAGCCTAATACTTAATAGATCTGCTTACTCTCTTTTCAAATGTCAAAATCTTAATCAAAAAATCACTTCCAAAAATCTTCAAAGCATTTCCTAATATTGCATTTCACCATTTCATACACATCAGAAGCCACAACTGGTGTAAAACCAGTCCATTTCTCTGTGCAGTGTTGACAACATTTTGTTTGCATCTTTTACACTGTTTTTCATCATTTCCAAGATCTCAGCAGCAGGCTCACGCTCTGCTGATGTTCCTGCAAGCAGAATGTTCCTGTTCGCTGTTGGGAATCTCATCTGAAAAACTCAGCTCAGAATGAAACAAGTGATAGAGCAGCACCATCAGGAATTTCAGCACTGAAAGGTGGGAGACCTGGGAGGAGCAGCTGAGTTTTTAAGAGTGTTGTGGTTTAATCTCAGCCACTAATTAAGCACCATGCAGCCACTCGCTCGATTGCCCCTTGTGCTAGTTTGAGGCAAATTGGAATATTTTAGTGAGAGAAATTAGATTATAAGCTGTGAAAAGCAAACAATGCTGATGTCTACTTCACTCATAGGCTTGCTGAGATGTAGAAAAGCAAGAACACAAACATAGATAAGAGAGTGTGTGTGTGTCTCTGTCTGTCTGAGTCTGTGTTTCTCCTTGGGCTTCCTCTGCGTAACTAACCCTTCTGCTTCTAACTCCCCTTGCTGATCCTCCAAACTCACCTTGCACTTAAGGCAGACTCTGGGATAAGATGGAAAAGAGGGGTGGAAAGAAGGTGGAAGGGTGGTTGGGAGCCCCTCCTGGGGACTCTGATTTCTGGAAGGGGTGTTGTGCTTCCTGTATTACCTTTAACTTCTGTATATAGCTGCATATATTTGTAATGTTTTGTGAATACCTGCTTGAATCTTGTGCTAAGCTGTGAATATAAAACTTCATTCCTCAACTTACAGCCAGCTGAGTCCAGTCTGGGTGATTTCATAAGAGTTGGGAGGGTGGGTAACTCCCAAACCATTACACCCTTGCAGTGGGGTGGGGAAAAGAATAGGGAAGGAAAAGTGAAGGTAGTGGGTTGCAGTAAAGACAGTTCAACAGAACTGTTAACAGAAAAGAAAGGGAAAATATAACAGAATGTACAAGACAGGTGATGCACAGTACAGTCGCTCACCACTTGCTGGTTGATGCCCAGCCAGTCCCCAAGCCACAGTGCTTCTGACCATCTACCTTCAGTTTATTTGCTTGGCATGGCATCATATGGTATGGAAGACTTCTCTGGCTTCTTTGGGTCAGCTGGCCTGGCTGTGTCCCCTCCCAGCTCCTTCTGCACTCCCAGGGTCTGCTGGCAGGGCATGAGGACAAGCTAAGTCCTCGATTCAGTGTAAACAACTAAACCATCATCATTTGATCAACATCATTCTCATTGTAAACCCAAACTACACAACCATTCCAGCTACAAGGGAGAAAATTTGCTTTATTCCAGCCAAAAGCAGGACAAAGAGAAAGAATGGAACACCACAGAAAGAAAGAGGAGCATGGAAATGGAAGGAGTTTTCCAAATAAAAGTGCTATTCCAACTGGTAGTTGCAGATGAGATGTCAGTGCTTTGAACTTATTTCACTGAATCACCTTGAACATTTTCAGCAGCTTTTGGGACATTGGACAGAAGTCAGAAGGTTAAGTTTTCCATTCTATTTTTAAAGTCATTTCACTGGTTTTTAAGTCTATATTCATCTCTTAAAAGGTTTTTCTTACATCAAAGGAAGAAAGACAAAAATTCTAACTGATAACTTTGTAGTCTTAGAGAGTTTTTTCTTGTAGGCATGCCCATGGTAACTTTATCAATCTCACCTTTGAAGAAGAAACTACTGATATATTTTAGGTCCTTTAAAGTCACCCAATGTAGTATCTGTACTTTTTTTTTTTAAGTCTCTAATAATAATAATGAATAAAAGCAAGATTAATCTTTAAAGAGGACAATGTCAAGTTTTCTTTCTGTCTGTCATTTGAGAATAGAGTGTATCTGGAATCAATGTTTGCTTTACAAGAGAATACACTGGGAGGGTTTGGTATTTTAATTAAGCATGATGCTCAAACTAACTGTGCTCTAGTACTTCTACTAATGTTTGGATGAGAACACAGAGCATTTGAATTGCTTTTCTGCAGCAACAAGTCCCAGAAAGTGAGGTTAATTACAAGCAACAATTCACAGTATCATGGTATCACAGTATCACCAAGGTTGGAAGAGACCTCACAGATCATCAAGCCCAACCCTTTACCACAGAGCTCAAGGCTAGACCATGGCACCAAGTGCCACGTCCAATCCTGCCTTGAACAACTCCAGGGACGGCGACTCCACCACCTCCCCGGGCAGCCCATTCCAGTGTCCAATGACTCTCTCAGGGATGAACTTTCTCCTCACCTCAAGCCTGAATCTCCCCTGGCGCAGCCTGAGGCTGTGTCCTCTTGTTCTGGTGCTGGCCACCTGAGAGAAGAGAGCAACCTCCTCCTGGCCACAACCACCCCTCAGGTAGTTGTAGACAGCAATAAGGTCTCCCCTGAGCCTCCTCTTCTCCAGGCTAACCAATCCCAGCTCCCTCAGCCTCTCCTCGTAGGGCTGTGCTCAAGGCCTCTCCCCAGCCTCGTTGCCCTTCTCTGGACACACTCAAGCATCTCAATGTCCCTCCTAAACTGGGGGGCCCAGAACTGAACACAGTACTCAAGGTGTGGTCTAACCAGTCCCACTTGATGCATATATGTCAAGTTTTTTCTCCCACCTGAACAGATTAATGTCTTAGAAAATACTGTGTCACCTCAGGTCTCTCATCAAGGATTTGGAGACTCTAAAAACGAGGGGAAGGAGAGAGAGAACATTACCTGAAGGACTCCTGTCATTGCAGAACTGCTTTGTAAAGTGCAGCATCTGTCCTAGGTTCTTCTGCAATAGCTTTGCAGCTGCTGAAAATGCAGATTGAGCTCTATCTGGCTTAACTTGTGCTTAGATATTTTTGCCACAGCTCCTGAAAGGCTCTGCCTTTGCAGTCTTCTATCGCACCTGCTATCCTCTCTAAGGATCTGTGCAAAGAGATAATGCTTTACTTAGACAGCTGTACCAGAACAGGTGCACAGAATGACTGCAGACATCAGGTGAAACTCAGACATTACTTCAGACAGATTCCAACAATGCACTTTCTCCCCTA
The DNA here is from genome assembly GCF_015220805.1 of Pogoniulus pusillus. NCBI lineage: Eukaryota > Metazoa > Chordata > Aves > Piciformes > Lybiidae > Pogoniulus > Pogoniulus pusillus. Next base: position 17,679,295 of record NC_087287.1, on the reverse strand, counting down.
AAAGCAGAGTAGATGGTGAGTCATTCATACTGATTTTTCTCACAGAATAGATAGTAGCTTCTGGGAAGCTACTTTCATAGAACAATACAAGAATGAGAAGATGCTGATCCCTCAAAATGCAGCTTTCCAAGAGTCCTGAATTACCAGACTAATGTCCCAGGGGGGACTGAGTTCTGCATATAACAGTCTACCAATGACAGGCAGAATCTCATTGCAATAAGGTGGGTTTCTAACTGAATTACGAAGCCTCATGCAGTCAGTAATCTGTCTTGGGGCAAGATTGATAACAACATTAACAGCTGTGAACTGCTTAACCATTATAGTACTGAAAAATCTAAGCTTAGAAGCTAAAATTAAGGGAGGTTATTTGCCAAGACTTTACATTTCCCCTGATTTTAAGTAGAAAAAAGTCTCAATGAAGGCAAGTGGTATTTCAGGTTGGATGAAAATACAGCTGCTCCTAATAGTTCTGTTGCATCATCTTTTGACTTTGTGCATGACAATTTGCTTTAGCTAAAACAGACAGAATACTTCCTCAGAAACTGTGATAGTTCTGCTCTTGTGTTGTATTCACATTACATAGCAGCTTTTCCTGCATTACAACCATTTTCTTCATCCTCTGGTGGTGTACAGGCACTTTCTCATCAACAATAAAAAGCCAGACTCCCATGGCCCTCAGTGCAAAACTGTCCTCTGGGGAAAATCTATAGAATCATACGCAGTTCTTAGATACATTCTACTGAGGACAGTCAAGTTGCTCTCCTAAGATGTGCTCTGTAAGCTGTCTATGAATCTCTGTTTTCCTACAGCTACTTAACAGCATTGATTTTTGTATTTTCCTTTTTTACTGGGTGTAAAAATGTACATTATAGCTGCCATTCTTCCTGCTGTGCTTTTTCACTTGCTGAGGTGCTTAGGCTTCAGTTCAGCAAAGTATGTGAGCCTGATTTCATTTTGGTGGCCAAGGGATCCATAACTTGGCTAGATGAGGTCCTCAACACTGAGCAAATCCCTCCTTCTTCAATTTCCCTCTCTTTGAACCTGCTTGATAGTTACAGAGGAACCTTCCTCTTTAATGATTTTAGGACAACCAAGTCCTTGAGAATATAGCAATTTTCATGTTGGCATCACTTACACACTGCAGCCTGTCAAATTGGTAATACTTATGTCATCAACTGTTTCTGCTTCTATCTAAACTTTTCTTGTCTTACTGATAGTAAAATCACTGCAGACTGTATGCAGACTCAGAAATGTATCAGTTATTTGGCTAAGCACATATTGAGCAATCTGTCACAAAGCAGTGCTCACATCTGCTGCTTGCCTAGTTCTCCAAGCTGAGACCTACCTGTAGGAAGAGCTAGAAGTTACCTGTGAGGTTTAGAATCAGTAGAAAACTGTGATAATCACAATAGGATCATCACATGAAATATTTTCCCTATCCTTAAATTAGACATTGTTAAAAATGAAATTAAAAATCAGTACTTTGGAACAGCTTTGTTTTCACAGTATCACAGTATCATCAGGGTTGGAAGAGACCTCACAGATCATCAAGTCCAACCCTTTACCACAGAGCTCAAGGCTAGACCATGGCACCAAGTGCCACGTCCAATCCTGCCTTGAACAGCTCCAGGGACAGCGACTCCACCACCTCCCCGGGCAGCCCATTCCAGTGTCCAATGACTCTCTCAGTGAAGAACTTTCTCCTCACCTCCAGCCTAAATCTCCCCTGGCACAGCCTGAGGCTGTGTCCTCTCGTTCTGGTGCTGGCCACCTGAGAGAAGAGAGCAACCTCCTCCTGGCCACAACCTCCCCTCAGGTAGTTGTAGACAGCAATAAGGTCTCCCCTGAGCCTCCTCTTCTCCAGGCTAACCAATCCCAGCTCCCTCAGCCTCTCCTCATAGGGCTTCTTAACTTCTTTCAGCATACTTGTGGATGCTGGCAGGTTGTTATTGGAGAAGCCTCCCAGAACACTAAGGATTTATTCAGGATACCAAACAGTGTCTGCTCCTGTGTATGCAATCACATATTCTTTATCAAGCAATCCAAAGAAAAGAGGCTACCCCACGATGTCTCTTTAAAATTATGAATAAATCTTATTTATACATATAAATATAGAGTTATTCTATCAGTAGAAATAGAAGCATTTGAAGTCTATAAGGCTAAGAGGAACAACAAACTCTTCAGCTGTATTGGCATAGTTTGCAATATTGCAATTCATACCTTGGTTTGTTCTATAATTGACTTCAGTGTATCTTGTTCTGAAGATGCTACAGCAACATTAAAGTGTCAGAGACTCCAATTTATATACCACTCTGCCCAAAGCTGCAGTCCAGTTAGAGAAAGGCAGGCAGTCACAGCATGAGCTAATTTTTATTTTGCTTAGAAACACCTTGCAAATAAATGCTTTATGGTTATCAAATACCCATGTTAATTATGGATAAGAAAACTCTTTAGACAAGAAAAGCATGAGAGGTGCAGACAAACACAGTTCTCCTGAGGCTGCTGAGTGTGCAATATGGTCACTGATCTGTCACTGCTGATTTACCTTTGGATCACCTTAATGTTCCTGTAGCAGCAGGAAATATATCTTCCATGGGATGCTGCCAAGCTCAGAGATGTTGTTACCTTTCAAGTTTAATAACAACATGATTTCTCATTCATCTAAAAATATTGGAATCTGATTTGTGGCTTTGGAGTGCTGATGCAAATGTTTAAAAGCCTTCCAGAAATTACCAGGTTTGTTAAAGAGTTATGGTACCTGACAAGCGTGTCCACAAGTCGAGGTTTAACCACAGGGAATATTTCCACACCCCCAAATGGAAGTGTTTATGAGGGGAAAATATATATCTTCCTTGACAAGTATTCACTTAAGAATGGAAACAATCCTGCCTTCAAAGTTGGTTGTTTTGTTTTAATTATACAAATCTCATTAGTACAATGCAATGTAAAACATTTTTGGTTCAAAACTGAACTATGCTAATGCCTGTTTTTCTGTGTATTTAGTAGCATACCAGAGTTTTAGGTAGTTACAATTCCCTTTCCTGTGGGGTAACTGCAGACCTGCCCACAGTGAACATTTCTACTATTTCTTGTTGTTGTTGGGAAGTTTAATAAGATTAATGAAACTGGAGAAACTCTATGAGGAGAACCATCGGATCATAGAATCATAGAATCAACCAGGTTGGAAGAGATCTCCAAGATCATCCAGTCCAACCTAGCACCCAGCCCTAGCCTGTCAACTAGACCATGGCACCAAGTGCCTCATCCAGTCTCTTCTGGAACACCTCCAGGGATGGTGACTCCACCACCTCCCTGGGCAGCCCATTCTAATGCCAATCACTCTCTCTGCCAACAACTTCCTCCTAACATCCAGCCTAGACTTCCCCCAGCACAACTTGAGACTGTGTCCCCTTGTTCTGTTGCTGGTTGCCTGGGAGAAGAGACCAACCCCACCTGGCTACAACCTCCCTTCAGGTAGTTGTAGACAGCAATGAGGTCACCCCTGAGCCTCCTCTTCTCCAGGCTGCACACCCCCAGCTCTCTCAGCCTCTCCTCATAGGATTTGTGTTCCAGGCCCCTCACCAGCTTTGTCACCCTTCTCTGGACACCTTCCAGCACCTCAACATCTCTCCTGAATTGAGGAGCCCAGAACTGGACACAGCACTCAAGGTGTGGTCTGAGCAGTGCTGAGTACAGGGGCAGAATAACCTCCCTTGTCCTACTGGCCACACTGTTCCTGATGCAGGCCAGGATGCCATTGGCTTTCTTGGCCACCTGGGTACACTGCTGCCTCATCTTCAGCCTACTATCTATCAGTGCCCCCAGGTCCCTTTCCTCCTGGCTGCTCTCAGCCACTCTGTCCCCAGCCTGTAGCACTGCTTGGGGTTGTTGTGGCCAAAGTGCAGAACCCTGCACTTGGCCTTGTTCAATCTCATCCCATTGGCCTCTGCCCACCCATCCAGCCTGGCCAGGTCCCGCCAATAGATCCACAGCTGCTCCTAGCTTGGTGTCATCTGCAAACTTACTGATGCTGGACTCAATCTCCTCATCCAGATCATCAATAAAGATATTGAACATGCTACTTTGTGGGCTGGGATTCCTTCCTCACAATGCTGGCAGAAGAGGATGAACTATTCCATACAGCTGGGATAACTTTATGATTTTAGGAATGAGAGAGACTTGCCAGACTGTAGGGATTACCACCTTGTGTGCCGGGGGGAGGGAGAGAGGATTTGGGGATTTCATTAACACTCACAATGTTTTTCTAGTTCAACCAGAGTGGAAAACAGCCTCATGGAAAAAATTATTTAGAGAAAGAAAGTAGATGAGGTCTGTGAGTGAGGGTTCTGGCTAAATGAGACCCATTCAGCAGGCCTGTGATTTATTTGCAGATGAGATGGTAAAATGGGGGAAGAGAAGAGTAACAAATTACAAGCAGTTAGGTTTTGATTATTAATCCTAACTCACTATGACTCCTTATCTACATGGCATTAAAATGAAGCAGTGCATTAAAAGCAAGCTTCTCGTGCATTTTAAGTTTCACCTACTCACTCATTTGGAGGAATTCTTTGGTTCTTATGCTGTATTTGTTTTGACAGTTCTACTGCTTCATTTCTGCTGAAGAGAAAGCAGCCCATACCACATTAAAATAAAAACATTGCAAGTGACATCAGACCATGGAAGTCACAGCCACAAATTAGATGACAACGGTTCCTAGAACCTGGAGACACTTAATTTAACTCCAAATTAATTTAATTTGAAAACAGTGTCACTGAAATGTTGTCTGGAGAGGGGGTTTAGGTTTGGGTGGGTTTTTTTTTTTTAAGATTCTCTTGAGTCTGCTGGAAAACACCAAGCTGGGGGCAGATGTGGCTGGGTTGGAGGGCAGAAGGGCTCTGCAGCGGGACCTTGACTGCCTGGACAGATGGACAGAGTCCAAGGGGATGGCATTCAATAGCTCCAAGTGCAGGGTGCTGCACTTTGGCCACAACAACCCCATGCAGAGATACAGGCTGGGGTCGGAGTGGCTGGAGAGCAGCCAGACAGAGAGGGATCTGGGGGTGCTGATTGATACCCACCTGAACATGAGCCAGCAGTGTGCCCAGGTGGCCAAGAGAGCCAGTGGCATCCTGGCCTGCATCAGGAATGCTGTAGTCAGCAGGAGCAGGGATGTCATTCTGCCCCTGCACTCTGCACTGGTTAGACCACACCTGTTCAGATCTGGGCCCCCCAGTTTAGGAGGGACATCGAAATGCTTGAGCATGTCCAGAGAAGGGCGACGAGGCTGGGGAGAGGCCTTGAGCACAGCCCTACGAGGAGAGGCTGAGGGAGCTGGGATTGGTTAGCCTGGAGAAGAGGAGGCTCAGGGGAGACCTTATTGCTGTCTACAACTACCTGAGGGGTGGTTGTGGCCAGGAGGAGGTTGCTCTCTTCTCTCAGGTGGCCAGCACCAGAACAAGAGGACACAGCCTCAGGCTGTACCAGGGGAGATTTAGGCTGGAGGTGAGGAGAAAGTTCTTCCCTGAGAGAGTCATTGGACACTGGAATGGGCTGCCCGGGGAGGTGGTGGAGTCGCCGTCCCTGGAGCTGTTCAAGGCAGGACTGGACGTGGCACTTGGTGCCATGGTCTGGCCTTGAGCTCTGTGGTAAAGGGTTGGACTTGATGATCTGTGAGTTCTCTTCCAACCTTGGTGATACTGTGATACTGTAAAACTGAAAGGCTGTTTTTGTGCATGTAACAGTTTTAAAGCAGCTGTTACTTTAACAGAGTGGAAACCATACTTCTAATCAAGTCAAACAAAAATCTTGCATTATGAGGAGTTCTGTTGTGTTTATTCTAAGGTAAACCTCAGACATTAAATTACTCTGTCTGAATTCCTTTAGAAATGCATTATGGATTAATTTGAAGTAAGAGAGTATAACAATGAACTGTATAAAGCTGTTACTGCTGTGCCACAGTAATGAAATAAATAATTTCTAGTTAAGAAGAAAAGGAAATAGTATCTTGTTTAGATTTGGTGTAGAATGCCTGCATAGAAACCACCTCACTGTCTCATTTCTCTGGAGGAGAAACAACACTATGTGTGGCAACTGGATCTTTTGAGTGCTGGAACAACAATAAAAATAGAGATGTATAAAGGGTTGCATTTATTCTCTGTATTCTATCCAGTTACATGCAGAACCAGAGCAAGAAAATGTTCACAAAAGGAAAGAAACTATCAAGAATAAATGGTAACAGAAAATGTCTGGCTTCAGCTCACAGATTGCAGACTAAAAACTGCTATCAAATTTAAAGGAGATTAATCTGAATTTCAGATTCACAGTGTGTCTGTTGATCATTTGAGTATTAAACAATCTGGTATCTTTTGACAGCTGCACGCAAAGAGGAAGAAGCTGATGCTGAAGGAAAAACAAGTGTCAGTATAAACTTACAAAACCAGATCAAATCAGCTTTTGGAATTTCTAGATTGTTGCATTCTCACATGCAAGGTGCTTGGAAAGGAAAGGAGATATTGCTTTTGGTCACAAATGCCATCAGAAAGTAGTTCCAGGGAAGGCATTCAGTGTAGTTTGGCCCTACCTCAAAAATTCAGTGAAGCATCTCTTTCCTAAGCAATCACTCTTGCCATTCTCAAAAGCTAATCATCTCTGCAGAACAGCTACAACAGAAGAACCACAGCAGATCTGCATAGCAAATGTGTTGTTCAGACATTTTAGACTACATGAAATCACTTGCACATGTTTTGACCTAATTTTGCCTGGTTTTCCAAAACCTTGGGACACCTCTGACTGCACATAGTGCTGGTGGAATCCTAAAAAAAGTTAGGATTATTACTATTGCTCCTTCTTCACCTCTCAAGAGAGGATCATCATTTCATCCCTTGCAGAAGTGGAAGGGATAATCAGGTTTTAGAATTCAAGCATTATTGGGATATTAGGTAGACTTAAGTTAGCATAAGGGGGATTGTAATACTATAAGCTATAGAAGTTGAAAAACCAAAGGGATAAAAAACTGTAAGCTTCCAGCTGAAGGATGAAGTGAGAAACCCAGAAAAATGCTGTTGCATACTATGCCTCAGGAATGTAAATTAATTCATGGGAACATAAATGATAATTGAGAACCACCACTGATAATCTGGGATGAGGGAGAATTTTTAAGTTGGGTCTGAGTACAATGTGGAGCTCTATGAGGTTTCTGACCACAGTAAGGGACTGATTCCTAAATTTTAAGTGTTGCTGCTGCATTTTCTGTGTTTCCTCATATGAGTTTTCAGTTGCATAAGCAATCAGAGGCACCTAGGAAAAACTACCTTTCCATCTCTCTGTATGTCTTACATCAATGACCACATTCCAAGTTTTTCTATATCCCAGCAATTCAAAAGATCAAACCTGCTATGAGATTAAATTCAGGTTTAAAGCAGTCTAATAGATTGGCTCCCATTTTACGTGCAGCATCCAATATATCATCAAGCACAAGTGAAAAGCCATTCACAAAACACACACCACAACTGAAAACGTTTGGTTACCACTGGAATATTCTCTTTTGGTCATCATAGCAAATCAATAATGCTGAATGCCAAGCAGTTTATTGTTCTCCTAAAGTAAAACCTCGCGGTAGAACCTGGATTAAAAATGGCCTAAAGAAAGGACTTAATCTGATTAGGAAATGACAGCTCCATCCCATATCAATTTGCAGAAGTCAGAACTGGTTAGCTACATCAGTTTTTCTTGGTTATTATGTTCAATCTTGAATAGATGAGAGGGAAAGTCTGAGCTCCTCACATGCAGTCATTTAATTCACTATTCTTTTCTGGTAAATCTCATTCACAGTGCTCCTTTGAAATATGATTGGTGATGCCAATTACCACAGCATATCAGTTGAATGGAATATGTTCCATTTTCTGAGAGATTAAGACATCAGTGAGATCTGTTGTAATTTGTGTATCTTACTATTTAATTCCTATTGAGTTTATTTTTTAGTTCAGAGGATGAGCATGCATCCTTTGCTCCCACTCAGTTTCTCATTATTTCTCCATTAAGTCAAATTGCAATATAATTCAAGAATATCAAAACTGATGAGCAATGGTATTGCCTTTCAAAAGCTAAAGAGCCAGAGAGGGACCAACTTCCTTCACCTATATTTGCTGTATCAGATGTTCACAGTATCACAGTATCATCAGGGTTGGAAGAGACCTCACAGATCATCAAGTCCAACCCTTTACCACAGAGCTCAAGGCCAGACCATGGCACCAAGTGCCACGTCCAGTCCTGCCTTGAACAGCTCCAGGGACGGCGACTCCACCACCTCCCCGGGCAGCCCATTCCAGTGTCCAATGACTCTCTCAGTGAAGAACTTTCTCCTCACCTCCAGCCTAAATCTCCCCTGGCACAGCCTGAGGCTGTGTCCTCTTGTTCTGGTGCTGGCCACCTGAGAGAAGAGAGCAACCTCCCCCTGGCCACAACCACCCCTCAGGTAGTTGTAGACAGCAATAAGGTCTCCCCTGAGCCTCCTCTTCTCCAGACTAAACAATCCCAGCTCCCTCAGCCTCTCCTCATAGGGCTGTGCTCAAGGCCTCTCCCCAGCCTCGTTGCCCTTCTCTGGACACGCTCAAGCATCTCAACGTCCCTTCTAAACTGGGGGGCCCAGAACTGAACACAGTGCTCAAGGTGAGGTCTAACCAGTGCAGAGTACAGGGGCAGAATGACCTCCCTGCTCCTGCTGACCACACCATTCCTGATGCAGGCCAGGATGCCATTGGCTCTCTTGGCCACCTGGGCACACTGCTGGCTCATGTTCAGGTGGGTATCAATCAGTACCCCCAGATCCCTCTCTGTCTGGCTGCTCTCCAGCCACTCTGACTCTAGAATACAGTTGAAGAGGACATCGGTTTAGGAGTTCAGAAACCAGCAGCCCAACTGATAAACGCTCACCCTAAGGATATTTTATCATGCAAATGCCAATAATCTCAGAAATAGGAAGAAAAACAGATCAAACTAGAACTGGGAGCTCATTGGCTTAAATCAAATTATCATTTTAAAAGAGTTTTATGCAAAAGTGGTTTGGTCTTGCAGCTATTTTAAATTTAAACAAAGTCCTGGCTTCAGGAGGCTTTGGACTTGACCCCACTGTGTGCAGCTAAGTCCATTATTTCTCAGTAACAGGCACTGACCATCTGGCAAGACTTGGCAACTTGTTCAAATTTTGTAGAAAGATAGATCTGATTAATTACCTTCACTGTCCATGCAATGTTTTCCTGAAGAAATAAACAGAACCATGCATGCCACTCTCCATTTCAGCCCAGGGCTTGTGCCGTTTGCAGGCTGCTGTGCTTTAGCACTTTAACTCTGAAGTGCAGTAATCTAACAAATCAAATAAAGAAAACATGAAGTTATTCATTATGCCTTCTGCTGCAGCAACTACAGAGCCTTTACTTGAAGTCCCTGAGTAGCAAAAGTTCTTAAGAGGCGCTGGTGTACAATGGCAGGTCAGAACACGCTGCAGAGCAAGACACACTGCAGTACCTCTTGCAGCAGACTCTCAGCCAATGCCCACGCATAGCCTTACACAAACCTCTCACAGTTTTTAATGAGAGCCTTGGTAAAGAAAAAACAAAAGAAAATAAAAAATGCCTTGGATATGAGTCATGCAACATAGGATTAGCAAGGATATTCTAGTAAACACTGTAGACAGACATCAAACATATTTTTAAGAGCAGGTATTTTCAAATGGCATATTAAAATGAATTATTTTATGCTAGTTTAGACTTTTTTACTTAGTACATTCAGGCTTGACAGGTGATGTAGCTCATTATTTGAGAGATTTCAGGAGTGGTTCATCACAATATTGCAACACTATGTATTACCTTGGAAAGTCAATGACACTGATTATTCCAGAAAGGGATAAGCAGAGAATGCTTGAACCACACAAAGAATAAAAAGATGATCTATAATATTGTTTTCAGCAATTCCTAACAGGTGTTAGATGTGAACTGTTGAATAAGACAAATTAATGGATTGTGCCAAACATATTATTTTGGACTTGACAAAAGTCTGATCCCCTGTAGGGTCCTGCTGCCCAGCCCCTGACAGCACTAATCCAGTTTCCTGGCAGCTCACTGGGTACAGTTGAGGGAGGCTTGTGCACAAGAGGTCTTCCAAAGTCACTGAGCTTCAGAACAGAAGGACAAAGAGTTAATGCCAGGTTGGATATTACTTTTTGTGGCCCAGCAGGCACCACGTGGAGCCAGGCTGGCAGCAAGGCATACACCACCCAGGGGAGAGGATGGAGGCAGCTGCAGGCCAAGCTGAGACCATAAGTTATGTGGGAGGAAAAGACAGAAATTAGTTCAAGGGTGGGTATATGTGACTCCTGACAGCATGGGTGACCCTGCTGACCCAGGTTTCAGATCTATGCATTAAATACAGTAATAACTCAGTCAGCACTGAAGATGATGTTTCATTCTGATGCATACACAAACAGGTGACCTTCACTGCTGCACTCTGGTTATATTTTCAAACAAGCCCTGGTACACATTTAAGGTAAATATAAAATCCTGTTAAGCTCCTTTGAAGAATCAGATCTCATAAGCAATAGAAGACTTTCACTTAATAAAAATATACTTGCCAACAAGAACAGTTTCAGCTATTATGAGCAGTTTTACTGGTCAGATCTTGGTAGAAGGATGAGGGAGACATAATGCTCTAAGATTGCTGTAAAACAGAAAGAAAGTAACAAGATGGTATTAGAAACATTACTACAGATAGGATAGCCCTCAAATACACTGAGAAAGGTTACTTGGAATAGTAGCCAAAGAAACTACACCTTATAGTTCATGTTGCTCATTTTACCCTGGATTGAGGAGAACAGGACTGCATCATTTCTCTTAGCAAACACAAATATTCCTGGAAGAAATAAAATAAACTATTAATGGGAGATGATATTTTCAAAATTGATATTGATCATTAATTTTGGCATTTAGGAGTCTTGCCCCCCCGACCACTGATTTGAGTAATAACGAGTTCTTTTGCCTGTTGTGGAAACATTATATAGAGGAATAGCCAGAGCTAGAAATAACTAGCAAAAAGATAGAAACATTAATTGAACTGGAAGAGAAGGTTCTTGTGGTCAATACTTTGCTTGCAGTCAATGTACAGCTTGCCTGCTAGATGGACTCAGGAAGCACCTATCTGCTTATGGCAGAGGCAACAGTGAATTACCAGAGGCTTTAATCTTTACTCACAAAATATCTCCTGACTCCTGTTCCTAATGGGCTAATGGCCTTTGGACACAGAATGGCCAGAATGGCAGTTATCTAAGCTTGACCATATTGGGTGAAACCACAGGCTTGCTTTACCCAAAATTGGGAAAAACATAGGCCTTGCATAAGGCAGGCACAAGCTAAGCATAGAATCATAGAATCAACTAGGTTGGAAGAGACCTCCAACATCATCCAGCCCAACCTAGCACCCAGCCCTATCCAGTCAACCAGACCATGGCACTAAGTGCCTCAGCCAGGCTTTTCTTGAACTCCTCCAGGGACGGTGCCTCCACCACCTCCCTGGGCAGCCCATTCCAATGCCAATCACTCTCTCTGGGAACAACTTCCTCCTAACATCCAGCCTAGACTTCCCCTGGCACAACTTGAGACTGTGTCCCCTTGTTCTGTTGCTGGTTGTCTGGGAGAAGAGACCAACCCCACCTGGCTACAGCCTCCCTTCAGGTAGTTGTAGACAGCAATGAGGTCACCCCTGAGCCTCCTCCAGGCTAAACACTCCCAGCTCCCTCAGCCTCTCCTCATCTGGTTTGTGTTCCAGGCCCTTCACCAGCATGTGTGCTTTGTTTACCACAGGATCCAAACAAGTGTAGACAGGCCAGAGCCCTTAGGCTCAGTGGCTCCAGATTCTTTGTTCTCTTTCCCATGGTTGCTTCTCCTCAAAATAGGAGGGGGAGCAGTAAAACATGTCTGGGCAAGCCAGGACATGTATAAGCCTATGTTGGCCTATTCAAGCCTACCATGACAATGATAGAACAAACACATCTATGATATCATAAATATAACATATACACAATATACAGAATAGCTTTTCATTAACAACCAAATTAGAAACACTGCTTCTGCAGTCAAATCCTCATCAGCCTGGCTGTGCTATAGGAATCTGTAGAAATCAGCTTGTGAAGAAATTAGTCCTTGAATCTCCATGGTTTTTCCAGTGGCCTCTGAGTCTTGTAAGCTGCTCTGGCACACAAAACACATCTTTTGACAGTTAGATCTCTTTTTTAGTACCTTTACTGCTGCAATTATTTTTCCTGAGGCATCAATTCCTTGGTCAGGTTTATAAGCAGTCAGGTAAGCACAATTTTTCTTGCAGCTGGTTGATCATACAGACATCTCTGTTTGGGTGATGGTGGTTTAAGTAATAAAGAAAACTAAATCTTTTGAATTGCAACTCTGAGTAATGCTCCAAATATTGCTTCTTTAGAGTTAAGATGGTTAATTTTTACTTAGATTTCATGGCTAGATCTTTAGGCATGTTAGAGCTATGCCTGAGAGAATGCTCAGATAAAAAGCTGCTGATTTTCCTGTGTCTTCCATATTCAGAATATGTATTGTGCACAGTTTCTGTTCTACAACATATGCTTAGATAATCTCTCCAGCCTGATCTTGGAGCATTACTTGTTATCTTCATCTGGGCCTTATTTCATGTCAGCACCATCAACAAACTACATAACACATCAACAAGCTATAAGTTTCTTTCTAATCCATGTAATTTCAACAGGGTTTTAATGAAAATGTTTCCAAAGGCAAAAGAAAAAAAGAGCTTCTGCAGTTCTACTGCATCTGTCATCAGATCTGATCACATATCCTCTGCATGGCCAGCTGCTAAAATATTGACTGCTTGTCCACATGGATGAAAATTACTTTCTCAATTCTGAGTGCCTCTAAAGCAAACAGTACCTCTCTCTTTGCTCTTTTCACGTCCTGACAGTTCCTCTGAAGAGTTGTTAGCACTGAAACCATCAAGCCTATTTCACTGCTCTGTATCTAATTATTCATGCACATGTCCATATGACTATTTTTTAATCTCTATAAAGGTCATAGCTTTTGGTTTCTAATCACTCAAAATGTATTTGTGCCTACATTACATCTATATTTGAGTATCCTGTACAGGCCTTCACAAGTAATTGAATATAACATCTGTTGAATTTGTCTGATCAGTATCTTATTTGATTTGCCATTGGAATGGGCTGCTCAGGGAGGTGGTGGAGTCACCATCCTTGGAGGTGTTCAAGAAAAGCCTGGATGAGGCACTTAGTGCCATGGTCTGGTTGACTGGATAGGGCTGGGTGCTAGGTTGGACTGGATGATCTTGGAGGTCTCTTCCAACCTGGTTGATTTTATGATTCTATGATTATTGGGGTCTTTAAAAAACAAAGTCTTTGATAAAGTCATTGAATAACAGAAGAGTATTTTATGCTGTAGAAGATTCACACAAAGGGAATTGAATTGACAGACCTTTGCATACTGTGCATTTGCTGTGCATTTCATTGGTTCCTGAGTATTTTTAGTTCACCCTCCACAGGCTTCCACTACCACAGACTGGATAGGGCTCCTTATGTCAGCCACTGTAGCTGGTTTAAAGGTTGTTCCTCATTTCTTCAGTCTTTCAGGCTGTTGAGTCTGAAATACTAAATAGTTTACATGTAAGGCAAAACTATAAAGAAGTATTCTGGAATATAAATGCAGAGATACCTTCTCTGTAAACCAAGTAAAAGGAACAAATAATCTATTCATATCTGAGTTAGTCCAAGGGTTCATTTGCACAAAAAGATTATGTAGATGTTAAAAGTTCTGGAAACAGTGCAAATGTACAAAAACACTTGAAAGGGAAAAACTAAGTCTGCACTTGTTTTAAATACTTACATTACATTTACTTGCTACTATTGCACACTGCTGTAGGGCAGTGAAGCTGGTATTATGCCATCTTATTAACCTGTACCCACTGCTTACTCTTACAAATGAAAACTAGCAGAAAATCAGCTTTATTTACTATGGAAATAAGGCTTATGCAAGAGCAATAGGTCTGTTTTCCTCTCTGTTCGACCTTCCCATAACATCTTTCAGATCTGATGGCTAATTTCAATCCAACCTGACAGACAAATAAAGGACTCAGGTATATTACCTTCCTAAAGCTTACATTAAAGTGGCCAGATGAGACAGACCTGGATTTTCCCCTGAGCAAAGGCAATCATTATTCCTTTCATTCCCTGAAGCAGCCACATACACATGGGCCAGACATTTAACACAAGGACCCCATTTTTTCTCTCTATGCTGATCAGAGGAGGAGCAAATACTCACCATTTGGCCAAAAAAAAAGTTCTCCACAGGAAACTCAGACTCCTGAGAGCTTTTTGAGGATGCATACAAAGATTCAGCTACGATATTTAAACTGCCCAGAGTCCTTAAGGAGGATGTTGGTTTTATTTCCACTCTTCCCATTCTTGCTTTTCTTCTATTTTCAGAGCAGCAAAGACAACATTTACAACATGCTAGAAGAAAGAATTTGTTCTGATCTTACCACTTTACTGAAAACCACCTACACTTTATTTCATCCATTCATTCATATAGGGCAGTTAAATCACACAAATAGAATGTGAGGTCTGACAATTACATTAGAAATAACAACAACAATAATACCACCAAGATAAGTGGTAACATTGCAGAATGGTCCATGACTTCAAGACAAGATGATGTGCAAAATATCCCCTTCTCCCTCTGGGTGTTTAGAAGAAGTCTGTGAACTGAAACCCAGCTGTAGATGGGAATGCAAATATCATCTGGTCTGAAGCATTATTGCTGGAAGATAAAGGAGGTGAACCACTGAAATCTTAAGGGATTCGAGGAGAAAATTTGGACAAGCAACTTTGTGAGATTTATACTGAAGCCCTTTTAAATCAAACTTACAGAAAAGCAAGTTGTTTGTTTGGGTTTTTTTTAAATCCTGTATAGTAAAAGTCTCATTTTCCCTCTAGGGTTTTATAATTGTTTGGTTAACTACCACAAGAGGAAAAAAAATCACTCTAATTCTTTATAGAAAACAATCCACTTTGTAGAAAAAAAATGATATATTTTTAAAGATCAGGACTAGGATATAAGACTGCCTTTTGATATATGCCTTCAGTAATGTTTTCTGAAGCAACTGAGGGGCCTTGAGAATGGCTTTTGTTTAGATCATGAATTTTAGCTTTTTAGATGAAGATGGTCTTTGACGAATCAAAAATTGCTTCCTGAAGCACTAGGAAATTCCACACATTATTAAACCTGCCTAGGAAACAGCTGAAGAAGGGACAACAGTGAGGATCTTTAAGTGAGGAAAAATCAGCCACCTTCTCTTTGGTACTCTCTGTAAAACTTCAGACATTTTGTTCTTCATATCTAATCACAGAACCACAGAAAATTAGAGGCTGGAAGAGACATCAAAAGATCATCCAGTCCAACCCCGCTGCCAGAGCAGGATCACTTATACCTGATCACATAGGATCTAAAGGTCAAAACTAGCAGGTCCCAGTTACATGCACCTGAGCAGCCTATTATTGTGCATAGTAATTATGTATTTAGAAAAGAGAAAAAAACCCCTTTGTTTCTAGTCTCCCCTCTCCAATACTGTCTGTCCATATTGCCTTAAGCATAATTGATTAGTTAATTGTCATTGTGTGAAGCAGGGAGAATACTGCAGACTTCTGAGCCACTTGTTTGTGATATCTAATGCCTGGTGTCCACTGCATGACTTCCATTTAAAAACCTTCACTGCTGTCTACAACTACCTGAAGGGAGGCTGTAGCCAGGTGGGGGGTGGCCTCTTCTCCCAGCCAACCAGCAACAGAACAAGGGGACACAGTCTCAAGTTGTGCTGGGGTAGGTCTAGGCTGGATATTAGGAGGAAGTTCTTCCCAGAGAGAGTGATTGGCACTGGAATGGGCTGCCCAGGGAGGTGGTGGAGGCACCATCCTTGGAGGTGTTGAAGAAAAGCCTGGATGAGGCACTTGGTGCCATAGTCTAGATGACTGGCTAGGGCTGGGTGCTAGGTTGGGCTGGATGATCTTGGAGGTCTCTTCCAACCTGGTTGATTCTATGATTCTATGATATTTTTGGATGGTTGCAATTCTGATCTGAATGTGCACGACTGACATTCACCTAATAATGAATGATACAAAACTATAACTGTGGAAATTCCTTTCATTTGGCACTTCTTTGAGCTAATCTCAAATGTTTATTTCCTTTTTTCCTTCCTCTCTTGTTTGACTAGAACATAAAAATGGAGGATTCGCAATCCTGAGAGTCTTTTTCTTTCTTCCAATTATTTTTAAAGGTATTAAGAGCAATCAATCTTTACACACTCACAGAGGTATCGAGTAAGCAATAAAAATGATTAACACTAAGATCATAAAAATACTTCAGAAGCTTACTTTGAAATATATATCATCTGGCACGCAGCAGTAATCAATTAGCAATTGTTAAGTAGTCTGATATTTATTTAACATAACCTTTACACCAAGGCTGATTTTTGATAGCGTTTCATTACCCTGCGCAATGACCGCAGTTGTGTACAGAGATTAAAAGTGTGGGAAAGTAATGGTCAGTTAGGCAACCATTTGTACATACAGTGACATTAATTATGCTCTCAAATTGGGCACATCATTGTGTGGAGGGTGGAGATTTCTGGCCTTCTAGGGGGATTCCCTTCAACTTCTCCCAAACATTTCAAAGTCATGTCTATACCTAGTGCAATTCATTCTTAGTCCAAAGAGCTGGTTTTTTGAGGTTTCATCTCGAAACCCTCAATATTTCATCTTTTAAGGGAAAGAAGTAGAGAAAAGATTAGTGAGCTGCAGAGCAATCTGTAGGTCTATTGATGTTTCAAACATGTTCAGCATGGCTCTGGGATTAAAGGCAAATAGTGCATACATGCTGATGCTTTCTCTCTGTTTCTGAAGGCCACACAGTGTCTAGGTTCATTATTTTAATACTAATCTGATCCTTTAACTGTACAGTATTTTTATCCGATGACATCGTGGTCCTAACATCATTCCTCATGTTGGGAAAGCATTAAAGCAAAGAGCACTTCACATATCCGTCCAACAGTCCACTATTGAATGACTATGATTCATTCACTGGATGCAAAGAAAGTTCCTTGAGATCAGTCTTGAAAGCAATCCATCATTAGACCACCACATTAGCTTTCTTCAGATTCATTTGTGAGGTTCTTTGCAGGAAATGGTGACTAATGAAGTGAGGAAATGACAGAAGGATATTGATGCTCCATTAAAGCCAATTCTTTCTCAAATGCCACTGCCTGTAACTTTGCATTTATTTTCTAAGAGATTACAAAGAAGAGTTTGGGTTCATAGTGCTGAGCTTTTAAAACATGAACCAGCCTAACACTTCCAATTATCGTTTACTTGCCACAGCCACTGTGACTGCTACCATCCAGTGACTTTTCCACTAATGTAACCTCAATCCTAACATCCAGGTCAGAATTCCACACTCCCAAAACCAGAGCCTGGGAAGGCCTAGTTTGCTGGTCTCTGGACTCGAACTGCTGCCTTGTCCTTTCTCAAATCCTACAGAGAGCTTTGGCTGTGATGTGACTGAACAACTGAATTTCAGGTTAATAAAGCGCTCTGCAAACCCAAAATATTGAGTGTTATACACAAATATTAGTCTTCAGTCTCTACTTTTTATGGTCCAGTTTTTCTAACTTCCTTATAAGAACTAAATTAGAAAAATTAGTCTAATGTGTGCTTGTGGACAAGAGATGGTATAGGAAAGTTGGATTTGAAACAAAACCAGAGAAAGCACAGGAAGGGGAATTAGATGGGAAATGAGATCAAAGAAAGTACAAAGGTATCATTGCCCTGTGATATTTAGCAGTTCATCATCTTCCAATGGTTCTTCATTTTTGCCTTTTAGAGATCTATCATTGAATTCACTGACACAATCTTGCTAGCAGTATCTGTACTTTAAAAGGCAAGAATCTGCTTTGTTGTTGGATTTTGCATGTGAATTGCTTGAAAACTGAAAAAAAAGAAACCATATAGCTATATCTTATGCAAAGATATGAAATAGGTGCCAGGTTTTTCTTTGTTCCCTATGGTACACTTAGGATTTCATCTAAGGATGTTAACACCTGAATATTCCTTTCTAGGAGCTAGAACCTAGTATAGTTTCTAATGTGGTAGGATGTTGGCTGTGGAGCAGTAGTAGTCCCGTGTATCACAGTATCACCAAGGTTGGAAGAGACCTCACAGATCATCAAGTCCAACCCTTTACCACAGAGCTCAAGGCTACACCATGGCACCAAGTGCCACGTCCAGTCCTGCCTTGAACAGCTCCAGGGAAGGCGACTCCACCACCTCCCCGGGCAGCCCATTCCAGTGTCCAGTGACTCTCTCAGTGAAGAACTTTCTCCTCACCTCCAGCCTAAATTTCCCCTGACATAGCTTGAGGCTGTGTCCTCTTGTTCTGGTGCTGGCCACCTGAGAGAAGAGAGCAACCTCCTCCTGGCTACAACCTCCCCTCAGGTAGTTGTAGACAGCAATAAGGTCACCCCTGAGCCTCCTCTTCTCCAGGCTAACCAATCCCAGCTCCCTCAGCCTCTCCTCGTAGGGCTGTGCTCAAGGCCTCTCCCCAGCCTCGTTGCCCCTCTCTGGACACACTCAAGCATCTCAATGTCCCTCCTAAACTGGGGGGCCCAGAACTGAACACAGCACTCAAGGTGTGGTCTAACCAGTGCAGAGTACAGGGGCAGAATGACCTCCCTGCCCCTGCTGGCCACACCATTCCCGATGCAGGCCAGGATGCCACCAGCTCTCTATGTTAGAGACAGCAGAAGTTCTCCTGTTATTAATTCTAAATACTGAAAAGAAACTGGATAAAAGATTGATCTCCCAGTTGGTCTGCTTCATGAACAAGCCAGCAGAAATCACAGCAATTCACATGGGACCTACCAGTGAGTACTGGAGGAAGTCACAGCCTCATAGCTTGCCATGTGTTTCTGTGGGCACTCCATGAGCTTGGCAGTCAGGCCAAGGTCTTTCACAGAATCACAGAAACATACTACTTGGAAAGGACCCCCAGGATCATCAAGTCCAACCCATATCCCTCCTCTATAAAGTTCACCCTTAAAGCATATCATCAAGTACCACATCCAAATGACATTTCAACACCTCCAGGGTTAGTGACTCCACCACCTCCCTGGGCAGCCCATTCCAATGGCTGACCACTCCTGCTGGGAAAAGATGTTTCCTAACATCCAGTCTAAACCTACCCAGTTGCAGCTTAAGGCCATTCCCTCTTGTTCTATCATTATTTATTTGTGAGAAGAGGCCAGCAGCAGCCTCTCCACAACATCCTTTCAGGTAGCTGTAGACAGTTCATTTTGCTAAGAGCTCCTTTGCTAAGGCCAAGTACATGTGCAGTTGCTGCACAGGAAATTCAGAGAGCCTTTTTCAGCCAGTAATGAAATGAGACTCTTCACCTTTCACAGTCCCATGTGCTGGATCTTTTCTAAACAGGTCATTCTTTGTCTTAATGAGCTTCATTGCAGAGCATCCTTTACCTGGCACTCATTCACACTGTAATATCTCCTGGATACAGAGGGCAGGCAGTACATTTAAATTCATATAGAATCATAAAATGGTTTAGGTTGGAAGGGACTTCAAAGCTCATCCAGTTCCAACCCCCTGCAGGAAGACCTCCCACTAGAACAGGTCATTCAAGGCCTCATCCAACCTGGCCTTGAACACCTCCAGGGAGGAAGCGTCTACAGCCTCCCTGAGCAATCTGTTCCAGTGTCTCACCACCTTCACTGCGAAGAACTTCTTCCTAACACCCAATTTAAATCTCCCCTCTTCCAGTTTAAACCCATTACCCCTCATTCTGTCATTACAAGACCTTGTAAATATTCCCTCCCCAGCCCTCCTGTAGACTCCCTCCAGACACTAGAAGGCCACTACAGGTCTTCTCAAAGTCTTCTCCAGGCTGAAGAAGGTCAACTCTGGCAACCTGTCTTCACAGCAGAGCTGCCGCAGCCCTCTGAGCATCTTTGTGGCTCGAACAATTCCATGTATTCAAATCTGGATATCTAAAAAGGCAAGGGTGGAGGTTTTTTTGCCCCTGAAATGAACATTGATCCATAAGCGACATGAGTTTCTGGACAAGTGGGTTTGTGCTGGATCCACTCACTGTGGGTATATGAGCGCCGGTTGTTGTGGAGGGAGCGACCCGCTGGACTCTCCCGACAGATAAGAGAATATCGCCATCTCTTGCTCCAAGAGCTAAATGCAGCTTTGCTGTTCCCTCACCCTATCTCCGCTGCCCTCTGCATATCTCTGCTGTTAAAGGACGTAACAGTTTCCAGACAAAGCTGAGCTGTTGCTGTTTCACACTAGAGCAGCTCAATGAATTGCAATGAACCTGCACGGGAAAAGTGTCACAGCAACACTTATTTTTTCGGTAAGGGGCTTAGCTCCCATTCATCCTTACCCATGTTGTTGTGCAAAGGGTGATTTCTTTAAATGTTAGAGATTAACTCTTGGAGTGGCTAACCACTGGGGCTGCCCAGGAATAAAAAACAGATCAATTACTGTTGTCATTGTTACTTAAAAAGCCCCTTGACTCTTACCTTGATGCTGTAATGAAACAGCCTGAGGTGACTGTTGTGGAAACAGTGTGGAAATGGAAATACAGAACCACCTGAAAAAGAGGCTATCCTTATTCTAACACATGCTTTTCCGCCCCCCCCCCCCCCCCCCCCCTAAATGTCTCATATATAATAGCTAAGAAAGGATTTTCTGGTTTTATATAGTAAAATATTCCTTCCCCCCCCTCCAGTACCTTAAGTACCTTAAGCTTGGTACCTAAAGAGACCAATTGACCATTTGATGGCCAAGAAAACAAACCAAAATTCCATGCAAACAAAAAATCCTTCAAGTCCAAATAAGATTCATGGTGGACCAGCCTCCTGGTTTATTTGATCTTGAAAACTTCCAAGCAAATTAAGCCTAGAAAAGCCCCCTCCCCCAAAAAAAAAAACCCAACAAATATGTCATACAGGAAGGCTGGGGAGGGACTATTTAACAGTCTTGTGATGACAAGAGGAGGGATAATCTGTTTAAGCTGGAAGAGGGAAGATTTAAACTAGATGTTAGAGAGTTCTTTGCAGTGAGGGCGGTGAGACACTGGCACAGGTTGCCCAGAGAGGCTGTGGATGGTCCCTCCCTGGAGGTGTTCAAGGCCAGGTTGGATGAGGCCTTGAGTGACCTGTTCTAGTGGGAGGTCTACCTGCTTATGGCAGGGGGTTGGAACTGGATGAGCTTTGAAGTCCCTTCCAACCTAAACCATTCTATTATTCTATTTCTCATGTTACCACTCAAGATCATTGGTGCAGAATACAAACAGAGCATGATACCTGTCAAAAGACTTCTGAGAAGACACAGTGGGGCAACAACATTTCTGCTCATTCTCAAACACTTGCTTCTATCCTCTGAATGCTGCTGTGGTTGCCGAGTAAACGGTTTGAGGACAATAACCCAAGCTAAAATATGAAAATGCAAAATAAACAGCATCCCTGGGAACAAAGCAAAACAACCAAAACAACCCCAACAAAACAACCAAAACAACCCCAACAAAACAAAAACAACAAACCCCCCCACCCAAAACCCCAGGATAATTTCACTGTTCTCATTTAGAGCATAGTCAGAGAAACAGAATATTAAAAAGTGGTCACAAGTTGCTGATGACAGAGCAATAGGGGGGGGGCAAATTTTTAACTATATGCCTTAATTCTGCACATATTCTGTGAAATTATTTTCACTTGACTTGTAGGTGGATTCAGTGACTGAAGCAAACATTAAAGTAACACAAGAGATAAGGAGGATTATTTTAAGTAACCTTCTGAAAAAGAAAATTCAGCAACTTAACAAAGAGAATTACAACAAAGTCAAATGACTCCAGACTCTGTTGAAGTCAGAGGTGAAGAAGCTAGAACAATTCATTAATGCTCCGTGCAGGGAGATCTGAATTATTTTAAGAGCACTGTATTTGCATTTTAGATATAGCAGAATGAACTAATTATGAAATGTATGCATCAAAGATTTCAATTTCAGGCTTGACTTTACTTTGGAGATTAATTTTTTACTTTATCATTTTGCAGGCAGTTCAGTGGACAGCCTTATTTCAGTGTTACTCATTGTTCAGTGATGTATGAAGTGTACTTAATCAATGTGAAGAAAGTAATATTAAACTATTATCAGAAGCAGCAAATGTTCTAAAAAAAAACTCAGAAGGGAGGTCAAAAGGTAACATCTCTGTTAACAATATAGGAAACAATGTGTTTAACTTAGTCTTTACATCCAAGTTTTTCTTGGCATATACAATATCCTTTATCATATAAGATTACAATGTAAAAGATGGAGGGTTTATCCCTTTGATTAAAAATACCATATATAGAGAGAGGACCAAATAAGTTTTCAATGTTTTGCTAAGAGGTATTTAAATGACAAATTTAGAGTGGAGGTGCATTTCAAATGACTGGCTGCTAAAACCTTGGATGGGGCAGTAACAGAGAATCCCAGAATGCTGGCCCTTGTGGTCATCATTAAATCATTTGTCAGTGAGATTATTATTACAGAATGAGGTAACTGTCAACAAGGATAGTTGGTTCAATATTTCATGTATTCCAAACCCCTTTTTATTGGGAGCCAAAGCTGATCTTTATAAAACCATCTCACATGAGCCTTTATTTTATCTGTTTTAATGTCTTAAAGCCCACTAATGGCAAGTGTGCTGTCTAAGTTTGGATCAAGACAGCTAGGAGAAGCTATTTGACTGAGAAAAACATACATTTTCCAGCCAGCAGCCCCACCGTTGCTCCATGTGAACCACAGAATCACAGAATGTATCTGGTTGGAAGAGGCCTTGAAGATCATCCAACCCCACAATGAAGGGTCAACACTAAACTGTGTCCCTAAGCACCAGGTCCACACACTGCTGGAATACCTCCAGGGGTGGTGACTCCATCACAGATGTGAAGTGCAGATGGGATTTCAGTCCCTGTCCAACAGCCAGCTGCCAAGAGCATTTTCATAGTGTGTGTCATTAGCTAAAGTTTCGTGGACACAAAACCAGAACCTTTGAATCTTAGGCTAGTTTTGAACCTTTTAAAGCACTGTAACATTTTATAACAGCCTGTCTCTCAGTTAATAAAAGAATTAGTTGGGAGGGTCTATCAATGCACAGTCAGACCAACCCTTCAGTTCCACCTGTATGCAGCTCTAATTCCTTAAAAGGGGACAAGTTCGTTATTTGTGCCAAGTTCAGTATACAGAGACATGACTGCAATTTGTAGTAAGAACTCATGGCAAATGTGCAAAAGCCTTGAAAGAAAGCTGCAGATTGAAGTCACTGTCTTCATCTTTCTATTGCTTCTGGATTTATTGCTAAATTCTATCTCCTGAGCTAGGATAAAGCTGAAGTTATGCTTTGCAGATGCTTTATTTATAGGAACTAAAGCTATTTCCCAACAATTTTCTTTCAGGTTTAAAGGTTCCTTAGGTAGGTAGAGGAGCCTGGAGAAGAGGAGGCTCAGGGGTGACCTTATTGCTGTCTACAACTACCTGAGGGGTGGTTGTGGCCAGGAGGAGGTTGCTCTCTTCTCTCAGGTGGCCAGCACCAGAACAAGAGGACACAGCCTCAGGCTGCGCCAGGGGAAATTTAGGCTGGAGGTGAGGAGAAAGTTCTTCCCTGAGAGAGTCATTGGACACTGGAATGGGCTGCCCGGGGAGGTGGTGGAGTCGCCGTCCCTGGGGTTGTTCAAGGCAAGGTTGGACGTGGCACTTGGTGCCATGGTCTGGCCTTGAGCTCTGTGGTAAAGGGTTGGACTTGATGATCTGTGAGGTCTCTTCCAACCCTGATGATACTGTGATACTGTGATGCCAACGACACTGAATTTGCCATTATTTTTCAACCTGGTATTGGAGTAAAAGATGTTCTTTAAAAAATGAAAAGAAAATAATATATTTGTTTCAATGCTAGGAAGCTGCCATAGTGTAATCATATCAATTTTAGTTCTTTGAACTAAGCTGTGTGCTGCCCTTGTGACCAAGAAGGCCAATGGCATCCTCGGGTGTATTAGAAGAGCTGTGGTTAGCAGGTCAAGAAAGGTTCTCCTTCCTCTGGCTGCATCTGGAATATTGTGTCCAGTTTTGGGCCCCTCTGTTTGAGAAGGATCTCAAGGAAATGCTTGAAAGGGTCCAGTGCAGAGCCACAAAGATGATGGAAGGAGTGGAAATCTTCCGTATGAGGAAAGACTGAGGGAGATGGGGCTCTGTAGCTTGGAGAGGAGGTGCCTGAGAGGTGACCTCACTCATGTTTATAAAGATGTGAAGGATGAGTGTGGATAAGTGTTGGGAGGACAGAGCCAGGCTCTGTTCAGTGATATCCAGTGATAGGACAAGGGGCAACAAGAACAAGCTGGAGCATAGGAGGTTCCATGCCAATATAAGGAAAAACTTTTTCACTGTGAGAGTGTCAGAGCACTGGAACAGACTGCCCAGAGAGGTTGTGGAGTCTCCTTCTCCAGAGACATTCAAAACCTACCTGGATGCATTCCTGTGTGACCTTCTCTAGATGATCTTGCTCTGGCAGAGGGGTTGGACTGGATGATATTTCAAGGTCCCTTCCAACCCCTAACATTCTGTGATTCTGTGACTGCAGTTATAGAAACCAGATATACGGGGGGGGGGGGGGGGAAGAAAAGTGTACCTTTCCAGAATCTCTTCCGTTGGCAGCGGCACCTGCCAGTGAAGGTTTAGAAGTCCAATTTCTTGCAGCCAGCACAAGGTGGAGACATTGATTCACAGAACGCTCCCTGCCAGCCGCTTCTCCAGCCGCCGAAGCACAGCTCCTGCCGCTACCACCCCTGCGCTGCTGCAGTCAGTTCATTACAGCTTGCGGCCTTACAGTTGTTGGAGGTTGTTCTTTAGTAGTCGTCTCAAAGAAGCTGAAATAGAATTACTCACGCTCTGAGCAGCTAGCAGGTCTCCCTGGTTCTCTTTTACACACCTGTATGCATATATAAATCACAATACTCGAGGCAAACTATAAAAGGACCAGAGCTCTACTCCCAGGCTTAATATGGTGTTTATTTAGTAACAGTAACTCTGCTCATATTTTCATTTGAGCCATAAGAAAAAGTCCTTACCTGTGTTTTGAAATTCACTGTTTGGGCTACAAAATATCTTCTCACACTCGATTAAATCAAGCCTTTGAGAAACCAAGAATTCCTTTGAAATTCCTGGAAACAAACAAAAATCCATAGGTGTTAGTTTATTTTCCCCATGAGAAATCAATATATTGAGCCTGCAACAGCATATTTAATTGTTCTTGCCACAGAACAGCCTCCAAATCAGCAATTAGCAACTCACAGTCAGGAACTCTCATTAATATCGCACATCCCATCCCGTTCTTTAACTTTATATGAACTACTTTTGCACAGTTAAGAGAAGCTAAGAGAGAAAAAAAGCCAACAGGGAGAGATAATTATATCAACGAAACAACTGCCAAGAGAGCACTTTGCAGATATTGCAGGTTGAAATTTAAGAAGTGGCTAGGAACATAAGAAGGTGTATGGCATCAGTGGGAGACAGCATGTAATTAGCAGCAAGTAACTGCGCGGCGCAGTCAGCAAATCTGACATGTTTGAATTGTACAAAGTGAAAACCCAGATCCATACTAA
Source organism: Pogoniulus pusillus (assembly GCF_015220805.1). NCBI lineage: Eukaryota > Metazoa > Chordata > Aves > Piciformes > Lybiidae > Pogoniulus > Pogoniulus pusillus. The sequence goes on along the minus strand of NC_087287.1, from coordinate 17,653,501 downwards.
GTCCTTTTATTTTGGCTGCTGTTTAAGACAAAAGCAGCTGGAGTTCTTGTGCTGGTGTACTTTTTTTCCCCATAGTCTGAAGGAAGGGACCTCCTGGCAGTGATGTTGTTTTGACTTAAAAATCATTTAAACACACTGAACTGGAGTGTGGGCTAATTTCCCTATGGCAATCAAACTTCACATTTTGAATTTGGCTGAGCCTAGCTGTAGCTGCCTGCAGCCTATGGAGCCACACTGGGACAAAACATCCAAAAGGATCCTCTTGAAAACATCTGCTCTGGTTACCAAAGCCATAGAAGGCATTTGGCAGATTTCACTAGCAGACTGCTGATGTTTGATCACAAACAGCAATGTCACACAATTATGTACTTTAGAAAAATAAATGCTTTGTAGATGAAATTCCAAAGTTTGTACTTTGGGACAGTCACCATTTTTCTTGGGTAAATTACTTACAGGCAAAAAAATCAGTAGCTGTATTCTTTTGTTTCATTTTTATGCAGTTCTGGAGACCAAAGGAGCCTCAGGAATTAATTGTAGCCTTCTAATAAACACAAGAATACAAACAGAGCATGATACCTGCCAAAAGACTTCTGATAAGACACAGTGGGGCAACAACATTTCTGCTCATTCTCAAACACTTGCTTCTATCTTTTTCCTACAATACTTACATTCCAGTTACACATATGTGAAGTGAGGAAAATCTTTCCCTTCCTTTGAAAAGCTGAGAAATTCATTAAGGGTTGTGAGATGCTGATATGTGACAGCCTGTCCTGGTTTCTTTGGGTTTGCTGGCACTGTTGCATCTTTCAAAGAGAACAAGAAGTATCAATTATTACTCTGCTAGTAGAAGCTGCTCATGACTTTTGTTCAGTGGTGAAAAAGATGAATTGGCTTTACCTATCTGAGACCCCTTCAAAGTGCCCAATTCTTTCTGAAAAGTGAATGCAGTAAACTTTGTCAATGAACAGGGCAGACAGCCCATCTAAACTAAGACAACACAGGGTTGTTCTTCAAGCAGGAAGATAACAGTTAGAATCATAGAATCATAGAATCATAGAATTGACCAGGTTGGAAGAGAACTCCAAGATCATCCAGTCCAACCTAACCCCCAGCCCTATCCAGTTCTCAGAGAACATGATGTTGATGCCTATAGCTGTCCTACAGCTTCTTGCATAATATGAGGGGGGAAGAGCAAGTTGAGCAGGCAACTTCAGGGTGAGAATGTCAGTGGCTAAAGTGAATTTATATGCAGCAATCCCTTTGGTAATTATCTATACTATAGCATAATTGTCTACTGGAGGTAAGGAACTTCTAGCACAAGTATTTGCTTCTACCTGATTCCATTTAAGAGCTCATAGTTCAATGGGCATTGTGAGGGTTTTTGGCTATTTTGGAAATAAGAAGCTTCCTTCCAGATTTAATGATTTTTTTTTTCTCTTTAAGCATATCAGTGCTGACAACTAACCTGAAAACAAATGCCTAAGCATAGTTGATCATAGGAAATGGACTAAAGAGCATTCCTTAAGGTTCTAGTCAGGGCATGTTTTAGGTTGTGATGCATGCTGAATAAGATCCAGGCTGTCCTTCCATATTTTATCACCAGCTTCAGTCTTCAGGTCTGAAAAAAACCAAACCAAAACCAACAACCACACATTTTTTTTCCTGTTAGTTGCCTTCACCCCACCCCCACACAATTATTCATTTATATGTTTAATATTTTGTACAATTAGACTAATAATTAAAAAAACCCACCCAGAACCTCCATGAATCTAGTTCTACTTTTCTAGGGGGAAGTGTTACAGACTGAATAGCTTGGGTACAACAGGCAGACACCTATTCATCCACCCACCTGTACTGAGTGGTTTGTTATACTCCAGCAACTACAACGTTTGTTTATAACTCACGGTGATTTTGCATTGCCAGAGTCCCTGTTAGACCAGGTAGTGGGTCTTTTTTAAGGCTGTTTCTGAATTATGGCTACTCTTGATGCACTCACAGTACTTTCTTTTTCTTCCTTTCCAAAGAAGAGATAATTACAGGCAGTCTCTCTTCCTGATAATAATAAACATCCACAAGCCATGCTGGGGAGATATGTTCACAACAGCAAGCAGAAACACAATAAAAGAGCATCAGAGACTGCCCTGAGCTCTGTGGTAACTGGTTGGACTTGATGATCTATAAGGTCTCTTCCAACCCTGGTGATACTGTGACAGGATATGAAGAGCATCTGAGTAACCACATGCACTGGACTGGATTTTGGTGATGGTAGAATGAATTTTGAGCAGTATTTTGCCCCCTGGTAATTTGAGCCTAAACACTCTATGATGTAGATATGTCTGTTTGGTAGGATGAATTCTTCTAAAGCCAGCTGTGAAATAACTACTTGTAAAAACTTCAGCTACTTCTCTCCATATTTCCTGAGAAGAACCCCCCTACATGGGGACAGTGAGATTAAATTCTTGTGTGGAAAGGCAGACATAGAATAAAGCATTAAAAATAAAAGCTTTTAAGGTATAAAGAGAAAATCCTTCCATCAAGATACAATTCTATTATTTCTAACACTTAATAAAGCAAACTACAGTGAAGTATATCATTTGAATATGATATTGTACATAATAATTACTTTGGTGAACCTAAGTAGCCTAATCAGCATGTCTTTAATAAACACATATGAAAAAAATTAAGAGATTAGGACTTTGTTATTGCCAAGGACAAATGTTTTTCTGCAGTTATTCAGCTTGCACACAGCAGTACATATTTTTCTCCTTTTCCTTTGTATTTAACACAGACTAAAGTTGCCAGACCTCAGTATTCAAAGTTGCACTCTGAATTCTGTAGTGAAGAGTGATCAAAGACTCCTAGCAAGGACCCTAGAAGTCAGCAGGAAGAGTAGGTGCTCTAGAAAATCAAGTCGTATTTTGTATGAGGATTGAAAAGATAGACTTTAGGGAATCTAAGCTAAAATAAATCCACTCATTGAGATTATGTGGTGTGTTCAACATTCCTAAAAGATAGCCATTTCATGAAATCTGATGGAAATCCTAAGTCATGGTGTTTCTCACACAGTTGGTATTATGCTACTTATAAATAGATCTGTAAATATACTTGACCAAGTAAGGTATTCTGGACTCTAAATCCAGTCATAAGAGACAAGAAAAGAAAAATAATTTGTAAAGCCTTTCCTTTTTAACTGTAAAGAAAATCTTCCTGACATTTCTTGTCATAGCCATGAGTTAAGTACCCTAGAGAAATCCAGAACAGCTGAAGGAGAGACATGGCACTAAGCTGGAGGTGTGCAGGTGATATGTGGCATCCACAACACCATCCCGAATGGTACAGCGCTTTACTGGGATTCACAGCATCACAGTATCATCAGGGTTGGAAGAGACCTCACAGGTCATCAAGTCCAACCCTTTACCACAGAGCTCAAGGCTAGACCATGGCACCAAGTGCCACGTCCAGTCCTGCCTTGAACAGCTCCAGGGACGGCGACTCCACCACCTCCCCGGGCAGCCCATTCCAGTGTCCAATGACTCTCTCAGGGAAGAACTTTCTCCTCACCTCCAGCCTAAATTTCCCCTGGCGCAGCCTGAGGCTGTGTCCTCTTGTTCTGGTGCTGGCCACCTGAGAGAAGAGAGCAACCTCCTCCTGGCCACAACCACCCCTCAGGTAGTTGTAGACAGCAATAAGGTCACCCCTGAGCCTCCTCTTCTCCAGGCTAACCAATCCCAGCTCCCTCAGCCTCTCCTCGTAGGGCTGTGCTCAAGGCCTCTCCCCAGCCTCGTCGCCCTTCTCTGGACATGCTCAAGCATCTCAATGTCCCTCCTAAACTGGGGGGCCCAGAACTGAACACAGCACTCAAGGTGTGGTCTAACCAGTGCAGAGTACAGGGGCAGAATGACCTCCCTGCTCCTGCTGGCCACACCATTCCTGATGCAGGCCAGGATGCCACTGGCTCTCTTGGGCACCTGGGCACACTGCTGGCTCATGTTCAGGCAGGTATCAATCAGCACCTCCAGATCCCTCTCTGTCTGGCTGCTCTCCAGCCACTCCTACTTTACTGTAGAAGACAGAAAAGCCTTGTGAGTGGCTTTGTTCTGTTTTCCAGCTATAAGGTTGAGGTGGGGAGTCAACCCAGGGAGGTGATGACATCCCCACTTCTGTCAGGTAGGGTGGAGGAATCAACATGAGAGCTGACAGAATTCAGAAAACAAACCCTGCACACGGAATCTTGAGCAGCTATCTGGGGTATGAACACATAGGTGCTAATCACAGGCCTTTCATGTGGACATGATTATGTTTCTTCTCCTGTTTCCAGTTTCTTCCATACACACTTATTCCTTCATGCTGTCTATTGTCTAATCTGTATTATTTTTCTTGCAGATTTCCAGGTTGCTTTTAAATAGTCACTTGTTGATCAATATGTAAGAGCTAAATATAGCAGGAAATATAGGATCAACCAGGTTGGAATAGACCTCCAAGCCCATCCAGTCCATCCTATCACACCCATCCCTAGCCAATCAACTAACTAATCAACTAATGCCTAGAAATATCTACCAGACACTACTATAAAAATTAAGTGATTTAGAAAATTATCTAAGTTATGGTATTGTTCTAGTATGGAATGTACTACATCCCAAGCCATGTCAATTTAATTATGACTAAAGCCAATATCTTAGAGAGAAATTGGTGTGCTACGCAGTAGGGAGTGCTGCAAAATTCACTGACTCCAACAAGAAGCTACTCAAACATATTTTTCATATTCCATCCTGCTACTTTTCTAGTATGACCTCAAGTGAAACATAGAATCATAGACTCAACCAGGTTGGAAGAGACCTCCAAGATCATCCAGTCCAACCTAGCACCCAGCCCTAGCCAGTCAACCAGACCATGGCACCAAGTGCCTCATCCAGGATGATACTGTGATACTGTGATACCTCCTGGGATGGCGACTCCACTACCTCCCTGGGCATCCTGTTCCAGTGGCCAATCACTCTCTCTGTGAAGAACTTCCTCCTAACATCCAGCCTATATCTCCCCTGGCACAACTTGAGACTTGTTCTGTTGCTGGTTGCCTGAGAGAATAGACCAACCCCCACCTGGTTAGAACCTCCCTTCAAGAATATAGTAAAGGGCAGAAGCATAATAGGACGATAGGTAGTCATGAAGTCAAAGGAAGAGTGGTTAAAAAGCAGAGTATATAAGGAGTATTTGTATGCTCAAATAGATTAGTGGAGACAAAAGCAGTCCAAATGCTCAGCTGAAATACCTGAGAAAAAGGATACAACAACAGTAGCAGCACTGGTAGCTATGTGTATCAACACTGTAAAGGACAGCAAACTCAAAAAGCCCCTCCAACACGGGGTAAAATTCCCATCTGTACAATCCCAGCAACCCTCCAGACAACAACAAAAAGGCACTAAGTTAGAATTCTCACCTGTGCTGTCAAATACTCTCAAGCCTTCTTCACCAGACATATTTTCTGTTCCCACCCAGCATCATTTACAACATATAAATGTAATTATTCACATGCAAAACTACAACACCCTTACATTTTCAGAAAACACACACTACATGCCCTTGCTGGACTGAAAACACTGCAAAACTCCTGCTGGTGTCAGTGCAGCCAAGACTTGAATCGTGGACTTCAACAACAGAAGACAGAAACCACAGAATACATTATTTTATCTCTAAGTAGAACTACTGTTCTGCAGAAAGTGAGATGGAGTTCTGTGAAATGATAATGTTTTTAATACCACAGTAAATGGTATGGAAGGCAAAGCATGTGAATTAAAGTGGGGTCACATCCCTGATAACTCACACATGCAGCTGCTGCCAAATCTCTCTAAATAAAACAACCAAAAATCAAAATAAAACACAACAAAACAAAACATCCAAAACATAATGAAGGGAAAAAAATAGATAAAATATTATACTAATATTCAAAGCTCTTCAATGCAGCCATAAAAACATCTTTTAAAATGTATCCTTTCAGTTTAGCCTCAAGCTGCATTGCTGGGACTGCATTCCAGCCCCTGAAGATCTGATGCACTGTGGCTGACCTATTAGAGATGATTATGAATTAGAGAAGTCCTTGCATTGCTGCAATTTTCTAGTGATTGCTTCTTAAAGTCAAAAGGTAAAACAACAACAACAACCAAACCAAACAAAACCAAAACCACAAACAAAGCCAAACCAAACAAAAAATAGCCCCTACCAAATTTTTTCTGTTTATGCTGGATTTAGCTCAGCTAGAAATAGGAATTTGGAGCCATAATTGGGGTACCAAATTAATTTACTCTCTCAGGTGAAATTTAGATCAGGAAGCAGGCGACAGTTTGGTTCTCTAACATCAGATTACAGGACTGGCTGGATTCTGTGCTCCCTACTCTTAAGAGCTTTGTGCAGTTTTTCCTACAACACTTACATTCCAGTTACACATAAGTGAAATGAGGAAAATCCTTCCCTTCCTTTGAAAAGCTGAGAAATGCATTAAGGGTTGTGAGCTGCTGATATGTGACAGCAATGTCACACAATTATGTACTTTAGAAAAATATAACAGATGAAATTCTAAAGTTTGTACTTTGGGACAGTCACCATTTTTCCTGGGTAAATTATTTGCAGGCAAAAAAATCAGTAGCTGTATTCTTTTGTTTCATTTTGATGCAGTTCTGGAGACCGAAGGAGCCTCAGGAATTAATTGTAGCCTTCTAATAAACACAAGGGTGTAACAACATATTTAACATGGCTGGGTTGTGTGTAGGGGAGGTGTTTATTTGTTTGAATCCAAATAAATTGCAGATTTTTTAGGGCTTTTTTTTTTTTTTTTTTTCTTTCCTGATGTGATACTAAAACAATTACCATTTGGGAAATAAAAAAGGATAATTAATCTCCAATTGTTTCACATTAGATCATATATCTCTAAAGAGTGCCCACAGATTTGATGGTCTTCAGCTGCTGTGTATTTATTTTTCGTGGGGTTGGGTGTTTTTTTTTTCTGCTGATGTACCACCCCATCAGTGCTGACATTTAAATGAGTGAGTATTCAACACAAATGTGATCATTTGTATAGCATCCAATGTGGCACCATACTGAGATGATTGCTTCTGGGAGCCATCCATGGGTTCTCGAAGAGGGGGGAAAAGCCAGGCAAAATTTTATCAATTTACATTTTTCTGTGATTAATTTTTATGCAAATAAGGGCCCGACCGTGCTCCCATCTCACCTGAATCATGCGGATCATCAAAGACAAATTGAGCATCACTTATTTAAAAAATAGGCTTTAAACTACTCTACAGCTGTGTTGGAAAATGCTAAGAGCAGGGCATGAACTTTTCTAATGTAACAGGAATAGATAAGAAAATGCTTCTTTTTGCCTTTTTGTTTGTGTGGGTTTTTGTTTTTTTGTCCACACTCTGATAAATGTGAACCTTAACAAAATCCTAAATGTTGTCTTTGTTTTATATTCCTTATGCCCTTGGAAGCATTTGACTGTGGGAATGCTGCATAAGGGGGTTTTCTTCCAATTTCAGGGTACAAACAAATATGCTGGTGAAAAATACACTGCTTAGTGTTGAAGAAGACTCTATTGGTTATCATACTTAAAGTTCATTATCGTGCTAGTTTGAAGCAGGGTAGGATGTTTTGGTGAGAAGAACTAGATCATAGGCTGTGAAAGGAAAACAATGGTGATGTCCACTTCCCTCAGAGTCTTGCTGAACAAGAAGAAATGTAAGCATTAGATAACACTCTCACCAGTTTTGTGGCACTCTCGGGCTGGGCTTTGACTGAGCTGCATCTCCCTAACCTCACCTGCCACTCACTTTTGCTTCTTAACCTCTTGGCTGAACCTCTATTCTTTGTTTAGGACTGGGGTAAGGTTGAGAGGGGCAGGGGGAAGGTGCAGGGGTGGTTGAGAGTCCCTCCTGGGGATTCAGGTTTCTGGGAGGGGAGTTGTGTTTCTGTATTACCTTTAACCTTGTATATTTCTGTATATAACTGTATATATTGTAAATAGCTGCTTGTATATTGTGCCAGCTGTAAATAAATAGCTTCATTTATAGTCCCAGAGCCGGCTGAGTCTAGTTGGGTACTTCTAAAGTGGAGGGGGGGGGGGGGGGGGGGGGGGGGGCGGGGTACACACAAACCATCACAATTATTTATTTATTTTTCTTTAAGCTAGAATTCAAAACATCATCCAGAGGCATGCAACAGTGGGAAAGGCTTCTGAGGTTAGATTAAAAGCTGTTAAGATGTGGAAATAGGTAAATTCTGTTAAAAAATTAATCCAGTCTACCACAGTTTATTTATCTCTATAGCTGTATGAATGCATCTGAATATCCTGTCTCTTCCAACCTGGTTGATTCTATGATTCTATGATCCAAAAGGTGGAAATTTAGACTTTATTAACAGGCTTCCAAAAGGAGTTTAGGATTAGCAGAATGTACTGATGGACATTAGATAGCTGTTGCTACTAATAGTGAAGACTGTAAGTATGAAAAATAGGATCAACCAGGTTGGAAGAGACCTCCAAGATCATCCAGTCCAACCTAGCACCCAGCCCTCTCCAATTGACTAGACCATGGCACTAAATGCATCATCCAAATGAATCTTTTAATTAATTTGCTACAAAATAATAATGACATTTCCCTTCCTTTAGAAAGTTACTTCATGTCTTTATGACATGAAGGAGTAAGGTAATATTATCAGACACAACTCTATTTTTTACAGCTGTGAGATAAATACTACTTGGAAATAGGAACGTTTGTCCCTCTAATTTGTGCTTGAAATTTGTATCCAGGTGTAAGAAGGTGTTCCACTGAAAAGCATTCTCTCATAAAGAAGCTGCTTTTGAAAATGCAGAACTCCCTTGTGGAAATTGTAATATGTAATGTCAGCTCAGTGAGTTGTTCTACAAGTCTTTCCACAAATCAATAGCCCTAAAGCTAATCTCAGAGGAGTAATTGTGATGTGCACTGGTGAAAAGAGTCTTTATCAGCAGTCTTTAGCAGACTTTGTGAAAAAGAGGCCCATGTACCAGATGATCTTATGGCATTGAGATGTGTATGAAAGCTGCTATAGGTTTTATTAACTCATGATTCAATGAGTTACCTTATTATGCAACTGAAGCCACATTATTTGCACACACATGAACCTCATCAATTTTATGCCCAGACCTTCCCCTTAAATTCTGCAAGCCCTGTATCACTTAGTAAGCCACTGACAAAACAGGTGAGATCATAACTGCAGCAAAGCCACCAGGAGTCCTGATACAGTTCTCAGGAAATCCAGATCTCCATCCAGCCTGCAGCTCTGAAATACTTCAGGCAATACATTACTCACAATGTTTAATGTTTAGACATTCATTCCTGTCTCCCCCAGTTACAAGCTTTGAGGAAGACTGTGCTGTGGTAAGTTTGGACTGTCTCTAACAGGTCAACCACACCAATGATACAATCCAGCTATTCAGAAGTAAATAAAAATAACTAAAATATGAAATCTAAAGCATTAGGAGTGAAGACAGTGAACTATTTTTTTTTCAAGCAACACCAAACCAATCCAGATCTTTTTCCCTGAGAAGAAGATGCTGAAGATCACCAAGTTCAGCATGTTACAAGCACAACTAACCTGTTTAGTAACCTACTGGACAGAGACAAGGTTACAATAGTTCCCATGCATGCCTTCAATACCAAATCTCCCCTATGATTGCATGAAATCAGAAATACAGTAGGAGAGCTGTCATATTTGCCTTCGCTGTAGGACAGGTTTCTATATTTTACTCTGTCACAGAATCATAGGAACAATCAGGTTGGAAAAGACCCTCAGGATCACCAAGTCCAACCCATATCCGTACTCCACAAGGTTCACTCTAAACCATATCCCCAAGCACCACATCCAAACGACTTTAAAGCACATCCAGGATTGGTAGCTCCACCATCTCCCTGGGCTGCTCATTCCAATGCCTGACCACTCTTTCTGTGAAAAAAGTTTTCCTAATATCTACTCTAAACCTACCCAGGCTATTCCCTCTTGTTCTATGACTAATGCCTCTGAAAAGATACCAGCACCAACCTCTCTACAACATCCTTTCAGTTAGCTGTAGACAGCAGTGAGGTCTCCCCTCAGCCTTCTCTTTTTCAAACTAAACAGTCCCAGTTCCTGTCATAGATATCCATATTATAAGATGCCCTACTGGAATAGTTCTGCTATTATATTAAGCAATAAGAAAGTACTAAGAAGCAGCTTACAACAGGGAGTTTGAACTGACTGAAAATGTCATAAGTGATATCCTGCTGTTTAATTCCAAATGCTTACCACAATAATCTCATGAGATATAAGAGAAGCATGAAAAGATTATTTTACCAGCCTCTGGCACATGTTTTAGGATGGAAAACACCCATTGTTTAATAGCATGTGATCACACCACACACATTTTAGGGCAAGGAGCAGAAGAGTTGGAAAACACACTGTGTGAATCTCTCTCTTCACAAAGACCATTTGCTGGAGCTTCACTTGCCATGGGAATGTAAAACACTGGCAAAACCAATCAGAAATAAGCACTTATGTAACAAATGCCTGTCTATTCCCAGTTACAATACAGCGTGGAGAACTGAAAGAAGCAACTATCTTGCCCATTGAATAACTTCAGCCTAAAAGAGAAGAGAAGTCTGCACATCTCCTTTAATTTAAACCAGTTGCGTATATAGAAGGGATTATATGCATGTACACAGACCTCCCATAGACACACACCTGCATTACAAGGTCCCATTTCTGGCCATCTGAGAAGTGGATGAGGAATCATCAACAGGCACATCAAGGCCCTATTGTTGACGTTCAGTAGGTGATTTCAATGGGTTCAGCTGCAGTATAAATGCACAGCCAGCTGTGGCTCTAATGCAGAAGGTCTAGGCTGTCCCTCACAGTAGTACACTGGCACCCCTTGATGCAGAGACTGATGTTCTCATCTGCAGAATGGACATGAGAGTTCAGCTGGACTCCAAGCATAAGGACCAAGCTTTGAAAAGCACAGAAATTTTCTAATAGTGCAAAATGACAAAGGAATTATGAAAAGTAATTTAAAAGAGCAAAAGAAAAGGAAATCATCAAAGCAATGCTCTTGTGGTGACATTTCCGTCCTTCCAGAAGTCAGGTGGTGAGTTGCTCCATTTTTGCTGCTGAAGTACCACCCTTTGGCATTAGGCCCATGTACTGAAACCACAATGCTCTGAGGGAAACACTGCATGGAAGACAAAAACAGACTTTCCTTTCTGGGTACGTGCGTGGTGACCCAGAAACAGAGACCAAACTTAAATGTCCTCAAAATACCTTTTACTGGGGTGGAAGCTCAGAAAAATACCTCCTAGTGAGGTTTTATGCTCAGAAAAAAAACATGAGAGTTGTATAAAGCAAAGATTTTGGTATATAAGCAGGAATAAATTGGGAATGGAACTTCATGTATCTGGACAAAAATATATATTTGCATGAAACTCTTACTAAGATAAATATTTGGCTAAACTATTTCTCTTTCACTCCTTTCACACATTTTCCTGAACCCCTGTTGCTGTTACCTGGTATTCTAAATGCTTCTTTTGGTGGTTATTAATATTGGACATCATAGGCTCAATGAATGAGGTGAAAATAATGAGGTTGCTAGAACAAGAGACTTGCTGGAATGATTTTGTACTGTGCAAGTGATTTGTGTGATAACCACACTGCAAACTTTTGGAAACACCAACTTTTTTCCCTCCAAGGTTCAGAGATGCAATAGAGGGAACGTGACATTGGAAACATGAATTGTAAATTAAAGGCTTAATTATGTTGTCAAGTTGCCTGCTTTTTTTCCCTTTTCCTGACCTATGTAAAACATAATTAGGTCCATTTCAATCAAAATGTATTTTTAATTTCTTTTATATGTTGTTTAAAAATATATAACATACACAACCTATTCCTCTTTATAACATGGCTCATCACCTAGCTTATGTTTTGCCTCTCTTGTATGCAGATACTAGGAATTAAAGCAAAAGGAACAAGAATATTGACAAGAAAAACTCTAGTTATGTAACAGGATAATTTGCCTTTTGCCCCTACTGTCGTGGTACCCTTGAATGTCATGAGAGAACTGCTATAGAAAGACATCCAAATAGATGCAACAAGTAAAGATTAGTACACAACCTACCTACCATAAGCTCAGAAACTATGATTTTTAGACATATCTAGAACTGATGTCTTTGTTATTAGCTATGAATCACAGAATGTATGAGGTTGGGAGAGACCACTGCAAGCCACCTTGTCCGTACTCAAACAAGGCTACCTAGAACCAGCTGCTCAGGACCATGTCCAGACAGCTTTTCAGCATCTCCAAGGACAGACACTCCACATTTTTTCTCAGTAACACCTGTGTCAATGTTAATTCACCCTCACAGTAAGAGTGTTTCCTTACATTTAGGAGGAACCAGATGTGTTCCAGTTTGTGCCCACTGCCTCTTGTCCTGTCACTGGGCATCCCTGTAAAGGGGCTGGCCCCATCTTCTTTACACTCTCCCTTCACACAGAATCATAGAATCATAGAATCAACCAGGTTGGAAGAGACCTCCAAGATCATCCAGCCCAACCTAGCACCCAGCCCTAGCCAGTCAACCAGACCATGGCACTCAGTGTCTCATCCAGTCTCTTCTTGAACACCTCCAGGGACGGTGCCTCCACCACCTCCCTGGGCAGCCCATTCCAATGCCAATCACTCTCTCTGTGAAGAACTTCCTCCTAACATCCAGCCTATATACATACTTGTATACATCAAAGACATCTCCACAGAAGGGATACTCCAGTCCCTTAATCATCTTAGCAATCAATGTGATGAAGAGTATACTCTTGGACTCCATGTTATAACCAAAATAGTCTTGGAAAAATAAATGTGGAATACAGACAATTTGATGTACTAGAAACTGAAATTCAGCCTAATTTAAATGCAGACATCTGTACTCCTTGCTAAGCTCCAGCTTAAGGAATATGGATTCTGTTTATTGCCAGCCTTTGACAAATCATTTAGTAGATCTATGCTTCAGTTTTCCCCTCCGTAAAAAGAAAGTGCTACCTTGATTTGCAAAGTCCTTTGCAATTGCAGAGTGAAAAGTTCTATTGAAAGCTAAGTATTACTGTCAAAATATCAGGAAGATAAAATTAATATTCATAATATGACAGAAATATTTCCTTTGAAATGAGGGAGACAGGTGCTAATACATAGCAAAGAGCTGTGTGCTGTATTTAAAAGTGGAGTGATATTGAGAAGGAATGGCAGGGAAAGTAGACATTTATCATTTTCTATATATTTACTTCTAACTATATAATCACATATAATCATTTTGCCCAGAAACTACATACAATAAAATATTGGTATGATAATCTCTGAGGAAAGTCACATTAAAAAAGAAAAAAAAAAATAAAAGAAGATGATAAAAAGAAGGGAGAGTAACTTACCTAGTCCAGAGCAAACCACACACAAGGCTGAGTTTTGATGTTTTCTCTTTTCCTGTTTAAAGAGCCAAAGTATTGTCCCAGCTACTGACACAGCATCCTTGAAGAGCTAGGCTGCCATGATGAGTGGGACAGAGTATTGCAGGAATTATAGAAGGGGTTTTTTTTAGCAGATTTTTGGGGTGGAATTTGTTTGTTTGCCTGTGTTTTAATATTGTGTCCTTGTATTCATCTGCTTTGGTTGATCTTAGATCCTTATTTTCCTCCTGATTTTTTAAATTCACTTACAGGAAGGGCTCAAGAGCGATTCTCCTGCCCCTCTACTCTGCCCTGCTGAGGCCACATATGGAATACTGTGTCCAGTTCTGGTCCCCTCAGTTCAAGAAGGACCTCGGGGAACTGCTTGAAAGAGTCCAGCACAGAGGCATAAAGGTGCTGAAGAGAGTGGAACGTCTGCCTTACAAGGAAAAGCTGAGGGAGTTGGGGCTCTTTAGCTTGGAGAAGAGGGCACCGAAGGGTGAACACATCTTTTGAGGTCCCTTTCTTCTGTAATACCCTTTTATTCAGTTCTTGCTAACTGAATTTAGCTCATAACTTAGTCCAGGGTTAACTTCTGAACCCACCCTGGCTGAGCTACTCAGCAACAAATACCATGAAAAGTTATTTTAAGAGTAAGATCACTAGGAACAAATGTACTTAGCACAGCCTCTAGATGAAGTAAGCCTTTAAAACTGCACTCCAGCAACGTAGATCTGCTTGTGTCTGTCAGACACTGGAATTGGTTGGCTGATTTTTAATGGATGCTGGTTATTATAGAAGAAAGAGGTTCCTGGCTGTTATAAAATCATTGATAAACAAATCCACACTTTCAGACTCTGCATCTGCTGTGTCTATAACCTTTGAGAATACATGCAGATCAGTTCTGGTATCAGAGCTGAATCTCCCCTTGAAACGAGTTATTGCCAGGAATAGGAAATAACTTAATATCTGCAATTACTCACTGGACAGCCAAATACAGAACATTATTGCACTTTGTCTAACCCAAAGCCAAGTGGCACATCTTCTATTTGTACTGATTGAAGAGATATTTAGGACCATGATTAATTTAATACATCTACAAACTCCACATGTATCAAAACCAAACTTGGGTTCAGTTGTCTTGATAAAACACCGTTTACTGCATATAACACTTAAAGCTTTGGATTCCACAGCAAATGAAGAATAAGGTCTCCATTATAAGCTATGAAAAAAATCTTGTTACCTCAGGAGCCTGTTTTCAATTTAACCCCAAAAAAAGCTAGAAATGTGAAAATATGAAACTGGCCTTGATCATTCATTTAAATACCACCTGTAATCCAATGTAAGAATGTAAGTGTACATTTAAGAGTCTGAAATGTCTTTCATTGAATAGGGAGAAAAGAAGAACCTAGGTGATTCCTTGCACTACTTCAAAGTGTCTTTGTGTTGGTAGTATTGCACTCATGTTCTGTTTTACAAAAGGCTGGGGTCCTCACCCATCCTGTGCTAATCATCAGTGCTCTGATGCTGACTATCACTGGACTGCTCTCTGCCTGACACTCTACAATCTAAGAAAAGAAATCACAGTGCAGTTGCCTAAAATGGTACAAGGTGACCAGTTGTGTGTAACACAACATTTGCCCATGTGTCTCTTCTGATCAGCAGGCAGTAGAACACAATTCATTTCCATAGCTTATTCAATCCTTATGTCCTCCTTAAAGACTTAACAGAGACGACAAAAAGGGACATAAATCTATCAGTCCTTGAAGACTGCAATAACCACAAAGAATTATGAGTGCTCTGTGAAATATGATTGACAATTTGAAAGGAGGAATGCCAAAATTCAGTATGAGGATTTAAATATATATATATATATATATATAAAAATAACTAAAACTCTAAATACATATATAAAAATAGATAAAACTCTATCAATGAAATCTAATAATCTGTGTAGGCAAATCCCAAGGGAAGTATGTGAGCTTCACAGGATAAAGCCACAGAAAGCAAAATGCAGGCACAGGACAGGGAGATGAACAGGTTGAATGAACAATATCATTTAAGTGAGTGCTCAGACAAGACAGTTTACATGCTTCTTCTAGTTGTCCTGTGCAAGCCATATTAAGATTATCCAATGGATTGAGTGTAATCAACAGAGCTTAATTAGAAGAGTAAACATTCAGTCATTGCCAAAGTAATCCAGATGAATGCCTGCATTTTTAAAATTTGACTTTACTTAACAACACAATCAAGGAAAAAAAAACAACACTACTTGAGTAATCCTCAGGCTTCTACATACTGGGAAACATTTTTCCAGAACCCTCCTGTCCATTTATCAGTGGAGGCAATGCAAGGGATCACAAGCAGTTGGTTGGAATCTAATTTGTCTAACTACAAAGCCACATTTGTCTAACCAGTCTGCTGCTAGTGCCACAATTTAAAACACAATAAGAATTCAGTACAGATTAAAACTCTCCCAAGTTTCCCACTGACTTGTGCCTTGGCTCCCCAGTGCCTAAGTCACCCTCATTAAGTCCTTGAAGTATCCTTGCTAAAGGATTCTCCAAACAACATTGAGAGGTGACAGCATGTGGTGGCTGTTTAAGGTATGCAAATCTTCGGCATACTTGCAAAGCAAACTCTTGCATGGGGCAACGAAATCACTGGAGCAGGAGCTGAAGGAAGCACAATCACCACTGCTCCCCCATGAATAAGAGCTCCGTCAGATGTAAAAGCAGTACTATTGCTTATTCAGATTTACAACTGGGGTTATCTCCCCTCAAACTTCTCCCCCCCAAAAAACCCAAACAACAACCACCCTGTGTCCTTGGTGCACTTTGAGGAAAGGATGTCAGCACTTTATTCTCAGCAGACAAAAAGCTATTTCATCTCGAAATAGAAGAATGACAAACACGAGCAAACTCTTTTGCAGTTTAAAACCTCCTGTCCGTACGCGTTACTCTCGCAGCAAAAAATGAAAAGAAAGACAAGAAATAAAAATAAAGAAAACAAATAAAAATAATAAAAAAGTCTGTTTTGCTCTGTACACAAAGCTGCAACTAATTACAAGAAGAGACAGATGCTGAGTAGCCTTAAGGCTTTCCCTGCCACCACAGTGAGTCTGTGCGCTAGTCAACAAGCAGGTAGTGAGTGAACTCAAATGTTATCTGACAAGGCAGCAGATCCCATCACCTAGGGTTAGAATACAGACAAGCAACTCCGTGTTCAAAAGTAGAGACAGAAAAATTTCAAGCAGATTGTTTCTGACAGAAATCATATCACAGCCGCACTTTCTGACTCAGTCTGGGCGAATGAAACTACACACTTTCTGTTCCACATCTTCCCCTTTAAGAAACAGCCAGCATTTCAAAGGTACATTGAAGGTGACAGCTCAGTGCACAATGCTTAGCAAGTTCTTCCATGCTAGTTTTCTCTTTGCAGGTATTAGGAAACCACTACGGCTTATCTGTGGGGTAGCAGAGGGTTGTCCTGCTTATTTCTACTCATTCTTTTAGAATCATAGAATCAACCAGGTTGGAAGAGACCTACAAGATCATCCAGTCCAACCTAGCACCCAGCCCTAAACAATCAACTAGACCATGGCACTAAGTGCCTCATCCAGGCTTTTCTTGAAGACCCCCAGGGACGGTGACTCCACCACCTCCCTGGGCAGCCCATTCCAATGCCAATCACTCTCTCTGGGAAGAACTTCTTCCTAATATCCAGCCTATACCTACCCTGGCACAACTTGAGACTGTGTCCCCTTGTTCTAGTGCTGGTTACCTGGGAGAAGAGGCCACCCCCCACCTGGCTACAATGTCCCTTCAGGTAGTTGTAGACAGTAATAAGATCACCCCTGAGCCTCCTCTTCTCCAGGCTAAACACCCCCAGCTCCCTCAACCTCTCCTCATAGGATTTGTGCTCCAGGCCCCTCACCAGCTTTGTTGCCCTTCTCTGGACATGTTCCAGCACCTCAACATCTTTCTTGAATTGAGGGGCCCAGAACTGGACACAGTTTCCTAAGCCCTCCTAACTTTTTCATGGATGTGAGGTGTCAGTTTTGCAACCTATCAGTTGTGGCATTAAGAAACTTCACATGACTGCATGGAAGCTTTAGAGAAGCTGCACGACTCTAACAAGAGTGTTGGGAACTGGCTGAAAAACTGGGGGCATGAGCCCCTAGAAGCTTGTACAATCAAGCCTTGGATGTGAGGTCTGAGCATTGGAGCTGCAGTAAACCACAGCGCTCTGTGTGTGAAGAAGCTCAGAGGAATTTTCCTTGAGCCTTCTGATAAACAGCTTCTGTGGGACTGTGTGCAGAGTAGGAGGGAAATAGGAGGAATATGCAAATTCCAGTATTTAGTTGCACTAAATGCTTTTGCAGTAACTGCAAGTAGGGAGGATTATGCATACTCAAATATTTAGGTGCGCCCAACGTTAGCGAACAGTACCACGTTGCATGCTGCATGTGCTCACTTCTCTCACCCTAACTGAAAAGTATGTGCCTTGTAACTTGAAGCCTGATGCTCTCAATAAAGTGTGGATTGCTTGGATAGCATAGCTCATATTGAGCCATCTCCTTGCTTTCCCATTCCCTTCCGCGCAAGAGAAGCGAGCAGAAAGATGAAACCTGCCTCTAATTGCCAATATTGCTTCCACTGCAAGACAAACAACAATTTCCTAGGGAATGCTTTAGGGTTATAGCTTTAAAGTAGAAATTTTGCCCTTCCTGGACAACAACCATGCTCCTCAATTTAAAGGAAATTATCTGCATTTTTGAGTATTACAAATCCCTACAAAGTAACAGATTCAAACAGCTCTCTTGCTGTCCACACAGAAAGGATTGAATTGATCTAGATTGATTTGGCTGTTTTGCTGTGAGTAATGTCAAAACAAGACAGGAGAAATACAGTGTTCAATGGAGCACGGCAGATTTTATGTACATAGGTTCTAGCAGTGCTGTGGATTTTGACCTGCAAGCTGGGCATTTGCTCCCAATGGCCCGTGAAAACCCCTAGGGATGTTCTGGGGCTCTGCTGACTAGCATGACAAACACCACTGTCTTTTGCTGAAGACCAGTGTTTTCCAACCTTAAAAATTAGCAGAGAATGTGAAGCGTGCTTGCTTAGCCTGTAGTACCATTAAGAAGCTGAAGGTGAATGAGGCATTCATTTCTAAACAGCCCTTTTAGTAGCATGGGATGTACACAGTGATAATTACTACAGATGAAAAGAGGACTGTAAACAGAAGCAGCAAGAAAAAAATACCCAAGCATTACAGACAGAGCAGGTTTGCTCTGTGTTATTTTGGATTCCAAATTTCCTTTGCATTTCCATTCCCCCCTCTAACATTTTTAGGAAAAATATTATTGCTTGAAACTGGATCTGCAGGGCTGACCTCTACCTCTGCCATTACCAAAATTGCTATTGCAGCATGGAACAGTGTGGCCAGTAAGACAAGGGAGGTTATTCTTTCCCTGTACTCAACACTGGTCAGGCCACACTTTGAGTGCTGTGTCCAGTTCTGGGCCCCTCAATTCAAGAGAGATGTTGAGGTGCTGGAAGGTGTCCAGAGAAGGGCAACAAAGGAACACAAACCCTATGAGGAGAGGCTGAGGGAGCTGGGGGTGTTTAGCCTGGAGAAGAGGAGGCTCAGGGGGGACCTCATTGCTGTCTACAACTGCCTAAAGGGAGGATGTAGCCAGGTGGGGGTTGGTCTCTTCTCCCAGACAACCAGCAATAGAACAAGGGGACACAGTCTCAAGTTGTGCTGGGGGAAGTCTAGGATGGATGTTAGGAGGAAGTTGTTGTCAGAGAGAGTGATTAGCATTGGAATGGGCTGCCCAGGGAGGTGGTGGAGTCACTGTCCCTGGGGGTGTTCAAGAAAAGCCTGGATGAGGCACTTAGTGCCATGGTCTGGTTGACTGGATAGGGCTGGGTGATCTTGGAGGTCTCTTCCAACCTGGTTGATTCTATGATTCTATGTTTCACTTCAGGTCATACTAGAAAAGTAGCAGGATGGAATATGAAAAATAAGTTTGAGTAGCTTCTTGTTGGAGTCAGTGAATTTTGCAGCACTCCCTACTGCGTAGCA
Organism: Pogoniulus pusillus; assembly: GCF_015220805.1. NCBI lineage: Eukaryota > Metazoa > Chordata > Aves > Piciformes > Lybiidae > Pogoniulus > Pogoniulus pusillus. The sequence goes on along the minus strand of NC_087287.1, from coordinate 17,633,920 downwards.
CACCAATTTCTCTCTAAGATATTGGCTTTAGTCATAATTAAATTGACATGGCTTGGGATGTAGTACATTCCATACTAGAACAATACCATAACTTAGATAATTTTCTAAATCACTTAATTTTTATAATAGTGTCTGGTAGATATTTCTAGGGATTAGTTATTAGAACTATCTTACCAGCAGTAGTCCCCAGTTGTATAGTTCTACGATAAATTTGGGTTATTAGCTTTCATACCATGCAGAGAAATTAATTTTTATTGTTGGAGTGAATGTTCTGTTCTAAGCTTGAGTGTTTTATAGAAAATCAACTTCCTTGTAAGTGATAATTTGTCCTTAAAAGTCTACTTGTCAAGGCCGTGCTTGCTTCGTGAAGGTTTATCGTCCTAGAGCTGCTTTAGTCAGCTCCTCCAAAGTCAGGTTCCCTGCTCACTGATACAGTAACAGTAGTGTCACACAGTTTATGAACAATTTAAAAGCAGTTAGACTTTGGGGCCAGTCATGCACATCATGTGTAGACTTGAGTGTCCTGCCCGAGGTTATGAAAGACCTACAGCCCACTTCTTTAAGAGAAGACTGAAGACCCAAGAGGAGAAAAAGCATCATCTGCAACAGCAACATTCCACCAAGTTATTTCCCCATTTCTTCTGACAGACTCTTTGGGTCTCTACTGGTGAAATGATCAACAGTCAGAAAGGCTGGGGATAAGATGACCTTAGGGAAGGGACTGTGAAGAACAAAAACTTCACAGCTTTAGGATTAAGATAAAATGCTCAATAAAAATAAATCGAATAACCAAAGCCTTGATGATTCCAGAACTCTTGTGCCTCAAACTTGGCATATTGTTTAATTTATCCAGGCAGACCCTGAACCTGAGAGCACTTAGGCTTTGGACCTTTCAGATTAAATGAATGGTTGGATGATTTACTCAAATAATAATAATAATAAGCTCCCTCTATAATCAAATGAGCTGCCTGGTCTCTGTGAAATCATTATATCATGAGTGCCTGAACATCCTGAGTTCTTCTTGATTAATGTGACTAGCCAGGAAGGCAATGTTCACAGGAGGATGAAAATTACAAGAAGTGAAAAGAGATTACAAAAGAAAATGACTAATATAGCCCAGTGACTCAGCTACTCTGCAGTTACTCCTGAGATACAGTAGGACAAAAAAAAAATCTACTTTAAACATTAGCATCTTCTCCACATTTTCATCATGTTCCTTGGAACAAAAGCTGTTTGTTCATCCATCTTCAGACACAGGCCCAGATGTTTTAAGAATCTTTGGGCACCTGTACACAGGCAAGTCCTTAGGTATTTGTTGAGAGGATTTCTATGAGTGTGGGAACATTCTGTTGAAGCTGAGCAGAGGTGGTGTAGATTTGTTAAGAGAAGTAAACAATTGTCCTTTATCAGACATGGAAAAAGTTTAACCAGTTTATTAATGATAACTGTGCTCTTGCCCAAACAAAACAAAACAAAGAAAAAAAAACCCCACAACCAACCAAACTAACAATTAAATCAAAGAACAACAACCAAACAAATAAACAGGAAGAAAAGTGTTTCCATGTAATGATTCTGCTCCAAAGCTAACATGCCTCTGGCACTTGCTAAAACTAACAAAATTCATATCACATTTTTAGAGTCAGAAATACTAAACTTAAGAATCCAAGTGCCTAAACAACTGTTTGGAAACAGAGCCTGTTGACAGTGAATTAAGGATAAGCAGTTGTCTGAATTGTGTCTCTGGATTGCCTGAGGGTCCAGAAGTTTTGTTGTCACACAAGCTATAAAACAGCACAACTGGGGCAGCACAGGAGTCTAAAATAAATCAAGAGTGTACTCTATACACACTCTAAAGTGTGTATCTATGTATTAAAATCTTACTTATGGCATGCAAGTGCCTTCTCAGAAATGATTCACTCAAGGTGTTGTCTCAGTAGATGAAAATATACATGAATTGTCCCTTATAAAACCTTGCAAGGAATGTAATGGCCAAGTCAGGTGTAGTCTACAAAGGCTTTTTTTTGGTCAATTTGGAGGTAAAAAACAACCAAGACAATGGCTAGAAGAGAATCTTGTGGTCCTGCTAGAGGTAACTAGTATGATAAATACACACATAGTGGAATTACATGCTATTTTAGTGTAGGTAATGAAAGAAAGGTAGGGGCTTCCCCCTCTCTCTGTTTCCAGGTAGTTGGTGCTAGTTAGTCCATACAACTACAGGATTTCTTTGGGTATCAGGTGCTTACAAGGGCAGGAACTTTGCTTTGGTACACATTTGCAAAGTGCTCTGTGTACTTCTGGTCCCAAAAAACAAACAACACTAATATGCTTCATTTAAAATATTTTCCCCCAGGAAGGCAAAGTGGGCACTCTGTAGCTGGCCACAAGGCCAACAAAGTGTAATGCACAGAGGCATTGAGGACTGCCTCTCTACATCTCATTGTCCATTGCCATGATCTCTGGCTTCTGCTTAGAGTCTCACCACTATGACGGGCTATTTCAGTCATTAATGATCAATATTGGGTACTGTGACTATATACATCTAGACAAAGCACTAATCATTTTGCCATAACTATTTAACTTGGCCTCTTTCTCCAAAATGAAGCTCTTTGCTTAAAAAAAACAACAATAAAAGCCCACAAACAAACCCCTCCTAAAGAAAAAAAGAAGCCCATTTAATTACCTTCTCTAACCCTGAACTTGGTAAATTGAAGAAAAATGTATCTTTGTATAGAAAAGGCAAAAATGCCACACAGAAGTGTATGTACTGTATAAAGATTAACTGCTTATACACTTTTCTGACACAGAACATACCAAAAAAAAGCAGTATTGCTAAGACATACCTTCCACAGTTTCCTTTGCTTCCTTATCACTGACATCATTTACTGCTCCTGCCTGTGTTCCTCCAGGGCACTGTTCATTGGCAGAGGCCGGCTGTTCCTTTTATCAACACAAGATTCTCTACACAGCCTCTCCTGAAAAGGTTGGATCATCATTGACAGTTGCCTTGCTGCTCTCAAAACTGCCAGGATGAAGAGCTGAGGGGCAGAAAACTTGCAAAGCTATTTCTGTACAGGATAGTCACAAATCCTGCCTCTCTACAAACACATTGACAGAATACATTTACAGAGCTAAAGTAGTGGTGTTTGTTTGTCACCAATCTTGGTCTGCATCTCAACTGCTTTTCTTAGAAACTAATTAGATTTACCTTGTGACTGGTTTTGGTTGCTTGCTTTTGGGGTTTGCATTGCTTTGAGGGTGAGGTTTGGTGGTTTGGGGTTTGGGTTTTTTCGGTTGGTTGGTTTTGTTTGTGTTGGTTTATTTGACTTTAGTACACAGTTTGGAAGAGTTCTCCCTGTTTAAACTACATGGGTTGTAGGAGGAATTTTCCTGCTGTTCACACAGCCAGGTATTCATAATAAATCAGGTAGCATTGAGAGACACTCTGAAACAAAAATCTGGTATGCCTAAGGTAATGAATAGAACTGCACAAAGATGCTGCAATTATATAAGGTGCATTCACAGAATCACAGAACTTTAGAGGGTGGAAGGGACCCTCAGTGGTCATCAAGTCCAACCGCCCTGCCAAGGCAGGATCCCCTAGGATAGTTCACACAGGTACAGATCCAGACGGGGTCCACTCACCCTGAGCCATACTTAGCACTGACAACTACACTCTTAAAGCCAGAAAAGCACAGAAAACGTTTTTTTCTTAAAAATAGGTCAAATAAGATGAATCATCAAGAAGCTTCTCTGAGAAGTCTTCAAAACTGGAAATAGATTCTCCACGAGCAGCCACTCACTAGAAAATAGCAGGAAACGTCTGCTTCAGATCTCCTAAAGTACATCAGATCTGCTCTACTCTATTGCTAAATTTGTTTCCATCTATTTCATAGACAATGGCAATGCACTGCAATCTTACCCTTAAAAAGGCAAATCCATATATATCAGACCAACAGCACAGTTAGGTAGAGAATAGAAGGGAGAAATGGAATATAAGAGCAATTTTACCACGCTTTAGTAGTAGTAGCCATTGCTGCACACCAATGGAAAAAAGATGTACATAAATCATAGCCCTGTAATGCAGGTGAGCTGCTGCTCAAACAGGGATTCTCCCTATCCTCTTCAGGATTCTTTTGAGACAAGGTAAAAATTAATCATGCTATAGATCTTATGTCACTTTTATCAATTACTGCTACATTGAGTAAAAATACGCTTTGTGTTGGTCTTGACTACACAAGTAAAAGTTTATTGAATCAATATCCAGGAAGATACCAGAGACACTATGTCCCATATACTAACCTCATTTATTCACTGCTGCTTATTTTTCATTATTATCAATAACTCCCCCACCAAACAAATTTGTGCAAGCATTTGTTTGAAAGAGATGTGATTCCCATTTTACTCAACTTCACAGCAAAAGCACAGCATTAAAATTCTTTTCACTAACATCCAAGAAAAGTGACTCTTGGCTTCTGGATATTAAATGAATTAAGTCTTGGTTCTGTTGTTAAACATGCTTTTTAGCCACACTGAATATTGTTTCTTGGTAATAACAGGTTTTCAGAAAAATGCCTCTTTTTTTTCCCCCTTTTCTTTCCCTCATCAACTGCTATTTTGCTTCTCTTTTTGTCTCCAGCTGCTCATGTTATTACTTGCTTAATTTTTCCTTTTTCTCTTTCGATCTTCCCTCCCTCCAGGTGTTTCAATGCTGGTTTTCAACTGTTCTGTAGTAGATTTCTCAAGCAGGGATTTGTTTCCTTCGTGTGGGTAGGTATTGTGTGCTTACTGCTGCTGTTTTATGTTAGAATAAGCTTATCAGATCCTTGTCCTTCCTATTAGAGGGATTTTTGTTTGCAGGTTTTGTGAGTTGTTGGGGGGTTTTTTGGTTTGTTTGTTTTTCTTGGTTTGTTAGTTTGACTTTGTTTTGTTTGTTTATTTGTGGCTTGATTTTTTTGTTTCTTTGTATTGCTTTGTTTTTCACAAATCTACATGAGCTTAATGTGTGGCTGAACACAGCTTCATTTTACAGCATAATTTCAGCTCTTTATTTATTGGTTCCAATACGTACTAGCAGCTCATCAAAAGTACTGTTGGAATTTATATTCGAGAAGAATTACATGAACAATCTCTCTCATTCTGAGTTTGCTTGTGGGCTTTAGAAAGTGGTAGTGAATAATTTTTCTCCCTGCACATATAAGCTGCAGGTAATGTGCAGACTGGAATCCACATGCATATTAAGTAAACACCACAAAGCAGAATACGAACTCCATGGGGTATGTGACAAATAAATCTGCCTTCTGTAAAAGCTATTTCGTCCTGGAGCAGGGGGAAATGTAGTAGTCAATTGTTTAGCTCCAGTCTAAGCCTACTTCAGTAAACATCTTGCAGTTTGGTACTCTGGGGAGCAATAAGGTCCAGCTCTATAGCATTACAGTGGTCCAGCAGAACTTGTGCTGCTTGGACAGTTTCACAAATGAAGCCACTAATGGACTAAAATATAACAACCTGCCTACCAAATTGCAGTTGCTCATAGAACTATACAAATTTCCCACACCAAATGTAGTCTCTGACATGGTGATAGCAAACAGTTATGGAGAAATAATCTGATTTTCCAATGTGCTCCCCACTGTATTCTACTAGATTCTTGTGATGACATTAAACAACCACTAGAACTTAATAAACACCAGTGATTCAATGATCTTCTTATAGCTGTTTTGACACCAAATGAGAATCAAAGCCACAAATCTCAGAACTCATTTTGACTCTTTGCATAGACAAAGTTTTTATAATCGAGGAGCTACTACAGGGGTGGAATAAGAAGCTTGAGGGGAGAGTACCAAATTTGCAGCCATACACCAATTTTCAACCTTAGAATAACAGCAACACATTTTCTCATTTATATATATGAGAATAAAATGTTATATATGAGTGAATAAAAATTTTACAGGTATGTATTTGTATACATACACAGTCTTATGCCATCAAATATGCATACTTTTATCTCTCTCTCTCTATATATATATATATAAAAATCCATATATAGAGAGAAATTTTTTGTACCTTTCAAAAGTTAATATTGATAAGCATCTTTTTTTTGCTTTCACTTCATGCTTACTTGGAGTGGGCTTTAAAAAGAAAAAAAAATCATTGTCTAAAAGACCTGCTGATGTTTTTAATATAAATTTCCACTTGTAATCCCTCAAAAATCCATCAATAATCTCTGTAGGAAAAGAAGGTCTCTGAAGCAATGTGAATAGGAGCTATCAAAAACCACAGCTGAAAAATCAGCTCACTTGCCATATGGATTTCTGAGGCAGATCTAATTTTTACCTCCATATTGTCAGCATACACTGAGGCATCTTCAACTTTAATTCATCAGTGGTACCTTCTTGGCCAGATGCTATGACCATCACATCAAACAACTGATGCTTGCACCAAGATTTTGTAATACATGTTATGAAGTGATAAAAATATGGAGTACTTGCATAAAAACCTAACTTTGGCACAGATGTTTAAAGTGGAAAGAAACAGTCAAAAATCTTCATGTAATAATTCCACTAGAATAAGAATATGTGTGAATGGTTTATTTTAAAAACCTAGGAATAATCATAACAAATAAAATTGCAAAGGAAAAATGTAGCAGAGATTCCAGTTACCCCTAATTGTGTTGTTTCTCTTGGCATTACTAGAAAGCTGACAAGACTCCAGCACCATAAAGGTCTATCACCATTAGCCTGATTATTTCTCCATAAGAGTTTTCAGCTTTTTTTTTTACTGAGAAAATCATGTTGCAACACAGACAAATATGAGTTCATGAAAGGCTGTCATTACTTACACCACCTCAGATTGTCTAAGGACACAATAGACTAGACAAATCTTTACAACTAGATTAAATGCTATATGCCTACACACATATTTTCCTCAGTTTTTCAATGGAAAGAGGTTCACACAGGAGCATACAGCATGAAAAAGAGTAGGAATCATAGAATCAACCAGGATGAAAGAGACCTCCAAGATCATCCAGGCCAACCTAGCACCCAGCCCTGTCCAATAGTTCAATATACAGAAGGGATATCAAAACCTTTTTCTATTCAAGTTATTTTAACCCAGTAATCTGCCTCATGAAAGCACTCTGCTGTACTAGTGAAGCAGTTCAAAACATGCTGGAGCTCACAGAAATACTTAAAAATCAGAAATAATGAGAATTACCATTTTTACTGCTGCTAAGATTTACCTTTTGATACTGCTCTCAAGCTCTTCCCATCTCTACACCACCAAATGATTATTTGGACTCAAGAGAAATCAAAAAAGATTAAGCTTAAAAGACTGCAAAAAAACCAGGCTCATGAGGTCAAAAGGGATTTACATCAGCATTTTCTATCAGGTCTTACAAGGAAATTTCTGTCAATTTGTTGTTTTAACATGTATTTAGTATCAAAACTTGTTGTATTGCCCAAAGGTCTTACCTTACCTAGCATTTTATCTGAGGGCACAAAACAACTGCGTATAGGAAGTGGATAAATAACAGCAATAAAAACAGTAACTACATGTTTGCTTTAAACCAGTTGACTAGAAGCCCTGCTTTAAACCAGTTGACTAGAAGCCCAGCTTCAGGAAAGGATTCCTCTCATGGTCAGCCATGGGGCTTCCCCCTTGGGGCTTCATGGTAGTGAGGAAACCAACGGGTTCTAATCTGCCATTATCCTACCTAGAATTCAGATCAAAATAGGATTACACCCTCACTGTATGCAATTCTCAGTGTCTTCTCCTCTGTGAGCATTTACTAGGACACAGGGTATCCTTTACCACAGAAAAGAACATGTAATAACAACATATTTATGAAACCTAAATGGTTCAATTATTTTCATCCCAGTAGCTTTATGAGAGGGGGGGGGGAGGTATGAAACTCTGTGAAATGATATAACTCCTAGGAATTATGACAATGCTTGTGCATTACTACTAATTCCACCCTATTAGATGATACTCTATCTTTTCATAATGAAGATTAAATGCAGCAGAAACTATATAATGGCAGAACTGCTGTAGATCAAATTGAGTCTGCCATAAGAGAAACGATCACTGATCCCAAGACATTAAGGAATAGTAAACTTAAATTGTGCCACTTTTCAAGTTTATGTGACTATGATTATTTAATTTTCCTTTGTGCGTGCTCAAGTATAGCTGTTATGTGACTACACATGAGAGAACCTGAAATTAATTTGTCTGTACAAGATCAGTGACTGTACAAATTCTTACAAAAACTAACATGCCATGACAATAGTAATTTTGATAAAATTACAGCAAGAACTGCAATTCTCTGCCATCTGGCTGTCTCATCATAACTACTTTGATGTGCTTTTTATTACTTATTTACTTACTTCAGCTACTTGATCAGTTGTTTCAGAGCTTAGAAATGTTAACTGCAGAACATGATTAAAGAAACAGCACTGCCAAAGTTTAACATTAGTTCCTTACAAAAGTTTAAGCCTGCAATATTTTTTTTTCTAAGTCCTATTTATAATAGAATCATGGAATCATAGAATCAACCAGGTTGGAAGAGACCTCCAAGATCATCCAGTCCAACCTAGCACCCAGCCCTAGCCAGTCATCTAGACCATGGCACTGATCTACTCTAGGGTGTTTTCATGTTGAAAAAATGAAAACATGTATCAGTTTTCAGAATATTCTGACTAGTTTCTTCAAGTCTGGATGAGTTGTTCTATATAGGAAGATGAAAGGGGAGTTGCAGAGTGACCAAATAATTTAGGCTGCAAAAGACCTTCAAGATCATCGAGTCCAAACATTAACCCTCCCCTTCCAAGGCCATCGCTGGAAAAAACAACCTTTCAGTTAAGTTTGAAATTGAATCATGTATTTACTTCATACATGGACACAAAGGACTAAAGTAAGTATCTCTAAGGACATTTTTATAACTAGAGAACCCATTTACTTGAGGTCAGGGTATCAGTATTGTGCATTTCAAATTCAATCATATTTATTCTACAGCAAATCAGCTTTTTGGTGATGACTCCTGAATATTAACAAGCCAACATAATTTATTTACTTTACAAAGGCTGAAGAACGGTGAAGAAGGTCAAATACTGCCTCTATCTTACCACTGCAAATTCATTTACCTGCTAAAGGTCCTGATCTGAAGACACAAAAGTTTTGTCATTTTATACCAAATTCAGATTAAAACTCCTGAGGTAAACCCCAGCACGTCCAAAGCTCCAAGACTCATACTTTTTTTTTTCCTCCAGGAGATACAAATATTCTCCACATTCATTAAAGAATTACTAGATCACAGTCTGCAATACAGTCCAAATCATGTGCACACTAAGGTTTTATTAAGTACACGGCAAATTAGCACATATAGTTTGTTACACTTCTGAAGACTAAGGCTATAAAAATAAACATGGAAGGTAAGCATCCAACTACCAACCTAGCAGCAATCTAGTTCTAGTTATTTTGTACCACATAGCCTCTAATACTTAAGAAGTACTTTGGTACTATTTGAGGAAAGTCAGTTAAGTATAGAGAATTAATTTGGACAGATAAACAGGTTCAGCACAATTTCTTCTGAAAATTTGTATCATGAAACGTGCCATCAGACCTGGCAATATTGTGACATTCTTATCACTGCTGAAAGTTCAGTGGCAAGGCTGTGAGGGGTGAAATCCTGATCTCACAGAAGTCAAACTAACCTGCACTGATCTTAGTCTGGTTTTGATTTCACCTCTGACCTCATAAAGCCCACTTCTGCTTTGAAGTGGTGCTCAAATCCTCACTTGGCAGTTTGCTGCATTAGTGAAACTGTAACAATTAGTACTAGGTCAGAGTCTAAAAGTGTATCTCTAGACCAGGGTTAAAAATCTGTAATGGCGAAAACTCCACTCATGATGATGCACTGAAACTATGAAGGTGGAAGTCTACAAGGCCATTAGTTTCACTTCCCACAAGATCTAAATTCTGAGAATTAAGAAACCTAAACACAACAAACAGTGCTGCCCTCAGAAACTCCTTGCAGATGGCACGAAATAGCTTAACTACAATTCACTGGGAGCTAATTTCAGTCATTGCTAATACATGCTGGGTAGAAAATTAGTGTCAGACAACAAAATGGCATGATTTTTTTTAAAAGCATTTGGAGTTTCAAATACTGTAAGCTAACCAATATTCAAGTTTCCAGGTTCAGATCTCTCCTGTAGAATTACACAGTGCCAGCTAGTCTTTCTAAGAAAATATATAGAGGATGTTTAACTTTGTTAGACTGCAATAATCAGAGCAATGAAACCATGGATGTATCATGAAGCCAAATACTGGGTGAGTAAGCAAATAGTTAGCAAAATGTTATATCTGAATGACTTTGATGGACAATGGAATGTTTCTGCAGAGAAGTTTAGCTGTTGATGTATTTGTTTCCTCTATGTCCTTTTATTTGTGCAAAAAGATAACTTTTTACGCTGAAGACCTACAAAGTGAAAGATTATAAAGCACACCATAAACAAGTGTATCAGGGGATCTGCAGATTCATTTCAGAGGTAAAAAAAAAACAAAAGTAGATTTAGTGTAAAAATACCTCTCAAAAAGCTCTAGACCTGCTGCTTTGGTAATATCACATATGATGAGTGATTTCCCATTGTAATGGGCTGCCCAGGGAGGTGGTGGAGGCACCGTCCCTGGGGGTCTTCAAGAAAAGACTGGATGAGGCACTTGGTGCCATGGTCTAGTTGACTGGCTAGGGCTGGGTGATAGGTTGGGCTGGATGATCTTGGAGGTCTCTTCCAACCTGGTTGATTCTATGATTCTATGCTTTAAGCAACATTTATGGAGGGTATTTATGTTTTGTTTTCAAATTTCAGAGATGACTACCAGATTTTAGAAGGTAATAATGGACACATACTCTGGATATCTAAGATGTTAATCTACAGTGTGCATCCATATGCAGGGCTCCTGAAAGTCCATTTGTAAGTTTTCATTAGAAAGTGAAAAGCTGCCTGTAAGAAAAATCAATTTAATTTTGAGAATCCTACAGGTACCAGCAAGTCAGGTAATGGGTTGCATAAAACCTGCAGCAGCTGCTTGGGTTGTGTTTAAAACCCACACAAATTTGCCTTCCGTTATTTTGAAGTTAGAGAGCTTCTGATTTGCTTTGCACTTAACAGACAATGCAAAGCTTGACCTGTGCTTATATAGCCCAGCCAACACATATAAGGCAGGTGTACAGGAAAATACTAAGTGCCAATGAGAACTAAATGAAGTAACAACAGTTACTGTAACTTTCTAAGACCTTTTACATTCACCTTTAACATCAGCCTTATTCCATATTAAAGCTCAGAGTATTCTCAGCTCTAGAGTTTAGGTGAAATCTCTACTGGGCTTTTAATTTTCCTTCAAGCATCCTGTGGAGTACCTTCAGCTAAGAAGCCGAAAGTGTTCCAATTCTAAACATGGTAAAATATTTCTGGAGTGAGTTTTTTTGTTATGAAAATAATAATTACATGGCAAAAATCTCCAAATATTTATGCTGGGACAAAAGTATGACTTAGGAGATAATGGATGGAGCCAGCAGGGATTAAAATGTGCAGGATTTCCTGGTCATTTACTCACTGGAAGATTTGAAAATCAGTTTATTCATGGGAGAAAAATAGCCTACTGCCATCAGTCCTTGATCATAAACCACACAGAACTTTAAACTCTCAGCGCAGTATTGAAAGAAGACAAATGTGCATCTAATCGGCTTTGCCCTTCATAGCAGGTATCACTTTGGCAATCAGGAGCACACTGTGGACAGCCAAAATAATGGGAAGACAATATTCTGAGTGGAAAAAAAAAAACAAAACCCTACACACTTTGCAAAATACCCAGGGAGACTGTAACCACAGGTGGCTATTTTTGCTGACCTAAACCAATTCCCTAAAACGGTGGCTGTGATGCAGCCAGAACACGAAGGGCATGTTTTCTTTTTAACTCATGCATTCTTCAGGAATCCTGAGGTCTGAGCAAAGCACCATCCCCAATAAGCCTTCAAGATGCAAAGGAAAGCTCACACTGACAATCCGCAACGAGGGTGCATTAAATGACTACCTCTTACAACTGAAATCCCAAAGAACCATTTTTCTTTACACATCCATATCAGGAATTTTTTATTCACTTCCACTTGAGAGAAACCTGAGGAAATGAAGCACTCTTCCCAAACAGGATGGCAATTTTCATCAAATGCACAGGCAAACTGGTAAAAGATGAAATCATCTAAATTCTCCAATTTTTACTTCGGTTTGCAATAAAATAATGTGAAACACAGTCATTGCACGTTGCTTATAATAAGAAACATTTTACAGGTACTAACGTCAATAAGTAATGTCTATGAATAATTTGGTGGTTTTTTTTCCCCTGGCAATTCTGAACTGCTCGTCTTTCACGGGATTTCTTATGGCTATTTACATTTTCACTCAGTGAAAATCAATTACCTTCCTGCAATAAGCCTCATTTGCTACCTTTGAGTATAATAGAAACACCATTAGGATGATGACATTACCCAAAAGAAGGGCACCACACAGTTGGTAGACATAAATTAAGGACCCTTTCACATATGCATTAGAAATACTGCTGTGACTGAAATATGCATAAAATCCGTATCTATTAGAGCTATTAGTGTGTGCTGGTGATGATTTTGAAGGAGGAGGGGGAGATTGTGATCTACTACTTTGACAAAATTATGTATTTCCTTTTTTTCTCAGTATGTGCCACTGATGCAATAAGCAGAGGCCCCCAGCTGAGCTGCATTTGGAAATGCCACTGAGCATGGTATGCGCGCTTCACTTGCCTTTGCTGAAGCAAGACACTGTCAGGAATCGAGTGCATGTGTGCCGCCAAGCCCGCTCCTCCTTCCTCACCCTGACCTCCGCTGCTCTGCGGATGTATGCCTGGGTGAAGGCACCGCTCATGTGGAAAACAGCTCCTGCAGATCAATTCATAGGATTTAGGGACATTTAACTTCCATCAAGACCGCATCATCTTATTGATATTTGAAGACTAACTTATTACCAAACGTTAATGGGACTAACATAAAGGGCTGCGCGCTTGCTTGGGGGGGAAGAAACTAATTTAAAGATTCCTCCCTTGGAGTCTGTTAAGCAGAGGAAACTACTTCTGAATGCAGTTATTTTTACCTGGGCTCTTATGAGCTTAAGCAAAGCAAAATTATAACACAGTGTGATGATGTATTATGTACTAAAAGCACAAAATGCAATTCCCTCCTTCCTACTTCCATATTTATTTGACATACCAATGAGCCCATTATGAAAAAGGAAAACATTGGGATGCTGCCTCTCTCACACAAAAGGATTACTGATCATATTTGGCAGTTAGCAGAAGAGCTCTAGTTAGCTTCTCCTGTGGATATATCAAAAATTATTCTGCTGGTATTTAGGGAAAAGGCAGGTTTTCAGCTTGCTCTTACAAATCCTTACAGTAGTTAGGATCATCTCAATCCTGCCAACAGTGCTACAAAACCAGAGTTAAATCCGTCAAATATCCAACATAAATGTAGGAAAGAACTTCTATAACTGGCAAAAGAGATTTCATATGCAGAAGGGTGATCCAATGCTCCTGCCACTCCATGTCAGAAAGCCACATGAGCAATACAATAAAAATAGAAACTGAAGACATCTCTGGCTTGCAAATTGGGCAGATGAAGGTGCATGGGCAAAGTTAATTGAAGGGAAAAATAATTAGATCTAGCCACTTTTTTCTGCAGTTAGAAGTTCTCTGTATTTTGAGTATCCTTCTACGCTGCAGGTCTGCACACAGACAAAGCAGAGATAGTTGCTCCAATGTAAGGCGCTTGATACTGAGCAAACAGGCATCGTTAAACAAAGCAAACATGTGCTGAAGAGCCTCCCTAAAAATCAAGCATTAATGCTGTTCAGTTAACCAGGTGCAGAAGTGCTTTGCAGCATTTGAAAATAAAATCGCTGAGAATGCTGCAAGGTAAAGTCCACAGATCAATAGCAGGGATGCTAAGATTTTCCAGGTGTAAGACTATGATGTTCCTAGAATCCAACCTATTTAGATAAATATTTTGATGATGTTGTCATTAAATTCTGAACTATCTTTGAAATCTAAATATTCAGCCACATAGGAACAAAATTAACTTGGGAGCATTTCCAGGGTAATTTTCCTTTTATTCTATTTCATTTTTCTGTGATGCACACATATGCATATCTTGGCTGCACATTATTCCCAAGTGAGCCTGAATATAATCAAGGTTTTACTGAGTTCTTAAGGTTTTAAGGAAAATGCAGTAAGGAACTAACACTCTATTTTCCCCCAAGAACACACACACAAAAAAATCCCAACAGACTAAGTGCATTAATAAAAGTAAGCTTACAGTATGCCTGTTATCTGTTTTACATTAAGAATGATCATTGCTAGAGCAATCCTCATATCTCTTCAGGCACTTGCATGGCTGCAACGTACAGTAGAGAACACACAGAATGGATGTGGCTTCAGATTAATCATTTAGACACTATACATTTCATAAGGATAAAGGTCATAACAGTTGAGCAAACCATTTCCATCAACATTTTTAATAAGAAGATTACATGATACATAGAATTTTCATTTAAACTAACTGGACAGAATCTGTGCAAGGTATTAGAGCATTCCAGGAAATTATCTGAATGAAGGAAACGCTTCAGTGGAAAACAGAGCAGTTCTTCAAATGTAAAGCAAACAAAACAACCCAGTTGAGCATTAGATTTTGGGTTTTATTGTCTGAGAAGTAATTAAAAAAACCCTTTCATTTTAAGTTCCTTCATAAGTATATACACAAGTGCTAACTGTATTCAAACCCTACACTTAGAGGGTTTTTTACTGTATTTGCAAGATTTTTTTTCCTATATGAGTTCTTCTAAAAGCACATATCAGCAAAATGTGAAGGGAATGGCTTCTCAGAAGTAAATTTACTAATAAGCATTTAAAATGATGATAGATTCCACTACTGATTGCAAATATATGTATCTAGGCACAAAGCTACAAAGTGCTAAAGGCGATGCTTTTCTTCAGATAATCAGAGTGTTCTGATACTATGCAAACGTATGTGAAGAGAAACATCTCTTGTTCTGTTCCTGTGCCCTTTTGGTTTGAATTACTAGCACTGCTTCATAAAGAATTTAATGTCTTTATGAACTGACTGATAGATTTCAGTCTTTAATTACAGAAAGTATCAAGAAACCAGCTTCTACCTTCTGAAAATTTCTCCTTATGCTGAAAACCAAGACCTTCTGAAATGGACATCTTTCTTTCCCTCCTTCCCTTTCATCCCAAACTCCCATTCCCCAAAGTAATGCGATTAGAGGGAGGATGAGTAAAATTCTTTTAGAGTATGAAACAAGCATTCTAAGAAAACCTGTTCTAGATTACAGAGCCTCAAGTTGGTAAAGTTGATATCAAAATCAGGGAAGAAGGAAGAAAATGCCCCAGAAATCTTCCAAAGAGAAAGATTCTTCTTTTTTTTGAAAGAAGTAAACATGTCTTGTGTCCCCTTGTTCTCTTGCTGCTTGCCTGGGAGAAGAGACCAACCCCCATCTGGCTAGAGGTTGAGGTTACCTTCAGGAAGTTGTAGACAGCAATGAGGTCTGCCCTGAGCCTCCTCTTCTCCATGCTAAACACCCCCAGCTCCCTCAGCCTCTCCTCACAGGGCTGTGCTCCAGGCCCCTCACCAGCTTTGTCGCCCTCCTGTGGACACATTCCAGCACCTCAACATCTCCATTGAATTGAGCCCAGAACTGGACACAGGACTCAAGGTGTGGCCTGATCAGTGCTGAATACAGGGGCAGAATAACCACCCTTGTCCTACTGGCCACACTGTTCCTGAGCCAGGCCAGGATGCCATTGGCTCTCCTGGCCACCTGGGCACACTGCTGGCTCATCTTCATCTACTATCTACCAGCACCCCCAGGTTTCTATGTTTCTATGATTCTACAGAAGCATAATGACAGAAGGTTACATTAGAATGTTCTCTACAGCTTTTGCAATTATTTAACTACAGCTGCCTGCTGAAGAACAGGACACCACAACAAAATTTTCCTCTGGAGATTTCGTCTGCCTAGCAGATGAGTGTCAGGATAGCAGATCATGTTGGAAGCATTATTACAAAAGTAGCATGGATAAAAATCCATGAAGAAACAGCATCTTGAAAAAGCACAGGCAGTTTTTTGCTCATGCCATATGAAAAAGAGTGTAGACAACAACTGAAAAATTGTGAAGAGGCACAGCAAGTATGAATCAAAGGTGTGTAGTTGTTTCTTATCAAGGAAAAGAGTAGAATATGATTCTTCAGTTTGGGAAGAGAAGGCAAAATGTATGGAAATTTGGTGGATGAGCATGGAAAGGGATGACTGACAACTGTCTTCTATTTCAGTATAGGAAATAGAGGGTCATAGGATGGAGAACAAAGAGATCACAGAATCACAGATAGAGGCTGGAAGGGATCTCCAGAGATCAAGTCCAACCCCCCTTGCCAAAGCAGGATCACCCAAGCTAGTTCACACAGGAATGCATCCAGGCAGGCTTTGAAAGTCTCCACAGAAGGTGACTCCACAACCCCTCTGGGCAGCCTGTTCCAGTGTTCCATCACCCTCAGCGTAAAGAAGTTTCTCCTCATGTTGAGATGAAATCTATGTTCCAGTTTGAACACTTGGCAAATGCCTAATGAACCTGTGGTACAATTCGACATATAACATTGCAATAACTTCATGTATACTGTGGTAGCTACTAAAGGATTATACTTTTTGAACAAACTCACCCAGTAAAACTTCTCAAAGTGGCTTTTAAAAGTCTTTCCTTACGCTGATTAATCCTTGAAATGGTTCATTTCAACGACATGAAGCAAATTGAAAGGTTCATGTTCTAACACATACTGATCTAATTCTTTTGTGTGATTTCCATAGTGGATTCATTATGGGTACCACATAAGAGGGTTGGGTGGTTTTTTTTTAGAGTTCTTTTTAATGGACTGGAATAATCATCATTTTCACCATGAAAAAACAGCCCCTCAAAAATCCAAATACATTATCTTCATCTGCCTCAAAACATATGTATACACTGTAGTTCAAGAGATTGTCATAGCATGGTTGTCTCACATTCAGGGTACTAATAGGATGATGGTACTTGTTCTTGGGTCAGTGAACAAGCCAAAGCTGCCTAAAGTCAGACTCAAGCTTCAAGAGAAAAGAGCGAGCTTTTTGGCTTATTTTTTTAGAGGAGGAAAATGTTCAGCAATGGTTCATTTTTACTGGTTCCACACAGATTCATCTTTACATGCTCTCTGCTTTGCAGTTCAGAATAGCTGTGCTAGTAATATTCTTGCCTTCAGGCCACAAGGTCAGGGGCTGAAGGACAACATAAAAACTTAGGCTCCAATTCAGTGATGACACAGAGGCACAGTGCTCGTAGGGGAAGAGCAACTATACTGTCAAAGGTGTCTTCTTTGGATGAAACAATGAACAGAGGTCCCTACTGGCAAAGTCAAATGAAAAAGGAATAAAAGTGCCACTGTGAAAAATCTATTTTAAAAATTACTGCCATGGAGTTCAGAAAGAAAATTAAAGTTCTCAACAGTATTGTTATTTAGCTAAGAAACATTTGCTTTCCATCCATCTTCCATATTTATGGAGGTCTGGAAAAGGAAAAATATTATCACAGTATCACCAAGGGTGGAAGAGACCTCACAGATCATCAAGTCTAACCCTTTACCACAGAGCTCAAGGCTAGACCATGGCACCAAGTGCCATCTCCAATCCTGCCTTGAACAGCTCCAGGGATGGCGACTCCACCACCTGCCTGGGCAGCCCATTCCAGTGTCCAATGACTCTCTCAGTGAAGAACTTTCTCCTCACCTCAAGCCTAAATTTCCCCTGGCGTAGCTTGAGGCTGTGGGACTTGAAACACATTCCATAGGTTGTGGGATTTCCTCTTCAGAACAGAAGACACTCTGACCTGACTGCCTTTGTTCTGGCAGTGGGTTATTAGGAAATAAGTGTTTCAGTTTGAAAGAAACATTTATTTTTTTTTCAAAGTGTGGTGAAAGATATCTAAAAATGAAATAACAGTGAGCACTACATAAAGAATTACATTTATCTGAAAGCAAACAACTACATTTATCTGAAAGCAAACAACTAGCAGTATTGTGAAGTCTGTAATATTAAGCTGAAAGAAAGAAAAGATGGATGAAGAGAGAAATCTTCTCAAATTTTAATCTGTATTTTCTATGTTTCCTGCAAGTTTTCACTCCTCTTCAGGTATCATAATGCTATTTTGAAAATGCCTTACTGGCTGTTCTTCAATGAGACATTGCAAGGATTTCATAGAATCATAGAATCAACCAGGTTGGAAGAGACCTTCAAGGTTATCCAGTCCAACCTAGCATCCAGCCCTAGCCAGTCAACCAGAGTGCCTCATCCAGGCTTTTCTTGAAGACCTCCAGGGACGGTGCCTCCACCACCTCCCTGGGCAGCCCATTCCAATGCCAATCACTCTCTCTGTGAAGAACTTCCTCCTAACATCCAGCCTAGACTTCCCCCAGCACAACTTGAGACTGTGTCCCCTTGTTCTGTTGCTGGTTGTCTGGCAGAAGAGACCAACCCCCACCTGGCTACAGCCTCCCTTCAGGTAGTTGTAGACAGCAATGAGGTCTGCTCTGAGCCTCCTCTTCTCCAGGCTAAACAACCCCAGCTCCCTCAGCCTCTCCTCATAGGGTTTCTGTTCCAGGCCCCTCACCAGCCTTGTTGCCCTTTTCTGGACACCTTCCAGCACCTCAACATCTCTCTTGAATTGAGGAGCCCAGAACTGGATGCAGTACTCAAGCCTGACCAGTGCTGAGTACAGGGGAAGAATAGCCTCCCTCATCCTACTGGCCACACTGATCCAGGCCAAGATGCTGCTTTTAATTTTTTAAATAAGAATTGTTTCAAAGACATAAACAGAAGCTACACCCTGTGAAAGGTTCACTTCCCCACACATCTAGAAAACCTTGCAAGTGAGTAACCAGACTGAACAATCTGGGTTAGAAGATTGTAATTTAATTTCACAAATCCTTGTGTGCTTATAAAGATGTGTGGTCTGCAGACAGACATCCCTGTTGTGCAGGCTTGCAAAATTCATTCCCTATGCTAGTGGTTATGACAACATAAAGGCAAGCAGCAGTTGAAGGATCAGATCCTGCAGGATTCTGAGCATAGCTTTTACCAAAAAGTGAGGAGAAATAGAGAAAAAACACTACTATGCTGATACAAAGCTTAAATTAGTTGATACAAATGTGTTTGCACTAGGAATAGCATCCTAGTTGGTATAGGATTCTCACATGAAATAATATTGATAGACAACTAAGATATGTTTAGGACAAACTTTAAATTAACTGCTTTTTTTGTTGTTAGCATAAAGTTGTTTAAGTGCATTAGAACAATAAAACATTGATCAACATGTTGTACCAATAAGTTGGTACAAGTATTTGCCAGTGCTTATCATTTATCTTTCACTTTGAATCACAGAATCAACCAGGTTGGAAGAGACCTCCAAGATCATCCAGTCCAACCTAGCACCCAGCCCTATCCAGTCATCTAGACCACGGCACTAAATGCCTCATCCAGTATTTAAGACTCTATATTTGCCCTATTGAAAGCTCATTAAAGATATGCATAAGAGTGTTCAAACCTCTTCCAAGTACTGGATTTTGGATCCTACTTTTCCCAAGCATGTTAGGAAACCTGAGCATAAGCTTGAAAAACCTCTGGCCATTAAGGCACTTAAATGCCAGAGTTGCCTCTCCAATGTGCTTACAGCGTAGAACAGTCCAAGGAAAGGCATAAGAGTTGGAGTGCAGAAAAAGAAACAGTTTACAATATTTCAGCAAGCAGACTTTGTCTTGGTATGCACCTGTTCAATGAAGTATAAGATTCGCCTAGAACTGAGGTGAGCCAAATATGAAGCATTTAGAAAGATGCATTCCTCATTTAAGTAGGGTAGCAAAGCAACCATGTACAACTTCACTCAGCTTCACCACTGAATCGAGTGGGATAAACTCCTATCAAGAATATGGGAAAGGTGCAAAGTTATGTAGCACAAAGGGAGTGATGGAAGTAAATTGAGCAGACAATATTTTTTGGCTGAATGTCAGAAAAAATATTCCTAACAGAGAGGATGACTATTATACTGCAGAAAAGACACCCCCAAGGGAAGCGAGAGAAGTTTCATTCCTTCAGTCCTCTGCAAATGAATTAGGTAATACACAGGAAGAAAGATACTGTAGGGAAGAAACCCCTTCTTGTTGGAAGATTTTTAATATGACCTATTACATCCTTCTCATCTCTATTTTCTGACATTTTATGAATGTGAATGGAAGAGAATAGACCACACAGAGCAAGGAGAGAAACCTCAGTCTGTCCTTGGGTTTGCTCCCTGCTCTTCTCCCTGCTTTTGGGCCATCTGCAGAGGGCTTGAGGAGCAGGGAGAAACACAGAACTACAAATTAACCTCCACTATCATTGCAGAAGCCTGGAGTTGCACTCCAAGAGCACACAGAGCTAATTTTCTTGTCTTTGGGAGCTGGAAGCCAGGTTGTGCATTTGTCAGTTTTATGTCAGAGGAGTTGTGTGCTCAGCGTAATGGGATAAGTGAGGGAAACAACATTGCTCAGTCCTAATATCCTGAGACTTTTCACTGGCAAGGCACTTTCTTATAGAACTCTTTTGCCACATACTGCACTAGACATTTGTCAGATTTTCTCCATCTCAGTCACAGACACATTTCCTAACCATTTTTAACCATAAGTCTCAGGACTTCCACATGCTACCGAAAAGAAATCAAACCAAAAACCCAAACAAAGCCCAGACCAACAAGACCAAAGAGCCAAAATGAACACCAACTCACCCACTGCATTTAAAACCTGATCTCAGAAGAAATTTGGCCCCGTGGCACAGATACATTTTCACTACAATTTCCACGTGTACCTATTTTTGGCAAGAAACAAGGCTTCTGTGACTATTATTCAACCTAATGTTGATTACTTTGTCCTGTAATTTAGGATAAGTTCTTGCCCTTTACCTTCATTAATTAAAATATATTTGGATTATTAGATATGATTACTTCAAAACATAAGCTTAGAAGAAACAGACCTCCCATCCTCTATATTCTTCTATAGCAGTTTATCCAGAAAAAAAAATACATATACTGAAAAAAAAATTATATCACAGTATCACCAAGGGTGGAAGAGACCTCACAGATCATCAAGTCCAACCCTTTACCACAGAGCTCAAGGATAGACCATGGCACCAAGTGCCACGTCCAGTCCTGCCTTGAACAGCCTCAGGGACAGCGACTCCACCACCTCCCCGGGCAGCCCATTCCAGTGTCCAATGACTCTCTCAGGGAAGAACTTTCTCCTCACCTCAAGCCTAAATTTCCCCTGGCGTAGCTTGAGGCTGTGTCCTCTTGTTCTGGTGCTGGCCACCTGAGAGAAGAGAGCAACCTCCTCCTGGCCACAACCACCCCTCAGGTAGTTGTAGACAGCAATAAGGTCTCCCCTGAGCCTCCTCTTCTCCAGGCTAACCAACCCCAGCTCCCTCAGCCTCTCCTCGTAGGGCTGTGCTCAAGGCCTCTCCCCAGCCTCGTCGCCCTTCTCTGGACACGCTCAAGCATCTCAATGTCCCTCCTAAACTGGGGGGCCCAGAACTGAACACAGCACTCAAGGTGAGGTCTAACCAGTGCAGAGTACAGGGGCAGAATGACCTCCCTGCTCCTGCTGGCCACACCATTCCTGATGCAGGCCAGGATGCCACTGGCTCTCTTGGCCACCTGGGCACACTGCTGGCTCATGTTCAGGCGGGTATCGATCAGCACCCCCAGATCCCTCTCTGTCTGGCTGCTCTCCAGCCACTCTGACCCCAGCCTGTATCTCTGCATGGGGTTGTTGTGGCCAAAGTGCAGCACCCTGCACTTGGAGCTATTGAACACCATCCCCTTGGACTCTGCCCATCTGTCCAGGAGGTCAAGGTCCCGCTGCAGAGCCCTTCTGCCCATATCCTGAAAACAACCCAACCCCAAATAAGCAATGCCCCAAACACTCCCTGTAAAACACACAAACCCATTAAAACCAACCCATAAAACACTCCTCACAATGAAACAAAAAACCCATCTCTCAAAAACTACTCCTTGTGACCAAAACTCCCACACCTGCATTTTGTACATCTCATCATTATTTACAATTAAATTTCTCCTGTATTTTCTATGCTCTTTCTCTATCTTTGGGAGAGGCTTTCTATGGAAAACCAGGATTCCTTTAAATGCAACTAAGTAACTTGATTTTGCTGTTATTGGTTAATGAAGCAACAAACATTTGATTGAAGTCTCAAATGTAAGAGCAAAGTGAGGAAAGAAAACAAAATCATGAAACTCGACTAGCATGGGCTAGGGGGTTGTGATTCATAGAAGGCAAGACCACAGTTAGACTGTTTGTGGGTTTATTTCTATTCCACAGTCAGCAAAGGAAAAATTAACTTGCCCCTGCTGATTCTGCCAAATGAGTAAGGACTACAGCATTGCCTCCAATTACACCTGACATGTGTTGGCTGTCTAGGAAACCTTTTTTCCCTTCTGTCTGCTGCAGACTTTGCTAAGCATAGTCTTGTTGTCAGTGACTCAGTTCCTGCTGTGGTCTTGCTCATTCAAGTTCATTAGCTCACTCAGTTTGTTTTTATTATCAGTTGATAATAAGCACTTGATAAATCCATGAACTTGGATGAAGATAGGTGGCTGCTTTCATGCCCAATCTACCTGTAAAAGCTGCCTTTCTATTAAAATAGGAAAGCAAATTCTTAAAGCTGGTGTGAAAGAAGAATAATTCATATTGTTTAAGAAAATTATCACAGTGGCAACTGTGAACATGACTAAGCTCTCTACACAACTGTGATGAAAAATCTTGAAAGGTACATTAGAATGTTACTTAAATATTTTAGTGTATGTACATTACACATGCTCCAAATTTTTATAGTTGGACTGGATGATCTTGGAGGTCTCTTTCAACCTGGTTGATTCTATGATTCTATTCTACCCTCTTCATAATTATCTTTAAAAATGTAAAGCTGGAATATTAAATTAAAATATATGTGGGTGTAGAATGCAGAAATTTGCTGAACTCTCATGGGGGAAAAAAAGTGCATCTTACACTTTTCATTGAAAACTTTCATTTTCTTCAAATCCTTCAAAACTAGCTGGTCAAAGAGGCAGTTGCTGCATTGTCTTGGGAATTTGAGGTCAATTTATCACTTCTCAAGCAGCTGATATAGTGGTTAATTCTGAGTGTTCTGTTAAAATGATTTCAAGAGTGAGTGGCCATGTAGACAGAAAACAGAAGGGCTTTTATTTACATAAGTCTGTTGAACTCTCAAGAAAGTCTTGAGTTTGTGGTTTTTGTTTGGTTACATTTCCTGTAATGTGTAAATGTAGATTCAGAAGCAGCCTACAGTGCTTCTCTGTACTCTATATGACAGCAGAGAATCATGCTGCATTTGCACATCTGTTCACCACAACGTGTCTTTGCACCATTTTAAAATGAGAACAGAGGACTGCAGTAGTGATATAGCAAAAACAGAGCAACGAGACCCATTACAATGCATACCTAACAGCTCCACTGCCGCACAATTACGTAGGTGAGAAACTGTGACCTCTATTCTAGATCATGTTACAATGCTGTGCTACAGCTCTCAAAGGAACCGAAGCATAAGTCTGTGTCCTCAGAGTTAAAATGTATTTTTTTTTCCCTTGCAGGTGAACTTGAAGCAGCTAAAGTGAATTAACAAAAGTGAGTAAATACGAGAAGGTGAATCTCAGGTGCCCAAAACCTACAGCAGGAAAAAAAATTAAACAGCATCATGCTGTACTTTCAGTCTGGTGAGTGAAGTCTTTAATATTCAGCTCCTGCCCAACAATTTGTAATAACCTAACCTACTCCAAGCATAACATAAAAGCAATAAGGGGTATCAACTGTGTAAAATAACATAGATAGCTTTACCCTATGTAAGTTATTGTGTTATTCAGTCCTTTTTCATATGATTTCAGTATTTTCTCAACACTTCTCTTTCTGAAGTCAGCTAAGGACTCTGTATTGAAAGTAGGGATGCTAATATTTAAGTGTCCTCACTGAAAATGCTTCTAATAGTGTAAGCAAAGTTATCCAAGATTAATACTACTGTAGAAAAGATATCAGTCTGGAAAAGGAAGCAATTGTTTCCTAAAACACTCTAAGTTTATGCTGGACTGTTTATGTGCTTTGTATCATATCATTTAGCCATGAAAAGCTGAATAGTTTCACTCTACACTGGATTATTTAAAATGTTATTACCAGTAAGCTTGATAATTCACTCAAAACACCTAAGTATGACAAGAAATTAGAAAGGAAAGGTACCAACATACACTGAACACTGCTGCAAGCTAAGTAGACCAGACAGAATTATTATAGGCATACTGACTACAGAGAATATAGAGAATATTTACATTTACAATAACCAAAGGTTCTATTTCAATTTAATGTCTTGTTTTTAATGGTATAAATGCCAAGTAAATCATTAAAAGAAATGTCAGCTCTATCAGTGGCAGCTGCTCTTACTACTAAAAAAGGAGGGGAAGTGTAAGAGCAGGGCAGCCAGCAAACCCCACAGCGGTCTGCAAAGTCACTAGTGGGAAAACAACAAAGGCCTTTCCATGCAACTAACACAGATGTGCCCATAGCCAAACTGTCAGAAACAGTTAAGATGACAGCTACTCACAGTTCATTATTTCCTTCTCACAGGTCACTGGGTGACAAGCTGGGTCACCATGCTTTGTCGGCTGCTACAGTCTCCCCCAACCCCCCTCACCCCCAGTTCTTATTCCATTTAAATAAAGGTAAGCTGCCCAAAATGGTATACAAATGTAAACACATAGCTGCAAATGCTGCCTGAAAATGAGGATGTAATGTTTGTTATACCTGCCTTTCATTTTCAGAGGGATATTGAACTTTTCCTTTCTGCCACGAGTGGAGAACTGGATTTGCATCTGCAGCAGCTACATCTACTAGAATAATTTTGTCTAGATATGACTAAAGCACATAATGAAAGCTATTTTGATGCCAATGCAAGGCTTTAACCTTTAGAACACTTACTTAGCAGATACATCATGGGAGAAATCATTGGGACTCGGTGATAAGGTGAAACAGAACTCTGAAGGGGTGCTTAAAATGAGTGCAGAAAATACAGTCTAAAGTACTTTGGGGGCAGAATATGTATAAATTAACCTTAAAAATAATCCAGTCAGGAATGACTTTATTTAATACCTTCTCATCTGTCTTCAAGGAGTAATCACAGATGTAGATTATTAATTTTTCCCTATGTTTTGCCCATGTGGAATTTAAAATTAATTAACACTTCATAAAGAATCAAAATCCAGTGGTACAAACTATTGTACTGCTTCATAGCTGTGTCATTGATGGAAGTGGGAGAATGTTTTCATTGTCTCATTAGGGGAGTTCCTTAGTCATTTTTCCTACACTACTAAGTCTTTAAAATTATAAAAACTGAATTTGTCCAAGGGATTTAGAAAATTTAAAATGAAATCAATTGTCCCAGATGTGTCTTTCTTAGTAATAGGTATGACAAGGTCAGAAGCACTCTGACTCAGATCCAAAGATGCTTGTACCTAGCATGTACTTAACTTGGAGCATAGTTAACTATGTACCTGGATAGGACAAAAAATATTCAGAAACTTGTAAAATCAAGCTCACTAATGGAAGCAAAGTGGTCCAATAAGGCCCAGATCCAAAACTGCACTAAAACAGGTGGTTAATTTTAGAAATGTGAGTATTGCCTTTTAAAGAGACAATTCACAGATTAAATGTGCTCCTAGGACCACACAAATCTGTTACAGTTGATGAACCAAGAGCACTCTATTCATTTCCTAGGTGGGCCCAACAATTAAGATCAGATGAATGGCAGAGGTCATTTTAAATGCTGCCAGAAGTTACAGGAGTTACATTTCCAGAAGGTTAACAGCCACAACATTAAGTTATCTTGACCCAGGCAAAGATAATATTATGGAACATCTTTCTACAAGCATCCATTTAAAAAAAAAAAAAGAAGAAGAAGACTGCAAGGAGGCAATGGATTTGCTGTTTCCCAAACATGAACAGTAAGGATGAGAATAATGACAGGGAAGAAATTAGTGACCATTTGTTCCTTAGTTAAGTCATTACTTCTTGCGCACTGAGGCAAACACATAAATCACAGCCCTACAGCTCACCTCTTTGCTCATGTCTTCTCAGCAACACGAACTCTCCATGTCTTAACAACCAGCTTACAATGGGTTTTTGGGAGTAATATTTGCCATTTAGAAAGGATTTTATTCCTCAGTGGTACCTGATGTAATGTATAAATTTCCCACCAGAAATTCATATATTCAGTGAGGTCCATCAGAGATGAGATTTCATAACTTATAGGCACCGTGTATCAAGTAAATGGGTAAAAGCAGGAGATGCATTGAAAAAATAACACTGGAATGAATGTATTGAATAAAATGTACCCAAAGATGGTAGAGACTTGCTGAAAGCACTAAAATAGGATAAAAACACACCAAAAAACCCTCAAGCTCAAAACCAAGCTCATTTCCTTGTTGTCTTTACTATCATGGATCACTGGATAATGTGCAACTGGCCAAACAATATGCAGGTAAAAAAGGAGTAGACTGCAGTCTTGAATCACAAAAAAATAAAGAAAGAAAGGCTACTTCTATGAAAACCACTGCAAACAGATAGACTTGAAATCTGATTAAACACAGTTTTTGATATATGCTCTTGTCATCCTATAGAACAAGGTTTTCTTTTAACATGAGGCTGATTTCATGCTGTTGTGGCTCACCATGAAGGTGTGACCAAACCAGAAACACACTGACAGCTCTGAAACGTATATTCCTCTAAAACCCCAAGCTGAGAAATGAAAAATTTAGGGCAGGACTCAATAGCTTAAAAACAGCCACTTGCTAGTATTTGAGGCTGTTAATGTACCCAAAGGATCTGCCCAGTTC
This sequence comes from Pogoniulus pusillus, assembly GCF_015220805.1. Lineage (NCBI taxonomy): Eukaryota > Metazoa > Chordata > Aves > Piciformes > Lybiidae > Pogoniulus > Pogoniulus pusillus. Next base: position 17,606,806 of record NC_087287.1, on the reverse strand, counting down.
TCACAGGAGCGGCGGGAGACTTGCAGCAATTTGAAGTAGGGGGAAGCATGGTGTCATACCCCTCAACACATAAAAATTACCCTGAGTACCTAGGTCTGGGCAGCTGAATCTCCTTTTAGAAACAGTTCCCTTCCCAGTAAGCCAAAGTTTTACAAAAATCTCCAAGTGGGTTGAGCAGGGCAGGTAACCTTTGAGAATTTAATCAGAAATAGCTGAACTTATTAGGAGGAAGAGTGATCATCATCTCCATTTTAGTGACCCTTATGAGCTGGTCCAAGCCATAACTCATTCACACTTAGGGCAGGTTTTCACATTATTTTGAAAAGGAAGGCAAGTTTTATTGCTACTTTGAAATTGAACAGCCCTTCAAATCACTAAGGATAAATAAAATCCTACCTCTTGTTTCTTACATCACTTTTCAGGCATGGAAAGCACTCTATAAACTAAGTGGATGTGGCAGATTTCAACAGAATATATTTGTATTTATCACAGTCTAGTGAAAAATTGAAGTGAAAGGGAATTTAAAGCACTTCCTACCTCCTCTAACAGAGGTAACTGCAGAAGTTTTGAATTGGTTACCATCGCTATTTAATGACAAATATTCCTGACAGCAAAATAAATGTTCTTTTACCATTAAAATGTATACCTGCTATTTTTTTTCTAGTTCAGAAAAATGATTTTGACTGTGTAACTCCACTTTTTGTGGGAACAATCCATAAATATATAGAAAGCCAAGCATTCACAGCTTAAAGGCTATCCTGCCTGCAAAAGCTTTGTGAATCAGATGCCTGTGTTCTGCAAGAAGAGATTTTTAGGTTAACATTTTTATGTTGTTATCTGCAGCTAAAAGCATGGTAGTTGAAGATATTTCACTTATCCCACTGTCCTTAAATCAAGTGAAATACTTTGTAGTGACCCTGACACCACACTACAAATTCAGAGCATAATGATTCATACTCAAAACACTGTGGAGAAAATTATATTGCATAAACCTTAATATGACATTGCAGAAGGCATCTTTGAAGGAACTAGAGCAAATCAATACTAACTTGGGCACTTTAGATTATATTGGAAACATACAACAGTGTTTACTAATAGTCAAATAATTTCTGTTTAACAAAGCTTTAAAAGTTATTGTATTAATAATAATAAAAACCCCTAATTACTCAAAATACAGGTAGCCTACATCTATCTATGCAGTTCCTCCAAACCAATAGTCAACACCTTCAGCTACCTCAATCATGTTAAGTCTTCTGACACATTTGATAAATAGTTTGAATTGTTAAAGACCAAATATTTGTAAGATATTGTAAATGAACCATCAAAAACACTAGTCCTTGAAGGAGGACCAAAGGAGGTTTGTAAGGGTAATACTTGGAAGGGAAGAGCTGCAAGAAGCTGGGTAAACCAAATCCAGTTGTTGTTTGCAGTCTCCTATAAATTACTGTTATTGACTTATTGCCAGTAGTAATAACAACATTAACTAGTTCAACTTTCGTCCTAATAGCAAGTGATGTCTCATGACCTTTCATCTGAATGGGAGGTCCATCTTTAAAATGTTTTGATCTCAAAAGGCTCAAAAGCTCAAAAATAATCAGCCATATGCCATTTGAAGAGAGTTTGTTATCTAAGAAAGGCAAAGCCTTCTGCCTGCTTCAAGTAGAAACAATTAGGAACCCTACTATTTATCTTTTGTTGAAATGAAAATGCAGTCCTGTTTTGAAGGTGACTGTGTCACTTGGTATTTCAGCTCAGCAAACCTTTCAGCTTTCTAACAAAACCTTTATCATTTAACATAAGTCTAGTGGTACAAAATGTGTCACAACATTGATACAAATCCTACTTCTTTATGTAATTTGTGTGATGTGAGGCTTCTAGATTCAAATCTAAAAGCAAATTTGTAATTACTACTGAACATCATCCACATCAATCTTCATGGTAAAAAAAAAAAAAAAGCAGCACATAAATGTCACCTCTTTTCACTAATTTTGGTCAAAATCCCTGTTTGCTTATCAGCCAGAGGGTTACTGAGATATTTCAATAATATCCAGGAAATCAATCTTACATGAAACTGAAGGAAAACATCTAATGTCATTGAACAATAAATATCAGTTCTGTCAGTGGCTTACCTTTGAGCTGAGGCCTTAGGATGTTTCTCTTCTAGTTTCCTCACCAGTGCCACTGTCAGCTGTGTAGTCTCCCCTAGGGGATCTGCAGGCATTAAATGGGCGTCCAAAGGTCCTGAAAGTTGTTTCTGATTGGGGTTGCTGACATTTTTTTGCAGAACCTAAGAGATGGAAGTACAACCATGTAATTTATACATTGCTAATTAAAATAATGTGTGCCTACTTTTTCAAGTAAGGTTGTTGATTAGCAGGAAATGTCAGAAATACAAATAGCTATGTCAAGATGCATCAAGAAGCACAGATCTAGTGATTTTTGTTGTTGTTGTTTCTCTTCCTCCCTTGAGTTTTCCACATAGAAAATATGAAATTCAAAAATTTATCCTACATGAGATATAAGTATAAACTGGGACATAAATATATATGTTATGTTTTGTTCATTAAAATACTATATATGACTTATTTAATATGTAAGTGCATCGTTAAATTAGCAACTCAAATAAGGTTATTTATTTAAGGAAATAAGTTGACTTCCACTCTGATATTTCTCTTTTCAAAATGTGTTTTTGAAAAGACTGTCTCTGACCTGCCTCTGGCTTAATACTGTGACCTCTTCTGCTGAGCTGCTGTCTATCTCCCGATGAGCTGCAGACCAGGCCCCATGGTGAATGCGGTTTTCTGTCTGGGTCACCTCCTCTCTTCATTTAGTTCCTCTAGGTAGGTCAGGACAAACTCAGGGTAAGCCTGTAGGAAAGGACAAAGGCAGAGGAATAATAAAGGAAAACATCAGCTACATCAGCAGAATCATAACAGGCTGAACACCAGGAACGATGGGGAAAGTGGTTGCGTGTGCATGCAATGTCACAAAAGTTGCTGCATGTAAATAACTTCATATTTCACAACTTTGTCAAAGTAGGTTTCAAACAGTGACCTTTGCATATGCACTACCATGAAAAAAAAACAAAACACAAAAAATATTTTAATGATATATATTAGTTTAAGAATAAAGAGCAGCAGCTCTCAAAAATGGCAATTCTTATACAAAATGTATCTCGGTCTTCAGGTAATTTTTAAGTAGAGGTGACATTCAGTTAGGGATTTCCCTGTAATACATTCAGAGTATTTAAAACAGCATATTCTGAAATCAAGACAAATCACACAGGGGGTGTGGGGGGGGAAGTCTTCTTGGTGGTTTTGAAACCAAAGAAAATGACATCGCTTTAATTTGGTAACAAAGTCAGTTTGCCTTCTTAATAGTCTTTTGATCCTTGCTTACCCAGCAAAATGCCTCAAATAAAAATACAACCAACCAACCCACACAGTCACAAATTAAAGATTACACTCTGTTAAATCTGAGACATTAACATTGCAGGTACTTATCCTTCTAATTCCCAGATCTTGTATCACAGCAATATGACCGATTTAACTTCTTTAGCCCAGTGTAATGACTGCCAGGCAGTTTCTGGGGTGCTACTTCAATTCAAGCAGTGGCCAGCTCACTCATCTCCTGATTAAATGGGTAGAATCTTCCCTTATATTAAATATGTTTTATTTATAATGGAAATTGTTTAAAGTTCTGTGAACATCTGTACTATTTTGATTTAAAAACAAACCAACCAACCCAAAACAGTATAGATATTAACTACACTAAATCAGACCTCAAACTAGCTGAAGGGAGGTTATAGCCAGGTGGGGGTTGGTCTCTTCTCCCAGGCAACCACCAATAGAACAAGGGGACACAGTCTCAAGTTGTGTCAGGGGAAGTATAGGTTGGATATTAGGAGGAAGTTCTTCACAGAGAGAGTGATTGGCATTGGAATGAGCTGCCCAGGGAGGTGGTGGAGTCACCATCCCTGGAGGTGTTCAAGAAAAGATTGGATGAGGCACTTAGTGCCATGGTCTGGTTGACTGGATAGGGATGGGTGCTAGGTTGGACTGGATGATCTTGGAGGTCTCTCCCAACCTGGCTGATTCTATGATTCTATGATTTCAGTACTGTGATAGGAGTAAGCTATACCTTGACTGCTTAGGGGTGAGTGCATGAATGGAGCAGAGTGTTAATAGCAAACACAGCAAGTAACAGGTATTAATGCCAAGAAAGTGAGTTTCCTTTTCAATCCGAATGTGTCACATATCATTACACTGCATTATGCTGCTTTCCTTTATGTCAGTTTTTGTTGGCCTACATATGCTGCAACTTAAAAGAACATGACACTACAAATAAAGTGAATGTGATAGGAAATATACAGAGAAATAGACCATTCTCCAAAAAGATCTACTGCTAACTACTAGTGGGTTTTCCTGACAAAAAGAAAGGCTAGAACCAAGCAGTGCCACAAACCTCTCTCTTCATGATATCCCAACTACACTAAGTTTTGTATGCATTATGAATTAGGAATGGAACAGCTGACAATTGCAGTTTAATTTCATGATGATCTGAGTCATTCCAGCATCATTCCAGATGACAGACCAAACAATGGGAACACAATCTCCATGTTGCCGGACTGCTGGAGTTGCGCAAGGAACAGAAGCCAATCTGATGTCAGTGAAAAAGATGAAACTGGAAGTGGTTGGCGCTAGAGGAGCCCCTGGTATTTCCTTCCTTCTGGACAGTGGTTCTCTGCAATTTTCCCAAGGTTAGTGGTATGGAATGCTGCAGATATTCCTGGCACCTCTTTGGACATCTTCAAAATGTTCAAATGCCCAGGAAAGTGCAGTTTATAGAATGTTCAGAGCGACAAATCACTGCATATAACCCAGCGGCATGCTAGTGCAAAGCCACCTCTTACTGACTGATTTAAAGAGAAGGCTGCTGTGGATAAAGCCACACTTAGCTGAATACTCTACCTCACTTCCATTGCTGTCTGCAGATTCCTGACAGTAACTTGTATGAACCGAGTGACCTACAAAGGACTTCAAATAAGCTGCTGACTAAGATCCATGGCTACAACAAACACGATTGAAGAACAGCACATCCCTCCTCACTGTCCACTAAGGACCACTGGCCTCACACCATCCAGATTTTTGTTGCCAGTCAAATGTTTGATCTGACCAAATATATTAGAAAGGAATCTCTCAGCAACATATTTTCCCATTATATTTTGGTTTAACCAATGGGATGACATTTCACAAGGCCAAGTGCAGGGTTCTGCACTTTGGCTACAACAACCCCAAGCAGCGCTATATAGGCTGGGGACTGAGTGGCTGGAGAGCAGCCAGGAGGAAAGTGACCTGGGGGTACTGGTGGATAGTAGGCCGAAGATGAGGCAGCAGTGTGTCCAGGTGGCCAAGAGAGCCAATGGCATCCTGGCCTGCATCACGAACAGTGTGGCCAGTAGGACAAGGGAGGTTATTCTGCCCCTGTACTCAGCACTGCTCAGGCCACACCTTGAGTGCTGTGTCCAGTTCTGGGCCTCTCAATTCAAGAGAGATGTTGAGGTGCTGGAACGTGTCCAGAGAAGGACAACAAGGCTGGTGAAAGGCCTGGAACACAAACCCTGTGAGGAGAGGCTGAGGGAGCTGGGGTTGTGCAGCCTGGAGAAGAGGAGGCTCAGAGGGGACCTCATTGTTGTCTACAACTACCTGAAGGGAGGTTGTAGCCAGGTGGGGAGTGGTTTCTTCTCCCAGGCAACCAGCAATAGAGCAAGGGGACACAGTCTCAAGTTGTGCGGGGGGAGGTCTAGGCTGGATGTTAGGAGGAAGTTCTTCACAGAGAGAGTGATTGGCATTGGAATGGGCTGCCCAGGGAGGAGGTGGAGGCACTGTCCCTAGAGGTCTTCAAGAAAAGACTGGATAAGGCACTTAGTGCCATGGTCTAGTTGACTGTCTAAGGTTGGAGGATATGTTGGACTGGATGATCTTGGAGGTCTCTTCCAACCTGGTTGATTCTATGATTCTATTTTAAAAGGGCTACTTCCTTCAGCTATGCAAGAGCAAGCATAACCAACAGTAATTCAATATTCTTTTTGAAAAAAAATAACATTCTGTTGCATTTATTTTTTCTACTTGGGAGGGGTGTTCTAAACTTGTCATTTCTGCTTAGCCTTGGAGAGTAAAAAACATGTATTGTTATTCAGTGCTAGTTTTTAGGACATGTGCTTTGTCAGAGAATTTTATTAAGAGTCATTGAGATTCATCTATAACAACATTAAGGACTATATTTTAAAGTTCTCCCCACAGCACATCAATTTCACAAAGGTGTTGCAATGATTTTCAATAAATCCAGGATGCCTCTGACTTTCTTGATCAAAAAAAACATCTCACTACTTAACTAAAGTTTCTGCCATGTTTGTTCTGTAGATTAATTATTTCTATTTTTGTGCTTATTAAATGTTAATAGAATGCGACAGCAACGCATCAAGCTTGAGCTTAAAGGTCTTAATTTCTATCCCAGAAAGTGTTTTAAAGCTTCTGTTAACAAATTTATAAGAGCAGTGAAGCATACACCTCATTTTAGATGCCAGTTGTTCTTTATGGGTTTTGAATTGCATGTTCTAAGCACTGACTTTCAGTTATCACAGGTTACTATTCCAATTAAGGAATAAGATCTATTTTCACTATGTGGCTGAAATAACTGTGCACTGCAATTCAAGAAACTAAGCATTAAAAAGGAAATTAATATCAAAATGCACAAAGTCATTAACTAGCTGCATTAATGTTCAAAAGCTTAATAAAATATAGCATATTCCTCATTATTCACTATATAGAAGAATATTTAATAACATGAAAAGGAAATAACTTAGTGACACCACAGCATCAAAATGCCAAACTTCATTCATGGAAGACTGAATACAGCTGGACAATCACCTCTCTTGGCTAGCAGATTCTGTTGCCCACCAGCACCCACAGGCCTTTTCCTGCAGGGATGTTCTCTAACAGCTCCTCTCCCAGTTTATATTTGTGCTTGGTGTTACTTCATTCTAGGTGGAGAATCCAGCATTTGGCCTTGTTAACTTTCATCTCATTAATCACTTCCCAGTGGTCCAATCTATTTAGATTCCTCTACAAGGCCTCTCACCCCTCAAGGAGACAACAGCACCTCCCAATTTGGTATCATCATCAAACGTGGTAATTCATTCAACTCCCACATTGATAAAGATATTGAACAGAACAGTTCCCTGAAACTCAAAAACAGCTTAAAAAATCCAAAAGGCACTGCACATGTACAAATAAAGTTATGATTCTGATATTTATAGCAGTTTATATTTCTACCTTCTCTGAGATCTAAACAACCCACATAACATAGCTTTTCCATAAGCCATAGGAGAAAAAAACTAGTTCAAATCTTAACATTTCATTAAAAGCCTAATAGTGCTGGCCAATTCAAAAGTCCAAATCTCAAATAAGTTTTAGTTTATGTGGGTTTTTTTTTCCCTTAATTTCAGTTTTGTCATTTTATAGTCATCTAAACAGTTTATTTTTAGTGTGGCAGTTGAACAGAGGTTGCTTAAACAGATGCAATTTTACCAAGCCTTGAAATAGAAGCTGCTCGTGCTCTGTAGTTTCAGGGTGTTTACAAAACCACAATTCTGAAGTAGCAGCCTACATCAGGCAAGAAAGAATTCTTCCTATGCTGCAGTACAGACAGTTGCTTAAGGATATAGCAGCCAGCCAGGATCATGCGTGTCTGACTTGCATAACACTTCCTTTAAATGTAAATAAATCAAAACTGGGTTCAGTACACAATCTTATCCATCTGGGAGATGTCTTGGGAATGTCTAGCAGAGGTAGGGGTTATTTTTCCCCTAAGTGTCAGCAAATGACAGATCTCAATGACACCCTGTGCTATTTTTCTACAGGGAGTACCAAGAAGTAGAAATATGCAGACTTTCTACAAATCTTGACATCTCAAACAGTCCCAGGGTATCCCATCAGCCCCTCTAGGTTATTTCAATTTGATCTACATATCCATGAAAATAAAAATCAATGTGCCCAATGGTCTAGTAAAACATTCACCCTATCCTATGCAGTTGTTCCTTTCCTGTGAAGTCCAGGCATAAAAGGCAGAGTGACCCTCAGAGCTATGCCATTGGGAACCCATCCATCTTAGCAAATGATCTCCCATGCTGAACAAGTATAATAGGTACAATCTCTTGAAAGAACTTTCCCCTTGATTCTTCTGTGGTGGCCTAAACCACTTAAAGCAAAGGCTGTAAATATTTGTAGGTGTTTTTTCAAGTACCCACATAGAAAAACAGTAGAAGTGAATTCTTTTAAGGCTCTTGGAAGATACAGAAGGCTATCACCAATATCTAAATGTAATATATACTTTTCTGGTACAATTTCAGCACATCACAAAGGCTTCAGTTTATCAGCAGAGAATTTTGGAACATCTCAATGACTAAGACAAAAACAAGATTGATGCTAGGAGAAAAGACTTCAGTACTCAATAGCAGAGCCACCACTTCATTCATTACATGAGGACAGGGTTTCAAAGCCCTCTGAAATTGGCAAATATTCTCAATCTTATGTCAGTAAGATTTACAGGACTTTCTACAAGAGAGTCATAGAAGACACAGCTTAAGAGAGAGCCAGCAATGCTGAAGATAAAACAGTTATACACCTGCCATATTTCAGGTATAGACAATTACACTCTTTGATGATTGAAGGCAGCTAAAGCAGTCATCTACAATGCAGCTCACTCACTGCAAGGCCAAAATAAACTTGCAACTATCCTGGAAATATTGGCAAATAAAATCAAAATACACACTGCTCTTTTGATGGAGAACAAAGAAGGACAGAAATATAGGCATGGGTCCTAATCTGAGATAATATGGCACACTTCCACTAACTCCAGATCCTTACAAGACCAGAGGAAGCATTGGTCTGGAAACCAAACACTGTACACTGCATGTTGACCTTTTTTCTTTTCAAAGTGGCAAAGTTCTTAAAATGTGTAAATAGTTATTGGCCTTGAAAATATTTAATAGGTAAGATGTTGTAATTAAATTGTAATTTGGTGAGTACTTTTAATAAGGAATTTAAGAGAATTTAAATATCAGATGTCAGCTATAACATGACATGGGTTGTGGCAACATGAATTACTTGCTGTCTGAGGTTTAACAACTACTGAAGCCAAACAGTCTTGCAGATACTCCAGTATTATCCAAAGTACATGCATTACCTCATATACAGAAAAGCTTGGCAGAGGTACAGTATCTTCCCTGTATACTTATTTTCCTCTACAGATGTGCCACCTCCACCAATTACAACTGCAACTGGCTGACCAGCAGCAAGGCAGCTCTGTACCACAGCTCAATTCAGAATCCTTCCAATGAATGGAGGGGAGGGAAGGGGAAAGGGAAAAAAAAAAGGGGGGGTTGAATAAGTTAAAAGAACCAGAAAATTCAACAATGTGTCACAAATAGAGAGGTCATTATGCCTGGATAACCCAGGATATTAACAGTTGCAGAAAGTGAAACACTATCCACAACTTAGCAGTCAATGAGCCCTGCTCAGAACCAGTGATCTTCTGTACAACAAGGGTGGCATTTTACAGTTCAGTGCAAAATGGAACAGACCCTTGATATCTTCATTTGTCCTTTTTCTGTGCATATTTCACAGTGCAACGATTTAGGGTCCATAACGTGTCACTTGTTATAACTACAGAGTTTACTTGAAATATGTATGCACAGAGAAGAAAAAAAAAGTTCAGTGAACTGCAAAGATTGCAACAAATCTACAGTCTTTGAGCCAATGTGAAGTTTTACTCCAAGTCTGAAACAAGGGGGGTTAAACATAGCAAAAGTCCAGTTTGAACTGCTTTTGCTTCCAGTGTGGGCATTTACTGCAGAAGTGGATCACTTAAAGCTCTGCTAGGAACCGTGAGCTCAAAAATACTTTTTTTCATGAAACTCCATTCTAAACCAGCAATGGCTACATTAATACTGCCATTAAAGCATTTTATTTTCAATATTTAACCACACTAGCTACAGAGTAAGGAAAAATATAGGAAGGGAGAAAGTTGTTCTATAAAGGACATTATCAGTTACAATGACTGTCACCCCAAGTTCCAGTCCTTCACAAAATGATGCAGTAGGAAATGCCACTCAGAGCAATTCTAGATCTGGAATATTGATGGGTTTTCTATATGCACTTCTATGAACATTTTCTGCTTGTATATCTTCCTGCACAACCACAAATGATCTTTCTGAAGCACTGGTTAAGAGGTATCATTACAAAAAGGCCAAGATGGTTGACCATTTCCAAGAAAAATCTGTTGCATGAATTTAGGTTAATACCTGGAAATGTTTCAGACAAAGTTATGCTACACAAGAGAGAGCAAGAGAACCAAAGGATAATTGAAGTTTACCTGTGTACTGTAGTATGTCAGCAAACCATTATTTGGTTTAATTAAGCATGAAGATAGATATTTCAGCAGCACATCCAGAAACTGGAAGGCATGATTTTATAAGTTCAGATGAAGTTTTAGTATCTGAACTTTCACATGCCTTGCATGCTTCACCTGCTACCCTGAGGCCAGAAATGGAACCACCATGAGATTTTTTTGTTCCTGAATTTCTAACTTGACTGCCAAGAAAGTACTGGAAATACTGGAAATCATGGAGTGGCCAGGTGTTGGAATGGGCTGCTCAGGGAGGTGGTGGGGTCACCATCCCTGGACACTTCAGGACATGGTTTATTGGCCACAGTGGTGGTGCTAGGTCAGCAGTTAGACTTGATGTTTGTAGAGATCTTTTCCCACCAAAACAATTCTATGATCCTACAAAAGACATTTCATGAGCTTGCCAGACAAAAGCATCTTTAGATGGATTCAGAAAACCTTTCAGGCTGCCCTGTGCTTACTTAACTGAACTTCTGAGAGCCCTATGTCCAATTTTGGTTTCCAGTGTGTATATGGGTTGCTTTTCACAACTCACTAAATGAATTATCTCATGCAAAGAAAAAACCAAACAGGTCAATCTTAGCCAAAATATTAAGATGCAGAGGGAGACTTGTTGGGGGGGAAGAATATAGAGATAACAAATATTAATATTCCCATTGCACAAAAAGACCATTAGTCCCTACTCAAATATGATAATGGCAATGATAATAAGGCTGGAGAATGAATGGAGGCGCTGTGCTTCTTATCATGTACCTTGGAACCACAGCAAGACCTGTATTAAAGGACCAACTTTCTTGGACAAACTTAATACAACATAAACTAAATTCCATTTTGGAACACATTTGAATTAGACACTTCAGTATATGCTTATTTCTTCACAGTAAATGAAAAGATTGTTTTTAGGTCACTTCAAAAGTCTATAAACATCCAGATTTGACTGGATTATTAGCTCACCTAGCTTCATTTAACATGTTTCAAGTGTCTTGTAAATCTCTCACAGGAAAAAAATAATTAGCTTAGAAAAGCTGTACACTGAGCTTGCAGGAATGGATTTTGGATGGCCACAGTTACGTGGGGTGAGGAATGGGTGCAACAACAAAAAAGATTTATGAAGGGCAGAAATAACTAAGTTTGAGTGTAACTAAACTCTTTAACTAGACACATAACTTAGAGCACAACCCCCTCAGAATAAGCTATTTGCACAATTTGTCCTGTAATTCTTGACAGAAGTCAAAACTCCAAATAGCAAGAGTGCAACAGTATCCAAGACTACACCAGCTAATTGGGTAAATACTCCTTCTGCTGACTGAATGATGTGTTACAGTATCACCATCTCCTCTCAGCTAAAGCCACACAGAACAAGGAGTTCATATCTAGCAATGAAGTCAGCAATATGCTAATGTCCTTGATGTGTGGAAAGGCTCTGTGGCTGCCAGACCTTTGGCTTGAACTTGATAGGGCTGATTTGGCATTCAGCGGCTGGTTACATTCATCAGGAGGTGAAGCCTCACAACAAAGATAATGTGGTGGAAACACATCAATAATAGGTCTCTAGCATGTGACTGTGGGCTAAGCAAGGCTTCAATAACATCCAGTATGTAACACACTTTTCAAAAAGCATATCACCAAAGTATTCTAATTTTGTGTGGAAGTATCACCTACTTTTCATGGAGAAATATTATTTAACTATACCCTAGGTTTTTCCTTTAATCCAGGATGCACTAATCCTCATAAATACATATCCCAAGACTTTTGTAAAGCTCTCTAAAATGTTAAAAAATGTTTGTTTTAAAAAAACAAAGGTGGTGAAAGGCAGTTTGTTCTCCCTTCTCTTCAGGAACTGGTTTAGAATTCTTAGCATTTGCAATTTATGGCACTAGATTATTGTAGCCAGGTGGGGGGTGGCCTCTTCTCCCAGGCAACCAGCAATAGAACAAGGGGACACAGTCTCAAGTTGTGCCAGGGTAGGTAGAGGCTGGATATTAGGAAGAAGTTCTTCACAGAGAGAGTGATTGGCATTGGAATGGGCTGCCCAGGGAGGTGGTGGAGGCACCGTCCCTGGGGGTCTTCAAGAAAAGACTGGATGAGGCACTTAGTGCCATGGTCTAGTTGATTGGGCTGGGTGATAGGTTGGACTAGATGGTCTCTCCCAACCTGGTTGATTCTATGTGGATTCTATGTGGAATATGTGGATTATGCTTGATTGTTCCGTGAGGGCAAGGCAAGAATGAGACAGCAGCAGTACTTTCCCCTAAAGTTTCCATTATCTCCAACAGAATCTCTGCCAATAAATAAAATCATTAGTCTGGGCTAGCCAACAACTCAGTTTGGGCTGTATCAAAGACCCTGTCTCAATTCTTCTCCTTCTGAATTTGGATATGAACTCTTGTGATGGTTTGGGTGTTACCTGCCCACACACACACTTTGGAAATTGCCCAGACTAGACTCAGTGGCTCTGGAAATTGAAGGAAGCTTTATATTTACAGCTTAGCTCAATATACAAGCAGATATTTACAGTATATACAGTTACATACAAGCTAAAAGGTAATACAGAAACACAGCAGCCTTCCCAGAAAGCTGAGTCCTCAAGAGGGGCTCCCAACCACCATTCCACCTTCTCCCACCCCTCTCTACCTTACCCCAGACGTTGCCTTGTGTCCAAGGAGGAATGGAGGGTCGGGCAGGGGGGTTAGGAAGCAGGCAGATTAATGAGACAGACAGCAGATTAGGTCAGAGAGAGAAATGCAGCTCAAAGCTCAGGCAGTGACTATCTTCACTATATTTACATTCTTATTCATGTCAGCAAGCCTATGAGTGAAGTAGACACCACCATTGTTTCCCTTTCACAGCCTATAATCTAGTTCTTCTCACCAAAACATTCTAGCTAGCTCCAAACTAGCACAACTCTCATCTGAATATGCTCCCTCTGCTGTCAGTTAACAGAAGGGAGAAAGAGGGATAATTGTTGACTATGAAGTCAACCCAGTCAAAAATACATCACAGAGAGATGTTTTTTCCTATTGGCATTGTAGCAGAGTAGGAAACCACAGCAAAATGCAGGATCACATCAGTTCAACTGTTTCTAGAAAAAGTTTCATCATGGAAATGCTTTTGTAGGGCTTTGGTGATAAAGGTGAAAAAAAAATACAAGTCAGAGAATCATTCACATAGCAAGATATCTTAGGAGTTCATCTACTCCAAAATCTTCTACAGAGCTGAATCAACACTGAATTCAAACCTACTTTCAAGACTTTTCAGGTCTTGAAAATCTTCAAGGACAAAGACTCCACAAAGCCTTTGGCAAGCATCTTGTTTCAAGGCTTAATCGTCCTTAAAGGGAATACTTTTCATCTTATACCATTAAACCTTGTCTTTCAATCCATGACTATGACTATTGCCTTTTATTCTCCCATCACAGACCTCCAAAGACTCTGGATTCACTGACCTAATAACCTCCTTATGTGTTGAGACAGCCACAAAGATGCTCAGAAGGCTGAAGCACTTCTCCTATGAGGACAGGCTATGAGAGTTGGGGGTCCTCAACCTGGAGAAGAGAAGGCCTTGAGGAGACCTTATAGTAGCTTTCCAGTAGCTCAAGGGGGCCTACAGGAGGTCTGGGGAGGGACTATTTACAAGGTCTTGTAATGACCAATGAAGTAATAGGTTTAAGCTGGAAGAGGGGAGATTTAAACTAAATGTTAGGAAGAAGTTTTTGACAGTGAGGGTGGTGAGACACCGGAACAGGTTGCCCAGAGAGGCTGTAGATGTTCCCTCCCTGGAGGTGTTCAAGGCTGGGTTGGATGAGGCCTTGAGTGACCTGTTCTAGTGGGAGGTGTCCCTGCCTATGGCAGGGGGTTGGAACTGGCTGAGCTTTGAGGTCCCTTCCAACTTCAACCATTTTATGATTCCATGATAGAACAAGAAGGAATGACCCCAAGCTGTGACTGAGTACGTTTAGACTGGACATTAGGGGGAAAAGAATCATAGAAAGTGTGCTTAGGCATTGAAATTGGCTGCTGGATGTGTTTAAAAGTCATTTGGATGTGGTGCTTGGGCATATGGTTTAGGGTGCACCTTGCAGAGTAGGGTTATAGCTTGAACTTGGTGATCCTGAGGGTCTTTTCCAACCTGAAAGTTGCTGTGATTCTGTATTGGAAAGCTGCTATTAGGTGTCCCCAAGACCACTTACCCCAGGTTAAAGAAGTTCACTTTCCACCACCCCTTTGCAATCAGTCCATCTCCTTAACCATTTGGTTGTCCTCTACCTGCCTCATTCCAGTTAACCAGCTCCTCCCTTACATCATTCTTTGCTGTACACACAACAGCAAACACAGTGCATACATACAGCAGCAAATCTCCCACACAGCCCTGCAGTGAAAAAAAACCTAAGAAAACTCCAATTCACTGTGTGAAAAACAGGTGCTCACTACAGAACCTTTGCTTTTCTAACACTTTAATGAAATTCATAGGATTCATAGTATTTACTGCTAACTACCCTATTAAAAAAAAAAAGAAATTATTCAAACTGTACAGATATTTTGTCTCATGCTGAGAAAAAGTTATTGTTACTGAAGTGTCAAGATATTGGTTTGCTAGTCTGGAAAATTCCAGACTGGAAATATGAGAAACTGCTACTAACTGGTGTGAAAATGTAATTATATACATACATACATACATATATATATATATATATATATATATATATATATTTAAACGTTAATCTAACTTAGAGTTTTCTTTTCCTCATTTTCTCTAGTTAGCTAAGTGACAATTTGTATCATTAAAAAATATTGGGGGGGGGGGGGGGGAGGGGGGAATATTTGGGCAAAGAATGCCAGTGCAGTCAAATCAATATGATAGGTAATACAAATCTCCTCCTCTTACTTCTTATATTGACAAAAATTCATTATAATAAGTATAGTTTGACAAAGTCTTTGCAGTAAAGGGCTAAGACTCTGTTTAAGATGTTTCATTCATAAATGGATCATCTGTTATGCTTTCCTCTATTCAAAATATTTTGAGTGAGCAGTTACACACCACATGCAACAGCAGGATGAAAAGTCAGACTTGAGTTACGCATAAAGCAGTGGGAAATATCCCACTATGAAGGAAAGACCTTAATAAGCTTTACAGAGAAATTAAGTTCTACATGCTGCAGAAGATTAAGAGCACAAATATAGCTGCATGTAACAACTCTTCTAATACTCTCAGAGGAAAGAGACTGCTGAACTCCACAAGAACACCACAAAAATGACAACTCTCTCCTCAGCCCCCTCAGAATACCTAAACCAACTGATAAAATGCTGAGAGATTATATCAGCTGATGGTTGTCTATCTCAACTTGCTGTTTTGTAGATGTTTTTTTTTCTCAGTGACAAAAGAACAACAGGTTGTAATTGTCAAGGTTAGCTATGATCCCAGGTGTATACACATGGATTATACATCTTGAATTCTCCTCTGCTGGAAAGGTTTTTCTCAGCAATAGAAGATAAAAAGCAACAGTCAGGGATCTCAGCTCTAATACTGAAACCTAAAGATGTTTTAAAAGTATATGCACTCAGATCATGTGTTTGAGTCTTTTCCCTCTTAGTGTAATCCTCTTAGTGATATCTCATGAACTTCAAGATTCTGAAAATAAAAATACTGTATCTGGCACCTTTATTCTGCATTTATCTTTAAAGAGTCCCAGTTGAATGTATCACATGGTAATTTAAAATACAATGTTCATTCCAGATGCAGAACTGTGAGATTCTTTCATCTTGATTTTGAAAGTCAAAGCCACAGGATAAGCACAATTTCTGGTTAAAGTTTGCATCAATTATTCCTTTCATTTTTTATGATATATTTACATAATGAATATTCAAATGTTCCTGATCACAACATGCCTTTGAGAGACTTTAGATCACTATGAGCTCATAAAATATAAAACCACTTCACAGTGAACATTCATAGGTTATGTTGAAAAAAATAAAAGTTAAACAAATTACTCTTCTATTGAGAAAATTAAGTTAGGTAAAACCCAAGGTTTCAAGTCAGAGAAGTACTAATCACTTCTAGCTTCTTTTGCACTCACCCTTCTTGCATTCCACCAGGAAAGGGAATTACCAGTTCAGTGCTGTCTACCAAGTTGCTCACAGAAGTGGAGTTGGATCAGGAATTTATAGTACATCTGGAAAAATTACAGAACTGTTACAGGATCCTGCTGATCTAGAGGCCACACATGGAAAATTTAAGGTCTTATACTGAAAAACAACAACAAACCCCAAAACAATCCTCACCAAAAAAGCCCAAAACAAAACAGAAAGTAACATAATGTTGTGCTACATTGTTTCTAGGTTAGGTTTTCCACTTTTTAATTGTTGTTGTTTGTTTGTTTTAATGTCCTTTCCCCCCAACTACTTCTCTAAGGCAAATTATTTTATCATATCAGAACACTCTGACAAAGCAGGAATTAAAGACTTTGGTGCATCCAATCAGTAGATAAACCTTGAGCTTCAGGAAAGTTTGTAAAACCTGTTTTCAGGTGCACTCACTCTGCCCAAGGTCAACCTCAAAACACAATTTAAGGGAGACCTGGAAATAGAAATAACATCAAAGCTGACCTTTAAATCAAACCAAGCAGCTGCAAAGCCAGGAGTGAGACTATACACACAGAGCCAGCAAACATAGCAATGAATGCTCTGCCGAGTGAATTAAGAGGAGAAATACCAACACCTAGGTTGCATTTTTGTGTGTTGGATATAAAACTCAGCCTGACAGCCACTTGCTGGTACTGATTCATGTACTTCCTACTAAGATACTAACTCTCTCAGCAGCCAGGTTTTTGTCTTTAACCTATAGATTACAGGGAATCATTCCATGTGACTGATGTCTTAGTACTGGACTTAATACTGCCACAAATAAGCCCTATTTAGAAAGACACACATTAGAACCATATGGTTGTCTTCACACTGCTGATAAAGGTGATGGTTGGTTACTATTATGATTTATAAGCATTATAAATATACTTAGATAAAATATGATGGAATTATGCATGTTTTATTTCCCTGAATTACAATGATGAAATAGCCAAAGAAGAATGCTAGATGACCTACTGTAAAGTTCTACATCTAAAAGCATTCAATCTGTCAGAAAATAAAAGAGCAAAGTATTAGCTTTTTATTAAGTGATATTGAGAGAGACTGGTCTTAAAAATTATGACACAAGTATTAGTCAGATAAATTAGGGGGGGGGGGGGGGGGAGTTAAGCCTTTTCCTTCAACAATGTGTACATTTTACAGTATTTTGTGCATAGGTGGTTTCCATTGCACTGACATTCACCTTTCTGTTGCCAGTTTGGGTATTTCAAGCAGATAATCAGAAATCAAGGTTAAAGGTTTGGAGGCTCCTTGTGTTTTGGATTTGTTTTGTTGTTTTGTTTTTTTTCTGTGGGAGGAGGCTTTTTGTTCATTTTTAATGTCTTGGGTTTTTTTTTCCCACCCCACTGGGTTTCTATTTGGTATGCTTGGTTTTACCTGCAGGGGTATTGGGAAGGCAGCTCAACTTTAAAAAATTGTATTAGTTGTCAATTTGAATTTATAGTAAGAATTATTTCATGGAGTAAATTAGAGCTTTCTAGAGAGAAACTAACACACTAAAATATGTAAACCAAAAATTTCCAAGTTGCATAAGACAAAATATGCTATCGGCACAGTACGTGACTGTCCTTCTAAGGAAGCCCATTACAGACTGACAGAAGGGGAGAAGTAAGAGTAAAAAACTGCTTTAGAAATGAGACTAGTATAATTATCCATTATTAGCAGTTAGGTAATAGTCCACCTTCCATTTCCCACTAAATTATGAACAAGAGTATTTTATTGGTTCAAAGCTGGTCATTTGAGTATGGATATAAGGGTAGCCAAAGCAGTCCTTTTCTGAAATAGGATATGCAGTCCAAATAGCTTGTATAAAATAAAAGGAATAATGTCTTGCAGTTGCAGTCTGAACAATGACTGGAAGAATTTGCCACCAAGTATTCCTTAGCTTGCTTTCCAATTTTCACTGATTCTGAATTTACAAGGAGTGTCACTGAATATAGATTTAGCACAGACGCTTTCTAAAATCAATTAGCTTGATCACTGGTGCAGCCAAGTATCTAGTTCACAGCTAGGTTTTTTAAAGGTAACTAATTGCCTAAGGATTTAGACAGGTGCCAGTAGCTTCTTGGTAAGTGTATAGTCACTTAACACATTTAAGTGCATGTAAGCATTTCAAGGTGATTTTGGAAAAACAAACACAAACAAACAAACCCATCCCACAACAACAACAATGAAAGCAACCAACAAACCAACAACTGCCTCACATTTTCAGTGTCTAAAAGCCTTTCATTCTCATAGTTTTCTATTTTCAATTACATGGAATAGTCTACCATTTTATTAAATCACTATTTCCTCTGCATCCTGAACTTGCTTTCATCCAAGATTTTAAGAAATTAACCTAGCTTTGATGTTATTCTTAATTTTTATTTAGCTCCTGAGTAACAAGAGAGATAAGTAGTACATGATGCTGTTTTAACTTAAGATGGCATTTCATACATTTCAGCCAAAATGTGGTTAAATAGTCTGGATGCTGATTTTTAAAGTACATTTAAGAAACCAGACTTGGGTCAAAATAGTTTAAAACTACTCTAACATTTACACTTGGGAAAAAGAACATTATTTCTTCATGGCTGAAAGGACATTCAAATCCATGCACAAAGCTTTCTTGATACTTCAGAACTCTCACTTTTACTGTAAAACATCACAGTTCTAACTTTCTGGAGTTTACTTATTTATCCACTAATACTAATCACTTTTGATTCTTCCCCCTAGGCATATGAAATTGTTGTGATTTAACACAGCAGACAGCTAAACACTATAGCATATTTTAGTATTATGTGATATTAGAAAGAAAAAATCTGTATAACTAGAATTGCCTTTCACTACTACATTGACATATCATTTTCTTAAAGCTGCAATCATTTTAAGGGTTTTTAGTTTCAAAAAAAAAATCAAAACCAAACCTCACACTCTGACTGGAATTGAACAAGACTTTTGTTAAGTCAAATTAGAGACAATAAAAAATAATCCTGAAAAGTTAATGCAAACAGCAGTGAAACAATGAATCTTCACTAGTTTTAGACACGAGTCTGGAAGTTTTCTGTCAATATGCACAACTTCATGATACATCCACATAACCAATGCAATGAACTCCTAGTGCATGTATGTTTTTCCATAGGACATCTTTAATTCTATGCAAGAAAAAAAACAAACCAAAACAAACAAATAAAGGATATATCTAAGGAATTAAACACCCACCAGCCATGATGAGGATGTAATACAGCTTGGATTGATCCTGAGGAGGGAAAAGAAAAAGCTTTGGCAGGCCAATCTTTATAAAGCTTTACCAATTTAGCTTTCTTTCTACTCCTATTGGTGCTTAAGAGGTTAAGACTTTATTTGTGAAAACAGAGAGAGATAGCGGGGAATCATGTTGTCCGCTGCTTCCTAAGTCTTGCTTAAGATCCTTTTCAATTACCATCCATTTCTCCTTTAAAAAGGGACAAAAAAATAGAGGAGTGGAAGCAGGTCAGGGCAGTCTGTGACAATGACAGTGTGATGGGCTTGGACCCCCTGTGGCGTTTCCATCTGCTATCATTAAGGTGACTATTCAGACATGAAAAAATCCCTCTTGCTGTGCTGACAGGCAGACATCAAGAACTATGACAAGGCATTAAGACAGAAAGTAGAGACAGAGATGTCATGTTCCACAAACAATCCTGCCTCAAACAAGACCTCTAAAATTTTATTGGAATTTAAAACAAAAATCAAAGGGCTTTTACCTGGAGGTTATCAAACTTCCCCTCGTGTTAGTTTGACAGCAAAGATACTGCTGACAGCCACAACCGCTTAGCTTCTACCTGCAGTCGCTACCATAAGAAACCCAAATTTCTAGTGCAAATGGAGCTCTCGGTTCTTGCCCTTTCCCACCACAGCGCTAAGCGTAAGAGCAAGCCCCGCGGGTTGGAAGCACTTGAAGCACCAAAGCTGCCGCGGACTTGCACCAGCCATAATGAAAATGAGCTAATAACGAAAACGAACTACGGCGGCGGGCGTCCACGCTAAGCCGGGGCTTTCACAGCCGGGAGAGCCCAGGCGAGCATCAGCTAATTTCCGTCGCAGGGGATGCTGGAAGGGGCAGGGGGGAACGGGCGCGGCGCTCACACGGGGCCGGGCAGACAGGCAAAGCTGTCGCTAGGGGGCGCCGCAGGACTGCGAGCCAGCGCGGGCCCCCGCTCAGCCCGCCGGGGTCCGCTACGGGGCCGCGCACGAAGCGCCGCGTTGTGCCGTGCCCAGCTTCCCCAACTTGGAGCAGGAGAGCTCCTCTCCCTCCTGCCAAACACTAGGCGATCGATAGTTTGACAGTAATATCGCAAGCCTCATTTAACAAGTTCCAGCAGCGTCCAATAGCCTGTCCTACCCAGGGTAGCTGCGGTCAGACAGCGGCGAGGCTCCGGCAGGGCTTCTTGCCCAGGAGTGGCTCAGAGCGGCACTTGGAGGGTATTTTAGTTATAGACCTCACCCTTCCAGCTAAGTTTTTGCTTCGCCTGGAAGAGGTAAGATTTTAAAAGTTATCTGATCTAAGATGAACTAGTTTAGGATTTTTCCATAATCTCCAAGAAAAGAGCCACTTACCCGCGGCAATTCACACTGGTTTTGGGATTAAACAAGACGTTTTCCCCCTCACTATAATTTCTCTCTCCATTGAAAGCATCAATAGCTTAGACGACTACCTTATTTTAGGTATTTCATTGCTATTAACAGACACTACAGTCCCACCAGCTATCAGTCTCTTAAAAACAGTTATAATATGAATATCAATTAATAAAATGTGGTTTCCACGCAGAAATATTGATTGTATTTTGATTATAATAAAGCACTGCAATAATACCTAAGCCACACATTAAACACAGAGGCCACAGGCACAGCTGCCAATATACCTTATCAAATAACGAGGAGCTTCTGCCTTTGAAGTACCAAGACAAGGCACATCTGTGCCTCGTCTTCCTCATCCTTCCACCAGATGAGCTGTTCTGACATCATTTAAGTTCCCACTTCAGGAAACTCACAAAAGGCTCTAATGCATCCTGTAACAAATTTTGACATGGAGATAGCCATCCCTACAGATGTCTTGGTAACAAACTATTTTAGAAACAGGGAAGGCATAAAAATACCCCTTCTTATGTCAGGATTTTGACAGATTAATTCTTAGAGGTGCAAGGCTAAGGGGAAAACCAAGTTGGATTATTTGGGTTAAAATGAAGTCAGGAAACTGGCAGGAGCAAAATTTAGAATAGTTATCTAGAAGTATATTTTGTGCTAAACAAGAACCTACCTATAGCAATGAGATCTAAATAAGAGACAGATCAACATCATTTCAACTAGAAATCCTTTCACTCGGATCTCCAGCAGGAGCCACAGACCCAAAGATTGGGACAACAACAACAAAAAAACCGAATATCATATTTAAGTAGTAACAGATACAGAGATCTTAATAAACCTGTCTGGAACTTTGGAAACACTTGAGTGTGAGGTCACTGAAGCTTTATCAGCCGGCACTTATGGGCCAGAAATGTAGCTCACAACAAAACCACAGCTCACAACAAAAGCACATTCCTACAACTCTAGCAGGTAGCTTACCAAGATTGAGCCTTAACACCTGAGTTCAAAAGGACTGACATGCCAAGCAGGTCACTCCAACTTTCAGAGGCATTTCCAGTTGATTATTGTGCTCCTGAACACAGTGACTGAAGAGGTGTAGAGGAAGGAAAGATTTCCCAGTAATACATATGGGAAGAGAAATAACTTTCCAATGGGAAGAGGTATAAGATTGCCAAATGCCTTGTTTCCTTGCTTCCTTGCCAGACAAAGCTTACTTTTTCCAGTGTGAATGTAGGATTCAAGATGCTAAACATTAAAATGTTGGTTTTAAAAAGCAAAAGGAAAATGTGTTTGTGCAAGCAGAGAGGAAATCAAGGTTATGTCAGCAAAGGCAAATACGCCAGCAAGGAAATTCACAGGGAAAGATAGAGCATGCTACATACAGAATAGTGAAGAAGCTGACATGAACTTCAAGAAACAATCAAGAAAAGATCAAAGTGTAAATAAGATCATAGGGGTCTTCTTTTTTTAGATTTGCAATGTGGTTTATGTGCCTTTTATGTGCGAAGGAAATAAATAAATAATCTTTCGTTTGAACTTTAATCAACTCACCGATTCAGGGAACAAAAGGGCTCACAGGTAGCAATCCCTGTTTCAAGAAGAGAAGCAAGGGGTTCCATCTCCAGAGACCCTTACAGTAAAATGTGGGATCATCCACCTACAATAATGTGGGTTTCATTGACATCGAGTTATGAATTGACTCCCTGTATAAAGGAATGTTTAATCTAGCAGACAAAAGCAGAACAAATCAGGCATAATTTGAGAAACAAAGCAGCAGGTATTTGGCTGGTTTGGAAGGGGGGGGTTGTTTTGGTGGGGTTTTTGTTTGCTTGGGGAGGTAGGTTTTGTTTTGTTATTTTAAAATAAGCACATAGCAATATGAAAGACTCTTTAATATGCAGAAGCTGTAAAGTGGCTGGTATATTTCCAAGAGAAAGATTGTACATCAAGTAGACTTATATAGGAATCATTGGGCAAAATTCAGAGCACAGCCACCTTTCTTTTTTTTTTTTTGTTTGTTTGTTTTCTGCTCTCTGAATTGAGCATCTGAGAATGATGAGCATTAAAGCATCTAAATGTACTCACATGAAAGGTATCTTTATTGATAAACACACCTTAACAATTCCATGTTATAGGCATGCTGTGTAGAGGCCATCACATAGTTTGTCCAAGTTTAAAAAATTAAAAACAGAATAACAGTCTCTAAGCTCTTTGTCACAAGCCTTCAACTGAGGCATGATAATCATTTGAGAGCTCTTGGTGGGTTTCTTTCTGTTCAATGTGAAATAGGTTTGTGTAACTGTGCAGACCTTACCATCATGATTCCCAGCCCTAGTGAACCCAGATGCTGTTGGCAATCAATAGTGCTAACAATCTAGCATGTAATGTTGTGTGTCATGCAACATGACTTTGAGCAGATCTACTTAAAAACAAGCCTGACACTAATGGCTTGCAAGAATAGACTTCCACTGCTTCCAGTATTGATAGGGCAGAATTGATATTAACAGAGGCAAAGATGAAGAATTTCTCTACTGGAGGTCTTAATCAAGCACTAGAGAGGAAACTGCTGCAAAATGAAGAAGTGATAGAAATCATACAGTGGTGAAACACTGACAGAAATGAAACAACTTTGGATTAGACAAACTGAATCTAGCAGATATGTATTTCCACAGAATAATCCCTTGGAGCAGCTCTTTGATTAGTTAATTCACAAATAAACGGGGGAAAAAAGGTATCATTTGTGAATGGAATTATTTCAGCTTCTTAGGTCAATTTTGGAGGAAGATAGTGCTAATGGTGAAACTCTGAATCTTTGTTTAGAGAAATAAAGATAAGCTACAGAATTCAGCCACGTATGAGCAGAGCTTTTCTTTACCGGGGTAAAAAAAGTTGTATTAACTATTGTACAAAAGCAGTGTCAGTCCCTAGAAGTCTATTGGGTAGCAGTGTTCTGCCATAAGCAAAAAGGGAAAAGCAGACAAAACAAAACAAAAAGCCCCACTGGGGAAGGAATGAAGACTATAAGACATCACAGACAGAACACTTTAAAAGCAGCAGTTACATTTCTTTGTGATGTTAGAGCATATTTGTTGAATCCAGCAAGAAGATGCTTTCAAATATCATAAAGTATGCATTCATTAGACTTTTTCCCTCCCATCAGATCTTATTCAGTATACTTTGTTCATGATAACCAATCTAGGAAGTCTCACATGTCAGGCTTTGGGTTATCTGGACTTTTGTCAGCTGGAGTAACAACTCAGTATTTTAACCTACCTAAAATAAATTGACAGCTGATTCTGAAGGATAAGGCTGCATGCAGAACAATAGAATGGTTTAGGTTGGAAAGGACCTCAAAGATCACCTAGTTCAAACTCCCCCACCATAGTCAGGGACACCTCCAACCAGAACAGCTGTAACAGAACTCCTGATAAAGCTGACATTCCAAACCAGTTCACACAGAAGCTAGCTTCAGAGTAATTAAAATAAACTTTGCACACATTTTGACAGTTTACTAGAAATTATCACCATCGAACAACACTCTCAGAAAGATAAATTTGTCACTAGGTTAAAGAGATTTTCTATAAATGCCTTCAGGAATGGCACCAGCTCCTACCAGCTGCTTTCAAAACAGATGAATTTTCAACATATAACAAGAATGATCACTAACTAGCTTTTAGGGAGGATGTTTCAGAGCAGTTTGATTCAAATTTGAATTCTTTAATGGATGCACTTCCAATGGTTTAAGCTGACTGGCCCCATGAAAAGGGGTGAGAGATGGAGGGTGCTGTCTACCTCACTCCTGCAGTGGCACGGTAAGAGCTAGATTGTATGTTCAACGCCATGCTCATAGCTTGTGGGGTTCCCTATTTTGGGTTTCTGCAGTTTCTTCCCCAGCCTCTGGGCAGGAGTGTGGCCCATTTTTGTTGTTTTGTTCCATTTTCTGTGTGCACTGTTCACAGTGGGGTCCAAGTTCTGTTCTTCTGCTGCCTACAGCAGTACAATTTTTTCTTTCCTGTTTTCTTGTGTGTAATCTGATATCCTTGCAATAGAGTAGCAAATTGTCCTTACCTCAACTAATTTCCCATTGGAATGGGCTGCCTGGGGAGGTGGTGGAGGCACCATCCCTGGAGGTGTTCAATAAAAGACTGAATGAGCCACTTAGTGCCATGGTCTGGTTGACTGGATAGGGCTGGGGGATAGGTTGGACTGGATGATCTTGGAGGTCTCTTCCAGCCTGGTTGATTCTATGATTCTAATAACTCAGCCTCCTGGGCATTTTTACCCTTGTCAGTGAAGAGGGAGAGGGGGGGCTTGTGAGAACAGGCTGTACATTTTTTCAGTAGTTGTACTTAAGCATAGCTCAGATTAGTAGCAGATTCTACCAGGCCTCTGTGGAGCCAGACTATTTTACTGATTGAACAATGAACTCCAAATTAAGATAGCTACTAACATTTCCATGCAAATGGCAGCCTGATCAACTTTGGCAACAAATCTGCTGTTTAAAGACCTCCCTACATGGCAGTTGCATAACATAATACAGAGTACTATCAGAACCACTCTGTAAGTTATGTTCCCACCAAACCAGAATAAAGTATTATAGTTAGCATGAAAGTGTAAATGATTTGTCACTTTTGTACAAGCAGTTCCTGGAAGGAGCACGAAAAAAAATTCCATCATTTTCAAAACCAAAACATCTTAATCTGGATACAAAATTCAGATTAAGAAAATGATATTCTATGACCTTCTCGTTAGACAAGGAAGGGAATAAAGAGATTGTTCTCACTGAAAAAAATATGCTGGGCATGTAAGGAATGAGCTAAAATAACCCAGTGGGAGATAAATCAGCTGCTCTCTCACTCACCGTCACACTGGTAGAAGCTAAGCCCATTATGTTCGTTAATGACCTATGGAGTAGACATGCCAGGGTAAGCTTGTCCCAGCACTTCAGTTCTATTGTCATCTGTCCTCTGAGAAATCTTCCTGCTCATCGGTGTCGTGATTGTACCTCAGATGTTTGAGCACAGCAAGTCTTGCATCTCTAGCTGGCAAGTGTCCAGCTGCACAAAGGATATCGCTACCACTTTGATGTAGCAAAGGCCTTATGTATTGATCCTCTGTGGTAATCCTAGTAGCCACCAATCAAAGCTGTAAAAGCCCAGATTTTCCGAGTGAGAAAGTTCTTCACAGGGAGAGTGATTTGCCATTGGGCTGCCCAGGGAGGTGGTGGAGTCACCATCCCTGGAGGTGTTCAAGAAAAGATTGGATGGGGCTCTTAATGCCATAGTCTAGTTAATTGGATAGGGCTGGATGATGGGTAGGACTGGATGACCATGGAGGTCTCTTCCAACCTGGCTGATTCTATGAGTCTATTTTCATTTGGATCTAGAGAAGCATCTTTGAGGTAGATCTGCCAGCCATCCCCAATTCCTGCATTCCATTTCACCTTGCAGCCTCAGAACATGAAACTGAACTCCTTTTGTATGAAGCTAAGCAGAAGGTTGCGTTTCCATGGTCTGCACCCTGTGAGGATAGCAAGAGTGACTTTCCACCACTCCACAAAGATAGTCATAACCATGCCTTAGTCTAACATGTCACATACAGCTTCAAAGGGCTATGTCTGAAAAGGAACAAAGGTGTTCAGCCTTAGGACTATCCTTATCCAGATCTTCAGCTGAGATGACATGATCCAAAAGAACATAGAATCATAGAATCATAGAATCAACCAGGTTGGAAGAGACCTCCAAGATCAGCCAGTCCAACCTATCACCCAGCCCTATCCAGTCAACCAGACCATGGCACTAAGTGCCTCATCCAGGCTTTGCTTGAAGACCCCCAGGGACGGTGCCTCTACCACCTCCCTGGGCAGCCCATTCCAATGCCAATCACTCTCTCTGCCAAAAACTTCCTCCTAACATCCAGCCTATACTTCCCCCAGCACAACTTGAGACTGTGTCCCCTTGTTCTATTGCTGGTTGCCTGGGAGAAGAGGCCACCCCCCACCTGGCTACAGCCTCCCTTCAGGTAGTTGTAGACAGTAATAAGATCACCCCTGAGCCTCCTCTTCTGCAGGCTGCACACCCCCAGCTCCCTCAGCCTCTCCTCATAGGATTTGTGCTCCAGGCCCCTCACCAGCTTTGTTGCCCTTCTCTGGACACCTTCCAGCACCTCAACATCTCTCTTGAATTGAGGGGCCCAGAACTGGACACAGCACTCAAGGTGTGGCCTGAGCAGTGCTGAGTACAGGGGCAGAAGAACCTCCCTTGTCCTACTGGCCACACTGTTCCTGATGCAGGCCAGGATGCCATCTGCAGAAGGAAGACGCTGCCTAAACCACCTCACCCTGACACCTTCTAAGGGGGAACCATGAGGGACAGTCCTCTTTTCTGAGCCCATGTGGCAGGCCCACCCCAGGGTTATTCTGTTCTGTCTTCTGGTGCCACAGCTTAAAAGGCAGCGCCCAGCTGATACCTGTGCCGTCTGCTCTGTGCCTTTGCTCCCTTCACTTCTCCCTGGGAGCAGCAGGCTCCTTCTGATCCCCTGGCCTGTGGGGGAGATGCCACCAGCGGGCAGGGCCTTGTGAGCTGCGTCACGCGGCCTGCTGAGGCCTGCAGGGCCCAGCTGTGGAGGGCACTTTGGGCCGAGTGAGGGTTCCAGCAGGCCAGTTTGGGCCCGGGGGGGTTTGCACTTAGCTACCTGACTGCCTTTGGTATGCTCCTATAAACACAACCTCTCTTTAAACTCCCACTGGGCGTGCAGTGTCCTCACCCTTACCCTTGGGAAGGGCTGGGAGCCGCTCCTGCCCTCCAGCCCAGGCAGCTCATGGCCTCAGGCCGGGACAGAAATCCAACTGGCAACCACAACAGGCTGGGAGCAAATCTTCATCAGCACAAATCTGCCTTTGGAGAGGGTTTAGACTTGTGCTAGTTTGAAGCTAGCTACAATGCTTTGGTGAGAAGGACTAGACTGCAGGCTGTGGAAGGAAAACAAGGCTGATGTCTGCCTTGCTCATAGGCTTGCTGAGATGTAGGGGAACAAGAAATAAAAACATAGATAACCACTTCTGCTGCTGGCGAGCCTGGAGCTGCATCTCTCTTCTAACCTCACCCTCTGTTTCTTCAGTGAATCCTCTTTGCTTCCTAACCCCCTGGCACAACCTCCATTCTTCATTGGGACTGGGGTACGGTTGAGAGGGGCAGGGGGAAGGTGCAGGGGTGGTTGGGAGCCCCTCCTGGGGACTCAGGTTTCTGGGAGGGCTGTTGTGTTCCTGTACTACCTTTTACCTTGTCTATTTCTGTCTATAACTGTATATACTGTAAATATCTGCTTGTACATTATGCTAGCTGTAAATAATAAGCTTCATTCAATTTCCAGAGCTGGCTGAGTTTAGTCTGGGTGATTTCTAAAGTGTGGGGGGCAGGGAATCATGGAATCATAGAATCAAGCAGGTTGGAAGAGACCTCCAAGATCATCCAGTCCAACCTAACACCCAGCCCTAGTCAGTCAACCAGACCATGGCACTAAGTGCCTCATCCAGGCTTTTCTTGAACACCTCCAGGGACGGTGCCTCCACCACCTCCCTGGGCAGCCCATTCCAATGCCAATCACTCTCTCTGCCAAAAACTTCCTCCTAACATCCAGCCTATACTTCCCCCAGCACAACTTGAGACTGTGTCCCCTTGTTCTATTGCTGGTTGCCTGGGAGAAGAGACCAACTCCCATCTCGCTACAACCTCCCCTCAGGTAGTTGTAGGCAGCAATGAGGTCCCCCCTGAGCCTCCTCTTCTCCAGGCTAAACACCCCCAGCTCCCTCAGCCTCTCCTCACAGGGTTTGTGTTCCAGGCCCCTCACCAGCCTTGTTGTCCTTCTCTGGACACCTTCCAGCACCTCAACACCTCTCTTGAATTGAGGGGCCCAGAACTGGACACAGCACTCAAGGTGTGGCCTGAGCAGTGCTGAGCACAGGGGCAGAATAACCCAAACCATCACACCCAAAGCATCACAAGACTATTTCCTAAATTTATTTTAATGACCAGGTGGCACAAGAACAATAAAGCTCCAGGTATTTTCAGTGTCCTTTCTGATTCAGAAAAAAAATAATTAAATACTTAACGTGGTCTTTAAAATATTCCTAGCTCAGAGTACAACAATATGTTTAATCCCACTCTCACAGAACAAACTTGGTTCAAATAAAACTTACTGGGCCATCAAACTGTTGGAGTGAGTCCAGAGGAGGCCAGAGGGCTGCAGCAGCTCTACTATGAGCACAGGTTGCAAGAGTTGGGGCTCTGCAGCCTGGAGAACAGAAGGCTTCCAGGAGACCTTGGAGTGGCCTTCTGGTATCTGAAGGGGGCCTACAGGAAGGCTGGGGAGGGATTTAGTGCCATAGTCTAGTTGACTGGCTAGGGTTGGGTGCTAGGTTGGACTGGATGATCTTGGAGGTCTTTTCCGACGTGGTTGATTCTATGATTCTATGACTACTGACAAGCTCTTGCAATGACAGGATGAGGGGCAACTGGCAGAGGGGAGATTCAAACTAGATCTTAGGAAGTTCTGTCCAGTGAGGGTGCTGAGACACTGGCACAGGTTGCCCAGGGAGGTTGTGGCTGCTCCCTCCCTGGAGGTGTTCAAGGCCAGGTTGGATGAGGCCTTGAGTGACCTGTTCTAGTGGGAGGTGTCCCTGCCTATGGTGGGGAGTTGGAGCTGGATGAGCTTTGAGGTCCCTTCCAACCTAAGCCATTCTATGATTCTATGAAATTGGGTTAGTTTGCTGAAAAAGGTTTGTCTGTAAACCACAACTAGTTTAATATCAAGGTCCTGGGATTCCTATTTTAGGTATTTTTTAAAATTAAATAGCAGCTTCAGGCAGCTCAAGTGAACCAGCTCAGCCAGTTATTATGAACCAGCTCACCAAGTTATTATGAACCAGCTCACCAAGTTATTATGAACCAGCTCAGCCAGTTATTATGAACCAGCTCACCAAGTTATTATGAACCAGCTCATCAAGTTATTATGAACCAGCTCAGTCAGTTATTATGAACCAGCTCACCAAGTTATTATGAACCAGCTCAGTCAGTTATTATGAACCAGCTCACCAAGTTATTATGAACCAGCTCACCAAGTTATTATGAACCAGTATAGAAGCTGCCATCTATGGTTTCCCAGTCTCACTGAATGGCAGGGTTTGGAAGTGAAGTCTGAAGATCATCTAACCCAATCTCTCTGCTAGAGCAGGATCACCTAGTGTAAATCACTCAGGAACACATCCAGGCGGGTTGAGATCTTAAGGAGTATAATTCAGTTCTCAATGCTGCAGACTCACTGAAGTTTACCCAGAATTGGTGCAGCAGAGAGTTTCCGTTCCTGATGCAGTGCAACTCAAAACACATTGACAGACCACCCAGAAAGTTTCTCTCTAAAGAATAAAGTGAAAATGGCAGCATGAAGAGCAGTTTACAAACTTCCAACATATTTAAGAACTGAAAAGCATGAAAATGAAATGCAGAGAATTTCTTGTTTGCCCTTTTAAATGTATACACACATTTATATGTGCATATCTGTGTTTGATCAAAGTAATAAACCCCTCTGCTTTTAACTGAAAGTGTAGAGTCTCTCAGCTATGTGCTCCAAGTTGAACTCTTCAGCTGTAATTCATGAGGGGAATCAGGCCATTGATGGGAAATGCTAATCAAAATGTATAGTCAGTGCATAACGTCATCAATGAAACAATGGCAGATAACCAGCACAAAGCTTGCTCTACAAACAGCTGGGAGGTTGTTGTGCTATACTGCCAGGTGGCACCTGTTGTTTGGAATTCACCTAAACCAGCAGGATACACTGAAATGCCTTGGTTTTACCATTTCTGTATGTATGCAGCTATAACCTTCCTTCCATGAAGTACAAAAGCAAATACTTTGTGTGCAAAGCAGAGCAACAACCTTAGTCTGCAAACAACGACTGATATTCCCTGTAGACATATGACGTAATATCTTGGCAGTCCACTGGAGTAAGCACTGGCACTCAGGAATAACCTAACCTGTGAGTGCAAGCACAGGAGGATTAAAGCAGACTGTGCTGCACAGCACTTATGACAAGAATGCATTGTGTGTTGTACTCTTCCTTCACCTTGGTCTTTTTTTTTGTAACCACAGAATATGCTTCTCTACCCACAGTATGGTTTGGTCATGTATGATTGAATTAAGAGTCAGCCTGCACACACACAATGCTCAATTCAGTGATGGTTCCAGATGCACAGCCAGATGTGTCTGTATCAGGGAAGTGGATAGACAACTACTTACTGAGTACTTGAGGGAAAAGCTAGGGAATGCACAATGAAGCAAACTTTTTACCTTGCACCTATCTTGAAATGTCATAAGAAATAACCATAGTGCATTTTTTCCACTTTAGGATATTCTATGTATTTTTTTCTGATATAAACAAATCATGAAGGCACAGTCATAAATTTGTAGCATGGCACAGAATGAGCAGTGGTGTAGCCTAGAGATTCAAACTTGCACTCCCACATGCAAACATAAAAAAATACCAACATAATGTAGAGCTTTAAGGTGTAATGTTATCCTCTTATCATCTTGCACACATGCAAATGTAAAAATATACCAATATAATGCAGAGCTTTAAGGTGTAATGTTATCTTCTTACCATCTTGCACACATGCAAACATGTAAACATGAAAATATACCAATATAATGCAGAGCTTTAAGGTGTAATGTTATCCTCTTAACATCTTGCACACATGCAAACATGTAAACATGAAAATATGCCAATATAATGCAGAGCTTTAAGGTGTAACGTTATCCTCTTACCATCTTGCACACATGCAAATGTGAAAATATACCTATATAACACAGAGCTTTAAGGTGTAATGTTATCCTCTTACCATCTTGCACACATGCAAATGTGAAAATATGCCAATATAATGCAGAGCTTTAAGGTGTAATTTTATCTTCTTACCATCTTGCACACATGCAAACATGTAAACATGAAAATATGCCAATATAATGCAGAGCTTTAAGGTGTAATGTTATCCTCTCACCATCTTGCACACATGCAAACATGTAAACATGAATATATGCCAATATAATGCAGAGCTTTAAGGTGTAATGTTATCCTCTCACCATCTTGCACACATGCAAACATGTAAATGTGAAAATATACCTATATAATGCAGAGCTTTAAGGTGTAATGTTATCCTCTCACCATCTTGCACACATGCAAAGATGTAAACATTAAAATATACCTATATAATGCAGAGCTTTAAGGTGTAATGTTATCCTCTCACCATCTCACACACATGCAAACATGTAAACATGAAAATATGCCAATATAATGCAGAGCTTTAAGGTGTAATGTTATCCTCTTACCATCTTAAAAGCATCTGTTAATTGTTCAGTCTCAGTTCTCTATTCTTCAACCATATTTTCTGTAGAAAATACAGAAACAAATATTTTTAAGCATTAGTGTGATTCCATGACTCTGCATGGGTGGACATAGAATATGAATGTACAGCACTAGAAACCCTTCAGTAATATTATTTGGTTTTCTTCTTGCAAAGACATTTGTGAAAATAATCTAACCATTACTTATAGCAGAGTTGATTTTATAATCCACTTTTATGGACAAGCATAGCACAACTTTTATAATTAGTAGCCTTGAGATTCTAAAGAATTAGTTCAATTTCAATATAAGATTTGCCTCAAGAATATTTTAGAGTTTAGACCACTGTTATTATCAAAACAACAAACATCTGAAGCTCTATTTGGAATGTTTTTAGAGTTTTCCTTCAGTCAAACATATCCACTACAGTAGAAGGAAAATGTTTAGTGGTTTTTTTCCTTAGGTAGCAGGTCATTCCATAAGGTAACCCTAGAAGTGACCCAAATGAGATATATTAACATCTAGTAATACAATACCCCTGAACTATTTTGCATAATAAGATTTCTCCCTCCCCCCAACTCCCAGATGTTGCTAAAGGACAGGAAAAAAAAGACCTGTAAAATTCTTCATCATGAATCTTTTTTTCCTGCAAATCCCTTTTTTCCCCCCTTTCAAAAGCAATTCTGAATAGAGGTAAAAGAAGACAAAACTTGACCTTTTGTGATCCCAGCATTAATAGGTCTGTTCATAATTCAATCTGTGTGTGTGTAGAAGCATCCATGTGGAAACATGCAGGCCTGAGAGACATAAAGCCTTTCCCTTTAAACATTATCTGACCCTATGAGTCTGATTCACAAAAGAAGGCTTACGTGCGCATAAGTTGAAAAAAATGCATGCTTTCATTGTGCTGCAGAGAGCCTACACATTTTACTCCTCATTCTCCAGGAAAACTCATCATGGAAGTGACACTTGTACAGGAGTTGGGTAAGGGAATGCTAAATGAACACAACACAGCCAAAAAAACCAAACATGCAAAGAATAAGCTGCTTGTCTCGTTAAAATTACAGGAGGGTCATCTCCTCGGCTGGCACATAGCAAGGGATATGATAAGAGATAAGATGCTAAACGTTGGGGTGGGATGCTAGTTTTTGGGGTAAGATGCTAAATTTTGGGGTAAGATATCAAATGGAGATAAGATGTAAATTGAAGTAGGATGCTAAATTTTGGGGTAAGATATCAAATGGAGATAAGATGCTAAATTTTGGGGTAAGATATCAAATGGAGATAAGATGTAAATTGAGGTGAGATGCTAAATTTTGGGGTGGGATGTTAAATTTTGGGGTGAGATATAAAATGGAGATAAGATGTAAATTGAAGTAGGATGCTAAATTTTGGGGTAAGATATCAAATGGAGATAAGATGCTAAATTTTGGGGTAAGATATCAAATGGACATAAGATGTAAATTGAGGTGAGATGCTAAATTTTGGGACGAGATGCTAAATTGATGTAAGATGTGACCCTGCCCAGGGCAGAGGGGTTGGAATTAGATGATCCTTGTGGTCCCTTCCATCCCTGACTGATGCTATGCTAAATTTGAACAGTACTGATGTGAGAGGTCTCTTCAAACCAAAATGATTCTATGGTTCTCTAAGTTGAGGTTCCCTGTATGTTGCAGCCTTACCCAATTCTACCTTGGGTGAGAACTGTTATTCTTGCTATATTAAAACTATTTTCTTCTTCCCTAATCTGTCCAGCAAGGTGGGGGATGACTGCTGTCAGTACCTGGACTAATACATGTGGCATTGGTAAATACCATTAATACAACGTTTCTAATACCTCAGAGTGCAATGAAACTGCTTCTGATTATTCAAGATAACTTTGTAAGGTATTTTGTAAGTTAAAGCCTACTGGTGCTGCTGCAAATCTACTGCAAATAAGATATCAGTTATTTTTACTATGTTTATATGCAGAACTGATCTACCATAGCATCTCTTCGTGCTTCTCCTGCTCAGTTTGGCACTGTAGATTCAGCTGGCAGTTTAAATGCTGTATCACTGAGAGTCCACTCATGTTATCAGGGAGTGCTCAAAGCCACTTTGCACTCAACCTGTCAATTGAAATCTAAACAAGGGGCAGGAGAAACATGATTGTAAGAATAGCAATAGGAGTTCACATTTAGTGAAACAAATCCTCAGCTGGTATAGATCAGCCAAGCTTCAACAACTTTGGTATTGATCTATACTAGGATCTGAGCTCAGCATCTGTAATTATTTCCTGAACCAGACAAAACAAATGGCATCAGGGATGATGAGGAAGACTCTTGCTAATAAGCAATGAGTGAAGTAATCCTGCAAAATTATGACTTCCCCATCAAAATTTCCATCATCTTCACTCCTAATAGAGAGGAAATACTGCCTAGACTTTGAAAATCATATTCTGTACCTATCTGTATCTTCATATGCCCAAATGCTTTCCAAATATGGCTTTGACAACACTTACCTTGTAGAATCTCAGAGGAGGGCTGTTAAGGAAGGAAAGAAATGAAAATTCCACTTATCTTTATTGCTTTAATTGTTAAATAGAAAGACTATTCAACAGGTAATCAGAAAATACAAGAAAACATCTGAGAGTAAGACTGTGATGCAGCCACCATCAGTCATTACTATGGGTGCAAATGTTCACCTTTTAAATAGTATGAAAAATACCAGGTAAGGAGTGACACCAATCCTGTTAAACAATTGGTCACTGTTTGCTACCTTGAACATGAAATGAAGCCATTAGTGAACCAAAATCTAATCTCTGATTGACTAACTATATCTAAATTTCACTGATTTGCATAATACAGTTCATAATATGCCCATTAATGTGATACAATTATAGACAATAATTAGACAAATGACAGAATTAAGGAATATTTAAAGATGAAGCTGGATCATTCAGCACAGAAGTATTACTAAATTGGTATTAGTGCTAATGTCAATGATGTTAGTATTAATGTCCACATCAAAGGACATGAGAAATATTGACAACCAACTGAGTCATTCAAAGGACAAAATATTTTCTGAGTGATGGGATTATAATTGAATCAAAGAGAACCAGAGAGCTGTGACTCCATTCCACTCAGCAACCACTTTTGCATGCTGTGACACAGACAGTAGCTTCTCACCTCCTCCTAGTTGCTTCATCTTGTTTATAGGTTAAAGGTGCTTACAGCTGCCATGATGGCTTCTGTCCGTCACATTCAGACTCCCTCAAACCCAGGTGTGACCTTGCCTCTCCTAGGTGCTTGGGTGCTACAGTGTTTGGCACCACACAGGTTGCCCAGGGAGGTAGTCAAGGTCCTATCCCTGAAGGGATAGGTCAGGCTTGACAAAGCTCTAGGCAGCCTAATCTAGTGGAGGATGTCCCTGCTGACTGCAGGGCAGTCGGACTAGATGACCTTTGGACATCCTCTCCAACCCAAACCATTCTATGATTTTATGATTCTGTATTTTAAACTTTACTAGTGTTCACTTGGCCTGCAAAATAATTATCAGAAAACCACTTTCAGATTTAATAACCTGACAGCTTCATATATCCCAAATACATTTTTCAGTAGCCAGTATGTTAAAACAAAGAAAACAGTGTCTAATTTCTGTGCTATAGGGATGAGGTTAAAAACAATTAAGGTCATGTTACTTCTGACAGTAGACAATTGTGTTTGTAAGGGTGTGCTAGTTTGAAGCTAGCTAGAATGTTTTGGTGAGAAGAACTAGATTACAGGCTGTGAAAGGGAAACAATGGTGATGCCTACTTTACTCATAGGCTTGCTGAGAGGTATAAGCAAGAATCCAAACATAGAAAGGGAGTCACTCTCTGTCCGGGCTGTGGGCTTTGTTCTTCTCTCTCTAACCTAACCTGCTTCCTAAACCCCCCTGGCCGACCCTCCATTCCTCCTTGGGCACAAGGCAACATCTGGGGTAAGGTAGAGAGGGGTGGGAGAAGGTGGAAGGGTGGTTGGGAGCCCCTCTGGAGACTCAGGTTTCTGAGAGGGCTGTTGTGTATCTGTATTACCTTTTACCTTGTATATTTCTGTCTGTAACTGTATCACAGTATCACAGTATCAGAGTATCATCAAGGTTGGAAGAGACCTCACAGATCATCAAGTCCAACCCTTTACCACAGAGCTCAAGGCCAGACCATGGCACCAAGTGCCACGTCCAACCTTGCCTTGAACAGCCCCAGGGATGGCGACTCCACCACCTCCCCGGGCAGCCCATTCCAGTGTCCAATGAGTCTCTCAGGGAAGAACTTTCTCCTCACCTCCAGCCTAAATCTCCCCTGGCGCAGCTTGAGGCTGTGTCCTCTCGTTCTGGCGTTGGCCACCTGAGAGAAGAGAGCAACCTCCTCCTGGCCACAACCACCCCTCAGGTAGTTGTAGACAGCAATAAGGTCTCCCCTGAGCCTCCTCTTCTCCAGGCTAAACAATCCCAGCTCCCTCAGCCTCTCCTCGTAGGGCTGTGCTCAAGGCCTCTCCCCAGCCTCGTCGCCCTTCTCTGGACATGCTCAAGCATCTCGATGTCCCTTCTAACTGTATATACTGTATATTGTGCTAAGCTGTAAATATAAAGCTTCATTCCATTTCCAGAGCCACTGAGTCTAGTCTGGGTGATTTCTAAATGGGGGGGGGGGGGGGGAAGCGGCTAACACCCAAACCATCACAAAGGGTTATTTAAAACACTGAGTCTCCAACTCATTGAGGAGATCTTGTTTAAATACTTGTACTCTACCTGTGGTAGGGATTGGCCACACCTCTGCCTTTTCCTCTTCTGAACAGTGAGCATTCTATGATGTTTTTGCTTTCCCCTGGATACCTGTCTAAAAAGATCGTTATGAGAGGATCATTCACGAACTTCATTGAACCCAGGATTTCATCTACTGTCCCAAAGTTTAGAACAATTCAAACCATTTAAGTGTGGTAAATGAAAACTCTAGGAAAGGGAAGAAAAGGGCTGTATATGCTTGCTGTCACAAGGCGATTTGATTGACGCTAGTACACCCACTGGTTTTCAGCAATTACAGCTGAAAGCAAACCCAGAACAACTAGGAGCAGATGGGTAAGCATTTAAGTAAATATAAAAGGTTACTACTGTTACCCTTAGCACAGAAAAGTTTTCTTCCTGGCATGAGCAGAGGGCTAACAAAGTGAGCTAAACATGACATGCCTTTTATTTGACCAAGTTGTTAATTCTGATTCTGAATATGAGAAAATTCCTGGACACTTACAAAGAATCTGAGAGCTCTATGCCGACAAAGTCTTATGGCACCACTCAGGATTTCAGAACACATACACTTGCATTTTTATGCAGACGTAAAAGTAAAGTGAAACATCTTTGAAGAAAAATTATACAGAAGTTTAAGCCAGAAGAGTTGTTTTAAAGCATTTTTCCCCAAATTTGTATACTGCATCTTTAACTTCTGTTTAATGGAAATGAAAGAGACAAATACAGAATCCTCCACTTCCAGCATGCACAACCTTTTATTTTTGTATCATGCCTACCACTGTTCTCACTGAAAAAATATTTAATCTTATGGCTACATTTCAGACAAAACTCAGACTGGATTCTCCAGTCAAACAAGTGTAACTTGTCCAATAAAACAGATATGCTTAGATAACTGCAGCATAATGCCTTTCAAAGACTAGGATACGCTCCTGATCAGCCTTACTTGATTCCTCGCACAACACCTGGATCTGTGGGAGAGACTAAAGCTAAAAGCTCTACAAAGCTGCTGTTCAGAGATTTTCTGAAAGGCTTGGGTGGGGAGGGTGTCAGCCCAGGTTTGCACGTCACTCAATTAAATGAGTAAAAAGCCACCAACCTCAGCTGACATCACTTCACTGCAGCCGAGGGCCTGTCCCAGGACATTCAGATACACAGAGGGAGGGACAAGTCAATTGTAAGTACGGATACATTGAGATCACAGGAAAATCCTATGGATCTTTGGGTCTTCACAAAAGGCTACAGAAGCTACACAGAAGAATAGCTCTTCCTTTTCCTCCCTCCACCCTCCACAACCACTGAAGAACGATGCTGCTATGAGCTTCTGATTTACATCCACAAGACACAGAGCATGACATATAGATGTTAAAGATAACAAGATGGGCATTCACTTCTACAGCAAATTTCTCCTCTATGCAAGGATTTCTACAGAAAATATTATTGTTTGCCACATCCTTTTTGCTCTACTTATACTTTTTCAAAAGTATGCCAATCTCTAGTGTCCATGTGAAAAATTATACAGTAATATGATAAGAGCAAAGATGTTTAGTTGAGTTTTTCCCCATAACATACTCCCCAGGATGTTGTGGTGTTTTTTCTTTTCAATTATATCTCTAGAAATTCTAACTAGGTTCTAAGCAAAGCTTCAAGAACATCAGAATATCATTGCTGATATCATAAATGATGCCAGTACTATGAATTTCTTAATCAGAACTGCCTGGGCAGGATTATCGTTAGGTGGAAACTGCTAGCACTCCAACAGGGAGCTAAAGTATATTAAAGAAAGAAAAAGGGAGAAACTATGATAAGCAAAAATGCTTTTTGTTTGGAAAACAAAGGTTAAAAATTAAAGGAGGTACAATAAATTCAAACATGCAAACAACAACCAAAAATAAATTGTAAAGAATAACAATTTGTAAAAACAGGGCATGCCAAGACTGTCACAAAATTAGAATAACCAAATCAGCAAGTTTCAGGGCTGAGAACTTCAGATTAGAAATGCACATTTTACACTTTCCCAGTTTTCTTTTTATAGCCATAGAAACCTATATGAATTGAAAATCCATGCTTCCTTGAATCACAAATATTCTCATGGCTGCAAGGGGTATGATACCTTATTTCCTTCAAATTTGAGCTAACTTCTAACTTACTTCACGGTGAAGCAAAATGCTAGCATTTCACATTTGATGTGCCAGGACTTTACATTCTGTTTGCCATGGCTAACACAATTTCTCAGGTGCAGGAATCTGGAGAATCAGGAATAATGTGGTATTAGCTCCATTAATTCTTCATTACATTTCTGTGTGTTAGCAGTGGAAAAGTACCTCCAGCAACATTCTACTTCCCACTATGTTTTGCAACTAACATATTGTAGGGCTCAGTACAATTCTTTTGTTTGCTATACAAAAATTGCTTCTTGAACTCAGATGCTGGAGAAATGCAGCAACATTTTAAACAATGTCTCAGCATATAAATGTATAAAAAAGAAGCAAATGTTTATTTTACTTATTAGTGAAACCTCATAGCAATAAGAGGAGATAAGAAGGCTTTAGAACAAAATGTTGTGCACATATGCATATGAAGCACTAAGATACACAGTGTATAAAAGAATTAAAGCATGATAGCTGGTATACTGCTACAGTGTGCAAAAGTTAGAGGATTAAGTAGTAGCTGATCAAATATTTGTTAGCTGATCACATAAAAACTATCAAAACTATCCAAAGGAAAGAGGAATTTCTCAATAAAAAACCTAATAGCTTTTAAATGTTAGTATTTGTAAGCAAATAGCAAACAGCTATTGCAAACACTACTCAAATTACCCTTTATATCCATTCTGGTGTAACTAATATTGCTTAACCAAAATCCAATGACACTCAACCATCATATATATATATATGTTGACAAGATTCTCCAATGGTTTGTTACCATACAAAAGAGTGGGACAAATTACTTATTTATATATACAAAACATGCTTATAAAGGCCAGCTGCAGGTATTTTTTGGAAAGTGCATTTTAATAAGCTCCTATTCAGTGGGGGAACAAATGGGGGAAAAGTAGTTTGCACTACAGAGTTTAGTGCAAGAGCTTTCTCTTTTTCTAACAACGAAATCAATCATTTGTCCAGACTGTGGGGAGTCAGAGTTAGTTACTGAAAAGAGCTCCATATATAAACAAGTCAATAACTCATTGTGTGTTATTGTTGGACTGAAGAAGTCTGCTTTCAAAAAGCTGCCCCTGCTTCTCTGAGAATGAATGTCACTGTATTCAGAGAGTGAGAGAGGGGTCTTTTGTTTCTAGCTATTGCTGACTGCCATTTATGTATGGGAAAAGAGATGTGGCTGCTAGTTGTCTCAGGAAACCCATACCATCACCACTGCACCCCTCTACGGGATGGTTGCTCTGAACCTTGCTTTTGTAAATGTACTTCTGTAGGAGGGTTGATGTATTTCATTGAGTTTCTGAATTCACTGGTAACATTTGTAAGCACTGCTTTTGTTTTAGAAAGGTGAAATGGGTGAAGATTGGAGAAAAGAAACATTTTGGAGCACTCTAAACTATGGCATTGAGAGGAATAATACTTTAAATACACCAGCCTTTAGGTTTTCTGAATAAATTATCAACGTGTTTAGTAACTCAACAGCACCTAAGTGAACTTTAACATGAGTCTGTAATACTTCATGTCTCTTCTGTAAAAGAGAGTAAAACCCACCATTGCTGAATCATCTTGGTTCAGACTGGGAAGGGGGGAGGAAGAGAGAGAGATTAAGATGCTGGTTTTGTTCACCTAACCAAGATTGCTTCCTTATCCTCCAGCCCAACTAGTTAAGGAAAGTTCCCACCTTTGAGATTTAATCATAAATACTGGAGGTTCTGGAAACAGAACTGTCATTCCATAAGGGAACTCAGGGGAGTCACATTCATATCTGTGAAGCTATTCCTATGTAGAAGCATTTTTGACAGCATGCATAGCTCTAGTCTAGGTTTTACTACTGATGCAAATTGCAAACTTCACTAATTTTTAAACAACCCTCTAGGCCTTTTTTTTTTTAATTTAAAAAATTTAATTAATATATTCTTTATATTGACATAGAAATCAACATTTCTATTTTTGTTGAGCCCAATACAAATAGAGAAAAAAAAATCATGATGATTATATGATTCCTATGGAATTAGCACAGGTTGTCACAAGAAATCAGCTCTCTCCATGTTTCAAAACATTAACAATGCTTCCTTAGGCTAGAAAACATTTCTTAAGTAATCAAAAATATAGAAGAAACAACATCCTTTTGCCACCAGCAACTTCCTGGTGAACATTCAATATTTTTAGGAGGCAGATCAATAGGGAAAGCCCAAAAGGAAAAAGTCCATCAATACAGATTCAGAGAGTAAAATCATGACTGCAGTGTAGATATTTGCAGCTCACAGCTGATCTAGTCCATGCAAACAA